>NC_047667.1:14712162-15912162 GCF_011762505.2 Arvicanthis niloticus | reverse complement strand
CCTACTGCCATGCTGAGAAATGACATGCTACAAACTTGCAGAACTCATTAATCCACTCATTGGCTTATTTAATCAGCTCTGAATGACTGATGTTGTAAGTGCTATGGTGGATGTTGGAGCAGATAGAAATGGAGGCCAGTGAGCTTTGCCAAGTTGGAAGCATACACAGGGGACCCTGTCCAGAGGTACAGTTTATACTTTCAGAAGGTAGTCTAGCATGGGATAAATGTTTCGGTGTCTGGATCATTGCTCCTACACTAAGTCACTGGGATTTTTCTACTAGAAACTGAAAGACGATCTAGAATCGAATCTTGCTGATACAGGGAACAGAAGAGACATAAGATCTCAGAGAGCAGAGGCTTCCAGAGAATATCAAGGCAAGAGAACCTGAGTTCAAACATTATCAGAAACCAGTCCTAAGATACAGAGCAAGGGGGCAGCCTGAGAGCCCTGCATGCTGAAGTCCTCTGTGGCTTAGGTAGAGAGGCCACAGTGACCAGTCTGCAGTCAACAACAGCAAGCTTGTGATTGCTTGAATAGGAAAGAAAATAGAGTTGGCAGGTAGAGGAATAATGAAGGCAGAATTAATCTGCCAAAGCTGGGGTTTCTGAAGTGATTTGTTTGTGGTGTTCAACACACAAAGACCTCCTTGGAAGTATGTGCATTGGTATAGATTCTAGTTATTATTGAGATACATGTGAGTGAGTGTGTGTGTGTGTGTGAGAGAGAGAGAGAGTGTGTTTGTGTGTGCATGTGTATACATGTGTATATAAATGTAGATGGTGTATACATGTGTATATGAATGTGTATGGTATATGCATGTGTATGCACCTGAAGGGAACACTTACCCCCTTGTGCATGTGTGGAGGGCAGATGTCTATGCTGAGTGTCTTCTAGCACTCTCCACCTTATGATTTGAGATAGGTTGTTTTAGCTCCTCTGGCTGGGCTGGATTCCCTCAGGATCTACTTGTCTCTATCAGTAGCTCTAGGATTACAGGAATGTCCTATCAGGTCTGGCTTTTGATATGGGTAGTGAGATTAAACCTCGGGCCTCATTCTGTACAGCAGGGACCCTGCCCACTGAGCCATCTCCCTAGTTGTGACTCTGCTCATCCATGCATTCCCAAGATGAGGATAATTAGCATTTTATATTTGCTGTACAGACGTACCTTTCCATTAAGATGACAAAATATTATTTTGTTCAAGGGAAATGTTTCCTGTTACAGTAGTTAGTCATCTCCTAAGTGTGGAAATTCTTGCATCTACAAAGTTTCCATTGCCTTCAACATCTGGCCTCCTTGGTGGCTGCATCTCTGCCCGGAGGTGGATTGGGAATTCCACTGGCAGGATTTCACATACTCTGCAGCCGTAAATTATGCTAATTAAAATAGAGATTGTGGGGAGTGCTTTTGGAGTTTTGCAAGCTTTAATAGACAGTTACATTTTGAACCCCACTCCAAGCGAGTGATACCCAAGAGCCTCACATTCTTGGGATTCAGCTCTAATGGACCTCCCTCAGAATGGACCTATTTCCAATAATAACAAGTTCCATCGAATGCTACACAGATGCACAACACCACCGAGTGTATCTTTAATCCTCTGATCCATTTCAGTGTCTCATACTGATTGCTCCAAAATGTTTGAATTAAGCGAAAGGCAAACTTCCTGAAATACATCTTTAAAATGATCCAAATTTGCATAAGTTTTAGCCAAGGAACAGATGTCTCTTTAATGCTGTACCTTTGAAAAATTTAAAAACCATATTATATAAATCCAACTTGCTGTGACACGATTCTCCTTGCCTTCTTAATCCTTTCTTCAGTGAATGTTTTCATCAGAATCCTGACAAGGACAAGGAGAAAGGAGGTTCATGGTCTGAGATTATGGTATAGGAAATTGTTTCACTGAAGGATTTTTAATCTCATCTTCTCAAATGGAATGACAGGTTCCTCTTGTGGACTGTATCCTAAGTCTTCGTTTTGACAGCTACTATTCAGGACTCCCATTGTGTATTGTGGCCACACAACATTTAAACCATAGAAAGAAACACAAGTGGGGGAAACCAAGTTTATTTCAGGTGTTGTCCTATCCCACTCATTTCTTAAAATCTATTCATTTTTCATTCCTCTAGTTTTCTTATTGTCCCAAATATCTTTACTCCCATTTTATTTAATGTGATTGCCTCTCCAAGGTCAAGGGTACCGGATTGTAGCTTATGTATGTGTATATATGTATATATGTATGTATGCATGTATGTATGTGTGTGTGCATTATCCTATATGACATACTTTCAATATGGCTGAGGACACATGAATTGTTATAGATATCAAATAAAAATGTCAGAGACCAAATTTACACATACACAAACACACACACATATGTGTGCACATGCACATGGAAAAGGTCAATAGAGACATGTACACACACATTGCAGGTCAGTACACACAACACACACATACCACAGGTTAGTATACACATACATGTCAAAGGTCAGTACACACACACACATACATCACAGGTTAGTATACACATATGTGTCCAAGGTCAGTACACACACACACACACACACACACACACACACACACACGCACGCACATCACTGGCTAGTATATACATATGTATCCAAGGTCAGTACATACACAAATACATTGCAGGTAGGTACACACACACAAACACATACACATACATTGCAGGTCAGTACACACACACACACACATACATACATACACACTTACACACTTACACACATCACAGGTTAGTATACACATATGTGTCCAAGGTCAGTACATACTACACACACACACACACACACACACACACACACACACACACGTTACAAGTCAGCACACAGATGTGTGTATGCATATAGGTCATAGGTCAGTACAGTACACCCACAGAAAATCTCTTTTTCTGATGACTTCTTGCAGAGGTTTCAGCTTTAGAATTGGTGTAGTCTGTTGCGCTTAATGGGATAGTCCAAGAAGTTTATCTAATGATTCCAAATGTTACGGGAGGTCTGATAAATTAGTTGAGGTAAATGGCAATTGCAAGGCCAAGGTTTCCCGAGATAACCTTGGCTCTCTGTACTAGTTCATCTTTGCAGAGTCATTGCAGTCTAATCAGCCAAGGTCGACCCATCTATGGGAGCTTTGATCCTGATTCAGCTTCTCAAGAAGACTTTAGTTCACAGCTCTATGAATAGAAAAATCTTGAGGCTCCTAGAGGGAAAGCACCAAGGAATTGCTTTTCTGAGAGGAAGCAGGCAGTGCTCTGAGATCTGTGCCTTATGTGGTGGCATATAGTTACTTAAACGTCTAATCCTTAAGACACCATTACAAGCTAAGTGTCACTTACCCTTCTGACAGAGACCAAGAAGCTAAATCATAGAAAGGTTAAATAATTTATCCAGGAGAACTCAGCAAATAAGACCAAAACCAGGATGTGAACTTAAATCTTTGAGCCAGAAAGTGTTTGTTTTTGCTGTTTTTTCTCTTTTGTTAAGGTTAATTTTCATTACAGTTAAACAGTGTTTGGCCTGCATGTATGTATGTATACTTCATGCCTGCCTAGTGTTCACAGAGGCCAGAAGAGGATTTTGGATGTGTGAGAACTGGGGTCACATGTTGGTTCTGGGAATCTAACCCATGTCCTCTGCAAATGCTCTTAAATACCGAACCATCTCTCCAGTCCCATTACTGTATTTCTCAGCTTGCATCCCTGTGCGTGGATTAGGACAAGACCACTCATTTTAGGAGCTTTGATCCAAGTTGTTTTCCTGGATGTATGCATCTACTCCTGCCTGAACCTGACTTATTGGGGACTATATTCTCATTCATATTTCCAGATCTCACTGTCCTCTGTTCTCTTCTCCAGATAACACCTCTGGACCATTGTGGCTGGTAACTTTTTGGCTGCAGTGTTCAGGCCCCTTCTCTTCTGGATTCTTTCTTTTACTTTTTTCAACATCTTCTTAAAATGATTTTTATGAAACTGGTGTGGGCAGTGTATGCTTTTAATACGAGGACTCAGGAGGCAGGTGAATCTCTATGAGTTTAAGACTGTCTAGGCCTACAAAGAGAGTTTGAAGCTAGCCATGGCCACATAGAGAGATACTGTCAAGAAGCAGACGGACAATCATACAGACAGATAGACAGACAGAGAGTCATACATAGAAAGGGAGAAAATATGTCTGACTCTTTGATAAAATATCTTTTGGTCTCAGCTGCTTTTCCCTTTTCTGTGGTAGCACACAGGGCTAAAGGTTATATTTTGGCTTACAGTTCAGGGGTGCAGTCCTTTGTGGTAGTGGCATCATGGCAGCAGGAATGTGAGGTGTCTGGTCACATTACTTCTGTAATCAGGGATCAGAGAGGGTTGGATGCTGGCACTTCCTTTCTCCTTTTCATTCACTCTAGGAGCCTGGCCAGGGGAACGCTATCTCCTACTTTTAGGGAGGATTGTCTCACTTCAATTAATTGAATCTAGCGAATTCCTCAGAGGCATTGGACAGAGTCTAACCTAATCTAGGAGCTCCCTCACAGATGTATCTGGAGGCTTGTCACCCAGGGGATTCTAAATCCTGACAAGTTGACAATAAATGTTGATCAACAATCTGCCTTCATTTCAGATCTTTTCTGTCATATAGAGATTTCCTCCATAGTATGCATGGACCTGGTTAAAATAACTGTTCATTTATTTATGTCTCCCGTGAAACATAATAACCACCCTGATGGAGAGATATTCATCTTCAAAGTGTTATATCTGCACTGCTGGGCATACTACTTGGCACACCACTGTGTTTAAAGAATCATTGAATGAAAAGAGGAAGAAGTGATGAAAATGTGTTTCTACTTGAGGTAAATGTTTAGGCTTCATTTTCGAGGTGACAATATTTCAGAATTGATGTGTTTGGTAATGTCAAACACTTTCAACCATGGAGGCCTGTATTGATCAGAATGCTGGACACTGTAGGCAACTTCCTACCACAGTGCACGTTTCATTAGCATATACAATATTGAATCTCATTTGACTTCATATTCATATATATCTAGTAAGTCAAATGTACTTTGTTATTATGCCCCCAGCTAACCTTTCATGTGCAGTTTCCTTATCTCAAAAAATCCCCTTTCTACTTTCATGTCTCTCTCTCTCTCTCTCTCTCTCTCTCTCTCTCTCTCTCTCTCACACACACACACACACACACACATAGGTAAATACATATGTATATATACTATAGGTCATTAAATCTAGTTTGTATATAGAGAAGCAACATCCATTATGTTATATTTTTAGTTCATTTCTTGTGTGTGTATGCATGTCTGTATATATATGGGTATTCATATGTTACATCCAGTAGTGGAGGTCAAGGCTTACTATTGGTGTCAGCGTCTCCTTCCACCTTGTAAAGGTGCGCTCTCTCTCTTTGCTTTTGCTACCAAGCTAAGTGATCATGCAATTGTAGACTCTTCTCTCTGCCCTCATCTCATTGTAAGGGTGCTGGGACTTCAGAAGCTCACCATTGGATGTAGAATGTATGTGGGTTCCAGGGACCAGTCCACAACCCTTAGAGTTGTACAGCAAATGCTCTAACCCACTGAGCAATCTCATGGCTCTATTTTGTCTGTCTGTGCCCCCAGGACTCTTCTTGCTCTTCTCCTCACCTCCCTTTAGCCTTCTTCATGCCCACTGATAGTATTTCTACTTTTATCCCCACCATGTTATCTCTCTCTCTCTCTCCCTCTCCCTCCTCTCTCTCTCTCTCTCTCTGTGTATGTTTCTGTGTGTGTAACATTATCTTTATCCAATCATCTAGTGGTGGGCCTTTATGCTGATTCCATATCTTGGTAGCAATAAACATGTATCTGCCGTGATCTCTGGTCTGCTTCCATTTCAGCAGGTCCAGTATTTTTATTTAAGGCAGTGGTTCTCAAACCTTCCTAATGCTGTGATGATTTAATACAGTTCATCATGTTGTGGTGACCCCCAAGCATAAAATTATTTCATTGCTACGTCATACCTGTAATTTTGTTACTGTTATAAGTCATAATGTAAATATCTGATATGTGACCCATCTTAGGGTTTAATTGCTGTGAAGAGATACCATGACCACTGCAACTCTTATAAGGAAAACATTTAACTGGGACTGGCCTACAGTTCAAGGTTTTGTTCATTATCATCATGGTAGGAAGCATGGTAGAAGGCGGGTAGACATGGTAATGGAGAATATGCTGAGAGTTCTACATCTTGAGCTGTAGGCAGCAGGAAAAGACTGAGCCACACTAGGCCTAGATTGGGCATCTTAGTCCTCAAAGCTTGTCTCCAGTGATCCCTCTCTCCAAAAGCTACACCTGCTCCAACAAGGCCACACCTCCTAATACTGCCACTTCCTTTGGGTCTCTGGCAGTCATTTTCATTCAGTCTGCTACATGACCCCCAAAGGGGTTACAACACATAGATTGAGAACTGAGAGTTTAAGGATTTATTCTATAGTCGCCTGAAAATGCATATCAATTCATCGGGCATATGACTCTTTATCTTAGTGTGTGTTATAGAATTTTAATATATTAAGTAATAAATGTTTAGATAGAGGCTTATCACTTTATATTTATGTGCTACAGTACTTTTGGAAAGGTAGTAAGGTACTTTCATGACTACCAGAGTGGATCCAAGGTCTTGAATCCTTTAATGGCTTCAGCTCAACTCTTAGCTACATCCCATCTTCCCCTTAAGTAAATATCACTGTAGAAGTGATGGATTATGATAGATTATGTATAATGTTTAATAATGAATCTGTACTTCAGAAAGAGAAATATCAATATTAACCAAAGCCCCTAGGATATCTCATAATTTATATAATAAAGGATCAGGTTTCCCCACACCTTTAATGTAGAAATCACTGTATACTATTCGGTCTCTTCCAACTGAGGGAGGAGCAGGGAGTTTTAGGTTAGATCTTCAAGCAGGAAAATAAAAAAAAACTATCCCGGATGAAACAGTAACACAGGATTTTATGCACTACATTAGCAAGTTAGCAACTGAAGCACTATCAACTATGGACCATGTATTCAGAAATAACGTATTTAGAATGCAGGTTTCACAGTCAATAGACTTTTCTATAGGATTTTCATGTGTAAAATGAACTCTTCATTTTTTTTTTCAGGTAGAGTTTTTGAAAGCATGACTATAGTCATATAAATAAGTTTATCTACAGTCTCTAAATTAATTTTTAAAATAGCATGCAAAGTAATGGGTTTGGAGGCTGGAGAGATGGCTCAGTGGTGCAGAGCAGTTGCTTGCATAGAGGTCCTGAGTTTGTTACCCAGCACCCACATCAGTTGAATCCATTGTTCTTTTCCGGCCTCTGCAGACACTGTGCTCACCTGCATGATCTCCTCCACACACATGCACATAACTAAAATATAAACCTTTAAGTCATCAGAATAACAGAGTAATGGGTTTCATTATGGCATTTCAAACATGTGCCTCATATGCAGTTCTAGTGTGTTCTTCTCCCTCAACTTCCTCCCCATCCACATGTCTTCTTGCTGTTTCCCTTCCTCTTTGCAAGTTTGCTGTCATATCAAATGTCTCCCCATCTTTTCCCCCTAATTTTCACTTAAGGTCTCCCCTTTTTCTCTCATGACCTTTATTTCTAATTTAATTACACACAGAAAAGATCGAGTAAGTGAAAGACCTCTATGCTAAAACTTTTAAGAGAAGAAAAGCCCAAGAAACCACCAGAAGACGGAAAGACTTCACATGCTTCTGCATTGACAGAATTAACACGAAAATGCCATATTACCAAAGTGTTCTACAGATTCAATCCAGTTCCCACTAACATCTCAGGATCTAGAAAAAGCAATTCTAAAATTCCCATGGAAGCACCTAAGACTCTGAACATTTAAAGCAATCCACAGAGGAAACAGCCATGCTTGGTTGTGTCACACGCTTAGTCTGAAATTGTGCCACAAAGCCACAGTGACATACACAATATGGCACTAGCACACACACACACACACACACACACACACACACACACACACACACACAGACACACAGACACAGCTATACTTATATACTTATGTGATTCTCAGCAAATATATTCTTCATATTTTGGATAAATGACTGCCTTATCTGTATCATGTCTTCATAGAAGAGGTTGCACTTTACTTCACTAAACCCAGACAAACATAGCTACAAGTTACATGTATATAGAAGATGAAGCAAAGTGAATGCATCCACAGAATATGATACCCATATAAAATGGTCTATGAGTTTATTCTTACTTGAAACCCACTACCACAAGACCAATAATGCCAAGGCCTCCACATACACATAATATTTCTTCTAACTGTGAGAACATTGATTTCCCATGTTTTGCAGGAATACATATGTTGATAGCTATGAAATGTTGGCTTTTTGAAAGTCAGAGGAGTTTCCCACTGATTCAGTAAACTCCAAATTCACTTTGGAAGTTTGTTTCTAGAATCTATCACATGAGGTCAAGAAGTGCTACCATGTTCAAATGACTGGACATGTGAACCACAGAGGCCCAGGCTTCTACAGCTAGGGAAGGGCATCAAAGGGTTAATCTTGTGGCAATTGTTCTTTGAGAGATGGAGATATAGTCCTGGCACATAGTAACTGTTGCAATGAATTTCCATGCACACGTGCACATACATGAATGCCAGAAGCCAACCTCAGTTATCTTCTTCAGGGCACCATCTCTGTGGTTTTTGAGACTGGGTCTTTAATTTTCTAGAAGTCATCAATTCTAGGTTGGCTGGCCAGCAAGATTCAGTGATTGTAGCCATCTCCCCAGAGCTAGGATTATCAACACAGGCCACCACAACTGACTTTATTTCTTTAAACATGGATTCTGGGAGTTAGACTCAGGACCTCATTTACCCAGAAAACCATCTTCCCATCTCTCCTGCAAGGAATTATATTTCATATGGCAAATAATTGAAATAAGCTAATGTCACCAAAATAAACATTTCAATAATTTTTTGAAATTTTCGTGTGTAATTCTCAGTACATAGACATGAGTCTGTAGTATTTATATCTCGTGTCTGTCTTTGCAGGAATACATGGACTCTAACAAGTGCATTGAACACCTGCTGGCACAGCTCAGGGAGCAACACAGAAGTCTCTGGCGGTGAGTTCATTCACACTCCAATCTTTCTTGACTCAGGTAGTAACCTTCATGGCTTTGGAATTTTAAAAAAATGTGTCATTTGTACAGTGATGAGTTTTGAACCCAGTTCTTGGTCATTCACGGCAAGTATTTTAACTTGTGTGCTTAATTCTTGTAACCGGCTTTGATCATGAAACAGGGAATTTGATTAAATGTATCTCCTTCTACTTAGTTCCCGAACTACCTATGTACTCAAGATCACCACCAAAGTTTAGGAGAGCCCAGCTTCCTAAACTGTTCATCATGATTCCAGGAGGGTTCACATTGTGTAAACAGTTGGAAACAGGAACAGTTCTGAATGTTTAGTGACCAGAAACTGATTCAGTGTGAAGGGAGTGATGATTTTCTGGCATTTCTGGTAGCAGGCCCCTATGTTGCAGGCTTTGTTCTGAGTACACTACATACTTTCCAGTGTGCCCAGCTCTGCAGCGCTGCCATGCAGAATGCTGCCTGTGCATGGTTCAGGTCCCAGGGCAGTGTGGGGTAGAAGTTTTGGTGTTTTTATTGTACATTACATTTTGTGATCTTAGAGAAACATGGTAGTTTTTTTCATGTTCTCAAAGAACAAAAATGTTTAACATTTTCCTACTTCTCACAGCATGGAAGTGACAAATGAATGTATCTTTAGACTGTATTGTATTAGAATGTTTGATTTTTACATTGCTATTTAAGTAGCTAACTTGAGTTCCATGAAATAATCTGCTAGATGAATTTTAGCATGTGATTTGGACAGAAATTTCAGCAGTTTCTGTAATATCCCTAGACATACTTTTGCCGTTTTGCACTATGTATTTATGTGAATATATAATGCTCTTCACAGTTGACAGTTACGAAAATAAAGTATCAAATGATTATGAAAAATGTTGAAGATGCTTTGTTTCTTATGGTGCCAAATATTCAGCCAAGACTTAATTGCTTATGTAAAAAATAAACATGCCCATCTCATCAGTTTGCAATTTTATCTTTAATAAATGATAAAACTGTATATCTATGGTGTTTTATAAAAATAGCTTTAAAGTAAATTTATGATTTATTATAAGTAGATGTTTGATTTGAATACCAAATTTATATACCTATGTATCTAGAGTGACATAAAAATTTTAAAAGTATGAAGAGGCCAGAAGAAAAAAAAAAGATCAAATACATTGTATAAATTTGAAAAGAAAATTTAAAGGAATATATTAAAATACTTTATTTTTAAAATGAAGCCCTAACTTAGAGAATGACATTTTGTAATTAAAGCAAAGGAGCAGCTGAGAATCTGTCCTCAGGTCTAGGGTTTGCCCAGAGCGAGCAGGTGGGAATGCCACATGGCAAACTTAGAACATGTCAGAAAGCAGACACAAATTCTTTACCAACTTCCCTCTTCAAAGATCATTGAAGCTTTTCTTTGATACAAAGTGGTCAGGTTTCTAGTTCTTTGCTTGAGAAGATTTGTCCCGGAAGGGCTTCTGTGCAGTATTTTTTCATGCTGAGATTGTTTGACATGGTGGGCTTTGACTCTAGGTTTGGAAAGTAATCTGAGACATTTGTCCAAGCACCCTTGAATAGAAATTGGTAACATGTACTTGAACCTCCAAAGTCAGTCATTCCTGGGTCCCCTGGAAGTAGACTGGAAAGATGGCTGTGATGTCATGCGTTAGTTTTCTAGGGTCTTATGATGACGTTTGGATTCCTTTTCTTACGATGTCAGTATTTCTTGAAGTTTGAAATACATTTGCTAGACTGTTATTACATGTTGCATGCTACATGAGAATTGTCCTGTCTATTGCCCTTGTCCCAAGGAGGAAAGGGACAGAAGGTCCTACAGTCATTTATTCATTTATATATGTGTTTATTTTGACTTCTTGGAAGGCAGGTCTTGCTTTGTACTAACCTTTTAAAAATAGTTCTAGTTTGGGATAAAGTGCTATATATTTTCCTTCCTTCGGCACATCCATGATTTTTGGTCATAGTAATATAAAAATCTTGTTTCATACATAAAAATATCACTGGGAGAATGTTTAAGTTGACCCATAAGTTTTATTTCTTTAAAATATATTTGTATTAATTGATAACTTGACATACACATAAATGTATTTTGATCTCATTATTCTTCATTCATCTAATTCCTCCAGATTAACTGTTTACCTCTCTACCCCTTACAACTTCTTTTCCTCTTTTTCTTTTAAAAATATTTTTTTGTAACTCAGCACATCCAAAGTGTGCTGCCCATATACTTGTGGGTGTGGGGCCATCCACTGGCGCATGGTAGACTTACCAGGGGTCACACTCTTAAAGGAAATTGAGTCTCCCTCGCTCAGGAGTCACCAGTTCCTCATCTGGAGGTGGGGCATTATAAACCTCTCCCCTTCCATGTTGAAATGCTGACTGGCTTCATCGTGTGTGGGTCTTGTGTAGGTAACCACAGCTGCTTTGAGTTCGTAAGTATGGCTGTTCTATCATGTCCAGAGGACATGTGAATTTTAATCCAAGTGGAGACAACAGTTTCTTTCTCATTTTTCATCGTGTGTGTGTGTTTTATGCATGTGAATATGCACGTTTTGCTTGCACATGCATGATTATGAATGTGGAGTTCTAAGGTTGTATTAGGAAGCACCCTCATTGTCCTTTTGTCTCATTCTTTGAGGCAGGGTCTTTCAGGCAAACCCAGAACTTGCTGCTATGGCCGATGTCATTAAACAGCTTGCTGTGGGGATCCTTGTCTAGGCTGGAATTACAGGCAGACTGCTACACCCACTGACATTCACGTGGCTTTTCTGGAGATCTAAAGTCTGGTCTTCATGCTTGTAACACTACCCTTCACATGGTGTCTCTAATCCACCAGTCATTTGCTTATTAGTTAATATATTAACAAGATTTATTTTGGGGAATTATAATCATAATTATTGGTTTTCCATTTGTTTGTTTTTTGTAAACTAGAGCATAAGTAAAATTAGCAACTATGTACATAGCAGCTTTTTAAAGTTGTACGTTTCTATAGATCTATTCGAACGTATATTAAAACTGATCTATGGAATTTGTAAAATTACATGTAATCTCCTTGTGTAGAATATTCTCTTTTGCTCTGACTTTCAAGAAAAAAAATATACAGCAGCAATAATGACTGCCTTCTGATGAGAGACAATTTTGAGTTTAATCCGGACAATAAGTATTAAAATATATCTTGCATGCATCACTGTGAGGGAATATGTGTTGCTCTCTCTTTGAACAAGTAACAAAATGCATGAGAAAGAGGTAGATAACAAAAATCATTGGTCTTAGATATGGCTGAGTTAAAATCTCATTTCAAGTATGCTAAGAGAGCAGAGATTTGTGTGCAAACTTCCCTATTTTGTATTTTTGAGAGCCAGTAAAGCCTCAGGTCTGATGTCAGAAGGTTCCATAATCTCCCTCTATCTGAGTAACAATGGAGTGTAATAATGGCACTTGAATAGTCAGAGTAACTATCTGTGAGGAAGTGAAAAAAGGTGTCATGGAAAAAAAATGAAAACCAAGAATAGATTTCTGCCCTCTACACTAAATCATGCAATTACAGTTGATTTTGTTTTACAAAGCGACCCTGACTTCTGACTTGAAGTGAGAGGGTTTATCATGGTCTATGGTGACATCAGAACTTTGAAGAATACATGAGTGCCAGGGGTTGGTTTGTAAAGTCCTTTCTGATGATGATCAGCTTTTGTGAATACTTTACTCACAAATCATATAGACAGTATGCTATATGGAGGATCTTGAGAATAACCATGTGTCATAGACTTGAGCCTAACTAGAGTGTCTGAAATTAGACAAACTCCACCCTAAGTCATAGACTCACGTGGTTACTGTGCCATTGGTTGAAGACTGCTACAATTATCATAGGGGGATGGCCCTTTATTGTGGCTCCTCACAAACCTGAAGTACTAAAATTGTATGTAAGTATATTATAATTTTATCGTCTAGTACTTGAATATGTTTAACTGGAGATTTCCAGGCCAGTGAAAAGCTCTGTCTCAATCAGTGAGCTGAAGGGCCTCCATGGAATGGAACCTTTAAAGTTGTCACCTGGCCTTTATGTGTGTGTATATGCATGTGCACATATAAACATTTACACAGGCCTAATATACTCACAGAAAAGTATTTTTAAATAGTTTCTCTAGCTTCGTGGAGGAAGTTAACGTTTTACTTGTTTTTTAAGCATCTGCAATGACACGAAAATGTATTGTAATCATCCTCAAAGTAGCTCTGCTATTTTGGGATCCTGCTTAGTATATTATAGAAACAGTCCTATCATCTGTCTTTGAGATGTGGAATTATAAGGGAATTTGTGGAGCTTAAATACAGTCATCCAACAATAGCAGACATTTAGATTCAATCTCTTTGGTACCAGCAAATTATTTTTTAAAAGACAAATATTTATGACTTTATATAAAGAAATGGATGGAATCAGAATCTACAACTAATCTAAACCCTCTTGAATATATAATGAAGTCTTTTTTCTCTGTACCTTCACACTTGACCTTAAAAAATGGTTGGGGTGTGGAGAAATTGCTCAGCAGTGAGAAGCACTTGCTGCTTATATAGAGTAACTGGGTTAGGTTTCCAGCACCCATATTGGGCACCTCACAAGTGCCTGTAACTCCAGCTTCTGGAGCTCCAACATCCTTTTCTGGCCTCTGTGGTTTCTGTATTCATTGTACTTGTGTGCATGCATCATCCCTGCATACATAGAATTAAAAATAAAATCTTAAAAAAACACCCACAAGACATGTATTTTAGTTAATGTCAAACCACAGTCATGATTTTTTGTGTCTTAATATGTTCTAATATGGAAAGTTAACATTAAAATGAAAGTATTTTTTTGTATGTGATTATTTTTATAACCCCTGCTATTTCTCATTTGGCTAAATATCTTTGGTTGACATGAAAGATCATAAGAAATAATAGTGGAAACTATCTCCAACACTTGATAAAAATCTTTATTGATTTGTAGCCTCAAGTTAAGAGTTTAGAATTCACAGACAGTTGGAAATTACAAATTGAACTTATGAATATTCATGGCACGAAATTATTCTTTCATGCCACATGTGAAACATGCACGGAACAGTGGCAGCGGTGTAGTTTCACAGCTATGGAAAGAGAAGGAGACTAAAAGATGGGAGACCTTTTGTCCTAGCCTGTCATAACTAGAAAATGAATAGCACTCAGACTGAGTTCCTTTATCTGTAGAAAAAAGCTATCCCTGTAGCTCCCATCTTAACTTTCTGTGACAACACTATGACCAGAAGCAACTTTACAAGAGGAAGTAGCTTATTTGACTTACACTTCCATCACTGAGGGATGTAAGGGCAGGCATTCAAACAGAAACTTGAAGCAGAAATCACAAAGAAACACTATTGGTTGGCTCACTCACAAGCTTGTGCTTAGCCAGCTTTCTTATTCAGTCCAGGGCTACCTGCTTAGGGAATGGTGCTGCCCACAATAACATTCAGAACAACTGCCCATAGAAATTCCCATGGACTAATCTGGTGCAGGTAATTCCTCAATCTCAAGAATTGCCTCCTATATTTGTCTAGGCCATGTCAAGTAAAGGTCACTAGAACAACTACTGTTTCAGAGTTCAATGCATCAAGAATACATGATTTGCTTGCATTGTATTGTATTGTATTGTATTTATGGAAATACATACTTAAATATCTTTTATTCTAGTCATTTGATAATCCTGAATACTGTGTGGTACTGTATGGGTCATACAAAGTTTTGAAGAATTTACTAGAAATAACTAATTAAAACAGCTTTAACAGGGTTCCAATAACTTACTAGATAATGTTTAGGATTCCCTTTGGATTTTATAAGGTACAATTGAGACACTCTAAATCTACTGTAGGAAATAAAAAGTTCAGACTGGAAGAAATGTTTGCTCCACAAACACAAGAACCTGAGTTTGATCCCCTAATACCTACATAAAAATGGGTCTGTGGAGATGTGCTTGTGTTCCTAGTTCTGGGGAGGTGGAGATAGGTGGGGCTCTGTGGATCACTGAAGTCCTCTTTCCAGTGAGAGATCATGCCTCAAAATTCCAGGTGGACAGCACGTAAACAATGACCTGTGAGAATGACCTCCAGCGTGTGATCTCTCTCTCTCTCTCTCTCTCTCTCTCTCTCTCTCTCTCTCTCTCTCTCTCTCTCTCTCACACACACACACACACACAAGAAGTCTGTATGACCATCATAAAACAACCACATTTGGAGAGGGCCAGGGCATCCCACACATAGACTTAAGTTCACTGAGCATGCTGGTTAGTTTTTGTCAACCTGACACCAACAAGTATCACCTGGGAAGCTGGAATCTCAAGTGAGAAATTGCTTCCATCAGATTGGCCTGTAAGCATGTTTATAGAGTATTTTCTGAATTACTAATTGATATGAGAGGGCCACAACCACTATGGACAGGCCACCACTGGGTATTGGGAGGCCAGACACAAATGAAAGATGGTTGAATGTGAGCTTGGAAACAACCTGGAAAGCAGCACCCCTTCTCAGTCTCTGCTTCTGTGCCTGTCTGCAGGTTCCTGCTTTGAGTTTCCTGTTCTGACTTCCCTCAGTGGTGGACCATATGAAAGTGTAAACTAGATAAGCTCTCATGTCCCCATGTTGGTTTGGTCAGTGTTTTTCACAGCAAGAGAAAGCATACTAGGACACCACATTCATAATCACTTAAGTATTTCAACAAACTATCACTAAGGTATCACTAGATACTTCATTGTCATTGTCATTTCATAGTGTTTAAGACTGTTACTCACTACCTTCCAGGAACACACATATTGTAACAACCCAAAATATCTGCAGACAGTTTCCTAGTATTTACCAGAGGACATTAATATCTCATCCCCTGTAGAGAACCAGTGTTTTAAATAATCATACATGAAAGAATTGTCCTAAGTATAGACCCCAAAACACCAACACCCTGCGTCACTACAGATAATTTAAGAAAATACGATTTTCTCAGGGTGTTAACATTGTTCACATGTTATTCACATATAAGGGGGAAAACAGTGGAGAAAGATACTCCATGCCAACCTCAAGCCTCCATGAATGAGCGCACCCACATCCACATGTATCTCACACACGCACATGCAAAAAGTACCCCCAATGCAATCTGTTTTGGAACATGTCCAATAACTATGCTACTAAGAAGCGTCCCTTAGGAAATGCTATATTAGTCTTGATAGCTAACAATATAACACATAGGACTCGAATCATCTTCCATAGTTTTCACGCTGATGATAATGGGCTAGAAGGCTTGATAGTGAGGCATAATGACAGTGTAAGATGTCTACATTGTTGACAGAGAGAAAGGGTGCTTCAGGAAAGCCAAAGCCAAGCTCGCTTCTGCTCTCTTTCTCTCTCTGTATCTGTCTCTCTCTCTCTGTGTTTGTATGAGTGTGTGTGTGTGTGTGTGTTTGTGTGTGTGTGAGTGTGTGTTTGTGTGAGTGTAGGCAAAAGGACATCTCAGCTGGTATTCTTCAGGTGCTGTCAATCTTGTTTCTTTCAGACAGTCTCTCTTACTGGCTTGGAACTTCTCAGTTGGGCTGGGATGTTAAGGCAGTGAGCTCCAGGGATCCACTGGTCTCTACTTCCATAGTGCTGAGGTTGCAGGTGCATGCCACCATGCCTGGCTTTTTACCATAGGTTTCAATGATCCAGACTCAGGTTCTCATACTTGCATGGGAAGTGGTGTATTGAATGAGTCATCTCCTTAGACAGAAACTCTAGTGTGTTTCATTTTAGTCCGTTTCCCACCCTCACCTTTCTGGAGGGCAGCCAAAGCCTCAATAACTAATTCCAAGAATCTATAAAGTATTGATTACGAACTGTTTGCCTTGGGAAAGCACTTAACTTCTGCTTCCCCTGGAGCACAGTTCCTGCACTGCCAGAAAGACTGAAGCACTTAATTGAACAACATGTTCAGAACCTGTTAGAAGAAGAGGCCAGAGGCTCCTCTTTTCTAGCCATCAAAGGATTTTAACAAACTTCTTGAAAAACAGAAGTTCTCCTTTGCTCTTCGGTTTATCTGTGACCCTTCCTCTAAAAGAAAAGAACATTTAGAACTAATACAACTTATTTTTATTCTCTGGATTTGCACACTTTCCCAAAGGAGGTGAGGACTGAAATAAAGTGACCCTCATCCCAGATATTCATCCATGCTCTGTAACAGTGATGTCAGTTGACATTTTCCGGTAGAATTTTTCACATCCATGCCTCTAAAGAAGTTATTTCCAGGAAAGGATTCTTTCCCTGGCAGACAGAATTCCACTTTTAAATCATCTCAGTGGGGAAAGGTGCTTGTTGTTAAGCTCGATGACCTGAGTTCTATTTCTGGGACCCACATAGGAGAGGGAGAGACCTGGTTCCCATAATTTGTTCTCAGGCTTTCCCAGATCCTGAGTAGCACATACACATACACACATCCAGAGTATGTGAAAGTTTTTTTTTTTAAGCCTTTGCTCTATTTATTTATTGTGTGTCTGTTTCTGTGTCTAAGTAACATGAAAATTGCCTGTTGGAAGTCATGAGAAGAAAGGTCTTTGTAATGCCCTATTGAGAAAGTTGGCCTATACTTGCAAAGCACAGGTACAAACAAGGGTTAATCCAGTCTAGCATCAGGCCCTGTCTCTCCCAGAGTCCAAGATTTTCAACCCATGTACCTTGGCTCTCGGGATATTATTCAGCCTCTTCAAGAGTTAGTTTGGCTGTTTCCTCATGGGGTTAATGAATGTAGACTAAGGAGCGGTGAGGATTAAATGCCTTGCCTCTGCTCTCATCATAGACCTCTACTGCGGAGGGGGATTTTAATTGGCAACATGCAAACTTTCTCTGCATGAATCCTTAACAGTGGACACAAAATAAAATAAGAACCGTAGTTTGTTTAAATCCCTTCAGGAGACAAAGAGGCTATCTCTGGGGGGTTAGATGTGTAGCAGAGACAGAATTCTGAGCTAACAGCAGTGAGAGCAAGCAAACAGTACTTTATGCCAACTCTGTAACCGATCCTGGGTTCCTCCCTGAAGCAACGGGAGACCAGGGGGTATTGAGCTATCTATTGCTTCTCCTCCTCTAAAACCTTGTGCTAAATTTCTAAATCATAGCCATGTTCTCGGCAAAGTGCAAGACCCGTGCCTCCCCCTGGACAGCCATCAATGCCATTCTCTCAATTACTCACCAGGGATTGTTTGAGAGAGTCAGACAGTTCCAGTCTCCAACAAAGATAAGAGTCTGGTCTCTAAGCCACACCTTCTGCCCAGCATAAAGGATAATGAAGCCGGGCATTGGCTCATGCTTCAATAGTTATGTCAGTGCTGGACCATCCTAAAGAAGATGACAGGGTAATCCATGCACCAAGGGATTACTTAACGTCCACTACAGAACCTACTTTAAGGAGTAAGCAAATGTTCAGTCTTCATGTTTCTGAAGCCCCGTAGGGAGACACATCACTGCCTTCCTAGGCTTGTAGCAAACTTTATTTGGGTGATTTGTGTGTGTCTGCTTGCTTGTTTGTTTAGGGGGTGCCTAGTGTTTGAACAAGGGTCATCTAAGGCCAAGAAAGCATTTGAGGGCTCAGATATACCAAGGATGATGAGAAAGTCAGATTTAGTTTTATTTATATTTAATCCAGTGAAGCACATTAGAGGCAGGGTTGCTAGATTAACCTATGGAAGTGTGAATGTGCCTTCTATTAGGTATCCCAAAGCCTATGTTGACATACATTGTAGAAAAGAATCACAGATGACTTAAAGGTTGCACTGCTGGGGGATGAAAGATAACTTGCCTGGCAAAAAACCTGCCTCCCAAGCACGAGGACCTTGGCTCAGTCCCTGGAACCCACATGAAAAGATTAGTTTGACAGCAAATGTGTGTATTACACTGCAGACCAGGCAGAGACAGGTGGATCTCTGAGGCTCAGTGACCAGCCAACCTAAACTACATGATGAGTTCCAGCCCAGTGAGAGGGCTTGTCCCCCCAGACAAGGTGGATGGTTCATAAGGAGGTATATTTTAGTGTCAACACACACACACACACACACACACACACACACACACACACACTGTAAATGTATATTCATACCAACATATACATGCAAGAAAAATATGTCTACTTTAAATTAATTTATATTCTTCAAAAAATAGTCGCAGATGCCTCAAAGTCTGAAATGATACGGTTGGGGGGCACTCGAGACATATGTAACCATGTTACCAATCTGAAGTCATTTGTTGTTCTTGGCCTTAGTCATGCATAGAACCACACTTATCAATGTAACAGCTAGGAACCTAATGTAATTTGTTTGAAATTAAAGTAAAGAGCCCCAAGGAAAAGGCATCTTATAGATTTAAATGGGAAAATAAAAATTACAGACATTCCCCATGCAGTTGACCAAACAACTCGAAGCGTAATGGCCCGCTTGATATAAAATGCATTTGAGGAACTCTGCAGTATGCACGCAGCAGCAGATGATAAAATGTCCCTTTTAATTTAGAAAGAGACACGAAACGGGCAATCTATAATGAATTTCTGTTTAATTTTTTTTGCTCATGAATAGAGGAGTGATTTTTAAAAACAAAGTACTGTTAAGATCTATCTTAGCATATTCCTGTGTAGGATATATTACCTTGAAAGGAGTCACCTAGGTGTAGGTGGTGAATAGGAGAGATGTGTCCAGGTTTACCCAGCTATGTGTGCACACATGGAGACTATCAGTTGACAATGGGTGTCTTTATTAGTAGCTTTCCACCTGATTTATTGAGACTGGGTCTCACTAAACCTGAAGTTTGCTGCTTAGGCTGGACTGGCTGGTCATAGAGCCCCGGGACAGACCCTGTCTGTGCATTCAGGTGCTGGAGACACAGGTGCATGTTCCACCATGCCCAGCTTTTACATGGGCACTGTGGATTCTAACTTTGCTTCTAAAGCGTGTGCTACAAGCATCTCCCCCTGAGCCAACTTCTAGCCCTAAAAGATTAGTTTCCTTTTCTTTCATTTCCCCACAGCTTCCTGTGCTGAGAGACCTGAGACAGTTTTTCTGGTTTCCACCTTTACCGGAGGATCTAGGAAATGTGTATTTGAGTCTCTCAGGAAGAGAAAGTACAAAATAGAATTTTTTTTCCCTCAGAGATTGTACTGTGCCCCCAGTGTGTATTGCATGTACAATTTGACCTCATAAATAACCCTGGAGAAATGATCTGGGTCAAAGATCACAAAGAAGTGAGTATATTTGCTCAGTTGTTGATTGATAGAGGACACCTAAAGTGTCAGAGCAGAAGCTTCTCGATTGACTGGAGGGTTGGTTGAGGTTACAAAGTCTGGCTGAGTTCATGAGAACTCCATAAATACCATCCAAGGTGCTTTATGTGGACCCAAACCTACTTTTTTTCTCAAGCAACACCTCCTCTGGATACCCAATAATGGTAAATCATAGATGTGGGCTCCATGGGGAAACACCAAGATGTTCTCCACATGTGATGTGCTGTCTGAGCTGTCAAGAATCCTGCAAGCGCCCAGCCCTGTACTTTAGCAACCATCGCATTGTAATACACTGGTAAGGGATCTTATAGAACCCTCAGACAAGTAAAAACAGTTTAGAAGTTTATCTATCTATCTATCTATCTATCTATCTATCTATCTATCTATCTATCTATCTATCTATCATCTATTTATTTGCCAGTCACCAGTTAGGTCAATAGAAGCCAAAGAGAAACTTTAGATACTTAAAACCACTAAGAGTTGACAGTGGCAGTTTCCTATCTTGAAAGTAGCTACTATCTTCATAAGCCTCCTTGGCTTGAAATTCTGACTCTCTGGCTGTCTCTTGGTCTGAACATCCTAGGGGTAATAAAACACAACTCTGGCAGGCAGTGGGCTGCAGAGTGAGGTCAGAGTCCTGGGCCACTTTCAAAAGGTTTTCCAGGAAACCATTCTATTGAATAATGTTTAAGTTTGCACAGGAGCTTTGAGAATAGCATGGTACAACAAAAATTCAGTCTCAGGACATTAACAAGGGCAGAGCAATCATATTGAGGTTAAAATCCCTATGAAGAGAGACTGCACTGTCTGCTACTGAGCCTTCTGGAAGTTGAGAGTCACTGGCTAATCAGAAACCCAATGTTTTACTCTAGACCAACTCCCTTGCATTATTTGACTCTGCTGTATCACTTCTGCTGCAGTGAGGGGCTGGAGAGGTGGCTCAGTGAATAGGGTGCTTGTCTATTCTGCATGAAGTCCTGGGGTCTAGTCCCAGCACCACATAAATCTGATGGAGTGATCTTTTCCTGTAATGGCACAGGGGGCAAAGGCCAGTGGATTGCAAGTTCAGGGTAAGTCTTAGCTATACAGTGAGTCTCAAGCCAGTCTAGGTGGGATGGGTCCTGTGTCGAAAGAATAATGGAAGAGGACGAAAGAAGGAAGGAAGAAACACGAGTGGAGTGAGAGCAGGAGGTAAAAGAGAAAGTCTTTGATGTCTCAGATGAGGGAAAGTTCCCAATTTGGTTCAGACATGCACTCAGTAATGTGTTTGCTTTAGGGAACATTTGCTTCAAGATATTGTTTCAAATGTATTTATTCAAAGCCATGCCTAGCTGAAATAGACCTTTCTCCCTCTTCAACTGTTTCACGCTCTCATTTCCAGACAAATGGAAATTGGTGATCTAGGAAAATCACCCTATGCTTGCAGTTGTTGCCTGAGGAGAAGTGTTAGTACATGACTCCTTAAGTCCGAGTGTGTATGTGTGTGTATACATGTGTATGGGAATGCATGAGAGTGTGCGTGGCCACACGTGTACATGTGACAGCAAGAGATCAGCATCAGGTGTTTTCCACCAGTGTTCCACACCAAACCTATTTTGTGAGACAAAAATCACTGTACATGGAATTAGACTGGTTGACTTGCAAACCATAGTAATCCTATTCACATGCCCTCCAGTGCTGGGTTCTAGGTGTGTGTGCCCATGCTTAGCTTTTGTGTGGGTGGTGGAGATCTAAATTTATGTCTTCATGCTCGCACAGTTATCATGTTACAGAGCCTGCTCTCTAGCCTCAACTCCTTCAGGTCTTTTGAACATTTCAGAGGATTAACTTATTGAATAAATACTTGGGTAATTCTAAGTCCTGGAGATCTTCTAGCAAAAGCAAACATCTTCAGAGCAGGATGAGAGGGTGGCCATGTTACACTGAAATCCTAACTGTTTCTCTTTTTAACAGTACTCTCTTCACCCTGCCCTCCTCCTTCAAAGATCATCCCAAGTCCCTTGCTTCCCATATCTTATATCGATTCTTCAGGATATCTGGGTTTCCATCCTCTCAACCTTGAGAATATATATATATATATATATATATATATATATATATATATATGTATATATATATAATATGTATATATGTATATATAATATATATATGTTTTATACATATGTACATGTGTATATGTGTATAGGTGTATATATGTGTATATATGTATATATATAATATAAATGTATATCACATACACATATGGAGAAAGATCTTTTCTTTTTTTATTGGGTATTTTATTTATTTACAGTACAGATGTCATCCCCTTTCCCCATTTCACCTCCCTAGAACACCCTATCTTATAACCCCCTCTTCCTTTATGCTTTTATACCATTTTGATTACATGCATATAATAAGGTTAGTTCTAGGTTGAGGGTCTAGCAATACAATAGATGCAAATAGTCAAGGAACAAGCAATACAATGAACACAAATAGTCAAAGAAAAAGCAAGGCATTAAACCCAATTATGTGAATACTCCTGTGATCACTGTTTCTAAAGGCTTATCAGGATGATAAAGTGTCTGAGCCTACTTCCCTATCCTAGCCCAAGGTCATTTTCATGTCTGAAGCCTACTTCCTTGTTCTAGTCTAAAATTTAGAATCCTGTTTGAAATTACTTCTTTGTTCTGGCCTAATATTTAGATTTCTGCCTGAGATTACTTCTTTGTTGTAGCCTACAATTTAGACTCCTACCTAAAATTACTTCTTTGTTTTAGTCTAATGTCAGATTCCTGCTTAAAGCCTACTTCCTTGTCCTTGGCCAATGTCATATTCCTGTCAAGCAGCCCCTTTCCTTGTCCTTGGCCCATGTCAACTTCTTGCCAAGCAGCCCCAAAGGCTCTTCACCTCTCCTCCTTTTTTATTTTGTTAACAAGACCGAGCCTGTCTTAGGTCATTCTGATAAGAATGCCTTCCTTGCCTGTCATGGAGTATGCATTATCAAAGGCAATGTACTTCTGTCTTAGGTTGGTAAGGCTCTGTGCAGAATTTTACCTGTCCTTGGCTTGCCAGCCTGTTAATTTAATAACTTTGTTTGGGGTTCCATTTTCAGGTTTAAGCCATGTACTTTGGCTGTCAACATGTTGATGTTGTTAAAGATAAGCTTTAACACGATGGGCAGGAATAAAAGTATTCCCAGGACAAGAAGGGCTAGCCTGATCAAGCTATAGATGCCATTCCTAAGGTTTGTCCAAAATGGAAATACTGAGCTCAGGCCATGGATAATTTTATCAGGATTATCTGCAGCATTGAAGGTCAACAGAGCAGCATTCTTTAAATTCATAATCTCATTATGCAAAGTTAACACACCCAGAGAGGTGTTAGGATCATGCCAAATACCCTACAGATATCTTTAAATGTTTTTCAAATTATAATGACAATCATTGTAAATTTCAAAAGTAACACCACTCCAATAATATTTGTCATGACACTTGGGATGGCTCCTAACTCTTAAGCCCTGAACCTCCTTCAGATAATTTGAATGGGTTATAGAGTATCATTTGTTGTTCCAGATACCTATGTAAGTCCTTTTGTATACTCAATACATTAGTAACATTTTTTTGCTAGATGGTTAACAAAAATAGTTTTCTTAACTCCTGTGTCAATGCTATTGCAGAAGCAGTGGTGCTAGCAATTAATGGAATTAAAGCTGTTATACCAGCAATAATCAAGCCTGCTACCTTCTTGCTTCTGCTTAAAGCCTAACTCACTTCTTTCAGAACTTTCAAGCTTTTTTCAGAGAATCAAGGTTTTCTAATACTCAGCACAGTGAGACAAAAGTTGGTTGAGAGACCCCTGTAACAGACATGCCAGGTTTCAACACACTAACATAATTGGAAATGATACAGTCAATGCAACTTACAATAAATACTGTAGAAGAGACAAAACCAATTTTAGCTTGACAATTAAAAGAGCCTTAAAACATGCACTAACCCGTGTTTGAAATCCAGATCCTGTCCCAACATTATCTCTTGCTATCCTAACATCATAGCGAGCTACAGCTAGCTTCCAAATATGTCTCTGACAAAGTCCAGATCCAGTTTTCCAAAAGTAGACTGTTATTTCCCATATTGGATTGATTTCTAGACCAGTACGTGATCAAGTCCTAATAGCTGGGCACCTTTAAGAGGAATACAAGAGAAATAGTTTCTCTTTTCGATTCTCTATCCCACAAGGTTTAAAACTTGAGGCAAGGCAGCTTGTCCCATCTGGGATATAGTCAAGCAAAGGCGGGTCAGGAACATATGTCCAATACAGCTCCCCAGTAACCCTTGTCAGGGCACACAGCAAGCTCATAGGTTGGCATCATTCTTTGTCTCAGCAACAGTATGTCTCACCAATCTTTTTAAAGTTCCATGGGCCTCTTCCACAATACCTTGTTCTTGAGGATTATACGAAATCCCTGTAGTAAATTGTTGACAAAAAGTCTCAAGTGCTCAACTACAGTTGCCAGACTCATTGTTTGTTTTTTAATTGGATATTTTATTTATTTACCTTTCAATGTTATCTCCTCTCCCATTCCCCCCCCCCAAACTCCTTTCCCCATTCCCCCCCTCCTATTACTATTAGGGTGTGCTCCCACCATCCTCCCATTCCCACCTCCCTGCTGTCAAATTCCCCAACACTAGAGAATCCAAACTTTCAGGCACCAAGGCCGTCCACTTCCACTGATGCCAGGCAAGGCCACCCTCAATTGCCTATACAGGTGGAGCCATGAGTTCCCCCCTTTGTGTCCTTGGGCTGTGTATTTTAAAATGGCTACTCCAGCTTGTTTCTTAGGACCATTTGCTTGAAAAATTGTTTTCCAGCCTTTTACTCTAAGGTAGAGTCTGTCTTTGTCACTTTCCAGCTTTTTACTCTAAGGTAGAGTCTGTCTTTGTCACTGAGGTGGGTTTCCTGTATGCAGCAAAATGCTGAAACCTGTTTACATATCCAGTCCATTAGCCTACATCTTTTAATTGGGGAATTGAGTCCATTGATGTTAACCGATATTAAGGAACAGTGATTGTTGCTTCCTGTTATTTTTGTTATTAAAGATGGAATTATTCTTGTGTGGCTATTTTCTTTTGGATTCGTTGGAAGAGGATTACTTTCTTGCTCTTTCTAGGGTATAATTTTCCTCCTTGTATTGGAGCTTTCCGGCTATTATCCTTTGTAGTGCTGGGTTTGTGGAAAGATATTGTGTAAATTTGGTTTTGTCATGAAATATCTTGGTTTCTCTATTTATGGTAATTGAGAGTTTTTCTGGGTATAGTATCCTGGGCTGGCATTTGTGTTCTCTTAGAGTCTGTATGACATCTGTCCGGCATCTTTTTGCTTTTATAGTATCTGGTGAGAAGTCTGGTGTAATTCTGATAGGTCTGACTTTATATGTTACTTGGCCCTTTCCCCTTACTGCTTTTAATATTCTTTCTTTTTTTGTGCATTTGTTGTTTTAATTATTATGTGACGGGAGATATTTCTTTTCTGGTCTAGTCTATTTGACATTCTATAGGGTTTTTTTTTGTATGTTTATGGGCATCTCGTTCTTTAGATTAGGGAAGTTTTCGTCTATAATTTTGTTGAAGATATTTATTGGCCCTTTAAGTTGGGACTCTTCACTCTCATCTATACCTATTATTTTTAGGTTTGGTCTTCTCATTGTGTCCTGGATTTCCTGGATGTTTTGTGTTAACAACTTTTTGAATGTTGTGTTTTCTTTGACAGTTGTGTCAATATTTTCTATGGTATCTTCTGCACCTTAGATTTTCTCTTCTATTTTTTGTATTCTGTTGGTGATGCTTGCATCTATGACTCCTGATTTCTTTCTTAGGTTTTCTATCTCCAGGGTAGTCTCCCTTTGAGATTTCTTTATTGTTTCTACTTCCATTTTTAGGTCCTGAATGGTTTTGTTCAATTCCTCTACCTGTTTGGTTCTGTTCTCTTGTAATTCTTTAAGGGATTTTTGTGTTTCCTCTCTAAGGGTTTCTACCTGTTTACCTGTGTTCTCAAATTCTTTGAGGGTGTTATTTATGTCTTTCTTAAAGTCCTCTATCATCATTATTAGAAGTGATTTTAAATCTGAATCTTGCTTTCCCAGTGATATGGGAAATTTAGGACTTTCTAGTGTGGGAGAACTAGGTTCTAATGATGCCAAGTACCCTGGGTTGCTGATGCTTATATTCTTGAGCTTGCCTTTTGCCATTTGGATCTCCTTAGTGCTACCTGCCCTGTCTCTGACTGGAGCCTGTCCTTCCTATTATCTTGGTTGTATCAGAACTGTGTGGGGTGGGTGTTACTACTGGGGATAGAGCTGGGGCCCAAGATCTGCTCAGTGCTCAGGTGCAGACAGGAAGGAACCAGTGCTCTGGCCAGGAGTGAATTCCTGGGTCCTAGTAGGTCCCAGTTACCCCCTGTTTGGGGCAGGTGTTGCTGTCTCCTTACCTAAGATACTGCCCGGGTTAGAGCTCCTGGGAGGCCCTCTTCCTCTGGGTTCTGTGAGATTGGGGGCAGAGTTGCCTCCTGGGATCTCTTCTGTGCCCAGGCCCAGACTGGAAGGACCAAAACATTTCTTTTCAAAACTCCACAGTTATTCCATACACCTTAGTTTGGATTTCGCAAATATTGTTAGCACCTGGCTTTACTTTTCTGTTACATGAAACAAAGGCCAGCATAGAGCTGAACGTAACAGGTGTTCAGGTCACATCTCATAATAGAGCTTTTCTTCCTTTGAAATGAAAATGGTGAGTTTTTAGTGGTATTCTCACTGTTTAGAGTGTATCAGAATTATTTATTTCTGTTATCAGTTCTGCACACTGCAAACTTGATAGCCTGCTGTTTGCCAACTAAGCTTGGTTGGCTGGTCAATTAGCCCCATGGTATCAACCGCCTCTGCCCCACATTGATGAGATTACAGGCATGCACTCTCATGCCTTGTTTCATTATCATAATTATTTGTTTTTTTATTACATCACTGCTGGAGATTGGACTCCTGCTCTTATGCTTGCCATATAACCATTGTCCTGAATTAAATGAACCTGTAATGTCAGTTTTGAAGTGGAGAAAGCAGAGCACTAAGTTATAACTCAAGGACAGGGTCTGAAGTGGGGGTTTCAATACATTACCATTTATCATAGAGAAGGACATCCTTGAGGGAGGACTGTCGAAGGAAACCTCAAGTACGTGACTTTCAGATCAGGATAGAAGGGAGTCCATATGGCCCTCATAATGGAGGATGGAATAGTCTTACTGCTGGTGGGAGAAATGCTTCTGGTTAAAGATTGCTAGGTGCTCATACGATGTACTCACATCCAGTGCCTCACGGCCTTTTGTAACTCCACCTCCAGATCTCATATCCTTTTCTGGCTTCTGTGGACAAGCTCACACACACACACACACACACACACACACACACACAAATACACAAATAATAAAAATAAATCTTAAAAAGCCAACAACATGTCTTTCACCCCTGGCCATAATGTTACCATTAGGAACTATATGTTTATCTGTTCTATCTTCTCTGTACCGTCCCCCCTCTCTCTCTGTACATATTTGTGTATGTACACATGTGTGTGCTAATGTATCAGAGGTTCATGCTAGCTGTCTTCTGAAGCAATTCCCCATTTTTGAAATAGTCTCTCCTTGACGCTGTAGTTCACTGATTCCGCTCGGCACAGTGGCTACCTCCAGGAGTTTTCTGCTTCCATAGTGCTGAGAATAGGCACTCATCCTTACTACTGCTTTCTTACTACCTGGCTTTCAAATGTGGTTCCAGGCTAGATCACAGGTCTCCATGTTTGCCTTGCAAGCATCTCCAAGCAGAGCCATCTCACCAGGCCTTGGCAACACTTTAACCCAAGATGTTTAATAATGTTTTTCTCCTTCTTCAGTTTCCAAAGGCCTTTCTCTTCCTTCATACAGCTTATCCACCTGACCCCATTTAATCATAGCCACTGACTGACAACTCTGATCACTCAGTTCTCCTTTCCTGTTGTTATGGTGGTGCTGTGGGACTTGGAATCAACTGAGGGCTTCCCATGTGCTGCAAAGACAAACACCTTACCACTGAGCTTCAAGCTAGCTCTTTGGTTCCGATCTTAGCATCTGTGGCTGTAATGTAAGTATGATAGATTTCATTGTGACCAGATTACAAGTCCAGTTTTAGTCATCCTGGGAGCTAGGCTTGTTTTTCTAACTTCATGAGTCTTCCCTCAGTGATACTAATTGTTAATAGCCTATAGGCAAAATACCTAAGATTCCAGCCTGAGTCACACATATCCAATTACTCTCTTGTGGATTCCAAGAATATAAATCATTATTTCAAGAAAGGGCAGGGGCTGTTTTAAATTTAGAAAAATCCATTTCCACCCTAATCCTCCTTGTAAATTGCCTGGCCTTTCCCCCTCCTTTTCAGGGCTTCCTTTCTCCAAACCCAAGGCTTTATTTTGTGGGTAAGAGTTCATATTGGAGTTAATATTAACAAGCAGGTGGGCAGTCTTCATGTTGTTAGCACTTGGTGGACAAACTCTCTGGCCTTCTTGGGACGCAGGGAAGGAGTAAGTTTTAGAATGTTAATGAAAGGAACAGTTGCTAACTGAGCATTTCCTGGCCCAGTGCTGAGGAGTCTTGGGAAGATGAGTGCTGAGAGATGATCCCTAATGCAGGATGTATCTAGAGCCCAGCTGGGGGAACGGAAGATTCTGCTGAAGGTAGAGAGTGATATGGGCCTTTGTAGCTTTGTGATATTGTAATTTGCTTTTAAATTCTTCCAGTTTTCACAATGTGGGTACAAATACTTTATAAAAACAAACCATGTCTAAAGGAAGTGATAAATTCAGAAATTCTGATTTTTTTTGAAAAAGAATCAAATTCCACTGCCTCTTCCTTGTGTCCCTGTCCCCAGTCCACATGAAATTTATTTCTGGCCCATTTATTACATCATGCCTGTATGAGAAAGTTTCTTTTTCTCCCCTGGCTCTGGTGACTCACCACTGTACTGTAAAAATCATATTCCCCCAGCAGCTCAAAAACAGGACAATTTTCTTTGCCCTTCTAATTATGAAGTCAATATTTGAAAATAATGTTCATAGTTGGGTTATGGTTAAACATGACTGCATGTTGCTTTCCTTCTGAGCTGGAGAGATGGCTCAGTGGTTAACAGCACACAGTGCTCTTTCAGAGAACCTAAACTCGGTTCCTAGCACACATATGTGGCTGATCACAGCTTGTAACTTGAGCTCCAAGAGACCTAATGTTCTCTTTTGTCTCCCATGGGCACCAGTGCACACATATGCACATGAACTTGAATGTACATACATAAACAATAAAAATGTAGCTTTTAAAATATGTTTTTAATTTAAATAGGAGCACATTACTTTTCTTCCTTTTTCCTCCTTCCGGTCCCTCCCAGCTACTTCTCTTGAACCTCTCCCATCTTCCCCCACTCTCAAGTTCATAGACTCTCTTTCATCATTATGGTTACATATATATATATATATATATATATATATATATATATATGCATATATGTTTGTATATCACTTGTACATATATAGGCTGATCAATCTTGGTTTTATTTGTGTGTCTATGGTCTCAATCCACTCTGAATTGGCCATCCAGTAAGGGGCTTATATCCTCCCATCAGTCATTAGTTGCCTGTAGTTCTTTGTCTGGATTTGGGACCCCAGGAAAATTTATTCTTCCATGTTAACATGTTCTTTGAGATTGGTATTGCTATGGTTTTGTTTATACACCTGTTTCTAGGAAAAACTGTCTCACGGCAGACTTCTTGGTATTCAGGCTTTTACAATCTTTCCTACCCCTCTTCTGTAATGTTCTCTGAGTTACTGATACAGGAGCAGTAATGTAGATGTATTTTTGGGGACTGGGGTCCCCACGATCTGTTGATCTCTGCACTGTGTCCAGTTATGATTTTCTGTGATGCTCTCCATTTGTTGTAAAGGGGGGCGGTTCTTAGAGGAGGGCTCATAGCTGCCCTTATCTGTAGGTACAAAGATAAGATTTAGAATGTAGTAAGGAATATCTTTTTTAAATCATGCCTTTGTCTTCTTCATGGAAGCAATAGTTGATTGGGTTCTCAGCAAGAAAAACATGGAGGGAGGGAGGCCAGCTAAGTCTGGGAAGATTTGGGTAACTAGATAACATAACCAGACTTTTTATATAAGTATTTGTGTCTAAGTATGAATGCAGTGTGTGTGTGTGTGTGTGTGTGTGTGTGTGTGACTGTGATTGTGAGTGTGTGAGATTGTGATTGTGTGTGTGTGTGTTCGAGTACGTTTATAGAATGGAGGTCAGAGGTCAAGGTTGGGTGTTGGGCATCTTCCTCAGTCATTTTGCATTTTATATTTTTGAGTCTGGGTCTCTCAGTAGTCTAGTGTTTATCAATTCAGATAATCTAATTGGCCAGTGAGCCCCAGAGGGTCTATCTGTCTCCATCTCCTTGGCACTGGGATGATTTTTGTGTCCCAGCACACTGAGCTTTTGACATAGGCTCTGGAATCTCACTCTTGTCCTCATGCTTGGAGCACTTCACTGAGCATCTTCCTAGTCTCCTTCCTGGGTTTTTGATAACTAGATTTAATGTAAAGATTGTCTAACACTTTTGAGCAAGTGAAATCATTTACTGAATATATATATATATATATATATATATATATATATATATATATATCCCATAATGGGCTGGGAACCCTGTGCTGCAGACAGAGAAGTAATGTAGGCATCTGCCATAATGAGTGAGAAGAGAATCTGGAATTGCCATGTCAAAGTCTGTGTGTTGACAGACAAACCACAAAAGCTTTACACATTCAGGGTGTCTGGGAGGATTCCTGTTTTTCGTCTGAGCATTCGGTGGAGACAACTGTGCCAACTTCTCTATGCAGACTTCCTCATGGGATTGTAGACACCTGAGGCTACCCCACAGATAGAACTGAGAAATGTTGCTCATGCTTCCCTGTGAGAACAGGAAATGTTAGAGTTGTCCGGGTTCTTGTGTAGCCAAAGCCTGGCTTGGGGGTGTGTGACGGCCTCTGCTTCCACATGTGAGCCAAAGATTAGCATCATGTATTTTTCTCTATCAGGCTCCACCTCACTTAGGTGTATGTTAATATAGGTATTTATTCATTTACTTATGTTTAAGACACTGTCTCACTGACTAGGACTTGGCATTTTGGCTATGCTGTCTGGTTGATAAGCCTCAGGGATCTCCCTACCTGCCTTACCAGTCCTGGGACTACAAGTTCACATCACTGGACCTGGCTTTTAAATGTGGGTACTGGGGATCTGAACTCATGTCTTTCTGCTTGCATAGCAAGTGTTCTATCCACTGAGCTATTTCCTCAGCTCCAATGATGTGTTCCTTGAATATCCACTTGATAGACCTTCTCCAAAAGCCTCCCAGTTTGTAATATCACATACTATGGTGTTTGCAGATTTTCCTAAATGGGCGTTAAGAATTGCCTGGGAGCCTGGTGGCCACCTGCCATCTCCGTGTGTGACACTGTTGGCAAAGCCAGAACTCTTTGAGGTCAACTTCAAACCCTCATAGCATGATCCACACATACTGATTTTACTCATTAACTGTGATGGGCCTGTCATTAATTTATATAAGCCATTTAAATCTGTTTCTGTTTCTAGCTTCTCCTACCTCTGCTTAGATAATGAGCTCCATCCACTTAATCCCTCTGTGGGGTAGAGCGTCCTTGGATTTGGTCTAAATACAGACAAGCTAGATACACTGACCCTTCAATTAGACATGGTAGAGTATGCAGTGTATCCCCATGTCTATCTACAGTGTGGGATGCCACTTACTTCATTTCTTAAGATCAGAGGGAACAAAGGATCAACACAGGACTCACTCATGTTTCCTGTATTTTATTTTTAATGTGTGTGTGTGTGTGTTTAGAAGTAGTATAAAATTCAGTCTTTTCAAATTAAATTTATTTTGTGATATGAAGTGATGTGGTATGGTGTCTGTGTGTGTGTTTGCGTGTGTGTACAATGTGCAAGTGTTGCAGTGTATTTATGGAGGTCCGATGATAACTTACAGGGGTAGAGTCTCTCTTCTACTGTGTGGGTCCCAGGAGTCCAACCCAGTTACCATGATTAGTGGCTTAGCTGTTGTGAATTGTACTGCAGTACATACTGCCATGCATGGATCTCTGTGATGTGTTTGCTTATGGTCCCGTGAGAAATACTCAGGAGTATAGCTGGGTCATGTGAAAGACCCATTTCTAATTCTTTGAGAAACATCTATGTTGATTAGCTGGTTTTTATTTTTATTTTTTTAAAGAAAAATTTCTTCTACATCCTCTAGCTGGGCACTCTTATCCATGTTTGTGACTACACATGAACATATTCTGTTTTTATGGCATCTTCTTCCTCATCCTTCCTGATCGTGTTGCATCAGAGTTCTTTTAGGATTGTATTGCGTATCTGTCTTAGTTATTTTTCTATTGCTGTGATAAGATACCATGCACTAGGCAACTAAGAGAATAAGTGGTTTATGGGGAATTACAGTTTCAGAGGGCGACTCTATAATCATCATGGAGGAGAGCATGGAGGCAGGCAGGCAGTCATGGTGCTGAAGCAGCAGTTGAGAGCTTATATCTGACCCATAAGCAGGGGAAAGACAGAGAGATAGAGCCGACCAGGAATAGTGAGGGCTTTTGAACCCTCAAAACCACTCTCATTGACACTTCTTTTCCAATAAGGCCATACCTCCTAATTCTTCTCAAACAGTTCCACCCGCTGGCCATCAATTATTCAAATACATGAGCCTATGCGGGCATTCTCATTTGAACCAACACAGTATCTACGGAGAGACCAACATCAGGTGCCTTCCTCAGTTACTCTACACTTTAGTTTTTGAGAAAAGGTCTCTCACTGAACCTGAAGCTCACCAATTGGCTAGACTGTCTGGTCAGGAAGGCCCAGTGATCCTCTTAGCTTCCTCTTCCCAGGTACATTCAACCGGTTGCATCCAGTTTTCTATTTGGTGCTGTGAGACCAAATTTGGGTTCTCCTCTTTTACGACAAGCACTTTACCAACTGAGCCCTCTCCCCAGCCCCACAACCAGAAGTTCTTAGGTTGCTGGTCTCTCTGAAGCCAGAGTCATAATGTTAGAGCCTTATGACAACGTGTAACATGAAGAAGACATGAGCCTTTGGTCTAAGACCTTTGAAATTAGGAGACTGTTAGTCACAGTAGTGAAATTCCTCCTGCTTCTGTTTGGCTGACACAACATAAAGACAAAAACGAATTCTCTGTATACCCAGAATATATTTCCTAAAAGGTCACCACACTATGGTGAGATTCTTCGGTGTCTTGGGTGCCTTGCGGATTTATTTCTTTGCTTTTATCTTATTTTGTATCTCTTTATGGTAATTCTAAGAATTATTCTTCTCAGAGGGAACCCAAGAGGATTATAGACTATTACTGACCTTGAGTGTGGTGTATGCACATGTGTCTATGCATGCTCCCATATGTGTGAGTGAGTGGGTATGTGTGGGTAAATGGGTATGTGTATGTGTGTTTGTGTGGAATCCCAAAGAAGACAACGGAAGTTTTTCTCTATAGCTCTCCACCTGATTCTCAATTAAATCCAGAGGTCACACACATGGTAAGTCTAGCTAACCAGCTTGCCCTGAGATCCCTTTTCTTTGCCTTCCTAGGAACAGAATTGCAGGCAGGCTCTCAACATTTCATCTGATATTTAGGTGTATTCTGGGAATCAGGACTCTGGTCCTCATGCATGTGTGGCAAGTGCTTGACCTTCTGGGCTATCTCCCAGCCCCAAGAAGTATGCCCCTAGCATTTACAAGATTTGCAATAACTGTTCAAAGATTAATTCTATGATTTTTAAGATTTTGTAAGGTTCTAGATGTTTTTGCTTGCATTTCTATCCATAATTCATAAAACAGATTCAAGAAATTCACATTTATATTTTGAGAAAAATATAATCTTGCATGCTCAACAGACAATGTAAGACTATATAAATAACTGTAACTGTTAAAAAGCAACACTGGCTATCAATCCTGCCATTGAGGGGCAATCCTGTCAGTCAATGCTTCAAGCTGTAGTTGAATAGAATATGATGAATCTTTGCAATAGTGTTTTTGAAATATGCCTTTGTTGATATTTATAATAGCCTATATGAGGACAATGAAGTTAGTATTTTAATTATCTGGAAATAACCTTGGTGTAGTTATAGCTGGCTATCAAGAAATAATTTATGTCTAATTTGAAAAGTTAGTTAAAATTACGCCCGTTCCTACTATTAAACATGGAACATCTCTGAAGTAGTAGCTGTGTGTCTTGGGATAGCAGGTCTGAAATGCAGGCTTTGTTGGACTTCATGTTCTGCATTTAATATTGAAATGCGTCAGAGAGTGAGCTGAAACTGCAGTCCTTATAGGTTGAGTATCTCTTGTCTGAAATGATTGGTATCACAAGTGCTTTGGTTGTACAACTATTTCAGAGTTTGGAACATTTATGTCTATAAAATAATATGATTTGGATCTGAATCTAGACACAAAGATCCTGTCTGTTTCAAATACAGATAATAGGCATAAGATGTACATACTTTTAATAATTGCATATGTGTATGCATCTAATGTCTATCTGATGTGGATGAGTATGCACATTCATGGGTGTGCTTGTATATATGGAGGTCAAAGGACATCCTTGTATGTCATTTCTCATGTGTCCACTTGATGTTTTGAGACAGTCTCTCACTAGTCTGGAAATCACCAAATAGGCTAGTCTGGCTGACACTAAGCCTGAAGAATCCTGTGGTGTCCATGTCTTGGATTTCAAGTCTTTGACCCCACACTTTGTTTTCCACATTGGTTTGGGGCCTGGGACTCAGATCCTTCTGTCTGCACAGAAGGCACTTCAACAATCAGATATTCCCCCAGTCTTTATGCTGTACCTCTTTTATACCTGTGTTTGGATTGACTCACTGAGTGAAGTCAAGTTCAGAACTTTACACTTTGGAACCCCATCACATGAGAGTGATGCTCAGAAAGTTTCAGATTTTAGAGAATTCTAGATTTCTGGATTTGGGAGGCTCCACTTGCAATCGTGTTTTAGAAGTATGCAGTTGGTGATATTTGTAATCACTTATATGAGGGCAATACTTTTTAGAATGTGGCTAGCAAATATTTTCTGGTGTCCCCACAGAAAATAATTTATTTATTTTAATAATAAATAAATTAATAAATAATTTATTTAATGTGGAGGACCACATAGCAAATAATTTGGCCATATATACAGCACACATGTGACTATTTGTCACAACTACTTAGCTCGTTAATCGTACCCTAAACACAGCTATGGATAGTCTGTAAAAAGTCAGGTGGAACTTGTAGCAAAAGTGCAGCTTAGTCTTCATATGAGTCCTCTAACAAATGGAGCAGGGCTGTCTCTGACTCTGTTGCCAGCCATTGAATCCCTTTTCCCTACTGGACTGCCTGATTGGACCTCAGTGGAAGAGGATGTGCCTAGCCCTGTTGGGCCCAGATATCCCAGGGTTGGGTGGTACCTGAGGGGTGGGGCTCCCCCTTCTCTGAGGAGCAGGGGAAGGGGCAATGAGGGCATGAACTTGTAAGGGTGGGACTGAGAGGACAAGAGGTAGGGGCTGTTATTGGGTTATAAAGTGAATAAAACTAAATTATTGGAGAAAATAACACATAAAATTTTATTTTATACTACATTAATATTGTAAATTGTATTTCGAAAACTGAGATGTCATAGTTACCTTGTGACACTGGACTTGAATTTCTTTCCTCTGTTGACTTTCTTTTTGCAACAATGCAGAATCAACTCCAGGCCTCATACTTACTGGGAAGCAATGTGCCAGGAAGTGAATTTATTGTATACTTTAAAAGCATTTAATAGTAATTAGATGATGCTGTTGTATTTTATTATTACAGTTCCTTAAATTTAATAAATCAGAACAGATTGCCTGGTCCAGGCATTCCAGCACAGCAAGGTAGACAAGGAAACCTAAAGCAGCATTCAGTTCCATCTGAATATAGTTCTCTTGGTCCTGCTTCTTATTATAGAATCTGATTTCTACCTTTGTGGAGGTGGGCTGTAGGTGTGTGCACATTCCTGTGGAGGCCAGAGGACCATTTAAGGTGTTCCTTAGGTGCTATTTGCCTTGCTTTTTGAGACAGGGCCTCTTATTGGCCTGATATGTTCCAAATAATTGAGACTGGTTGTCTAAGAACCTCTGGAGGTTCCCTTTCTTTGTGTCCCCAGCCCTGTCCATATATATATATATATATATATATATATATATATATATATATAATTATTATTATTTTTGCAGTCAGACTCCAGTCATCCTTTCTGCTTGCATGGCAAGCACTTCATTGACCCAGCTCCATTGTCTCCATATATAAAGCAAATAGGGATACTGATATAATATCTAGAGTCTTTTCATTCTTCATATTTATTCTTAGATGATTTTTGAAAATGTAAACAATGTATTTTCATCATATCCACAGCCTGTATCTCCTTGCCAACTTCTCTCAGATCCCCCACCCTGTCTTCTTCTCAGCTTCATGTTGTCTTTGTTTTACCTACTGAGTCAAATTGGTGCAGCCAGTGTGTGCAAGATCTAGTCAGTGGCCTTCTGGAGGCCAAATAACAGAAGAAAACTGTCTCTACCTTCCCCAATAGTTATCAGTTGCCAGTAGAGCCTCTAACACTCCTGTATCCATGCTGAAATTTTGACTGGCCTGATGTTATGTAAGCCTTGTGCAGGTAACCATTTCTGTTGTGAGGTCACATACAGTGGCCTTTTCACATCTGTGAAACTGAGTTACTCAGCCGTCTTTCTGGCTTTTACAAGCTTTCCACTCCTCTTACATGATATTTTCTGAGTTCTCTGTCTCTATTTGTGTGCTCTCTGTCTCTCTGTCTCTGTCTCTGTCTCTGTCTCTCTCTCTCTCTCTGTCTCTCTCTCTCTCTTTCTGTGTGTGTGTGTATGTTGGCATAATTTTTTTGCAACCTACTTTTAATAAGGGTTCAACCTCTCCTCTAGCTCACCACCCAGCAAAGGTAGTGGAAGAGAAAAGTTATTAGGATATGGGGGAAGTGGACCTGTTCAGCAATAGTTTTTTGGGGACAAGCTTGACCTTCTTTGGCAGCGCTTCTATCCCATAGCAAATACCAAATATGACTCAGCAGCTAGAGAGCAGTCCTCTGGGCAGCAGACACCACACATGAACCAACAGCTCCAGGCCAGTCCTCGAGACAAGCAGACACCAGGCACAAACCAGTAGCAGTAGTTCAATCCTGAAGAAACCACAAGGCTTGCCAACTGATCTGAGGTGAGGCCAGGGAAGTGGCAAGCTTCCTTGCCTCAAGAACTTCCTGAGTAGTTCTAGGGTGAGTTTCTCTCAATGGCATCATTACCACGGGTTGAGCTCAACAACACTATGTAAAGCAAATCAATACATGCCTGCTGTTAGCGAAGAATAGTGAGTGAAGCAAGCAGAACCAATGCTCGGTGCTCGACTTCCACTGTCTGTGAGTCATATTTATACTCCATCATCACACATCCTTTCATGTGTCTGCTATTTCAAAGCATTCTTTTACCTGTGTCTGCTTCAGGAAATCGTGCTTTCATGTGTCTGCTTTAGCAACATATCCTTTCACCTGTATGCCCCAGTAAAACATCATCAGACATAACTAATTTTTCAAAAAGCAACTTCCACTTCACGTGTGTGTGTGTGTGTGTGTGTGTGATTCAGATGTTTTATGTAGGGCAGAGTACACCACAATTCCTTACTTTCTGCACTTTGAATAGTTGTATGTCTTTGTATTATTTGTCACTTACTGAGGGGCAGTAGTAATCCTTGGGTGTAATGATAAGGATTTAGAAGGTGGCCTAAAGCTGTATCCATTAAAAAAGATAGAAGTATTTTCTTCTCTAAGGCCTAGGACCCACTTAGCCATGAATTTCCAGTACCAGGCGTGAGTTATGTATTGTGGATCAGGTCTTAATTCCAATCAGAAACTGGACACTTACTTCTCCATATCATATTCTTTTCTGAAGTTAATGTTAAAAGCATTAAAGTTTTAAAACTATAAGTTGTTGGGTGAAAATTATGAGAGGAATAAGATCTCTGTAAAACTCCTTCAGAGAGTGAAAACATGTCCATGTATGTTATTTTTCTAAGCCGAATGCCTTCTACAGGCTGTTGGAAGATTAAGAATGCTTCACTCATGCTAGGGTAGAGATATGAGTTCTGAATTCCATAGTGCAAATTTATTTTCAATGTATCCTACTACCCTAAAATGATGGCTAGTCAAACAGGTGTGGATGCTAATATGAGTCCCAATTTTGATGAATCTTGGCAAAAATAAAATCATGAGTATGCACAAGGGAAGTTTCTTTTTATCTACACTCAGGTTCCTCTGATTACAGAAATGGATATGTGTGTGTTTGTGTGTGTGTATACACATATATATACACACACACACATATATATATATACACACATACATATATATGTATCTCACATATATGCATGTCATATATCACATATATGTGTATTTAAATATATACATTATATATATATATATGCATAAATTTAAAAAAAACCATTGAAGGAGACCTGAATGTGAATAGTCTGAATTCTAGATGATAGTTTTTCTGTTCTCTTTTCTGATATATGATGAAACACACTGGCCAAGAGCAACTTAGGAAAGGGAAGAACTATTTGGCTTATACTTCCAGGTCAAGATCCATCACTGCAAGGAGCAAGGAAGGAATCTGAGGCAGTGACCGTGCTTGTGGGTTCTCTTGCAGGATCCTGCTAAGCCACCCTGCTAAGCACCTGTCAAGGGAATGGTGCTGCCTATAGTGGGCTGGACTCTCCTATTTAAAATAACAGTGATGACCATCCCCCATAGACCTACCTAACAAACAAATCTGATAAAGATAATTACTCAATTGAGATTTTTCTGTGTGATTCTAGGCTTACCAATTTGACAGTTAAAGCTATGATAGTAATGTTATTATATTAAAAACTAAGGACATGAAACTTTTTTGATTATGAACTATCAACTTCTTATTTAATAACCTGACATGGCCTTTGATGAACTATTTGATTAATAAATGAAAGCTGGGTTTGATATACATCGTTAAAGTGCTTGGCTGTGCAAGTCTGAGAACCTGGGACTTTCCATAACACATGCCTGTAAGCCAGACTGCTGGCTTTAATCCTAGCTCTGGGAGGCAGAAGCAGGAGGATCCCTTAGGGTCACTGGCCAGTTAGTCTAATCTTCTTAGTGAGCTACAGGTTCAGTGAGATCCCCAATCTCAAAATATAAGGTAAAGAAAACACTAGACATTAACCTCTGACCTACACATGGATGCACATCTGTCCCCTCCACCATGTGAACACACACACACACACACACACACACACACACACAAGCATATACAAATGATGGGTAAAATTATATTAATAAACATATTATATTTAAGAATGGGGCTGGATGTGGTACATTTACACAATGGAGTACTACTCAGCTATTAAAAATAATGAATTTGAGAAATTCTTAGGTAAATGGATGGAACTAGAAAATATCATCCTGAGTGAGGTAACTCAATCACAAAAGAACACACATGGTATTTACTCACTGATAATCAGATGTTAGCCCAAAAGCTTGAAATAGCCAAGATTCAACTAACTGACCACATGAAGCTCATGAAGAAGGAAAACCAAGTGTGGGTGCTTCAGTCCTTCTGGGAAGGAGTGACAGAATGCTCAAGGGAGCAAATATGGAGACAAAGTGTGGGACAGAAAGTGAAGGAGGGGCCATCGGGAGACCACTCTACCTTGTGCAAAAAAGATAGATGCCCATATGGATGTCAGGAAGTGCATGCTGACAGGAACCGGATGCAGCTGTCTCCTTGAAGGTCTGCTGGAGTCTGACATATCCAGAGGCCAATGCTCGAAGCTACCCATTGATCTGATCAAGGGTTCCCAATGAAGAAGTTAGAGGACTGAAGGAGCTGAAAGAGTTGGTGGCCCCAAGAGGAGAGCAACAGTGCCAGCCAACCAGAGCTCCCCAGGGTTTAAACCACCAGCCTGGGAGCACAAAGAGAGGCACCCATGACTTCAGCTGTATACTTAGGGGAGGATGGCCTTGTCAGGCATGGGTGGGAGAGGAGATCCTTGGTCCCATGAAGGAAGGCTGAATACTTAATGATGGAGTGGGGAGGAATTCAAAGGTGAGGAGTGGGGAGTGGGGGGTAGGCGGGGGCACACCCTTGTGGAGGCAGGAGGGAAGATAGAATAGGGGGTTCCTGGGTGGTGGGGGAATGGGGTAAGGGGATAAAGTCTGAAATGTAAACATAACATCCAACAAAAAATATGAAAAAAAAAAAAAGAATGGGGCTGGAAAGTTGGATCTGTGGTTGAGAGTTAAGAGCACTTTTACTTGTGCTGAGGACCCAGGTTTTGTCCTCAGCATCCGATGTGGTGGCTCACAGTCATCCATAACTCAAGTTCTAAGGGACCCTGTGCTCTCTTCTGACTCCTTAGGCACCAGGAAAGTGCATGGTACGTGTGTGTGTGTGTGTCTGTGTGTGTGTGTGTGTGTGTGTGTGTGTGTTCAGGGAAAACACTAAAAGACATAAAAATAATTTAAAAGAATTAAGAATGGAATGGAGCCAGGTGGTGGTGGCACATGCCTTTAATCCCAGCACTGGGGAGGGAGAGGCAGGTGAATCTCTGAGTTCAAGGCCAGCCTGGTCTACAGAGCAAGTTCCAGAATGGCCAGAGCTGCACACTGCACAAAGAACTCTGTATTAAAAAAAAAAAAAAAAAAAAAAAAAAAAAAAAAAAAAAGAAAAGAAAAGAAAAAAGGGAAAAAAGAAAAAAGAAAGGAATGATGGTGGAGTAGGAATATTTTTATTTGTTACCAAAGGCCTGGGAGGAACACTAATTAATTGTAATTAATTGTGTTGTCTTTCTTTCTTTCTTTCTTTTTTTTTTTTTTTTTTTTTTTTTTTTTTTTTTTTTTTTTGGTTTTTTGGTTTTTTGGTTTTTCAAGACAGGGTTTCTTTGTGTAGCTCTGGCTGTCCTGGAACTCACTCTGTAGACCAGGCTGGCCTTGAACTCAGAAATCCACCTGCCTCTGCCTCCCAAGTGCTGGGATTAAAGGCGTGCTCCACCACCGCCCAGCTCTAATTTCTTTCAAAACAATAACATATAAACCAGTGGTCTGCCCGCTGACCACAGCTGGAGTATGTGTGGAGTTGAGTGGAATCCTGCTTTCAAATGTGCTGACGGCAGAAGGCCTGAGTCACAACTGCAGCTATAGACTCCAAGTTACCTACAAAATCAGATTTCCTTATGAAAGACTAGCTGTGAGGAAACAAAAAGTTAGCAAGAACCGCAATACACAGCATTAGGCAGCCATATTTGAGATATCCAAATTAATAAGGTATGCGGCACTTGCTGTTTTCATCCACAGTATCTATAAATGCCTGCTCCTTGTCACTATGGTTATGGCAGAATAAAAGCTGCCCAGCAACAATTGCATAATGGATGGCCCTTTACCATCTGGCATCTATAGGTGAGCTGTAAAGTCAAAACAAAAGGAAATTTCTAGAAATCAAGGGTAAGTTAATTCTGTCTGAATATTAGTGTTTCAGCAACAGCTTGGATTAAAACACCATGTTTACAACATTTTGTGTCCAGACCTAATTTTCTGACTTGTTTTAAAAAGTTTTCAGTGACCTATGAAAATTTGTTTCTTACTTTTTTTGCACTTACTCATTTATTTACTTATTTACTTTGCATGCATCTGTGTTAGCACATGCGTGCCATGGCACACGTGTGGAGTCAGAGGATAGCTTTTGGGAATCTCTTTCACCTTCTGGGCCCTGGGAATTGAGCACAGGTCATCGTTCTTGGCAGCAAGCTCCTTTACCTACTGAGCTATAAAGATTGGCCTTCTTACTCTATTTATAAGAGGAATGTTTTCAATGATAGCTATAACTAGATACCTTGGTTCCTGTTTCAGAGTTTTGTCTTTATTTTGGGAAACATCTTTTCTTATTTGGTAAGTGACTCGGGAGCCACTTGTTAGAGCTTTTTGAAGGACCAAAAGATGGTAAAAATTCAGCTGGTTCTTTCGAGCATGACTTTGTTTCTAATACGTCATTGGAAAGAAAACATAACCTTTAAAAAAGATATATCTTATTTTCAATCATGTATATTCACGATGTCGCTGTGTGTGCATGTGTTTGTGAGTGCAGTGCCCATGGAGACCAGAAGAGGGCATTGGATTTCCTCAAGCTAGAGTTACAGGTACTTAGGAGCCATCTGATTCCGATGCTGGGAACTGAACTTGGGTCCTCTGGAAGTGCAGCAAATGCCTAGCCTTACTGAATCATCTTTCTAGTCCCCAAATCACTTCTCAATAGATTGTCAATGAAGGTGCTTATTCCTCCCTCCTCCCTCTCTGTGTGTGTTTTGTATAAGTGTATGTATGTGAAAGGGTGCATGCATCTGCACTCGAGTGTGTGGAGCCAGAGGTTGACTTTTGGTGTCTTCTGTTTCTTTCCATCTGATATTCTCAGTCAGGTCTCTTGCTGAACCGGCATTCACTGTTTCAGTAAGGTTGGCTGGTGGGCTCCAGGGCCCTTCCCTCCCTGCCTCCCAGTGCAGGTGTGCACCCGACTTGGCAGCCATGGTCCTTTTCCTCTGAGCCCTGCCTTGCTATTGTATCTGCTGTAACTGAGTTGATTTTCCATAGTGACTTGGAAGGCACATCACAATAATGTTGGGCCACTGCACAGCGGCAGTAGCACACAGCTCCCATTTGCAAAGCAGGGATTTGAAGTTTGCCTTCCAGCTTTTCTGCATTTCTACTTACAGTTTTCCCTAGATATTTCATGTTCTTTGTTGATAATGCGAATGTTTGTTAAATGCAAACCGCAAGACCATTTCCATTGGCACTAGTGAGGGGTACTTGACGACTTCCAGAATTTAAATTTCAAGATTCTAAATTTCATTGAATTAATTTTACCATTGATTGCTCTCATTTTCCTAGGCATGCTAGTAACTCCTCTGAAAAGAGTTTTCATATTTCTTCCATTCTTCTGTTTTTGTCTAGTACAACCCACTGACTCATTCTAATAAAATGTTTCATACTTGTGGTGTTTAGGAGAACACTGGACTTGTCTATGATTGAGTCAAATGTGCAAGCGTGTCCTTGTTTGAGTGTGTGTGTGTGTGTGTGCATGTGTGCACATGCATGTATCTACCAAATTAAAGAACAATATACCAACACCCATCTTCTTGTATTTTTATTTGAGTGTTAAATATTCTTCAATACTTCACATATCTATGCAGAGAATCATTCATTTTTTCATTTGACTTATTAATATGGCCTGTTATACCAATGGACTCATTAACAGGAACAAAACTTATACTCCTGGATAGACCACAGTGTGGCTGAAAGGCAGTTGCCCTGTTCTGATCTTACATTCACATGAATGTCAGTTTATAATTGTTTCTCTTAAATATTGTGTTAAATCGTTACTTATACTTGATTAATGGAAGAAGTAAGTGTAGGGGTTGGGGAGATGGTTCTTGTGGGTATGAGCACTGGCTGCTCTTGCTGAGGATCCAGGTTTGGTTCTCACACCCACATGGTGGCTCACAACTCTCTGTGACTCCAGTTCCAGGGGATCCACGCCCTCTTTCGACCTCCTCAGTACTAGACATTCATGTGGTGCATATATACATGTGCAGACATATACTCATGCACATGAAACCAAGATACATCATGAAGTAAGTAGGAGTTGCTTTTATTTTTCTATGCTTGGGATCAGGTGGGATACCTTGGGGTTGCCTTGTGGGGCTGGTTAGAATGTCTGTGTCTACAGAGACTTAAAGGGCCAGTCAGTGCATTACTTCCTCTCCAGCGCATAGGACTACTCTAGATAAATCATCTGAGTGTGTCTCATCCAGGGGCAGGATAGGCTTTTCCAGGAGCAATGCTTTCAAACCAGCAGTTTGGTTTTTAATTCTTCAAGATTCCGTGGCCATGTGGCTCTAATCACATTTTTATTTTAGGATGACACTCACTGCCTGTTTTCATGTTTATTGTCAGGAGGCTGTTCACTGCGCGGTAGTCTTAATATTTCCCAAACCCCGTTACAGGCTTAATTTTGTTGTCTTCTCTTATTCCTTGCATATTGATTTCACTTAGTAAAATTTATTTAACTAGATGTGTTTGATCGACCCTGAATCAGCGCCTTACGTTCTCCTTTATTGGATTGAATTCTTTTTTTTTCTGTCTTAAAGTGTACCTTTTAGAAATCTTCCATGAGCTTTAAGCATTAAGCCTCAGTTTTATTTCTAGAATGTACATTGAAATTATTAAATGATCTCTATTTCTATTGTAGTTCCACCCAAAAATTAGTGTTTAAAGACATCGTGTTTAAGATGTTCTTAACTCTCTTATAAGTAGTTATTGATTCTTTTTTTTTATTGGTGTATTTTTTTATTGAGAACATTCTCAAATGTACAGAGAAGTTCGAAGACCACAGTAACAGAACACTCTCTCCCCACAATTTAAGATCAGCAATCATCTAACATGTACTCCTAAATTTGTTGCTGAGAATTATGTGATTGGATGGGTGCATGCAGCACACAGTCAGTGGGTTGGATATCATGCCATATCGGACCTTAGATTTATCATGAGTTATCAGAATTTTCAAAAGAAAACCTAAGTTTACATAAGTTTTTCAAAATGAGGAGTAGATACCTTTATACATTTACCCTAAATAAATATGTTACATGTTTCATTTTGCCTGTCCTCCCTCCCCCACCTTCGTCCCTCCCCCCTCCCTTCACCCCTCCCCACCTCTCTCCTTCCTTCCCTTCCTATACGTACATATGTACATGGGTGTATGGCAAGGCACATCTGTGGAGTCAGAGTCCAGCGTCCAGGGCTCAGTTCTCTCCTTCCATCATGGGTCTCAGAGAGTAAGGTCAGGCCTTCAGTTTATGCTAGCAAGTACCTTTACCCACTGACCCATCTTGCTGGTGCTAAAATGTGGCTTCCCCCAAAATATTAGAAACGTATTTGCTCTGGACTTCTCAAGTCCATCTTACAGAGCAGCTAAGAGCCCTTCCTTGTCTAGTGTAATTATTTCCCTTGCAATTTACAAATGCAGCGAGGTGCTGACGGTGGAGGTGCTTTCTGAACAGTGCGCGCCCATCAGTGTTTTATTTAGTGGCTTTTGCATGTATCAGTTTGGATCAGTAATTTCACTGAGGGCACGGGGTGACAATGTTTCTAAGATGTCCCCAGTAAGCAATCAACACAGGTGAAAGCTACCTCATTAACCACAGCTGAGCCTTACTTCGTCCTCTGCTGCCCACTCTCTGCAAGCTATGTCAGCTCACCCTACTTTTCTTATTCTGCAGTTCTCCTTACCTTCTAGCAGAAGCTAAGTTCCTCTATTCTGTCTTTGTGAACACCCTCCTCTCCAGAATGAAAGCTACACAAGATCAGAGTGTGTGTGTGTGCATATATGTGCGCACAGGTGCAATCCAGGTACATGTCTGAAGTCCCATCAGAAGGGAAGCGGAGACAGGAGAGCCCCTGAAAGCTCACAGGCCAGCTAGCCTGTGCACAGTAATGAACAATGAAGGCCTTGTCTCAAACAAGATGGAAGGCAAGGATTGATACCTGAGGTTGTCCTCTGACCTCCATAGACTCTCCACAGCAGATGTGGTCTCTCTCTCTCTCTCTCTCTCTCTCTCTCTCTCTCTCTCTCTCTCTCTCTCTCCCTCTCCCTCTCTCCCTCCCTCCCTCCCTCCTCTCACTCTCTCTTTCTCTCTCTCTCTCTCAAACACACACACACACATCATATACACACATACAACGTACAAAGATTCAAAAGAAGCAGATATTAGGAAAACCTTCTGAATACAGCACCAGTCTTTGCCCACCATTTACAGTATCTATAAGGTGGAAATCCACCCTGCTCTGGAATGCTGTTTGCCATTTTGAATACTAACTTGAATATTGCGAGTTGGAGCCTTCAGTATTCACTGAGTTGCGTGGCATTGTGATTAGCACCACAGGGCTATAATAAATTGAGCAGAAGACACAGCCTCTTACCAGATGAGTGGGTGGGTGCTTAGTGAAGCTTGTGCACTTTTCCAGTACAGTTTCAAGCAAGGGAAGGGCTTAGACTCAACTTTAAAACCCTATTCAAATTTTAAAGTTAGGTATATTTACTTTTTCCTAACCATTTTGTACCTTTATGAATAAATGGCTTAATTTTTTTCTTTTCAACTTTTCTGCTGGCGATTTCTTTATCTATGAAGTTATTTCTTCAACAAACTTGATCATTCCAGGTAATTGAATGTTTCCCAGAACTTGAAATAAATGCACAAAATGAGGTATAATCCCTCTGTTTATATTCTTTCATGCTTCACAACTTTTTCATGTGTCTCTGGGAATACTATTATTTTTTATTAGACTTAAAAGAAAAAAAATAACTCTCGAGGTAATCCACATGTCTATCATCTGGCACAAATTTATGCACTTATGCTAAAGTATTATATTGAAGTAAATCAAAGGATATTATTGTAAAGAATACCTCATTTCTCCCAAAGAAGAAACTAGTAGGTTTGTGAAATCCTCATTTAGAAGTTGTTATTTGCTAATAAAACAACATTTCCTGGAAAGGATCATGAGAAAATAGGAATTTATGAGAATTCTTTTAAGAAAAAAAAAAAACTAGTCTCAACTGAGTCCAACATTTTTTTTTTTCCCCAAGTGTATTTCCCTTTCATCCCAGAAATGCCTGCAGAAGGCAAAAGGTGGGGGTCTTTGCCAGTTACACCCAGCCCTTCCTCCAACATTCCTGTTGCTTCCAAATGGACTTGGGGACAACTTCTGACTCCAGACATGGGGCTGTCAGTTCCAGCTCTTACTTGCCTGTTAACAGTACTCTGGACAGCTGTGGCAGCTTCCAGGTCAGCTCCATCATAAGGCTAAGGAACCTGTTTGTTTAGCTCATTAGCAAAATTTGTTCCACCCAGACAGGTTTAGGAGTGGGGGTATGGAGGGAGCTAGGGGCCTGTTGGAATAATGCATTTCTTCTTTTTCCCTTTCCTTTTTTTTTTTTTTTTCTTTCTTTTCTTCTGGAAACTGGGAAGTGAAAGCAAGGTTTCTCCTTCTGGATATTCACTTCTCCTTTCTGTTCCTTGCTTTGGGGCAGCAGTCAAAGCTTCTCTGGGCATTCAGAGTCCCCATCTCCTCTCCGTACTGCATCCCTTCTTTATCCCTCCCAAGGAGGGTCCCCAACTCCAGCTCCAGGCAGAGATTGGCGGAACCATTGGGTTGAAACTGATTGTGATAGTAGCAGATGGGCTGGATTTGACAGGGTGGATTCTGAGCGGCTTCTGAGTGGGGGGCGGGGCAGGGAGGGAGAGGGTGGGGGTGGGAACCCAGGGGCCAGAGCGGACCCATAGGAGTGCGCGCCTGCTGCTGCCGCCGCCTGCCATACCACGGGCTTGGGGGCATCTTTTTAGCGCGAGATTCCCAGGGAAGTGGCACTGCTGTCCCCAGGCGGAGTGGGGGAGAAAGGTCCTGTGGCCCAGATTGCACTGGGACACGGGGAGGCAGGCGCGAGCTAGGGACAGGAGGCGTGCGACACAACAAAAGCCTAGGTGCCCGGGCTGCGGAGCACGCGCGCCGACAGGCTTGACATGGCAAGTTTGTCAACTGTGGGCTCCGAGGCCAGCTCCTTGCTGCCCCCCAAGTGACGGCATTGCAGGGTCTGCCTCCAAGGCGGGCAGCCCCCACCACGACCTTGGCCCTCTGCAAAATGCTCCCCCGCAGGCCAGGTAAGAGGACGCCAGCTCCCTGCACCCACCCAGGCGTGTCCCCAGAGCCTTTTCCTATCTTTCATCCCCTGGGCATCCCCTTGTGCCTACTGTCTGCTTGCTGTTAAGCGTTCTATTCTTCTTGGTCCACCTCTGCCCCCTGTCGCTGATTACACCGTTGCCTTCGCTGAATTCCTTATAGAATCCCAAAGCCACAGGGGTGTGGTAGAATTTCTGGGAGGTGGCACAAGGTTGAAGAATCTTTTTGCTCAGAAAGTCAGCGCCAGGACAATCGAGGCAGGATATGCAGGGATTCAGCATTCATTATCTATTCCCAGGCTTCTCAAACCAAGCACAACGCACACCCCTTTCCACCTGTGGGACCTCGCTTTGTGCTGGAAGCGCTCATGGAAACACGCACACGTGCTCAGTGTCCCTGTGCACACAGGCTCGCTTCCTATAGAGGACTTTTTTTTTTTTTTTTTTTTTTCAATGCTAAGGGGAGAGGAGGATGTGGATATTAAGTAGCATGGTCTTCCAAAGCACCCAGGGTCTCATACTTTGTGCGTTGCTTGGTCTCCATTTTAGTGATCAGATAGTAAAACATTTGGAGCATGTGGGGAGGTTGAGCATTCCGGTACTGGACATCACTGTGCTCCTTCAGTCGATCCATCTTTCTGGCTTTGCCCCTTCTTCCTCCTAAGATATTGCAGTGATGGTTTCTTCTCCTTGAAAGTCAGTGTCCTAGTATAGAATGGGTCTTTAAGGTCAGCAACCTGGACCACCACCAAAAACCTGGCCCCAGCAGCCTGGGAGGGACTTCAGATGGAACTATTTCCTGTGCTCTTATAAGCATCAGGTCCCTGACCTGGTATGTCAGGCTCAGGGACTTTTTCTCACTCCTTCAAGTGCCCCCTCCCACCCCAGTACAGGCTCCGCCCCAGCTGAATTAGAGTATGTGCCCTGTTGCTACCAGCAACTGTCTATGCCTCCTAAGCCTCTTAATTCTGATTGATGGGCAGAAATATGATATTATTTTGGAGTGAAGTTGAGCTGCATACTGCCTGGGAGGCAGACCCTCATGTAGCCCACCCCCACCCCAATCCTTAGAGAAAAAGGGGCTGTTGGGATATGCTCAGTAAACACAGCTAACCACCTGACATTTCTTTTCACCCTTGTGACTGTTGCCAATTTGGCTCAAATAAACAAGGGCCGTCTTCGTGGTGTTGCTAGCTACTTTAATTTTTACTCTCCTCCCTCCTAAACCTAGTTCTAAAAGAGATTCCCCTTGTAGTAGTTTTCATCACTCTTCTTGGAACTGTTTACAAAATCATTTTCTAGAAGTGGTTTTATAGCCACAACCTCTTCTTAACTTCCTATTGGTATCTCTATTGGATGACAGGTATGCGTAAGTGCCTTGCTGTTTGTGCTCAGCCTGCTGGTCTCAGCCTCCCTTTTCACTGTCACCAGGGTTATAGGAGGGGTAGCGGATGCTTTGAGGTTTCAGACTCAGGTCCTTCCCTCTACAGCAGGGCTTTGGTCATTTCACACCCCACCCTCCGGCCACCCGTTTCGTTTCGTTCTCTTTCCTACTCTGCAAGTCCTTCCTCTCAAGACTGTGAGTTGGCTATTCCTTTCTTCCAGGGAATATCCTTAGGAAAGAAAGGAAAGGAAACAACCTCTACTTTTAATGCTACAGTTTGTGACTTTCATTCTAAAGCCAAACCAAGGCTCCACTCCAGGTGGCAGCCTGCTTCTCCAGGCTGCCAGAGACAAAACAGGTTTTCTGGACCTGTATAAATGCCTGACCAGACTGTTCCCCTCCTCCCCAAAGCATGTGCAAAGGATGGTTTCATTCTTGTCACCAAAACTTTCTTTACAAGAATGTTTTGTTCCTCACTTCTTTCTAATTCCCCACTGTGTTTGGCAGAATATTTTCATTATCCTAACCATCAGAGTTAGCTTTTATTTTATTTTATTTTTCCTGTATATGCGTTGCTTTGGAAACCGGTGTGCTATTTTTGAATCATTCATTTACTTGTTTAAACAAAACTTCCTGGAGGGGATTCCCAAAACTTGGCATCAGCGTGGGCCCCTTGGGTGGGCAGGAAGCAGAGAGGGGTTCCAAACGACTTTAAAGTTCCCAGTAAAGCTGTGTGCAGCTCTGATGGTGAATATCCTAATGGCATCATCCATTTGATTAGGACTTTACAGTTTACAAAGGGCTTCCTCAGGCATTATCTCTTTAATCCCAGCAGCAGGAATTTTAAATAGTAAGGATTCCTCAGAAAGGCCCAGTAATGCCTGCCTATCCTGCTTAACCAAAGAGAAAGGGGGGCAATGGAAATTCAGTGAGCAGCTGATGCAGCTTTAATGCATAGAATAAACACAGCAGAAACAGCTCCTGAGATCACTCACTTCCAGGACTGTCTCCAACTTGAGCAAAGAAGTAAAAGGGCAGGAACCACGGGTACATCTGAGAGGAACTCCACCCTGTGTTCTGGTAGCCCAGGAAGTTCTGGTTCTTGCAGGATAGGCCTTCCTGGGGCTCTGGACTCCCCTTGACCTAGGATTCAAATTTAGATGAAAGGTTTAGCTGGGGTTGCAGGAAGACTCTCAAATTTAGCAAAGCCAGTGGGCAGTGATGGAGTGCTCTTCAGCTACAAAGCATTCTGGGATATCCTCAAGCTTCTGGTGTCTCTTTACTGCAGGCATGGGGTAATTTTCTCTACTTGGACACACAGCAGGAGTGTGGGCCTCCCTGAGCCCTGATGAAGACAAACAAGGGTTCTGTCATGTTTGCCCTTCACTCAGAAATCAGGGCATGTCTTCCATAGTGGTTTGTGCTTGCTTACTATGATACAGGGAGGGTGAACAGAAAGCCACCCTATAGTTTGTCCTTTTTTAACCCCAGTTCCTTGAATAGAGAGCTCCACCCCTCTATATTGTACTGTGAACATCCTTTGCAACTTTCCTCCAAAAGTAATTTCTAGAATTCTAGCTAAAAGTCACAGATTTTAGTTGGTATTTTGGATCTCAAGCTCATCCTGTACATCATTCTGTAAAGTTTTATTCAAAGCAATTTTGAGTGTCTACGTTCTTGCTGAGGGTTGTCTTGTGTGAGGAATGTTAGATACACTGACACTGCTTTTGGTTGTTGGTTTGTTTACTTTTGCAGCAGCGTCTCCTGTAACATAGGCTGGCCCTAACCTGGCTTTGTAATGGAGGATACTCTTGGACCTTGGGTCCCCTCCACTGTCTCTCCAGTGCTAGCATTGCAGGTTGCAACACCATGCCTGATTTATATGCAGTGATAATGATGGAACCCAGGGCTTCATGCATGTTCAGCAAACACACTACTAACCAAGCTACACCATGTCCACCACTTACCATTAATGTAATTTGAGCAAGACTTCCTCCATAAAATATGAAAATGTTCATGTTCTTTTATAAGTTTTTAGGAGTGAAAAAAAAAAAAGGAAAAAGAAGTTATATAAACTAAGAACTTAACCTCGTTCCTAACATGTAAGAAAATCATACTGCCTTTTAATGGCCTTTATCTTTTCTGTTTCTTCATCTCTTAGTAATAGATCAGACCATCCTCTTTATGTAATAACTGTTGCTGAGCCTCCTCCACACCCACAGAGATCGACATTAGAAGGAAGTCATGATGTTCGTGCGTGCGTGCCTGTGTGTGTGTGTTTGTGTGTCTGTGTATTTGTCTCTCTCTCTCTCTCTCTCTCTCTCTCTCTCTCTCTCTCTCTCTCTCTCTGTGTGTGTGTGTGTGTGTGTGTGTGTGTGTGTGTACCTCTAGAAGCCAGAAGTGAGCATCAGCTGTGCTGTAGCTGGAATTAGAGTCAGTTGGGTGCTATGTGACTTGGGGACTAGGAAGTGAAGTAGAGTAAGGTGTATAAGGAAGCTTCTCTGGCAGAGACTGGTGAGCTCTGGTAGAACTCTAATTCGTGGACAGAGATAAGTATTTAGAAGATAGTGTGATACTATGTCATACTTTACAAAAGTAATAATAATAGCTTCTCTCCTAGGACCCATGAGCTCTGAGCTGTGGGTCCTTGGCCAAATTTAGAGAGTACCAGGCAAGGGTTTTCTTCTGTGGAGTGGCTGCCTTAGTCACTGTTCTACTGCTGTGAAGGGATACCATGACCAAGGCAACTCTTACAAAAGAAGTTATTTATCAGAGGCTTGCTTACAGTTTCAGAGGCTCACCCCATTATCATCATGGTGGGGAGCATGGTGGCCAGCAGGCGTGTGCTGGAGAAGTACCTGAGAGATACATTCTGATCTGTAAGCAGAGAGAGTGAGGCTGGGTATAGCCTAAAGCCCACCTCGAGTGGTGTACTTCCTCTTAACAAGGTCATACCTTCTAATCCTTCTCAAATAGTGCCACTCCCCAAAGACTAAACAATCAAATACATGAGTCTATGGGGGCCATTCCTTAGATCACAACAGTGGCCCTGAATATTAAATCTAACCAGAAAGCTGTTGGCTATACTCCTAATATTCATACCTGGAGTGGTACATGAGAAGAAGGGATCCAGTAGGAGTTGAAGTGGAGATAAGGAGAGTGCAGATGGTCAAAATACACTGTATGCATGTATGGAATTAAAATAAAAGTTTTTAAAATAGCAAAAATAAAATCAACACAGTGGAAGTCAATGGAAGAACACTGACCAAGCTTGGCCATTGGCCTCTACTTACATGCACATGTCTGTAGACGCACTTGTACATATCACTCAGATGAACACGTGTACATATATATACAATTGTCAGATATAAACATACTCTGAAGGCTTACAGTTTAGGAGGGAAAAGGACATAATTAATTACAGCAGGTCCTGAGTGTGGGGTCCATTAGACAGAAACAGAGATCAATCCAGAGGGATGATGGGAGGTAAGTGATGGAGAATGTACCTCCTAGGGAAAGGGAGTGAGACATTCACTCCACGGTCACTTGCACATAAAGAGAGGGTTCAGAGTCATTACATCAGCAAAGGCTTCGGCTTGGGAGCTTGGGAGATGCAACCTCAGTGGTTGGCATGCTAGCCACAAAAGGAAGTTCAGATTCCCAGAATCCCTGTAAAAAATACCAGGTGGTGTGACAGCCTTGGAAGGAAAGTGAAGGTCAAGGGTCCATAGAGCGAACTGTATAGCAAGAATACCTGCATCAGAGAGCTCTGGGTTTGATTGAGAGATCCTGCCTCAGTAAATACAGTGGAAGGGCGATAGATGCTGATTCCTGACATGAAGCCTGAACCTTCAAATGCATATGGATCCCGTTTCATTTGCCCACACAAATGAAAACATTCATACACAAGTGAAAGTGGGAAAAGAGCAAGAGGAAAAGCAGGAAGAAGAGGATGAGGAGGAAGACTAGGAAGGGGAGGGGCAGGGACACATGTCAAACTCTTACTGTTACTGTACTCTGTGACTCCTGGGATTCTGAATTCAGGTCCTCACTCCTGTGCTACTGGTAATCAATCCAAGAGTCATCTCCTAGTCTGAGATGTGTTTATTTTCTCCCTTCCATCTATCTCTTAACAAATATGCTATTGGCCCCAGTCAAACCCGGATCGTATTGTAAGAAGTGTTCAGCTTTCTTGGTACACTTTGTGTTGTTTTCAATGAATGGAAAAGGCAGAGATGGATTGCCACAGTACCTAGCAGGGAGGGTGATAGGGACTCAGTTCAGAGAGAGACAGCTTTGTCAAGTTTGGTGTCTTGGACCCGAAACTCTGGACCTGTTACTTGATAAGAGGACTGGTAATAATAATGAAGGCACCTAGACTAGTCTGTGCGTCCCACTCACCCCCACCCCCATGCAGTGAGGATCATCTTAGGGAGACCCCCCCCCCCCCAATTCCTCTACCTGTTTAATGGTATGAGATGAGGTGGAGGCTTGCTATTTTAGCAAATGTTTCTAAATGGCTGTTTCAGCAGAAGGTTCTAGATATTGACTTCCACAGGTAACAGGTAAAACACAAATTTCCAATTGTAGATATTGTACACTAGGTTACTAGAATTCTTTGCTCTGTTAAAGCTGGCAGGGAGAGCCAGCTTCTGAGTTTGTTTGCTCTGGCCTTGGAGACCCGTGTTGTAAAATGAGGTGAATGAACTCACTTCTTCAGAGGGGTAGGAAAATGTGTCTCATTTTTGGTTTAAATTGGTGACAGGGCAGAAGAAACATGTCACTAAAGGCCAAAAGAGACAGCTCCTGGGAGGAATGCTCCCCTGCAAAACCCCTGTGATCTGACAGTTCCTGAGCTGCAGAGGTGGCCCAGCCTCAGTAGGGATGGGGGACAGATGTGGCTTGCCAGGAATCCTTGCTTTGGTGACTACTTGGTTGTGATGGGAAGAGATCCCTGGAAATGGAAGTGCAGCATCTCTCCTTCCTGCCCTGCTTTCCGGTATGGTCACATTAGCACAGATGAGAGTGGTGGTCATACATATCTGTGTGTATTTTAAAGCAGAGATGGACATCAGGTGGTCTTATTGAACCTGAGAATAGGCTGTTGGCTGGCAAACCCTAGTAGTAATTCTCCTGCCTCTACCCTGTATCACACTGGGATTCCAGCTGTGAGGAACTCACACCTGGCTTTTTGTACATGATTCACACTCAGGTCCCACACTTGCACACCAGTGGTTTTCCCCACTGAGCCATCTCTCTAACCCCACGGCCCATCAAATATCTTCTTCCTAAATAAAACATTTTACTGGATTATGGCTAGACATTATGAGGCTTGCTGAGCCTTTAATCTGGATATGAGAGAACTATTCAAACACAGAATGTGCAGATGGAGCCAAAATACACATGTGTGTCATACTTGGTCTTTATTGTATGAAAAAGCAACGACATCTAAATACAGTTAAGTTAAGCATACATCTTTCAGAGCTTGGGAGATGGTTCCGTGGGCAAAGTGCATGCTGCACACACCTGCAGATGTAAGTTCAGATACTCAGCACCCAGGTAAAGCAGCACATTCCTGTAATCATGGGGCTGTAGGGAGAGAGGCAGAATCCTCTTGCTGACTAGCTATTCTTTCTAGTCTAAAAAAATGTGCTTTAGCTGCAGGCTCAGAAAACAAACAAACAAACAAACAAACATGGTGGAGGGCAGTTGATTAAGTTATCTGACAGAGACCTCTAGACTCTAGATATGCATATATAGATGTGTGCTCACTCACTCACATTTGTATATATACACACACACATAGAGCTCTGTCCTCCAACTCTCCCTTATCTCTAGAAGTATGTATGTATGTATGTATGAATGTATATATGTATTAATATGTGTATGTATGTATCACTATGTATCACACCTGAGGTTGAACTGTGGCTTCCACACATAAACACTTGTATTTACACTCATGTGTACACACAAACAAACACACAAAACAGTGTTAGAGAACATATGCATGTGTCAGTTTCCTGGTCCCATGTTTGATGGGGACTAGGAACAGATGCTTGCCATCCAGTTCTAAAAGTCCATGTGAGAGGATGTGTTTCCAGTTCAGTGCTTTTCCACTGAAGAAGTGCCCAGCAGAGCTTCTGCCCTTGCTGCCTAAGGAGCCTGTGGCCTTGTCCTCAGCTGCCCCTTCATGTTTCAGCAGTCGTGCCTGGCACAGTTTCTCACATGCCTGAAGTGGTGTCTATGCCCAGGCTTTTGGTGTGGTGGGTGCCAGGGATAAGTAAGGCACAGGGTTCAGCCATCCAGAGACTCATCTAGTAGTCATTGTGATGTGGTCACCATGCCTTGCTTGTTCCTGCCTACTTCTGGGCTTGTGGCCAGCTGCTTCTGTCCTAGGTCAAGGCCCTGCTATGCTCAGGCCCTGGCAGCTGTCTTGGGTGACTGTCTCTTGAGTTTTTATGAGATATTTCTCTGTTTTCACTCCCTCCCTTGAAGTGCTACTCAGTGGTTAAATACTAACACACACACACACACACACACGCACAGAGACATGCACACACACACAGAGAGAGAGAGAGAGAGAGAGAGAGAGAGAGAGAGAGAGACTCTCCTTTCAACTATTCCAAGACCCATTCCTTGTATATCAAATGTACTGCCTTTTCTTTTATTTTTTAAACCATTGAGTCTAATTAATGTGGCTGATATGCACCTGAGTCTTGGGCCATTCACTGGAACATAGTTGACATACCAGGAGCTACATCTGGAAGAAAACTGACTTCCTGCTTCCCTTCCCTCCCCTTACTTTCCCTCCTCTCCCTTCCCCCTCCTCTTCTTCCCCAGTAGCTGTCAACTGTCAACCTTAACTCACCTAGGAGTGTGGTCTTATGAGCTCTTTTATGTTTCACCATACCAGCATGTATGATGAATCTTGTACAGTTCTTGTACAGGTCAACAACAGCCTGTGTGAGCCCGAATGTGCTGTCATGTGCAGAAGACATCTTTTCACAGTAGAAGTCTTTCCCAAGTGCTGTCTCTCACAATATTTCTTCTCCCTCCTCTGAAATGTTTGGAGGGAAGTGTGCTGTAGATGTCGCATATAGGGTTGAGCCCATGGACACCATGTCCAGCTGGTCCCAATTTGTTACTGATTGCAGAGCCAGTAACTGAGGGAATCTTCCTAAAGATTTGCTATGGAAGACTGGAGAGTGTGGGGAGCCAAAAGAAGGCAGCTATCATCCTTTCAGCCATCTTGAGCCATATACCCTGACCAGAGACTTGATTGCATTAGCCTGCAACAGCTGAGCACACTCTGATAACATCTTACTTTAGATACCCAGGATTTTCCCTTGGGTGTGTGAGACTTAAAGGTGTGTGACTTAAGGGTGTGACTTAGAGATCAGATTTAGAGAAAAGACTTAAGGGCATGATTAAAGGCGTGACTTAGAGGCATGGCTTAGAAGTGAGACATATAAAAGGTGAGAGAACAATTTGGAGTCACAGAGATTCAGACACTAGGAGTAGGAGTAGACATTAGACACTCGGACGAGTACAACTTAGAGTACAACTTGGAACTAGGAATTAGGTTAGAGAGTACAACTTGCAGTATAACTTGGAGTAGGAATTAGGCACTTGAGTCTTGGCATTTGGAATTAGACATTAGGCACTTAGCACTTGGAAGAAGAAACTTGGAACTTGGAGGCATTAGGGACTAGGAACTAGGGACTAGGAACTCAAGACTTGGGACTTGGACTAGGAAGAGAGACTGAAGAATAAACGGGATTGAATCACACTCTGTCTGGTCTCCATTCTTCGAGTCCATCCTCACTGTCTCTCTTGCTGAACCATGACCCATGGACTAGAGCAGATTGGGGCAGTGCAAGCTCTAACAACTTAGCCCCCAAGGCTTTTGGCAGTGCGGGTTCCAACAATGACAGAACGGTCCGAGACATTTCTGGCCCCCAAATGCGGGGTAGCTTGGGTCGAAACAGGAGAGAGATGGAAGAAGAAAGGCTTGGATGAAGGCTGCCTGGGGGAGGGGAGTATTCAGAACTCTCTGAGAGGACATGGGGACTCCAGTGCAGGCTCCAGCAATTTGTTACAAACTTTGTGCCTCTGAGCAATAAATCAGCATTATCTCACTTCTAGAAATCAGAAGGCCAAGCATAAAGTTGTGGGCAGGGCCACATTCTTTCTGAAAGCTTCAGGGACACAGGAGCCTTTCCCACAGTTAATAGGCTGCTCTAGTGCCTTGTTGTGTGGCCCTTCCAGCAATAACGATTCTCTGATCTATGCCGCTGTCTGAACAGCTTCTGTGGCGGGGACTCACCTGAGTCTCCTCTAAAGACCCTTCTGATGACGTCAAGCCAACCCAGGTAACCCATAACAAACTCTCTCTTGAGATTCTTCATTATGCTTGTGAAGCCTTTCTTGGTATGTGAGGTTTAAACCCCTAGGTATAGGGATTAGGATACAGACATGTTGGGTGCAGGAGAAATAAGGAGGCATTCTGACACATTATTTTAATGAATGGGAATAAATCATAGAGGATAATATATGAACGTGGATTAGTTGAGGTAAGCCCTTGAAAGCTGAATCACAGTCTATAACAAATACATTTAGAGGCTGATTCCAAAGAGAGGAGGAGGGAAAGGAGAGGGAAAGAAAGTGGGGGGGGGGAAAGAGGGGAGAAGAGAGAAAGGATGGAAGAATAGAAAGAAAAAGACAAAGAGAGGGAGAAAGACAAGGAGAGAAGAAAAAGGGAAGCAGATTAAGATGTGGGGTAGAGAGGTCAAGAGGAGAGAGAACAAGAGGGGAAAGTGGCAAAAAGAGGCAGAACAGCCTGAGAGAGGGAAAGAGGGAAGGGGAGAGAGAAAGCAGGAGGAAGAAAGGGAGGGGAGGAGAGGAAAAGAGCAGAAGGGGAAAGATCAGATAAGATCCTAAGGAGGTAAGGCGAGAAGGTGGAGGGAGAGAGGGAGAAGAAAGAACATGCACTCCAGGACCACTGCCAGCCTCACTTAGCAGCAAGGAGAGGATTGTGTCTGTCAGGCCAGAGAAACTGTGAACTGGACATTAGGAAGGAGCAGATAACAATTGCTGAGACTCAGAGCGAGCTCTGATGACCAACTGGTGGGAAATAAAGAGGAGTCTGTGTTGGGTGTGCAGCTGAGCTAGAGTGGGGCTAAAGGTCATTGCTATGAACCTGTGGATCTCCCAGCTGTGTCGAGAAGACATGTCGAGCAGCAGTATGGCTCATCAGGATCGTTAGTCTTGTTCTCTCATTTTAGATATTAAGAAACAAAGACCCAAGAAGTTCAAATAGGTTTAATAAGGACACATTGGACAATCGTGTCAAAATCTGGGCTGGAGACCACAGCAGCTGTCTCCAGTCCTGTCTTCCTTCCAGTATTGGAGGTCCTCCCCTCTCTGCCAATCTCCTGATGTGTTTTTGTGTTTTGGTGCCTATGTGTATATGGCCATATGTGCCTGTTGTTTGGAAGTCAAAAGGAAGCCTCAACTATCTACCCTTCATTGCTGTCCACCTGGTCAGAGAGACAGAGGCCATCTCAAAAAGTAGAGGTGGACAGCAATGAAGGGTAGATAGTTGACCACGTCAGTGAGCCATAGGTAAGCCCCTGCCTCAGCTTCCCAAGTTCTGGGATCACAAGTGTGTACCACCTTGCCTGGCCCCCTTACTTGGATTCTAAAGATCAACTCAGGTCCTTGTTGTTGAGCTGTCTCTTCAGCCCATACCACTGTGTAGGGGGCCTTTTGATGGAAAGAGATGGTCTGAGGGGGAAGGTGTTTCGGTCACAAAATTATGGAGAATGGGAGAGATGACTTGCTTCATAGAGCAGAAGGGAGTACACATGGATGATAGCCCCGACACTTTAGGCCTGCTCACTTCAGGTTGGCAGGGTTTCTGACTGGATGGAGGTCTTCCTCCCACCTTTCTGAGTAGCATACATCAAAGGGTGGGACATGCATCACCCTGTGCAGTTAGGTGTAGTTTGAGGAAGAGATAGCAAGAGAGCTACTTGGTCAGCAGCGCATTGAACTGAAGGATGGATTGTGACTGGCTCATGGGAAAGCAGCTACACTGTGGCTTAGCTCCCCATGGCTTCCTCTCTGCAAAGAGTCTGTTTTCTCCCTGGTCAGCAACAGTTGCATCGACAGAATAGCCACAGAGCTTTTTAGGATGAATTCCTCAGCTGCCTTCAACACTTCATCAATAACGTGACCTGTCTATTAGTAAGCAATTAACATGTGACCTTATTGGCAAACAGACCACACATTCCTTGACAAGGTTTAAAATACCCATTTCCTGTTGCCTCACAGAGGAAGACATTTGAACGTATTTCAGAGAAAGTCTGGAACAAGTATATGGAGATATACCTAAAGAGCTGCAGCAGAAGTGGTTGCTATGGTGACTGGGAAGATGACTCAGCACTTAGTGTGAGAGCGCGATGATGCAAGTTCAAATCTCCAGAAACCATGTAACAAAGATGTATGTGGTCATGCTATAACATCAGCACGGTCAGGGGCAGAGGCAGGCACATAGCTGCAGCATGGTGGCTAGGACTCTAGTGACAGACCCTGTCTCAAGGGATCAAGGTATGGAGTGATAGTGTCTTCTTCTGGCCTTAGAAAACAGGTATGCATGCTACACACATATTAACCCCCACCCTGTAATGCAAACAAACAAAAGAAACTGTCTGGTTAAAAAGAGGATGCTGGAAGTCACTGGGTTTCCAAATGGATAGCAGGTTTGTTTTTTTTTTTTTTTTCTAGTCTTCTGATGCATTTCTTTCAAGAAAACTCCAGTGCATCTTTAACTACTTAGGGCAATGCGTACACTGAGTGCTGTGTCTGACTTGAATGCTTGCTACCACATGAGACCTTGAGTCTCGGGAAGTTGTTCATTATTGTTGTTGTTATTTAAGATGATATTTATGCATGGGCAGAAATTTCTTATATGATTTTTGTTGCAAGCTGTACAATTTGAGAGGGTTGGAAAAAACCCCAATCAATCAATCAATCAATCAATCAAATAAAATCTAACAAATTTTAAGGGAGTAAAGAGTTAACATGGAATAAAATTGTTACATGTGATAACTATATTTTCACCATTTCTCATCTTTTGTACCAGCACCATTAAGGAGTTGGTCATAAAACAGCCATTAGTCTTACTAGAGCAGAGTTTGTGTAGTAAAAATTATGCACATCCTGGCAACCATTAAGATAAATGTTCATTAAAAAAAAAACTTTTATACAAATATATAAGGTCCAGGGTGATCCCTCAGTGTGCATATTGAGTGGATAATGACCAAGTAGGAATCCTCAAATGTTTAATTCACATGTAACGAACACTTGTACATGCATGTGGGGTACAGTATGATGTCTCAGTGCATGGTTATGGGTATAGCATGTGCTGGTCCAGCCAAGGTCGTCACGTTCCAGTCTTCTCAGCATTACTTTGTTTGGAGCCTTCAAACTCTTCAGTTCTTCAGAGGTGCCAGAACCACCATCTCTCTGTGTTGTGGAGCTCTAAAATTTACGGCTGACTGTAATACTATTTGCATTAATGCTGTTATAGTAGCCCTGCTCATTGCTGTGGAAAGAGACTTCACAAGAAGCAGCAGAAAGGAAGACAACACGTTTGCTTTGGCTTCTGCTTTGAGGATAGTGTTTGTCATGACAGGGAAGTTACGGTGGCAGCTGGGAAGGCATGGTGCAGGAGTGGGAGGCAGCTTGTCATATTGCATCCACAGTCAGGAAGCAGAGAGTGAACAAGAGGAAGGGTTGAACATAAATAATACCAGTCCCCACTGACTTACTTTCTCCAGGGAGTCACCACCTTCCAAACAGCACCATCAGCTGAGGGCCAAGAGTTCAAACAAGTGGTCCTCTGGAGGACATTTCACACCTGAACCATTAGCCAGTATCTCTCTTCCCATTTCTCCAAAGTTCTGGTCTTTATTTTTGTACATTTTCCACTGGTTTTTTAAAATACCCATATTTGAGGAAGAACATGACAAAAATCTCTCATCTCTGACCCCTTTTACTTAACATGTTGTTCCTTCTTCTCACTGTCCCATTCATTTTGCTAGAAACCAGAGAAAGTTAATATTCTCATAATTATTTATTTGTTTAATTATTTATCGTGTGTGTGCCTGTGTCCTTGTGTCTGTCCATTTGTCTGTCTTATGTGTTATGGCAGCCAGAGTACAATTTGAAGGACTCAGTACTCCTACTGCTTGAGTTTTGGACATTAACCTCAGGTGTTTAGGGTTGGTGGCAAGCCCCTTTACTCATGGAGATATTTCCCTAGCATTCATGTTAGACAATTTAAAAGAAAACAACCCATAGCCCTGTTCCAAATTGTAGTTTTGTCCTCCTTAAACATAGCTAAACACATTAAATGTTCATACACAGAGCACAATTTAAAAATATGCATAACTATAAATAGTGTATCGACTATATATAATTTCATTTGGGACAATCTCAAAATTTGTATGGTAAATCAAGCAGGAGAAATCAGACTTAGAGAAAATGATAAGAATCCCAGTCTTGTTTTTGGCTATTGAAAGCTCTGCTGGACTGAGGAGCTTTTGGGAAATTGAGATCAAAGGGAAGAGTAAAACCCCCAAGGGTTCATTCTGTGGAAGGCTTGCATGCCTCCTGGATGCAGGCCCAGCATTGGCTTGCTGTTCACTCTTCTGTTCTGAATCCCCACCTCATTTAATTCTGGGCAAGAATTTATAAAAAGAAAGGCATTTTAAGGAAGGAATGGAAAGCCGTGGAACACTGTCCTCCAGGCGTGATATGGTGGCTGCACCCTTGGACCCCTGATAGCTGTGATTACTGCATGAGACTAGATAGTTAGGCCTGTCAACATTTACCATAGGAAGAGGGGGTACTCACTGAGGAGTTCTCTGCAATTCATGAACTACAGTATTGAGTAGCTAGTAGGGGAAGGACTTAGGAACCTCAGTCCATCTCTAAGGATCAAGAGAGAGTTAATGGTTGCTAGGGGGAAGAGAGAGGGACATTTTCTCCAGTGGCGTAGCCACTGGTAAGTTGTCCAAAGTCCTGTAAATAACCTTTACCCAAGAATTGGACAGTAACACTAAGTAAACTCATTGAGTCACCAAGAAACCAAAGCAAAGCAAAGCAAAGCAAAAATCACAATTAGAATAGTGGAGTGAAAGTAGAGAGAAGAGGGATTCATTGGAAGAGCGTGAGACAGGAAGACACTAGCATGTAACTGCGCAGGTATGAACAAGCCATAGTACACACACTTGCAAATTAAACTGTTAGTGCATTTAACTACTATATGTAATACGTTTCAAAAAGACTGTGTTTTATGTTTCAGCCCTGTGCTTGTTCAGATACCCACAGGACACAGAATCCAAGGTTCTATGAAGCACTACTATAGTGCAGAATGGAACCCGGGGAAGCCTTGTCATCCAGCCACTGTGGCATCCCTGGCCTCCATGAGGCATTGATCCAGATGCAGCTCTTGGCTGCAGCATCTCTTACAAGTATACTTTCTTGGAAAGGTCTTCAGTGCTCCCAGGTGTTTCTGGTCTAACTTACTTTACCCTCAATGGATTGTGATGTTTGGGTTTAATTGTCAACTTGACACAATCTAGAAGTACCTAGAAGTGGCTTTTCAATGAAGAAATCTCTGGATTTGGTTGGTCTATAGGCATCTTTGGGGTTGAGTTTTCTTAATTGGGTTCATGTAGGTGGGGGACTCACCTTAGATATAGTCAGCCTAGTTTGGGGCCTGGAGTCTACGACTGCAGGAAAAGGCAAGAAAAAGCTTAGCACTGACATGTATGCATTGGTTCATTGCTCTCTGCTCTCCATTGTGGATGTGATGTGCTCAGTGGCCTCAGGTTCCTTCTGCATTGATTCCCTGAAATGATGAGACTGAGCAAAACTTTAGTTGGGGTATTTTATCATACAAGCAGTATTTTAATTGGAATTTCTATCGCCGTCATGAAACATCATGACCAAAAGCAATTCAAGGGGGAAAGGGTTTATTTCAGCCTATACTTCCAGGTGGCAGTCCATCACCAAGGTCAAGGCAGGAACTCAAACAGGGCTTGATGGAGGCAGATTATGATGCAGAGGCCATGGAGGAGGGCTGCCTAAGGCTTCCTCCTCATGGCTTATTCAACCTGCTTCTTATTGAACCCAGGACGACAAGTCCAGGGATTGCACAGCCCACCATGAGGTAGGTCCTCCACTATTGACCACTAATTAAGCAAACGCCAAATATCTAGATCTTATGGCTGTATTCCCCCCACCCCCCACTGAGGCTCTCTTCTAGCTGATGACTCTAGCTTATGTCGTGTTGACATAAAAAGAGGCAGTATAAGCAGGAAACAAAACTAAGACATAGGTATTGGATGCAGCCCAGGAAAATTGTTTTATTCCTTGCTAATGTACTATAACTAGAAGTTTGAAGAAGATTTCCCCCCAAAACAATATAAGCTGTTGAAGGAATACATACATTTGCTAACTAGCTTTGTAAATGTCTGTGGGGAGCCTGTGATTGCTTTTCCATGAGCAGACAGCTTGGTCTTCAAGCAGTCTTCCTCTCCAATGACTTTCCTTTATTCTCTTTCTCAGGATGGTGTAGTTTTGCCTGTCCTTACTTTGTTCTAGCACATGGTTTTCCCTCGCCTGTTCGTCACCTAGGCTTTCTCCTGAGGGACTGAATTCCCATGCCACTCCTGTCTCCATTCTGTCCTCAGTCTCGCCTCTTCCATGAAGCCTCTCTTGATAACTCCAGACCCAGACCACTGTTTTTTCTGTCCCCGAAGCACAGCTGTTGAAACGTTACAGAGCTGACTGTTCCTGCATTGTAACCACTTAGTGTCTGCTGGCATTGTCTACCTCCCCCACCTTTCTCTCTCTAATTAAATCTTAGTTCTTCCCTTTTTTTATCCTGAGAAGTCTTGGAGATATCTTTTGTATGATTGCAAATATTTCTGTCATTTTGCAAATATTAGCATAGTATAAGAACTGGCTTAATGGCTGATTGAAACTAGTCTGGATACATTATCTGTTCATACTTGTATTCTTCTCTAGTTGTCTGACTTTACAATTACATATAATATGTAACTTTATATGAATTTGTATACAGAGATATTTATGCTTTGAATTTATATCAGATTTTCATTTTAAGTAGGAAAGGTACCTGCCATTTTTTTTTTAAATTTAAGGGTTTATTTTACTTATTATTGTGTGTATGGGTATGCACATATGACTGCCATTAAAACAAAACAAAACAACCAAAAACGTTTGTCAGAGTGGAGCAGACAAGCAATTTGGCACAAAAGCAGTGTTTCCTTGATTTGTCACAAAGCCCAAAGTCATCTGATCAGTTCTGGGATGAAGAGAAAGAAACCAGAAATGAATGCTTTCTGTTTCTGTGTCAGTCACCTGCAAATCCTATGCTGATTTCTAGCACCAAATGATGGTTTCTCTCACACTGAATTTTATATAAAGGAGCATTCCATCCTTATGTTTTGGCTTTCCTGCATTTTTATGTTATGATTGTGTTGTTTATTTATATTGATATAAGTATTTGTGAACTGATTCAGTAATACCACAACTTTTTATATAATGGGCTGTAGATGGGCAGACAGAATTTTTTTTTATCTGGGGCTTTGATGAGGCTTGTTGGCATAAACATTCTTATATACTTGTGTATGGCAATGCATATTCATGGGTGCGCATGTATTTGTGTAGGCATGTATGCATGTGGAGCTCAGAAGGCTAGCATGTGTATCAACATTCAGGCATTGTCCACTTTTATTTTTTGTTCACTCATTTGGTTCATCAAATAGGCCAGACTGGCTGACTAGCGAGCCCCACAAGATCTACCTGTACCCACCTCTCCAGAGCTGGGCCCATAAGCACATACCATTGTCCTGCTTTATTACACTGGTTCTTATGATCTACTTCAGGTCCTTGAGTGGCACGTACCTTAGTAACTGAGTTCCCTTCCAGCTACCCTGCAGCAGGTTTGCTTCTTGACTGCACAGCTGTCCAGCTGTGGTTAATGCTGTCTCACTGTGTACCCAGGTATTACATCCATTTCCACTCCAGCAGCGGAGTATGAAACTCCTATATGTTTCATGTTCTCGCCAACAGACATTTCACAGTTTTAAATCCTTAACTGAGTATAGAAACTAAAAACGAATTTATCATCCTGTAGCTTTTCTTTTAACTTTTTTGGAATGCATATCTGATGTGAGAAGTTCCTCATATGAAGAAAATTAATTATCAGCTTTCTCACGTCATGCATCTGATTTACTCCAACTTCCTTCCTTACGGAGCCTTTGGTTTTCCCAAAGTCATCAAAATACAGGTCTTTATCTGTGTTTTTGTCAATAGTAACTTTTTTTTTTCATATTTATATCTGTGGCCTCTTAGGTATAAGCTTTTGGCTGGTACTATCAGTTCAGAATTGAGAATTATTTCTTCCCCAAAGGCAGCCATAATCTTGCAGATATTTTCCTTCCTTATATTTTAAAAGATGTAAGCAGTATTATGTTTGTATGTGAGTATGTGTGCGTGAATCAGCTGTAAATTTAGGCCAGAAGGAGTCAGATCCCTGGGAGCTAGAGCTATAGGTGGTAGTCATTTGCCTGATGGGGGTGTTGGGAACTGAGGCCAGGTCCTCTGGAAGAGCAGATACACGTGTAACCACTGAAGCAGATCTCTTACTCCATCAATTTTATAGCATAACGTGTAACTGTGTGTTTAGATTTTCCTTTTGTTCCTTGTGCATTCATTTATTTCTGGTTCAACACAATGTCTTACTTCTGTATCTCTAATAATTCCCAAGTCTGACTCCTGTAACTTCTGTCAATCTTCTTTAAGATTGTCTTGGGAGTCGTGGATTTTAATATTTTGAGTGTCACGCTAACTGTGTGTAAAGTAACACACTGAAAACAGTAAACTGTCAATAACTTTTATGAGACTGAAGGGAGTCAAGATAAAGGAGAACAGGAAATTAACCAGTGGGGGAATAGAGCATGCTTGCTGGAAACATGTTCTTCTGAGCATGTGCATTTTCAATTGATGAAAGCTGCCGAGAAGAAGATGGTGCCGTGGTTTGGTTGCAGTGTGAATGTCGCAGTGGTTGCAGTGTAGATGGTGCAGTGGTTTGAGTGCAGTGTGGTTGGTGCTATGGTTTGGTTATAGGGTGTATGATGTTGTGGTTTAGTTGTAGTGTGTATGGGGCAGCAAGACCATCAAGGTGAATAAAGTGACCTTTGGTGTGGGAAATGACATCATCCTAAGAATGGTGTCTCTATCCAGTTATGCATCAAAAAGAAAGCTAAATATTGGTAATTTGGTAAGAACACAGCTCTGCAGACCTCAGAAATTTACCTCGCAAAAGCATCTAGAATGAGATTTCTGGGAACAGCCAGATGTTGAATAGACAGTGATTAAAGTACATAACAAAAGACACCCTAGTCCTGCTTTATATTTTTGTCTGTCTGTCTGTTTATCTCTATTTATTTATTTATTTATTTATTTATTTATTTATTTATTTATTTTACATTCCCATCACAGAACCCCTCTCCTCCCAGTCCCCCTCATAGAGCCCCTCTCATCTCAGTTCCTTTCTCTTCTGTGAAGGGGAAGCCCCACCCCCACCTGTGTACCATCCCTCCTTGGCATATCAAGTCACTGCAGAAGTATACATATCCTTTCCCACTGAGGCCAGACAAGGCAACCCATTTAGGGGAGTAGAATCCACAGGCAGGCAAAAGAGTCAGGGACAGCCCCTGCTCCAGTTGTTGGGGGACCTGCATGAAGACCAAGCTGCACATCTCTTTGTATTTTTCTTTTCCACCTTGTCAACAGTTTTCCTGTTGAGAGAGTCTTAAATCAATAGATCAATTAATAATTAATTTTTTGACGTTTTGAGGTAGCATCTCCGATACTGGCCTAAACTTTGGAGCCAAGAGTAAATTAAATGTCAGATCTTCCTTCCTCTACCCGCTTTGCACTGGGATGCTGGATGTGAACGACCATACCAGGCTTATGCTATGCTGAGGTTGGAACTTAGGACTTCATGCACAGTGGGCAAGCATTCCACCAACTGACCTATATCCACAGCCCACAAAAGACAAATCTTAAATCAAAAGCAGCTCTGGACTGTGGATCATAGCTTTTTGCATGCAGAGTATGTGGACAGCCGGGAAAAATAAATCCGTGGATCAGTGACGTGGCATGCCTAGAGGGCATGTGTCTGTCTGTCTGCCTGTCTGTCTGTGATGAGAGAGAGGGGGAGAGGATCTTAGAAGGCAGATTTTGTATTTCTTGCAGCATCAGAATCAGAGCTCACACATGTTTATGTCATCTAGATATTGTCACTCTCTGCAGCCTAATTTAGAAATGCCTTTAAGTTCGTCCTTATTTAAATCCAAGCACCCATCAAACAGACTAGCTTCAGCTCATAAAATACCCAAGCTCAGGCTGGAGAGGACGTAGATAAGTGGACAGAGTTGAAAAATGAAGCTTTCAACTCTGGCCTCTATGAGCAGGGTAAGAAATAGTTTCATTTTGTGTGTTTTGCAGGGAAGGGGACCAATTGGCTTCTGAAAGATAGTTTCCATAGCTACTGGGTGGAATCAAAAGCAAACCCAGTGGTGGGGATTTTTCTACATTACCTGAACTGCTGTTAGGTAGCCAGTGGGGGCAAGCATTTCTCAGGGCTCTAGCTGCTCCATTTACGAAATGCTCGGCAATCCTACAATCTGCAGCTGCCACAAGGAGATTCCTTTCCTGAGCCTCACATAATGAAGCCATCATTCAACTAGAATGGTCTTTTTACTCAAAACAAAACAAAACAACAAGAAAACAAACAAACCCCCAAACATGACTCTTGAACAACTCCGTTCATGTACAGCTCCAATGAGCAGTTCCTGCCTCTGATGATTAAAACTCAGGTTTGTGATGATTTTGAAATACAGGAGGCTGCACGTAACGAATAGAAGAATCGAGGATTGCCTATCCCAAGTATCGAAAAGATGAGCATGAGAAAAACATCTTCAAAGGACTCACACAGTGATTGCCCTTTCTATTTAAATGTAGTATGGACATCTAAGAACACCCAATACTTTAAAATCTAAAATAGAAATAGTACTTTCATTTTTGGAGTGGGGGGTAAGCTACACACCCTAGCTTACTACACTACTCTAGTTTTGTAGTCAATCAATATTGATATTCACAATGTTCTGATCTTTTGTATGGAGCACTGTGTCATATAAGCTTCTAAAAAACACCTTCCCAGTAACCACCTACAAGATACCATGGAAGAAAACTAAACTCTTGAATTTGCTATTAATGTGTAGTGTTCAGTTGGGATCTGTAAAGACTTTCGAGTGTCATTTTTCAAAAATGTTTCCTATTCATGTCTCTCTCTCTCTCTCTCTCTCTCTCTCTCTCTCTCTCTCTCTCTCTGTGTGTGTGTGTGTGTGTGTGTGTTTGGGTGCTCATGGGACAAGGTGCATGTATGTAAGTCAGTGGACAACTTGAGAGAGTTGATTCTCTCTTTCCATTATGTGGGGATTGATGGGCAAACCTAGGTCACCAGGCTCCATGGGAGACTCCTCTGTTCAGAGTCCTTTCACCAGCCATAGAGTAAATGTCTTGCTTGTAAAAACATGATCACAGTTGTTAAGTGAAAGGCCATATCCCTTTAGTTCCAGCAGAGTGTAATTCCAAGAGTAAGTCAGAAGTTGACCTTTCTAAATGGACTGTTAATTTAACCGTTTAGAAAAATAAAACATGCTGTTTAAAGAAATTTGATACCGACCGCATTTGCTTCTTTTCAAAAATGGGTTGAAGAGCTAAAAAATAGAAATTGGGCTGTTTTTATCTTCACTGTTTTTCTTTGTAGTTGTTTTATAATTTCCATACCTGAAATCCCCCTGAGTCACTCAGCTCATTCTAAAATGTAATTGAGAGGGGAAGCTGAGGAAGAGGTATCTATCGCTTACAGCCATGGGGCTGAAAAGAGCCCCAATCTCTGCAGAGAGATATGCACAGCATCCGTGAGAGGAGAAGAGGAGAAAAAGCCTTCTAACTCCAAATCAGGACAGAAGTCACCATCGCCAGCCCTGTCTTACAGCTCTGGGAACTTCCGCTGTAAAAAATGTCAGACCCAGGAACAGGGCTTCTTATATGAGCTGCTGAAGACTAGATAAAGGGCCATGTTTATAAATACAAATTACATTGTGCAAACACTATCCAAACAAGGCTTCTTGGGAAAGGTCCAAAAGTCAGATTCCAGAGATGAAAGTCTTTACTGATTTTTGATGGTGTCTTTAAGGACACTATGCGTTCCTTATGGGAATGGTGAGGGCAAGAGAGTGTTGTCTCCATATGGGGGCTTATTTATTGTTGCACAGTAGCACTGTGAACTGTGACATAAAATCCAAACAAGGGAGGGAAACAAGTCCTCTGATATTGAGCAGCAAACACTTCCTGGAATGAAGTTGCAGGAAGCATGCGTAGTTTACAGTCCAACACTGGAGCTCCATACAAAGCCTAGGAGTTGAATTGAAAGACCCAACTTGCTCTCCAGAAGCCAGTTAACTGTGCCTGCTGCTTCCACACAAGAAGCAGAAAGGGAAGCATTTGTTGAAAATTAAATTCTTGACCAAGAGAATAGTAAGGTAAGATAATTTGGAAAATTCACAAACTGCCGATTCTTCTTAGATATTCCAAATTTTTCTTCCTGTAAGACAGTCAGCATTAAAAGGTCTGTGTGTGTGTCTGTGTGTCTGTATGTCTGTGTGTCTGTGTGTCTATGTCTGTAGTGAGTATCCTGTGATGAAGGAAAATAGAGGCAGATGTCATCCATCCAATGAGTGCTTTGTAAATCACATTATCAGGACTTGCTTAAAGTGTTACCCAAGATTTCCTATGGAGGAGGTTGGTGGCATTGCCATATGCCATCTTGGGTCTGAGCCAGAGACACACACTGGAAGGCTTTTACATTCCAGCCGTCTCCTCCTGCCTGGCAAAAGAAAAAAAAAAAAGCACTTTTTGTATGTGGCCTAAGTGGGCAAGTTATTTGTACACAATGGGAAGTTGAAATTTCATTTCCACATGAAATTAGTGAATAATGCCTTTCAAGACTCATTGAATAATCATGCCCAAGACTCCATCAGCATCCGAAGTCTGTTCAGGACGCCCACCATCTGGATGGAAATGGAATGAATTGGTTATCTAGCTACTTTGGTAGGGGGTGGGGGAATCAGAAGTGGGGTGTGGCCAAGGGGAAGTGTCTGGATACTGTACTGAGTTTTTGGCTATTTCATCAGGACTTTGATGCAAGCCAGGTTTGTCTCTGTCAGATTCCATGCTAATATGTACTAGACTAATACGCTATAACACAAACATATGCTCTTTGATCTCTGTATGTCTGGCCAACATGTATGTGCTTAATATTTTTATATTACTGTTTTTATCTTCACTATTATTTTTCATACTAATTCTCAATATGTCCCCATTCATCAGGATTAGATTTGGGGATCTCACAGACTAGATGGCTTATGTATATGACTGTATCTATAAATAGAAAGTATATAACTATGAGACTTCATTCTCAGTGCAGTGAGAATAAAATTTGTAATATTTTCTAAAATCTGTATTTTTTAAGTTCTTATATTTATCTTCTTATCTAGCTTATGGATGATAAGCTGTGATTTGGTAATAAAAAAAATCTTACTTTATTACTTTGGTAGCACCTTTTGATAAAGTAAGGCAGAATTATCTTTTGATAGAAAACATGGGTGATATGCCCACATACAATTATTAAAGTTCAGATGTGGAAACCAACCAGACCCACAGAAGCAGATGGAAACATCTCCCAGGTGAGTATGAATTTTTATTTGCAAAAGTGAAACGTGCCAACAATTCATTATGCTCGATTTTGATCATTAAAAATAAGATGTGACTGAAGCCTGGGTTTGGCTTTGAATTAAGATGAATGAGATCCGTTCAGTTCCGTTTAACATGCTTTGGAATTCAGTACATAAACAGAGTCTGAATGAGAGGTAGCAGGGGTTGAGAGAAAGTAGTTAATGGGCTGCAAAGTGACTGGTTGGTTTGAAAACTTTGGGAATTTCAGGAAAGTCAGAATCCAGCTGGCCCTCTCTGTAACGTGATTCTCAAATAGAAGAGAGGACACGGGAAGAAATGAATTAGCAGAAAGAGTCTTAGAAACTCGGGATTCTAGAATTGAGTGGTATGCTGTCTTAGAGAATATGTTTCTAAACGTGGGAACTGCGTTCTGTGTGCTCTTACGTTGCATGCTCTTGGACCTCCTCTTCACTCACTGTCGTAAAGAGATCATCAGATGGAGTCCATCAATGTTTTGCAATCTGAGGCACTCATCCAAATTGTGTTCATTTTATTGGGATTTACCTTGTAACTTTATAGTGTGATCCATACATGGTAGTTAATTTTGAGGCAGCTGCTCATTAAAAATTCTTTTTAGGACTTCCAAGAGAGGTTATTTTGAATATGATAAAACATGATGTATTGAATGGACTTCAATAGGTGTTCTTGGCTGTTTGATTGTTCAGATAGGAAAGGCTGTGAGAATCTTATGTAATTTGTTTTAGTGCTTCTAAAATATTTTTTATTTCTGATTATGTGTTTATGAGTCAGTGCGATATTTTGATATGTATTTATAGGGTTGTGTGATATTTTAATATGAACATAGTTATGGCACAGCATGATATTTTGATGCATTCTCTGCACTTTGAGTTCATTGGCTAGAATTCTAGCTGCACAGGGGACTGGGAAATTGAGTTTGTCTCTGTTCAGAAGAGAGAATTTGGGTAAATCTCTACCAATTATAGATACATGCATTTGTACAAAATTTTAGTTCAGTATTATTGTTATGTGCATTATATATAATATATAAAATATCTGTTTTGCATTATGTACTCATATATATTCTATGTCTCATCTATGTAAACCATGTATGCACACCAAAATCTCCTGTGAATTAGCCTTGGGAATAAACTAATAAACTAGTGTTTTCTGAAACTTTTGTAATTGTAACTTACTTGCATATAAGTATATGTGTATGTGCTCATGTGTGTATGTATGCATATATATATATACATATATATATGTGTGTGTATATATACATATACATATATATATATATATATATATATATATATATATATATATATGGCATACACACTCACATGACACAGTCTCATTAGTAGCAGAGTTCAAGCTGGATTAGATTTCACTTAACCTTGAATTTACTATGTACTCTAATCTAACATCAAACTCATTTTTCTGCCTCAGAGTTGGTTGCAAGTGTGCACCACCACACTGAAACAAGTCCTTTATTTTTAAACAATTGATTTACTTTGCTTTCTGTGATTTAAGGATCCCTTTCTCTTCTTGCGGACCTTGTTTCCGGGGTCCTTATATATGCTGTGTCTCCATTTTCTAGTTGATTCACCCAAGTGTAACTTCAGCTCTTGCTAGGGAACACAAGAGACCTTCAGGGTCATAGTAAGTTTGTTCATGAATGCTCTCTGTTTCTTGGCAGAAATTTTATACGAGATGTTCTAACTGACTTTAGTTTCCAGGGAGCTGTGCTCCCAAGTGATCAATGCTTCAATCTGGGTTCTGGAGTTGCTGTCCCTCACGTCAACTCCTCCTCACTTCTCATTAGCTCCCTCTCCTCAGAAGCACAAAAGTAAGACATTGTATTCAAGTGTACATGCTTATGCAGTAGGCACTCTTTCCAAACCTTCATCTCATTGGTTCGTGTGTGTGTGTGTGTGTGTGTATGTATGTGTGTATGTGTGTGTGTGTATGTCTATGTCTGTCCATGTATGTGGGTTATGCATGCTAGGGAGAATGTTTATGTATGTTTACATGTGTGTAGGTATGAGGAAAGGTGTCCTGGTTCATTCTTATCAACTTAACACAAACTAGAGTTATCTGGGAAAAGGAACCTCTATTGAGAAAATACCTCCATCATGTTAGCAAGTGGACAAGTTTGTAGGGTTATTTTCTTGATTAATGTTTGACATGGGAGAGGCCAACTCACTGAGGGTAGTGTCACCACTGGACATATGGTCCTGAGCTATATAAGAAAATAAGCTGAATAAGCCAATAAACCATATTTCTACATGGCTTATATCTCAGTTTCTGCCTCCAGGTTTCTGCTTTGATTTTTGTCAATGGATTGTGACCTGGGCTATATAAACAAAATACATCCTCTCTCACCAAGTTGCTTTCAGTCCTGGTCTTTATGATAGCAATAGAACACGAACTAACATGGGGGTATACATGCTCATATATGCATACATATGTAGAAGTCAAAGATATAGCTCACATTATTCTGTTTGGACCATTGGCCCGAAACTCATGAAGTAGCGAGGCTGTCTGGCCAGTGAGCCCTCGGAAGCTATCTCCTTCTCAGTTGCAGAAATTCTAAGCTCATACACCTTTATAGTGGTTCTGGGGATTTACGTCAAGTCCTCATGTTTGCAAGGCAAGTAGTCTACTAACTAGCTATCTCTCAGTCCAACTTGATTTGGGCCAGTAAATAACTCAAGGACAAAGATAAGAGAAACAACTGGCACAAACCAGTCTACAGGGGGAGTCCCTCTTCCTCCCATAAGGATTTGTAATTGTGTCATTATTATTTGAGGGTTTCTATTTACTAGAGATGTATTAACAAAGGAAGGCCAGAAGGACTCTGAATGTTGAAACGGAGTCTCTTTTTATAGTTGTTGTCAAAGCAACAGTTTTAGGTTGTTTGTAACATTTTTATTCCTTGGCAGTTAACCTCTCAGTTGTTGTGCATCATCGCTGTTTATATGTGGTCTTGCCTTCTGGGCAGTGAGCTTCAGAAAGGCTGTCCCATCCCATCTTTTGACCTGTATTGTTTTTCTTTATTTGTTGCGTTTTGTTATTGTTTGCTTACTTTAACCTTACATGTTCCCTCACACCCCTCTCTCTCTCTCTCTCTCTCTCTCTCTCTCTCTCTCTCTCTCTCTCTCTCTCTGTGTGTGTGTGTGTGTGTGTGTGTGTTGGGGGAGGAGTCCAGATCACTCTTCTACCTTCTTTATTGGGGCAGAGATGTTCAACCAAACCTAGAGACTTCTGGTGAGGCTGGACTTGTTAGTTCATTCATGGAATTTCTCTTCTTTGACTTCCAAGGCTGGAATTATAGTTTGTCTATCTTGTCTACCTTGCATTTATGTGGATTCTGGGGATCTGAACTCCAGTCTTTTTAGCCCTGTGTTGGAGTTTTTTTGATGCCCTGGTCTAGAGCAGAACTAAATTAATACTTGCAGAATTAATGAACATTATATGAACAGTAAGCTGTGTACACATGAATTTCAAACATCTTAATGTTTCCTTAAATTTTTAATCTAATATTTAAGAACTGTGACCTTTCAATTTCATATATCATTTCACTTTCTAGTTCTAGTATTTTTATAGAACAAAGTAAATGTGTATCTAGGCTTTTCATTCTGAACTAGTAAAATCTAAATTGAACTGGTTCTATCCAAACTTTACTTTGTCACGCATATAAAAGAAAAATGTAGATTTATCTATGCCTAAAAATATCACGGTTTTGAGAAGGGTAAGTGGACAGAAAGCTATTTGCAGTTGTCACATGCTGGCCAAGGGGAAATCAGTTTTCTCCAATGCAGTCACTGTGTATGCCAGGAGCACTCCAGAGTGGGCCCTCTGCCCAGTAGTAGTTGACCGTGTGGTTGGTTTCTTTCTTTCGTTTCTTCTTTCTTTTAGTGGACTTTTTGTCTTGATTTGTTTCATTTGGACGGTTTTTGTTTTATTAGTGATTTGCTTGTTTCTTTGATTTTTATTTATTTTTTACTGTTTCTCTTTTCTTTTTGAGAGAGAAGTGGGTGAGGAAACATAGAGTTGTATGGGCAGGGAGGTAGAAGGGCTCTGGGAGGAGCTGAGAGAGAGGGGAAACGTGAGCCTGAGCCTGAGGCTTTCTATTCAGTAGGGTTGATATCATCTTCTGTGACGATCTCAAGTCCCTGTACTTTTGTGTGTGGTTGTGGCACTGGTTCCTGAACTCAGGCCTTGTGTATGCTACCTCTGACCTGTATCCAATTCTAACACCCACATACCCTATGCTTGATTATAGATATCATCTTCATAACTCTCACATCTAATTTATTGTGCTAATTAATACATTAAAATGAAATGCTGTTTTTCTATTTGTCTCATATTGTGTATAATAGACTTTTTTCCCCCCTCTGCTTCCTCAGAAACATGCATACAATTACTTTTAGGTTTAATAAAACTTCTTGTGTTTTGTATTGTTTTGAGAATGTCATACCTGCATATAATATGTTTTGAACAAGCATAGCCCCGTATTTCCTCATTCTGTTTTTTTTTTCCTCTAAACTTCATGTGCTAATTTTAAAATACACCAACTTCACCTAGTGCCGCCTGTATGTACATGAGTATAGGTCTATCTACTGGAGCATACGTAGTCTATCAGAGCTCATATCCCTGAAGGAAACGGACTCTTCCCCGCTTAGCATCCATCGGTTGTCCCTGCTGTGATTTTGACTGTCTTTCTCTTGCGCGGGTCATGTGCATGCTGGCACCATCATTGTCAGTTTTTATGTCAGCAGCCCTGCTGTGTCTGAAAGCAGTTTCCGTGTTGTCATCCAATGCCTCTGGCTCCTGCAATCTTTCCTCCACTCTTCCATGATGATCCCGAATCTCAGAAGGAGTGGATATGTTAGCAGTGGTCCCATTTAGAGCTGACCACCCCACAGTCTTTTACTCTCTGGACTTTGAGTGGTTGTGGAGTTTTGTATTAACCAATACCTACTTGTAGACAGAAGCCTCCCTGATGAAGTTGTTAGATGCAGTCATCTAACTGGTCTGGGGATCAGTTTAATACTGTGTCTATTTAGCAGAACAGTAGGATAGGTTCTCCCTTCGGCCTAATATTTCAAGGGTTTTGATTATTAACCTACATTTTTATAGACCCGAAAAACAACTGAGAGGGTGTATTACAGTCAGGGCTTATGATCCACACTAGGTAAGTTTGCGAAAGTCACCTCAGATAACTGAGTTAGCAACCAATGAACCCTAGCTTCTAGGGAAATACAGTTAGGCTCCCGCGACATCTAGTCACAGTTTAATCAGCCACAAATTGGTCTTAAATCTGGTTTGAGTCTTTTCTTAAAGATGATTTCCTTAATATACACTGTTGATTTGTTAACATTATGTCTATACCAACAACACTGCAACCTAGATGTGAATGTTGGAGTCATTGCAGGCAGTGATTTTACAGAAAGCATGTAAGTGCCAACAATACACAGCAGAGAACACATGTATGTGATGTAATATGCATTATTGTAAACATTATAAAACATATGTAAACATGTTTACCTAACTGGGTTGTTTAAGAGACCAAAGCTCTCACTACAGATTCTTCTTGCTTCCGAGAGATGGAAAACATGTCCTTGTTTGACTTTTCAGCTGGGAGCATGTGCGCACGCAAGCCCTTCGTGCCTTCACTGGCCCTCCTGCTCGATCCCAGGGAAGCATGACGATTAGCGACTTTGATGTTGCTCATTTCCTTTATCCAACAAGTAGACGGATCAATAAACGTGGGCTGTGTGAATAATGAGGGTGGACTAAATCACCACTGAGATGGAAGGCGAAGTCCGGGTGAATTTAGATCACAAAGGATTTGTCAAGGACCTCATATACATCAAGGGATGTGGCCTATAACTCTTGATTGATGCACCTAATTGTTGTTTGACCTTAAAGGTGTTCCTCTATATCCATCTAAAAGCCTGCTTTAAGAAGCTTAACTGCTTACTGTGCATGAATATGTTCCCAATCCTTGGTTCTCGCCTTAACATGTGGCCATTCTTCAAAAAGGCAAGTTGGTCTATCAGTCTTCCAGGGAAATATATGGAGAGTAAAATTGGATTTTGATTCTTCTCTTGCCTACCTCTAGGACAAGTTGCAGTTTCCTGTTTAAAAAACCGAAAAAACCATACTTTATTTTCCGTATGTTCTATTTGCATATTGAATTCAACATGACAGGCAGGCTCAGTGACTTGTCTTGTCTAGTGTCTGTTACCAACGGTCAACAAAATTAAAGCAAGCCCAACTGTCACATTCACGACCTCAAAGGAGTAAACCATGCTCGGTTCTTTTGGAATGCACAAACAGTTGTGCTGCCGCCATACCCAGAAGGTTAAATCCACCAGGAAAAAGTGTCAGTACCTGTCAAGTGGTGATGATTATATCTACTCACAGGTGGCCTGCCTTGCCACAATGTCCCCACAGTCTTAAAATGATTGTACGCTCCAAAATGTGTTCAAAAAGTACAGTTTGCATTAAAAGCCAACAGCTTGTTATATTTCAGAGACACAGCCTCTGTACACTTGTGCGTAGGAGCATGTCCCTGTGGCTGTTGGAAAGGGAACTCTGCTTAGTCTCCGTGTAGGGGAAGAATTAGTGGACCTCTACTAAGACAGTGCCTGTCAAAGTGCAAGGCTTATGGCTGCCGCACAGCTCTGGCATATGAAGGTTCCAGGTTTCTGTGGGATAATAACACTGAACTCTACCAAGTTCTCAGGGTGGTCTGTGAAGTACCTTATCACCTTGTACTTGATAAGTAAAATCCTTAGCTGTTCAGAGAAGTTTATGCCACATATCTAAACTGATGAGAGAGGAAACATCTGTACCCAACAGTTTGAAAGTTTTCAGAATCAATCTTTGGTGTGTGTGTGTGTGTGTGTGTGTGTGTGTATATGTGTCAACAATTACAACCCAAAAAGGTAAAAGTTGCGATGCTAACCAGAATGTGAAAATAACTTCATTTATAGAGGTGGCATCGTGATACTTGAGCCAGCTGAGCATTGGTCATGTGGCTCAAGGGAAGCTTTTTACAAAGTCTAGCTTTTGACGGGCAGAGGCTCTGAGTCCAAGACTGTGGGTTTTCACAACCTTGTGTCTGCTCTATTGATTTGTAGTAGGTCAAGGACTCTCATGTTTTGAGAAGGATTACACAAAGGTATATTGCCACCCTTCCCTCTCCTTCCCTCCAACCTTCCTCTCTGTCACGTTCTTTCCACCCCATCCACACATTGGCTCAAGCTGAGTTTCACAGTGGGGCAGGTTTCTCTAGAGAGTGGCTGCTATCTTTTCTTGGACTCATGTAACAGAAAACACGGGCCAGTTGAATAGATTTTTGTGCTGCTACTCCTGTGAATGCTTATCTTGTTCTCCGACTGCTTTGTAATTGTTATTGCTTTGAGGACGCCTTTCTTTCTCATCCCTGCACTCTTGATTATACAGGACACTTTTTCTTCTTCTTTTTTTTCTATTGAAGTATATTCTTATCAGGATGTTTTCTTCCATTTCATAAATAATGGTATTATGAGACACGGGACAAAGCTCTTCCAGGCGAGCCGAAAGAAACAATTACAATGAGCATGGGTGGGGCTGGAGTAGGGGTTTGGTCAATACTCGACAGCTATCTCGGTTTCCTTTCTGGCCTTTAATCAAGGCTTGTATTCTCTTCCAACTTCCTTATCCATCTTTTGTGGGGCTTGTTTGTGAGTTTTCCTTCCTTTCTTCCCTTTCTTTTTGTGACAATGGTTCTGGTCCTTTAATTTGTCAAGGTGTCACACTCTGAACAGGCTAACTGTATTGAGGGTAGAAACACTGTCCATGTGCCAGAGTGTCTGTTGCAAGATTTTCTTTTCCTTGTAGTCTAATGAGGGCATTGCTTGCCTTTTGGCTTTTGGTTCTTGGCTGTGCTTTAGTGCCTAACATTGTCAAAAAATGTTTGTTTCAATCTTTGTTTTCTCCATATGGATTAGGCATTTAGCCAAAGTCTAAGTGGTCCCTTCAGTTAATGAAATCTCTATGTATGTACACAACACAAATCTGATAAATGTGTCCATCACTGTGGCATCTTAGTGTTGGAGGGTTCATATATACAGCAATATGCAGAAGCAGATTCCTTTAAGGTGTGAAAATTCCTCCCAGGGGCAGACCCAGAGGCCTTTTGTAATCAGGAACTTAAGATAGCTGTTGAGTGTTGACCAAACCCCAACTGTGATCATTGGGATCACAGCTTCCTTTTACCATCTAGAGGGAAACACAACTTTCCTTTACCCATGTAGTTATGGGAGGTGATTTCATCTGAAGGCTTAAGAAGGGTTGGGAATGTTTCCATGCTGAGAAACGTAGAGCAAAAAGAAAATTCCTACATCTCTCCAGTATCTGGTACAGAGGCAGATTTACAGATCATTATAATAATGAGCTCAGAGAATAATGTATTTTAAGGTTGTACTTTATATTTTGATATGTGTATATGTATGCACACATACATCTGGATGCCTGTAGAGGCCAGAGAAGAGTGCCATATTCCCCGGTACAGACTGTCTTAAACCATTCACATATGTCTTCTGGAAAAGAAGTGATGACCATTAACTACCAAGACATTTCTCCAGTCCCAGATTCTAGTTTTATTAGTCACCTCAGTCAGAGGCCATAGGGACCCTTCATTTGTTCATTTCTTTCTGAAGACCATCTCTGTCTTTGGTGTCTTGTCATTGTTATAGGATATGATAATCCATCCTTCTCACCATGGCTGCTTAAAAAAAAAAAGATAATGAGCTATTCATACCACAAGTAAAAGCCAAGTAAATCTTCTAAAGTATTTTTGTTGATAGACATTTTCACACACGTGTATAGTACAGTCTGGCTCCTCTCCCCAGCCCTCTCTTAGTTCCTTCGCATGCCTGCCCCTGTCTCTTCTCTACTAATCTCATCTTCGTGTTCATGACTCTGGGATTTTTGTGTGTCCCACAGCATTTAAAGGAAGGTTGTATGTATAACCATGGGTTTGGAATTATCCAGTAGACCCCAGGAAGCTCTCCAGTGGGTACCCAGCTGGATACTATGCCTTCCCTACTAGCAGGATTTATTAGATGTCAACAGTTCAGGAGTTGGTGGTAAGAGTTAATGGGGAAGGCACTCATGAGGGCCTTTCTACTTACTGTTGAACGGTTGCTGAATAAGGCTTTTCCATGGAAGGAATAACTTGGTGTCTGTTTATATATACTGTTTATGTACTTTAGATAAGACTTCCTTCTGACACAACCCACCCTTCCTGCTTCAGATAGAAGTTTTAATGAAGCCTAAATTACCCTTCTGCTTTTCGCAAATGAGCAAGGTTGTGACCCATCGGAGTTTCAACTACTATGAGATGAGTTTATGGACGAGTTATTTAACATGTTGACTGGTGGTTTCTCATCTTTCTGTATACTTTCCTCCAAAATCAATTATCTGTAGAAACAGAATGGACTTGACCCTGTGTGATGATTCTTGCCTGATCAGTTGTTTTCTGTTGTAATCACTCATGGTTTGATCATCCAGATGTTTATCCTCTTTGCTTGTTCATCTCTTCATCTTTAAGTATTGGAATCGATGTGTAAGATGTCTTTAGATCGTTATTCTGGTATCATTATTTCCTAAGCTTGTTCTTAGGTGGCTCACAATATCCTTCCTTCGAGTTCCAGGGATCTCAGCATCTACCTGTTACAACAGGGCCAGGTGGCAGTCAAAGTCCACTGAAGGCAAGTATGCAGAACACATGTTGGCAAGATGATACAATGTAGAAACCTCACACATTAGCAAATGGGCTACATAAGATCCTGTCTCAAAACAAACAAAAAGACTTCTCATGTAATTATTGACACACATCTAGGAGTAGTGAAGATCATTGAGTCACAAAGAGTACACTAATAAAGAAAGGTACCTGTGTCCTGCTAACCAACAACCCTCTAATCTCAGTGACTGGAAATCAGGAGATTTTATTTTTACCTGACTCAGTGTGTATGATGGTTCTTCTATTCTCCATGACATATTTCTCTCCCAACTCCAGTCCAAGTCCAAGGTTGATGTCTGGCTGCCATATAGACGTGTACCTGTGTGTACATGCACTCATGCACAAATGCGTCTACATTCCATGCACATAAACACATACATGTATGTATGCATGCACAAACACACACACTCACACACACACACACACACACACACACACACACACACACATACACATACACACACACAGGAACAGAAGTTCTAGATTTTTCCAGGACTAAGGTTACACGCACCTGTGGAGATTTAGCCATGTTACTGTTTGGCTCACCATAGTTACTTTTAGTTTCTTTAAGAAGTATTAACTGTATTGAGTTCAGATTAAGAAACACACAGCTTTCCAATAATTGATTGTGTTGTCACATGTGCCTGGTTGGCTTTAGTGTACTGCATCCCTTGATGTTTAGGAAGTAGACTGGGTTTTTCTAAAAATACTTCCCTTATTCTTTTGATCAGGAGTCAAAATTCTTTTTGTAGAAAATATGTTGTACTTTGCTTAGAACACCTGTTAACTGTATCAAACTCTTTATAAGTGTCTAGGTAGAGTATCCTTCTTCAAAAATACTTGGGTAAAAGATATTTCAGTCATCGACATTTTCAGATTTTTGGAGTTTTCCCACAAACTTTATCATTTAACAGCCTCTAATCTGAAGTATTCTGGACGCAGAAGGTGATAGATGTGTGGTGTTTTGATTAGGGGGGTTTATTTTATATTCAGACAGATGGATCCCATACAAATGAACATAGTAGGTAGATTTCTCTCTGAAATGTCTTGGTTTGCTAGGGTTGTCCTAACATGATACATCAAACAAGAAACCTTAAATGGCAGAAATGGATTGCTTTTCAGTTCTACAGCCTTGAAAGCCAAGATCAAGACTGGGCTGGATGAACTCATGCTAAGTGTGTTGAGATGTGTTCTGTGACTCTTACTGAGTTCCTGAAGTTGGCAATCTCTGCTTTCAGAAGCTTGCAAAAGCACCACCTCAGTGCACGCACACTTCTTAACATGCCACTTTTCCTGGGAGTGAGTGTGTGAGAAGGTGACAGAATATGCCTGTTCTGTAATTTCTGCATTCTTGCTTGCTTAACATTCATTCTAAAGACTTTGTTTTAATATGATCACCTCAGTAGACCTTCATTCCTTGTCTTTTAATAGATCGACTTTGAAGCCTTAGGTTAAGACTTCAGAATTGTTACTTTGGATAGAATGTTTCAGTCCATGACACTAACTGTACATGTACACACTGGACCTTTCTGGGGCAGGATGCTTTAGAGCACTCAATGGATTTTTAGTCTTCATTGAATCTTCCTCAGAGTAGAGCAGACTACCTTCATCTCAGTAGGCAGTATACACAAGCAATGAATTCACAGTATTCCCAGTCTTGCCTAAACCTGACCGTTTTGCTAAGATTTCACTCTGAGACTGTGGCTCACTTTGCTGGAGAAGGGAACTTTGTGTACAGACTCTTGTTACCGTTCATCAGAATTTCAGTCAATGTCCTGAAGCCTTTTCATTTCAAAACTCACAAGCCTCCTTGTCCTGAGGCTACACAGATGGTTTGAGTCTTTGCATAGACACCATCTCAGGGCCTTCAATCAAAACAGAGCCAGAATGAAATTTCAAGGCTATTGATAGTTGAAAGCCATGGCGAACTCAATTAGTTGTCACATAAGGACTGTTTTCATGTGTGAGGAGACACCATGTGTTTTCCTGAAGAAGTCTTATTCTTTATTCAGCTACATACAACCCATCAATCTGCATGTCGTCAGAACTGAGGGAAGATGACTGAGCATCATGGGACGGGACACAGTTTTATTCACTTTATTTGATTCCTTTTGAGTAGAATTTCAATATTAAAAAGAAATAAGATGCTGGAGAGTGTAGGGAATTCCAAGATTTAAAAAAAAAATACTTAAACATAAGAGCTCTTGTGGACAAATATCATTTTTCAGAAGTAAAAGTTAATTCAAGAAGTTAATTGGTTCTCCAATGTTTCATAAATGTGTATATCTCAGGGATCTCTATTTGAAGTCATTGTCCAGAGTCTGCACTCCAGGGAGATGAGTACAACAGTTAGTAAGAGTAACTTGCATCTCCAAGTGTGTGGTGGGTTTGCTCTTGTATGATTTTGCAGACTCATTGGTAAGAGATTTACACTCTGCCCTGAAAGAGATGGGGAGAGAAGAGAATGTTATTACACCTGTTCATTATTGTGTTACATGCAGGAGGCCCTTTAAAACCCATCAAACACTTCAGCATAAAAAGCACATGTTATTCTAGGGAAAGATAATAGACACACATGACAGCAAAAGGAGAAAATGCAGATGGAAAATTAACTGCATCTTTAAAAAGTGAACATCAAGCTGCCCAGGATGTACAACACCCTTCTCGTGTGCTCACGTTGGCACAATTGTAGAGCGTTGAGGCTTTTGTTTTGTGGCTTATGTAAGTGTGTGTATATATCTGTGTTTATGTGTGTGCCTGTGTGTCACTGTGTGAGGTGTGCACATGGGTACACAGGAATGTGTGTGCCCTCTCTCGGGAAGCACAGATGTCAACAATCAATGTTGTGCATCTTCTTTGATCACATTTTAAACCCCTAACACATACTTTTTTTTTTGAAACAGGATCTCTACCTGAACCCTGAGCTCAGTGATTTAGCTAGACTTGCTGTCATGAGGTTCAGGAATCCTCCTGCCTCCACTCTACCCTACCCACAGTAGTAGGAGTAAAGGCAGCTTTATGTGGGTGTTGTGCCTTGCATACTTAAATCATGTAGCCCTGATCCTCTAGCATCTCATATCCTCTCAGAGAGGAGAACTAAAATAAGTAGAGAGTGCTGATATCATAGGTGCTTCAGTGGAGGACTGGGTGAATGAATTAATCAATAGAAGTGTAGGTTTTATTTGAATTTGAGCTCTTGGGAATGTAAGAACAGTTTTGAGAATGACTATATGGGATAAGGAGTTGTGTGTGTGTGTGTGTGTGTGTGTGTGTGTGTGTGTGTGTGTGTACATGGAAGCTAGAGGAGCTATCATTTCTCAGGCACTATCTACCTTGTCTTTTATTTTTTAATGGTGTCTTACTGGCTCGCAGCTTGCAGAGTTGGCTTTGCTGGCTGGCGAGTGAGTGCCAGGTATCTACGTATCTCTGTCCCCAGAGCTAGTGTTTATAAGTATGGGTTCCCATAGCCATTTTCATTTGGGTGGTTTCTGGAGATCAAACTTAGGCCCTCGTGTGCCCTCTAAAGAGCTTTTGCCATATTTGTTACCATTAAAAGACAAGCTACTAAATTGTAGACTCCTGTTTTGTTTTGTTTTGTTTTAATTTATCTATGCATTCCAACACAGAAAACTCTTTGGGAGGAAACGTCTCTTGATTTGGGAGTAATGGAGCCTACAACTTTACTAGCAACCATAATGCCATTAGATTCTTGTTTGCTCCTGAAATCAGTGTGCTGACTCAACCTGTTGAGTTACTCAGTGGCTGGTATACAATGTTTGTAAAAGTCTACAGATTTTTAATAACTCTCAGCTCACTGAGTTTTATGTAGCATAAATGTAACCAGGTTCTCCCAACATGGAATGAAAGAGTGATTTATGGCGCTTTAAAGAATTTAGGATGTAAGAAATGAAAAAGTAGGTACAGAGTTCCCTTTAGTCTGTGCTGTGCCTTAAAGAAGTTTGTTTAGGATCTGTTCTCTCCTTTCATATCTGGAGTGATGCATAATGAGATGAATCACTGGGGAAAGGCTAATTAATTTAGCCTTGACTCAGGAAAAGCTGCCACTGGTCTCCCCATCTGCCCTAGCGACAGGTGCGCCTGCCTCTTGGCATTGTCCTGCCCTCTGCAGCGGGTTACTCCCCAGGATGTCTGTGTGTGAAGATAATGGTCCTTGGACTCCTCGGGAGAGCAAACCTGTTCGGTCTGCACACATACCAGATCGCCACCGGGCTCCTATTCTTGGGGCTCTGCTAGAAGCAGGGCTGGCTGATGATGAATTGAACTGTTCTCCCCCAAGAATTTAGAGCATAACACCCTGCCTCAAGGCACAGATGAAAACAGCCATTTATCTAATTTCCCTCTAGGCATTTGGCAGTATCTTCATGGGGAAAATTAGGAAGAAGTGTTGGTTGAAACAAAGCCCACGACTGAGCATGTGTGCATGTGTGGAACAGGATTTGCATTTTTCTTCTACACTGCAGGGTACATTGGCACTTGGAATTTGATGTTCCTGGTGGTGGTAGTGGTAGTGGTAGTGATGTGTGTGCCTCTGTGTGTGTGTGTGTGTGTGTGTGTGTGTGTGTGTGTGTGTGTCAGAGGTCATCCTCAGGAGTTTTTCTACCTTGGTTTTTTGAGACAGGCTCTCTCACTGACCTGGAATTCCTGAAGCAAGCTAGACTACCTGACCAGTGAGTCCTGGGTGCTCACCTGACTCTATATCCTCAGCACTGGGTTTACAAATGCATACTACTATATTTAGCTCTACTGGGGTCTGGGTTTGATCTCAGGGCCTCATGCTTATGTAGCACACACTTTAGCAGCTGAGCCATCTTCCTAGACTTGTGTCTTCTTGTTAAAATCAGTGTTAAGTATTTCTGTTTGGCTCATGTTAAATTGCTATAGAATGCATAGCATCCTTGGAGATGCCTACTCACTCTCACAGAGGCAGTGCTCACAGGAGTGGTGGGTATGAAGGTAACAACAAGGAGTTACATTTCACATTAATGTATATTTTTTGATATTTTATGGTTTGGACATAATGGTATTTAAACTGCCAAGAAAAGAGGTATGAGAATATTTTTCCAGCCTGTGTGAACCTTTTACATGTTGCCTTGCAAGTATGAAGACATGAATTCAGTTTCCAGAAGCCATCAGAAAAGGCCAGGTGTTGTATTGTGCACTTGTAATCTCATAGTGGGCCGAGTCAATGGTCATCCACAATCCTAATGTACTTGGTAAATCTTCAGCTTCAGTGAGAGACCATATCTCAAAGAGTAAGGTACCATTGTTGCACCACTCTTTGTCTTGCTGGAAGGGTCATTGCTATGTTTTGTGGGCTGCACAAGACTACTGGTTGCTTTTTCTCCAAGCCTTGGGGTTTACTATGAGAGCTAGTCCTCAATAAAGAGTCTTCCAAGTCAGTTCCAGGTCAATTCCTCAAATTTCTTGGTCGGAGCAATAGAATTCCTACCTTCATGTCCTGGGAAGCAACCTATGGCTATAGGAATAGACTGTATTGTTTAGGGGAGTTTCTTTCTCCCCCCAGTCCCATGCAGTCTGGGTAGCACAGGAGGAGTTGGTTGGTCATATGGGATAGGTGGAAATAACAGCAATAGAGTAATCATGTATGAAAAAGAAAATAGATGAATAACATATAATATCTGAAGAGTGATATCTGAGGTTGACACTGTTTTTCTCAGTGTTCAAGAACATGAAAACATACTGAACACATACACACTGGATACACACACACACATATGTTGGGCACACACATACACACACTAAATAAACACATATTCACATTGAATACACAGGCACACAATATTGAATATACACACATCCATTGAATACACACACATCCACACTCTCACAGGCTCACATGCTCAAACATACAGTTTATACACACAGAGACAGACTCACATACACAGGCATAATTAATGATTTTAACTAAATGTGTGTGTATCTATATCTATATATCTGTTCTGCGAATTTAGTGAAAAAGTAATAATGGTCATGTTTAAGCTTTAGACTAGTGATAGACAAGTTATTTGTCCTAGTTGCACACACATCACATGCTTTCATATGACTCATTGGCATTACTTCATGTTAGTGGTGTTCAGAAGGGCCCTTTGACCATTCTGAGGATATATAGGGTTAAAGTTTTTATGTAGCAATGCAGTGGTAATGTTTGGCACTTCTATTCTGTCATGATAGTGGCTTGCCAGAGGCTACCCCCATGGGACATTACAGCATTACAGAAGCAAGGAGGAGAGTCTAGGATTCCTGCCCTTATTAGCCAAGCATGGACGTTATTTGCTAAAGGATAAAACTGTGCCACTCATTTTATTTTTTGTTTTAAAAATCGCTTTTTACTGGTACCAGAGAGGGGTGTCGGTGCCTAGAAACTTGTGCTGTCTTTGCAGAGTTCCTGAGTCCAGCTCCTAGTACTCATACTGGGGGGCTCCTGACAGCCTGTTACTCCAGCTCTAGGGGATTTGACACCCTATGGCTTATGTCACTATCCACATGTGCATCTACATAGCTGCAAACAGACATTCAAATAAAAACAAGCCTTAAACAGTCTCTGCATATATGTAACAATTATATGCATCTTAGCCTATAATATAACTATAATTTTTATTGATATATTTTGAGACAGAGTCTCAGTATGCATTTTTCCTGCTCAGTATGTGTAGGAGTTGTGGGTCCTTTTTAGAGAAGCTAATGACCAGTGATTTGCGTCTAGAAAATTCTGGAATCAACTCTGGTACACGAGAAGGCCCTGTGGAACCCTAAGTTTGTGTTCCACTCTTCACACTCTGAACACAGCCCCCTATTTCTGGGCGGCTTCTCTTTGGGAAATATTTCCTCAATCCAGGAGCCTTGCAGGTATTTCCCAATGTTTACAAATATCAGTAGTTTCATTGGGGGAGGCACATTCTTTCCTGGGCTTACTTGCAGATCTGCCAGTGGTGTTCTGAGGACCCATGGCTCACATTAAAGGAGAATTCATTGTCCTTTATTAGTATCTTGGATTGGGGCCAGAGGAAGATGTTGAGTACCCTCCTCTATCACTGTCCTTCTTGTTCTTGTCACACAGGGTCTTTCAGGGAACCTAAAGCCAAGTTGGTGGCCCTCAAGCCCCACCAATGCTCAACGTCTGCCTCACAGCACTGGGGTGACAGGCACACATGTGGCCATGCCTGCCTTTTATATGGATGTTAGAGATCAGAACATGAGTCCTCATGCTTGGGTAGCAAGCTCTCTTACCCACTGTACCATCTCCCCAGGGGTTATATTAAAGGACGTCAGCAACCTGAGACCAATTCTCCATTTGAGTTTAACTGTGTTAAGAAGAGAGGATCTATTTCTTCCTGAGTTACACATTCCATTTCACTGAACTGAAAGGGAAGTGAGTGCGCTGTCTGATTTGTTGTGTATTTTTGATATTGTGCTTTGTCCATGTTGTGGAGATAAGGATCCATGGCTTTTGATCACATATCCCCAGGCATTGGTTTTGTAATCATAAACTCAGTACCAGCATCATAACGAGCTCCCAACTCTGCAGCAGAACAAAATAGGGACGCGTCATGCAATTGCAGTTGTCTCTTGTCAGCAGGACTAAACCCTTCAGATGGGAGCGTGAATGTACATTTGCTGTGGGGAGCTTGAAAGGCAAGCTTTCTTTCTTTCTTCCTTCCTTTCATTCTTATATTTTTTTTAACGCAAAACTGTTTGTAAGAACCTTCAATTAGCATGAAAAAGAAGCTGGTCCCAAGTGGCTTCCCAGCTATTTTGGAACTACAGGGTGAAAGGCATGGTGTGTCAGGATGTCTAGGGCAAACCAGATTACTGAAGAAAGTGACTGGGCTGTTTGTTTCTGGTACCCTAATTGGGTCTATTACTCCAGTCCACAAAGTCACTGTATAGGAAAAGGGGAGACATAGCACAGATGCTGCCAACTCTTCTGCAGCTTGATCACTTTCTGTGTTTTAATCTTGACATTATCTTTCATGGAGAGAACAGGATTTAGTGGTCCTGTAGCAATCATCTTTTTGGTGCTACCAAATCTAGTCTTTTGTTAAATCCTAAATTAATGTATTAATTAATTTATTAATGTATTAATGTATTAATTAAAAATTATTAATGTATTAATGTATTAATTAAAATAGCACTATTCAAGGCTGAATCTGAATTCTAACTTTGCCTGTCTGCAGTAACTTTCCTTTTTTCCTGTCTAGAGTAACTTTTCTTTTTTCCTAGAGTTGGTATTTGCCTACATATTGAGTCCCAACCTCTGATTTCAGCAATGGTTGCTCTAACATAAGAGTGCTTCTAAGAGCCTGCAAACACATTAGTTATTTTGACGCAGCACTCCTTTTATGTATTTACTTACGATCAGAAAAAGATGTCCACCATCCTGTTCTGTTATTGTCTGCCTTAATCTCTTAAGACAGAGTCTGTCACTGAACTTGGATCTAGGATGGCAGTCAGCAAGCCCCAGGGGTCTTCTTGCCTCTGCCCGCTATAGAACTGGAGTTCCAGGTCTGTGTATGGCAATTCTAGAGATCTGAACCTGGGTCCTCATGCTTGCCCAGCAAGTGCCTTATCCACTGAGCTGTCTCTCCAGCCCTACACCATTGGTTTCTTCTGTGGGGACATTATTCTGGATTGGATTCCTAGGAGCTGTTTATCAGAGGCTTCTTTTTTGAGAGTAACATTTTAATTAATTCTTTGAGCATTTCATATGTACAGTCAATGTAGTTTATCATACTCACTCTCTAATTATCACACACACACACCCCGCTAACTTGTTCCAGGTCTATTCCCCCACCAGCTCCTGGCTTCCCGTTTTGAGTTCTTTCTAAAGTTAGTGCAGCTCTCAGACGTTATCAGAGAAGTCTCTTGGTTCAGGAAGTTCTGGTCAGTGCAGAAATTCCAACTGGTCACAGCAAAGAGAATGAGTGTCAGTGGAGTACTGAGCCACAGTGGGATCTCTTTCTCTCCCTCACTTCCTTCCCCATTTCTCCCTCTTTCTCTTATGTACTGTCTTTGTCACTCACACATTCTTTTACACATGTGTGTTGTCTCTGTGTCTCTCTGTCCCCTGCCCCCCTGAGATTGTTGTAGAAGAGAGGAAAGGAAATTATAGTCAGAGGCCAGGGAGGGCCAGAGCAAAATGTGGTTTTCTGGTTAAGAACTACAAAACATAAAGCAGTCAACGTTGCAGCATGCTGGAGGGAAGGGATTCTGTAGAGCTGTTGACAGTGGATGGCTTCTAGGGCCCATGGCACCACACCCACTTTTCCCCATGTGTTGTGGAATTCCAATTCTGATCCTCATGTTTGCAAGGCAAGCACTTCATTGACCTACTTAGCCTAGAAAGCTGGTTTTGTTTCTTTGGTTTTGGTGGTCAGGTGTCTCACAGCCATTGGAGGCAGAAAATTCTTCCTGTCACCAACCTGGGGATGAAGTGTCCCACCTCCCCTGCCAAGCCCCTGTGAATGATCAAAGCTGTAGTGCAAGAGGGATGGAGTGGCATTCAGACACTTCATCTCACTAGGAGGAGAGGGATTTGAGGACAGTCATCACTGAGACTAAGAGCTGGGAAGATGTTGCTAATTACCTCTCTGTCATCTGTTCATTTTTTTTTAAAACTGAAAAGCTGTTCAAAATACATGTATTATCATAAGCATTCTTAACATTTCAGTGACTTGTCTATATATTGGAAGTGTCATTCATTATGAAGAATATGAAATGAATCCCATTATAAAGCATGGACACTAAACCTGATTTAGCATGAATTTATTGTGTGTGTATGTTTACGTGGAGGCCAGAGACTGGCTTTTAGGAGTCATTTCTCCATTTCCGAGTGTGGGTCCCGTGGGTGACAAATCAATCTCAGGCCCCTTGGTTTCCATAGCAAGCACCTTTACCTTCCGGGACATCTCACTGTCTCATGATCTGGTGTTCAAATCTATATTTTTAAAAATTTCTTCAAACTTGAAAAATAATCTGCAGAGTCTTTAGTTTAGACTTTGATGTAAGGAAATCCAGTGTTTGATCCTATTGTATCTCAGCTCAGAGCTCAGTGGTTCACAGCTCAGTGGTTCACTTAGCCACGTTCGCCCTCAGTCTCTTCCCCTCTCTATATATAATATATAATATATATATTATATATTATATATTATATATTCTAATGATATTATATATTCCATATAGAATGATCAGCTCTCAGGCTCATGGGGAACAGACAACATTTCAAGAATGGTGTAGAGTTATGTTTTGTTTGCTTTTAAAATTCAGTTTGCTTATAGAGGGAAAAGAGCAAACAATTAAAAGTCTATAAGCAAAGTCAACACTGAAGTCCTAATGAAATAGCCTCAGCAAGGTAAGCGACAAAGGATATGTGCAAATGAGGTTAGTGGAACACTTGCTTAACCTAGCATTCAATTTCTATTCCTCTATCATGAACTCCAAAACAAAGGAGCCAGCATTGTGATGCTGGACACAGACGATGCCCCAGTGACCAATTACTTTAAATATTTAATCCTAAGTGTGGTGGAGGGAAGGAGAGAAGTAAAGGATGGAGCTCCTTTGGAGACCTCAAAAACATACTTCCTGGCCATTTGAGTGTACCTCAGACCTGTTATCAGTCACCTAATCACTTGCTTTTTCCTCTCCAGGGAGAAGCTGGCTGTGGCCAGGCTGCAGAGAGAAGTTGCCCAAAGGACAAGCCAAGGGGCCATGGTGAGTTTTGGCTTTTCTCCCTTCCTGTGATTCTCCTGTCTGGAGAGCTCTGGCTCCAAAACCATTCAATACCAGCACAGCACATGGAAGACAGATATCTGCTTGCAGCCAACTCCATGATCGTGCCTTTGTAAATGATGTATTTATTTCAGTTTAGGTAGCTTTGCCATGGGAGGTCAGAGAGACACAGACAGATGGGCAAACCACAAGTCCAGATTTGAAACAGTATCTAATATTCAAAGGGTGGAGGGCTGTACTTTGAGAATCTGCATTGGACATTGGACAGTCAGGCCAATTCTGTAAATGCACAAATTTAGATTCCTACATAAGGACAATTGAATATAACTCAACCCTTTTTGTTATTCAAAATGCATTACAGAAAGAACCCCTGGGTGTTTCCTAATGTAATTGCCCTTCATTCGCTCCCTACCCAGTATCTACAGGGTATTTTACCCTGTCCTTTCCAGATTGACTTCTTAGGACAACTGATGTTTTCTTGTGTTTCTGAGGGGTACCCCCCACCAAAAAATCATTACGTATTTTTTTTTTTGTCCATCAAAACTTTTTTTATAAAACCATTTTCTTTGCCTGAGTATCCACTGGGGTGCCACTGTAACATCCGAGGTGACCGTCTGGGTACCCAGGGAGCCTGTGTGAGTGAATTAACTGTTGTTGTAATCTCTGAGAAGAAACTAGCACACTGTTCTTACTCTGCCCCCCTTTTGGCAAGACAGTGGCAGGTGTGTGAATTTTCAGCAGAAGATTCTATTCTCTATGAAAAGGTAGTGGGGTGTTTGTTTGAAGTCCCCCAAAAGCTGCTTCCATTTGATTCCATAAGAGCTAAGTGACAGTTCATCCACCAAGAAGAAGAATTTTGTTACAGGCACTGGTCCCTTGCTTTTATTGATGGGGAATGTAAGAGCCTGGGGTTACAGGCTGTATGCTGAATGTATCTGAAGTGCACAGGGGGCCAGAAATATGCTGACCTAGTTTAGGAAAGGCAAATCACACTGTTGTGCTAGGAGTCAAAACACAGAGAGAATTGGCAAATGGTCAAACAATTTGAGGCAGCTACCCAGAGGTATCTTTGAGCAAGGTTATGAAAGCAAATTGGAAAAGTTTGAGTGGTAAGCTACACTTTCTGTAGCTGGACAGGTCACTGCGGTGTCGACAGCCCTGGAGGGCAGAGAACAACCCTGGCTGTCATTCCTCAGGTAACTTTTACCTTGTGGTTTGAGATAGGGTCACTCACTGGCCTGGAGCTCACAAAGTCAGCTGGGCTGGCTAATCAGCAAGCTCCATGGGTCTGCCTGTCCCCACTTCCCAAGCACTGGGATTATAAATACATCCCACTATGTCTGGGTTTTTAGATGGATTCTGGGATAGAACTCCCAGGTAAGTCCTCATGGCTATGTAGCAAGCATTCATCACACAAGCTTCCTCTTAGTCCAAGAGAGTTTCATTCGTAATAAGCCCTTCATTTTGGAATATTATTAGATCTACACAAACCATACATCTGAAGCCCTTCATCCACCATCCCCCAATATCAACTTCTGGTGTGGCTGTGGTACAATCACCCTAACAGAAAGATCAATTTTGTTGGTTTACTGTAAATCAAATCCCAGACTTTACTAAGCTATCACCATGACCCATCTGTGATCTACAGTCCAATGTAGGACTCTCCATTTCATGGAGAAAGGCTCCTTGTGAACAGCGGGAATGAACCCATGCATGCAGTTTGAACCATACACATACTCAGAATGTTAACCCCAACTTGGGGGTAAGGCTACTCTGGATTCATATCACAGCAGCTATTGTTTACTGTATCCAAGGTAACTGCTTGATGTGAGATTTTTGTTGTTGTTGTTGTTCCATTAAGGAAGGTTTGGAGAGACTAACTTTCAATATCTTGGATATTTTATATTTTTTTCCTAGTTGGTTATGGAAACACACTTCATTGGCTTGCAGTTTCATTTAGTTATTTTCCCCAGTTTGTCTTCCTTCTGACAGATTATTTAACATATGTTCTATTCTGCTGGTTCACTGTATCCTGCCTTTGAGTCTTCAGTGCACCTCAGTTTTTGTTAATGCATAAAGAAGATCCACCTGAACAGTAGAAAGACACCATTCTTATTATCTTGTAAAATAATTCAAATTTTCATTACTTACATGTGTATCTTTGCAAATTCCAATTAGACATGGTTTTGTGTAAGGTAAGATTCGTGTGTGTGTGTGTGTGTGTGTGTGTGTGTGTATGACCTTTGTTATCTCCAGTGTTCCCATCAAACCTGGTCACTGATGGGATTACTTATACATTGCCACTGAAAGCCCTGTGTATAAGGTCATCCCGTATAAAGGAAAGGAGAACAATGGAATTTTCTTTTTAGAATATTTATTTTATTTGTATGAGTGCTTTGCTTATATATGTGTGTATGTGTGTTGTATATATGTATGTATATATGTAATGTATGCACATATGTGCCACATGCATGCCTGGTAGCTGGGAAGGTCAGAAGAGGGGGATTGGATGCTAATGGATGGTTATTGGCCACCATTAGGGTACTGGGAACTGCATCTGATGCCTTTTGCAAAAATAACAAGTGTTCTTAACCACTGAGCCATCTTTCCAGCCCTAGAAACTCACCCTAAAATGTGTACTTGGTGTGGGAGTAGAGAAACATTTATTCACTTCAGGAGAGACTATCAGTTGGTGAAACCACTATCCCAGTCATATGGAATATCCTCAAGGGACTAATACTACACCTCCCCAGCCTCCCACTCTGGGGTATCCAAAGGACTCTTAAGTCAGCACACTACATGGGTATTTGCACATCCAGGCTTATTGCTGCATTATTCACAATCATGGGGGAATGGGACCAGTCTAGGTGTCCATCAGCAGATGAACAGATAAAGAAAACATGCTCCAGACACATAATGTTCTTTCAGCTCTGGTGAAAAGTGAAATCATGACATTTGCAGGAAAACAGATACAGCTGGAAATCATTGTAACCTAGACACATAGACAAATAACATTTTACTTTAAATGCAGAACTTAAATTTAAAGGTGTGTGTGTGTGTGTGTGTGTGTGTGTGTGTGTGTGTGTGTGTCTGTATTTGTCTGTATGTTACGGAACTGGAGGAACTGGAGAGGAGATCATGATGGGAAAAGAAGAAAACCGATAGGTCAGGGAAATGAAACCATGTGATAAGAAAGTAGAAGGAAGAAAGCCAGCCAGAGTGGGGCACAGACATGGGGTGGGGTGGTGGGGAAGGGAAATGAATGAAAGAAAGATAATGACATAGTATGGAGATGGTGAAACTCTACTGCTTTCCCCAGTTGTGAATGAAGGCTTTATAAAGCATTGATAAAGAATATTAAGGGGCTAGAGAGATAGCTCATTTATTAAATTGTTTGTCATACCAGCTGTAGGACATGGGTTCGAGCCTCAAAACCCATATAAAATCCTGGGTATGCTTGTGTACGCCAGTATTGAAACTCTGAGGATGTGGAGACAGAGGGATTGTTGAGTTACAGTGACAAGCCATTTTAGCCCACTTGACCAATTCAGGTTCACTAAGAGACTCTGTATTAAAAAAACGGAGGTGGCAATCTCAAGAGGGCTTAGCAGATGAAGGCGCTTACCACCAGTTAAGACAACCTGAGTTTATCCCCAGAGCCCACATTGTATAAGGAGATCATAGATTCCTGTCCTCGACCTCCAAGCATGCACTGTAGCATACAGAACGTCAATAACAAATGTAGTCATGGAGAGTTTTGGTGACTGATCTCTTGCCAACATTGAGGACGGCTATGATTGTAGCTGTTGCAGTTAATGTGATAGCGGTTCCCAGTGGTTTGCCTCTCCTTTCCTTTCCAATAAAGATGTTGTCTGCTTACAATCCACTTGATAAGTAAGCACTTACACATCTGCTAGATTATTTTGTCTATTTGAAGGAGCAACAACTGCTTTCCCTCTTTGTCCAGTTGTGTGTGTGTATGTCTCAACACAATACGTGTGGCCTGTTTCTCTCACTCTTTTATGTGCCTACTCCTTATAAAGAATGATACCTTTGGATAACTGGAAACATTTTAATATTGAATTTTTTAAATTTAACGTCAGTAGTTTCTGTACTTGCAGAACTTGTGCCCATTTTATGTTTATAAACATTACGCTGTTTTTCCTCTGCATGGAAAACGGATGTGTTTAGGTTAGCGACCCATAGGTCCTGAAATGCTGTCTGTGATAAGTGTGACAGGTTGACATGCACTTTAAGCTGTGTCAGTACTCACATATGACAGTTAAAAAATGGTCTCCTTTGAATTTCCATGTCAAAATTTGCTGAAAACCATTTCCCTCTATACATGCAAATCTGTACCCAACTTTGGCTTTATAAATTAATTTAAAAATATGTATTATTTATTTATTTATTTATTTATTTGTGTGTGTGTGTGTGTGTGTGTGTGTGTGTGTGTGTATGTCTCCCTGCCACTGAGTTAAAAAGCAGTAAGAGCTCTTGATGGCCGAGCCATCTCTTCTAGCCCTGCCTTTGAGTTTTGTCCCTTTGATCTATTTCTTTCTCCTTTGACAGCACTGGACTGTTTGATTGCTGTTACTGCCTCGTAAGACTAAAAATCAGGCAGTGTGAGTCTCCTGACTTTGTTGTTTCCTTGACTTCATCATATCCCAAGTCCCTCTATTTCCCACATAGTAGTAGAGTCAGCTGGCCGGTTTTCTGAAGGAATGCCCCAAGGCTTACTAAGAATGATACTGAGTATTTAGATGACTGTGGGCAGGGGTGACATCTGTCTTCAGGATCAGGGCTTTCATTTTAGGCATTGGCTCTTAGTTTTGTCTTAATCCTAAATCCTAAAGAAAATGTTGACTTTTTTTTTTTTTTTTTTTTTTTTTTTTTTTTTTAATGCTGCCAGTTAACCACGGTAAATGTGGGCCACAGGCTCTGACCCTGCATGTGAGTCATGCTCCTCTTTTGAGTTCACCTTCCATGACACTCACAGTTGTGGGGACCTGTGTGCCACTGGTCTTACAGTCCCTGGATGCCCCTGGATCAGACCTGAGCATGGGAAGTCATGGCTGCCCCGTGGGGCTGCTCTTTAGCTCGTCCTTCCCTGGGGACCTTGGGGATGTTTTAATCATTCCCTGGAGTCTCCTTTGTGTTCTGACTCTTTTTGCAGAAGCCTGGAACTTTAATTCCTTTATCTTTTTTAAAGATAAGGGAACAAACTGGGACGTGATAGGCAGAAGCCAGAAAGGGCAAGGAGCAGCAGGAATTGGCCTCCCCACCTCTGGAAGGAAAGCAGGTCCCTGCCAAAAACACTGTTTTCAATTAGATAAAAATGCATTTGATTTGTGCTACATCATGTTCGCTGACCCTGCCCTTGGTGGCTCGATGGTGTGTAAGTGGACCTATACAGCTCTAAGTAAGATCAAGTTTAAATCTAGAGTAACTGTCTTCAGACCATTTCCAGAGTTCATGCTAGTTTCATTGATTTTAGGGGCAAGTGTTGTGTCACACTATTTTTCACACACACACACACACACACACACACACACACACACACACACACACACACACGCCAGATAGGGAGCCCACATTCCAAAGTACGGGTATCACCAAACTCCTTTATGGAATTAATTGCAGGAATATGGGTGAAGGGTTGTTACTACAGGTAACCCTGTGTAGCCAAAGCTTACCACAGCAGATGTGACAGCACATAAAGGCCAGGAGATGAGACCATACTGCAGTCTACAGGCAGCTTAACAGGATGGAGAACATCTGTTCAGGTGAGTCAGTTGGCCTAAGCTCCATCCAGGGACTTCAGGCTGATCTCTGAGCCTTCTTTGTAGTCTGGCTTGTCTGAAAATGGCTTTCAGCATATTTACTATTTACTGTTGCAGGGAAGGGCCTAGTGAATGTGATCCATTTCAGGAACTTCCTGAAGCTATTTTGAATTGTTTATGTCTTAAGAAAATTTCCTGGGAGATGGAATGTTTCGATCTGGGAGGAAACTGCTACACAACAGGCAGAGACAGAGCCGAGGTTAGATTTCATTTTTATCTAAGTGTATACTGGGAACACAATAGTGTGCGTGCGTGTGTGTGTGTGTGTGTGTACATATACACCTATACATATATAATACAGATGTGTGCATAGGTGGTTATATATGCATATTCAAAATTCTTACTTGAAAGCAGTGAATTCACTGACAGGTTAACCATAGCAACTATAATCACAAATTCATTTTATATATAGGACATTAGGACATCCCCAGTTTGCTTAATTTTCTCCAAAAGTATTGGTATGTTAAGGAAACTACCCTTTTAAAGGTAATTAGCAATTTGATTGGAAATTTCCCTTTTCCACCAAAGGCTGGAATGCATCCAAATGACACAGCAGTCATAATTCCTGGCTGCCTTTCATTTTGTTACTTCCTTTAGCAAGCACCCCCATGTGTACTTCAGTACACAGCAGCTAAAGGAAGTCACAGGTGTCCAGCAGCAAAGGAAGGAATGGGGGAAAGGAGGAGGAAGTCAGGCCATTTGCAGGAAAATTGTCACAACTGTGATGACCGTATAATGAATTAAGCTGGTCTCAGAGGCAGCGATGAGGTTTTTCTCTGTCTTCCCTCTTTTTCGTTCCTCTAAGTGTCTATATTAGGTGGTAATGGATGTCCTCCAACTTCTGTTGGGTCAAGGTGGTGATATTACTTTCCTCATGGTCCTACTTTTAACCCACCTATACTGTTAACACTTAGAATGAGTTTTCTGTAGGCAGCACACGGCTGGATCATTTTCTAAAATCCATCTACAAATCAGATTTTAGTTTTAGTTATGTGTGCATGTTTGCATCTGTGTGTATGTCTAGGAGTCTTCTGAGGCCAGAAGAGGGTATTGGATCCCCTAGAACTGGAGTTATAGGCAGTTGTGTACCACCCAGTGTGGATGCTGCGATGTAGGCCCAGGCCTTTAGCCAGAGCAGCAAGTGCTCTCTAAACCACTGAGCCATCTCTCTGGCCTCAAATTGGAGTTTTGAATTGGCATTTAGAGGTCATCTGCTGTCAGCCCAGCTACTAATGTCTCATAGCTTATGTCTCCTCTTTTTGTTGTTCTTGTTTTCATTCTCCCGTCTTACATTTTATCATTTCTCCCTACTGCTATCCTGCACTATCCTGTGGGTGTTGAAACAGCTTTAGTATCGCTTTTGGTTTATTTATATCATTCTTTGAGTGAGTCTGTGTGGACGTCTTTTCTAGTGTATTCTCAAGTTATAATCTCACAGACATAGCTCTGTTGCAGTTCCAATTAATCCTGCTCGACAGCACTGCTTGTTCCTCACTACCTGCTCAATTCCTGAATGACACACACACACAGACACACACACAGACACACAGACACATACACAGACACACACACAGACACACACACAGACAAACACAGAGGCACACAAACAGAGACACACACAGACGCACACACACAGACACACACAGACACACACACAGACATACAGACACATACACAGACACACACACAGACACACACACAGACAAACACAGAGGCACACAAACAGAGACACACACAGATGCACACACAGAGACACACACAGACACACACACAGACACACACACAGACGCACACACACAGACACACACACACAGACACACATATACACAGACACATACATAGAAACATACACACACACAGCCTTATATTTTAGGATGCTCAGTAGCTCAATGGCTGGGCCACTCCCAAACCTACACTTGGCTAGCACCTCCCCTCCGATATTTCTTAGTTATTACTAAAATCTGTATTTCATCTTTGCTGCCCTAGACCCAGTTGGGGAGGAGGGAGGTCTCAGGCTGAGCTTCCCTAGCTCTTACATGGGGTCTGCTCTCTTCTGCAACTCTCGGGCTTGGACCATACTCCTTTCCCTGCAGGGCCTTTTTAAAATCCTTCCTCTCCCAATCTCCTTGCCCACTAATCCTAAAGTCCCGCCTCTGTCTCCCTGCCCAGACATTGGCCACCAGCAACTTCATTTACCAATCAGAATCCACTGGAGGCAGGGACCCCCAACATCTTATATGTGGATTCTCGTGCAATTTTGGGAACCCAGTTAACACATTACAAGTGTTAGACCAAGTCCACAACATAGCTCACTGATGATCAGAAAGCACTGGAGAAATTTCATTCTTCTGCCTCTCCCTCCCCTCTCCCATTTATAATGTAAAGTCTTGATTTTCTTCCACATTCATTTAGAAACATGTCACATGGTGTTGTTATTTTTGCTTAAACTGTCTAACGCTTTTGAAAACACTGAGGCTTCTGTAGTAATTCAAGTTCTTCTTTCTTACTGCTGTTTTAGGATTCTTTCTTTTAGAGAAAGGCCACTTGTATAAATAAGTATTGTCTGTCCTTCTTTCCTTCCTTCCTTCCTTCCTTCCTTCCTTCCTTCCTTCCTTCCTTCCCTGCCTCCCTCTTTCTTTTCTTCCTTCCTCTTTTCTTCCCTTTCCTCATTTCTTTCTCAGAATCATGTAGCCCAGGCTAGTACAGTCTTTTCTATGTAGTGAGGGCTAGCCTTGAACTCCTGTTTCTGCCTTTACTCCCTAGGTGTTGGGATGACAGGTAAGCATCATTACTCCCCACTATCATGTTATCTTTATTGTGCTTTCTGTACACCGCTTGATGTTCTAGCATATACTGTGACTGCTATGGCCAAGCAAGTTAACATCGATGGCCTTTAATTTAGTACATCTTAGCATAGAGGTTTTGGTAATTTCTCACACAAACACAGTCATTTTAAATATCTACCTACCACTCTCCCACTTTCCATTTTGAAAGAACATGGATCAGGACAAGACATACTAAAACCAAGTTTTCACCACAAAGGAGATTTTCCCCAGAGGGACAAATGGACAGGGAATAAAAGACAAAGGCAGGAGACAGAGGGTGGGGAAGAAGGAGGCAGGGATACTTGCCTGAGAGCAAGAAAAGACTACTTCTGGATAGAGAGGAGGCACATGTGACCCAAAGACAAATGGCAATTTAAACAGAAAAAGGAAAACCTGTGTTAGGATGAATTGCTTGGTTTTGATTGGGCTTATTAATTAGGGCAGTCAAAAGGAAGCTTTTGATTGCTAGACTTTAGTATTTTGGTAGCTGGACCTTGGTGGTCAGCCTCAGGAGGAGGAAGTGCCCAAATAAGGAAATAGAACATGGGGGCTAGCCTTAGGAATATAATCTAACACTTTAGCAGGGCAGAGGGAATGGGGGAAGGCCATGGCCTGCCAGAGCCATGTTTGCCATGCTTTGACACTTTACTCTTTGTGTATGTGTACTAAGAGAACCAAAGTCTGTTAGCAAGATTCCCATTCTCAGTGGAATATTATGAAAAATTGTCCTCATGCTTCTATAAAAGATCTAGCTTTGTTGAGCCAGTCCAACTGCAGGTTTGTATCACTCCCTCTTCTCATATCTCACTTTTCCTACCCCAGGCACCTGCCATTCTACACTCAGTGTTTTCAGTGTTGTGTAGATGCCACCTGTAACTGGTATCATCTAGATTTTCCTCCCCGTGTCTAGCTTGTTTTACTGAAACCCACATCACCCATTAATCCACATTGTCACAAGTGGTAAGATCCGGTTCTCCTTATGGGCTTCTTACTATTCACACTGTATACTTTTTAAGTGTTTTTTTTTTTTTTAAATTATTTTTATTTTTCACTTGTGTGTCTGTACATCTGTCTGCATGCCTGTGTGTTTGTGTATATGCGTGCCTGCCTGTGGGTGCTTGAAGAAGCCAGAAGATGGTTTCACAGCTCATGGAGAGAAGTTACAGGTGCATGCGAGAGACATGTGGTTCAGGGAATGGACTGCAGCAGCCGCTCTTTGCAGCTGGGCAGGCTCTCCAGCTCCCGTTGGCTCATTTTCCATTACTCTGCCATCGAGTTCACCCCGTCTTGCCACTCCCCTGGTTCTGCTCCTCATCCATTTCTTGGCCTTTGTGTTTCAGGAAGTGAATTTCTTTTCACTATTGTATTTCCACTTTGTTCCTAGTTATATCTTTATTTCTGTGCTAAGGCTTCCTTTCCTCACTCATAGGGATTTAGGATTTTGTTGAACTATGACCATAACCAATCATGGGAGCATTTGAGTCGTGACTGCCTTTAATCCCTCTCCTTGGCAAACCCAGCGTTTACTGTTCTTTCAGTTACCGCCAACCACATTTCCTCACTCCCTTCTGGGTGTTGATATCTGTGTGATGAGAAATTCTTTGGTTTCATGGGCACCGGAATATTTGTGTCAGGAGACCCTGATTTCAGTATTTTGCTCTCCTGGTGTCTGCTGACTGCTCACCAGGAAGCAAGAGGTATCCGTCTGGAGAGCCAGCTCAGATTCCCCAGCAGCTTCTATGGCACAGAGGTGAGAGGTTTCTCATGATTACTGGAGAAGGACTGGACATTTGCCTCTCAAGATGGCCCCCTCTGGCTCACCTTGGATGGGAAGGCAGGAATGCTTTGTTACTGTGGCCTCTGTGGCCTCTGACATGATTGGTGAGGAGCCTTACAACCCACAAGCAATGACAAAAAAACCATCTCCCCACTATGTATCCTACCAAGCAGTATATGGGTTAGACAGTAGCTCTCCACTGCCAATGGAGAGGGGAAAGTCCACACTGTGTGTGTTTGTGTGTACACCTTTGTATGTATAGCCCAGAACATTGTCCATCATTTTTTTTTTGAAATAGGATTTTTTTTTACTGTCCCAGAGCTCACCAAGTAGGCTAATCTAGGCTGTCTGGCCAGGAAGGCCCAGGGATCTATTAGGCTCTGCCTCATCAGCACTGGGATTATAAGAATGTACCACCAAACTGAACTACTTAAACATTTTTCTACTTATTTATTTTAGTGTGTATGTGTGTAGGAGTGCACATGGGCCATCATGCCTTTATAGAGTCAGTGGACAGCTCGTGCGAGATGGGTCTTCCTTCCACTGTGTGTCTCCTGGCTGTCAGGCTCACATTGTCAGGTTAGAAATATAAGCACCATCAAGGCAGCTCCCAGGCCAGTTAAGAATCATTTATTTTACCAGTGTGTGTGTGGTGTGTGTGTGGTGTGTGTGTGTGTATGTGTGTGGTGTGTGTGTGGTGTGTCTTTGTGGATGTGGGTACCCGCAGAGGCCAAGAGAACGTACCGCACCTGTACTTAGTAGCCAGTTCTGCTGCCTAATGCAGATGCTGAACCAAACTTAGGTCCTCTGAAAGAGCCATGTGTGTGCTCAATAGCCACTGAGCCGTCTGCCCCAGCGCACGTGAGGATTTTCTTTTGTTGATACCACTCTCATGTTTGTATTGGGGATGTCTCATACTACCCCTCCCAAGTAAGGAAATCTCAACTGCAAATGACATATCCTCCAAGTACAGACTTCAAAGATAAACCACCACTCTCTTACAGACTTGCAGTGTGGAAGCAGATTGGAAAAGAACACAGCTATGTAGATATGGGGCGTCACATCAGGGAGGAGCTTCTTCGTTTTGTTTTCAGCTTGGATGGCACTGGTACAGGCCCACATTCTGAGGGCACTTCTGTGAAGTGAGGCCGAGAGAAGCCACAAATGAATGGCCTGGGCGTCTCCTGACAGCCACTCCCACCTTCATCTTCGAAATTTGATTCAGTTGTTGCTTCCAGGATCAAGGGTTTGATTCAATCCCCATTTCCTGGCACACAGATATTTTCTTCATTTTCTTTGCTTGCTTTTCCATGGCAATGAACCCTGCAGGGTCTGAATCATTATGAGCCCAGCCAAACGGTATTGCCTGCGGGAATGCAGCGTGCTGACTCGTGGGTGAAGCCTCTTATGCCACATGTAAGGAAGAAAAATGTCTCCTGCGTTATTCAGATTCTCAAGGTGTTCCTTCTGCTTATTTCCAAGCCCAAATCATCTGTTCTCTGAATGGTTGAGTTGAAAAACATCATAAATTTTGAAGAGCTGTATTTGAACCAGCACATTTTCTTGTCCTATTGTGAAGTTATGGATTTCTTAACTATTCCTGTGATGGATTTCTTCTGGGGTGCTGTGGTACCTCGTTTTCATGGCAAGGAACTAATTAGGCAGCATGACTGGTACAGGCTTACGTGTAATTACATCTAGCATGTAGATTTCAGAACTCCAATTTAGGGGCACGGGGTTGAGCTTAAAAACAGTCAATGAACAAAGAGATTTTTTACTGGTAAGAGAGACTGTGTAAAAGAGACCTAGCCTCACATGTAAGGTAAGCATAATTTAAATGCTTTAAAAGATTCTGTTGATGCGTGTATATTCACTTATGGTTGTTTTACACACATTCAGATGTGATAAAATCCCAAACCATTTAAAGGCAAATCCATAGTTCTTTTGTTCCTCAGGTGTTTTACCACAAAAGGATTCGAGAGAAACAAAAAACGGCTGCCACGTGGAAATGTTTCAAACTTGGGAGTCATTGTTCTGCAGTTCTAGAGTGGAGTCAAAAGTCCAAGTGCCGTGCTTAGGGAAAGGACCTTGAATAGCAGTCTTTCCAAACAACACAGCCCATGTGTGTGCAAACATGAATCCGAGTGTATTCAGTAAAGGGCACTGGCAGTTTCGTAGGTTATTCTATTCTCTTAATGCTCAGCACATTAAAAAGGTGGTTCCATCTGTTACTTTCTGTTGCTAACAAAGGGGAATTGTTTTGATCAATGTCCTTGTAATTCTGAGGCTTGGTATAAAACAAATCACAGTGTTCGGGCTCTTCACTGATTGGGGTTAAAGTGATACACTGCGCTTTTTATGGTGACTTGGATCTCACTGGCTGGGCACCCAGGACTTTGATTTGGCTGATTACCTGCTGTGGCTTAAGTGATGCACAACAATTATTGGTGCTTCCTGGTCACAGTGGCCCATTCCACACCTGCACCCTTTTGTTGGGAGCCCAACAGGGATGCTGGACATGAGGTCTCCATGAATAGGCACCCTCTCCGAGCAGTCCTCAGACACCAGATTGATTTATGGATGTATCAGGCTCTTTGTTAGCATGTGAACCCCTAATTAATTTAAAGCCCTCTGTAGAGAAATTAAACCCCTGGTTAAAATTTCTAACAGACTCAGATGGTGCTAAGAATGGAGAAGCGAGTCATATGAATGGATTTACCATGGTCACTGGTGTCTGTCCTTCACAATGAAGCCTGGTATGTGGATATGAGAGCAGAGCCTCCAGTAAAGAATGGGCTGTCAAAGAACCATCCCGCTGTGGCTCCTAACCCAATTAGGTTTGTTATTCGGGTTCTAGCCTTCCATCTGCAGAGTGAGAGAGGGAGTCAGAGACAGGTATGCAGCAGAGGAAAGAGGATGAGGGTAGGCGAGGAATCTATGGAGACTGACTGCATAAGCCTCTGATTCAATATTCCCCACAACCAGAGTCCTACTCCAGGAGTTAGTGTGTGTAACTGACTAAGAGAAGATGCTTAACCATCAGGACATCGTGTGTGTGTGTGTGTGTGTGTGTGTGTGTGTGTGTGTGTTTGTGTGTGTGTGATTGTATGAGTGTACATGTGTTTGTGATTGTGCATGTGAGCACGTGTGTGAGAGTGTATATGTATGTTGTGTGATTGTATGAATGTACATGTGTTTGTGATTGTGCATGTGAGCACGTGTGTGAGAGAGTGTATATGTGTGTTGTATGCATGTGTATGTTTATGCAAAGGACAAAGGGGAATGTCTGGTATCTTCCATCTTCCTTAATTGCTCCCAACCTTAATTTTAGAAACCTGAAGCTCACAGAGTTGGCTAGCATGGCTGACTAGTAAACTTGAGGAGCTACCTGTCCCTGCCCCCTCCACCCTCACCCAGGGTGAGCATTACAGATAAGCACCTGCCCTACCTGGCTTGTTACACTGCTGCTGTGGATCCAGCACTTTCTCAACTGTGTCATCTTCCCGGCCTCACCATCAAGAATTCTGTTACTTTAAGTTGCTGTCAGTAATAAAATTTAAATATGTTAGGAGTAAAACCATAAGAAAGAAACCACTCAAGTTCAAGAAGACAAACATTTGTTTTTCTTTAATGCTAGTATAGAGAAAGATGGTCTACCCAACTCAAAAAGTGATTCTCTGAAAAAACAGGCATGTCGACCTGTAACACCAGCATCGATTGGCTAGAGACAAGATTATCTCTTGGGTTTGCTGGTTACCCAGCCTAGTTAATACTTGAACCTTAGTCCAATGAAAGGGCATGTATTGGAATAAGGTATATGGTTACTGATGAATGACACCCAAGACTGTCTGCTGGCTTCTACATACATGCATTCACTTAATTCACAGACAGATGGAATCAAAAAACAAGCAAATGATAACGATAACAATAATAATAATAATAAATAATAACAGTCTGAGTAGACTAAAATAACAAAGAGGAGAACAACGAAAATGCATCACAGTGATACAGAATGCACCCTGAGAAGGGGAGAAGCTAGCCAAGCTCAGTCATCACTTTAGACCTCTTGAATAAACCGCTGCCAGGGTACTGTATCTCAATTAAGTTGTGTGTGAAGTGTGTTTGTGGAGGGGCACCTGTGCCACAGCGTATGTGTGGAGGCCAGGGGATACGGGATTCTTATGTTCTCTCCCTAACACGTGGGGCCTGGATATCCCATTTAGGTCATCAGGCTTGTAGTCAAGTTTCTTTACCCAATGAGTCACCTGGTCCACCCCACTGCGTTACTTATGAGTTATTTATGAGTGAACAACATTGGATTTAATATAATTGCCTGTTCATGAGGGACAGGCTGACTAAGTATTGTGTCTGCACAGTATTCCTCTATGTATTTGTGAAGAGGGAATAAGGAAAACCTCTGTGAACTGACATATTTCTACTAGGGGTTTTTAAGTGGAAACCAAATACATAATAAATATATATAGGAAGTCAGAAAGCCGAGGGTAGAGTTAGGTACTTGTTTAAGAATGGAGGGCAACTCATGTAAGCAGATATGTACTTATTTATTTATGCAAAAGATGGCCATGAAGTATAAGCCAGAAACTAAACTGAATGGGAGAAAAGGTAAGGGAAAAGGGGGAGGAGGATTGTGATAGAAGGGCCAGGCCTGAGGAGCAGCGCTGAGGATAACCATGTGTAGCTCAGAATGGGACAGTCACTGTAATGTCTCATACTCACTCTATACACCTGCAGAATCAATAACTAATCCAGTCAGCATGCATGTGGAGCCTAAAATCAAATACAGTCATCACAGATAACATATATGTATGTATATGTATGTGTATATGTATGTATATATGTATATATGTGTATATATAATATATTATAACATATCTAACATATTAGATAAATTTTCTATTATTTATATAAATATAAAGTTATAAATATGAAATATATTTAACATATATTGTACAAATAAAAGTGTTTAATATATAGCATTTATTATGTACTAGCCTCTCTGAAAGAACTTGTAATATGTGTTACAACATATATAGTGCATGACCTATAATATAGACATAAATTAAATACGTTTTTATTATGTTATATTTATATTATATTTTATGTTTATATGACTGCGTTTATATTCTTCAAAGGAGTCTGGGGACACATAGCTGAGGACGAGAGGTAAGGGAGTTGCTAATCAAGCCTTTGGATTTTGCTGAAGGCAGGCCTGGGTGGTAGGACTTGATCTGCTGGAAGCTGCAAGAGTCGTTACCCCGTCAGGTATAGAGGAAGTATGGGTGTGGAGTTTGAGTGGCTCCATTTCAGGTGGCTTAGCACAGTTTCTGTTCAGGTGCCGCAGTGCTGATGTGAACATGTCATCCCAATGACATGCCTGTGTTGGTGAAGAACTCTGTGGCTTGACTGAACTCTAGTCACAGAGAAATATCCACCGGTGTGAATACACTGCTTCCAAATCTGTTTCCTTTTACCCAGTTCCCCCACAGTTATGATACGTTTCTTCGCATAAAAGAATAACGTCTTATTTGCTTTCTATGGCTATGATAAAATACCCTGACAGAAGCAGCTTAGGAAGGAGAATAGTTTATTCTGCCGTAGAGTTGAAGAGGTCCTTCATGGTGGCGAAGACGTGGCAGCAGGCTCAGGAGGCTGGCTAGTCACACTGCATCTACACATAGGAAGCAGAGAGGGAGCAGAAAGTAGGAGCTGACTATAAAGCGGCAAAAGCCACCCCACCCCGTAGTGATCCACTGACTCCAGTGAGGTGCCACCTTGTAAAGATCTCACAGTCTTCCCCAACAGTGCTACCGTCTGGGGGGCACATGTTTAAACATGAGCCTTTGGGGGACATTTATTCAAACCGTACCAAAAAGAAAATGTGATTACTTCCATCATCGACGGTGTCCTACCTCAATTTCCTGCCACCCGCAAACCCAGAGCTCATGAAATCCATATAGTCATCAGAAACTCCATGTCAGAACCCAGGTTCGCTTCATGAGTTTTGGTTGTGGCTGGCATGGAGATCTATCCCTCCATCCTCCTGAACTCGAAGCCCTGCATGACAGCTTAGTGTAGACTTCTTGGGCGTTCTTTTCATAAGCACATGTTCAATCTGGGCCACAGCCTCTAGCAACTGACAGGATTCATGATGCAGAAACAACAGGGCACACGCAAGAGTGAGCATAGTTGAACAATCAGTGGAGTGTTAATAGAATCTGTTTCCTCTGTCTGGAATGTTAGGATTCTTTTGTTGATTAAAAGGTTTTGTTGTTAAAAGGTTAATTTTTTTTTTTTTATCTCTGGCCTTTAACCTATAGAATTGGCTCAATAAGTAGCATACCTGTGTATCCCTGACACACAGGTGTGTACATTGCTGTTGTTCAAGTACAGATATTTGACACTATCCTTAAGGTTGGCTGCATATTTTGCTTAATGACAAATAGTTCTGTAGTTGGGGATCAAGTCTTCATCTAAAAAGTGCCTTCAAAGTGTCAGTCCTCAAAAAGACTTGCAGACGTGTGATGAAACATTATTTTATTGCTCGAGTCTCTCTCTCTCTCTCTCTCTCTCTCTCTCTCTCTCTCTCTCTCTCTCTCTCTCTCTCTCTCTCTGTGTGTGTGTGTTTGCTGTAGGGAAGTGTTATGTGCACATGAATGCTGTGCCCAAAGAGGCCAGAAGAGGGCATTGAATTTCCTAGAGCTTGAATTAGAAGAGCTTTTGAGCCACTTGACCTGAGGGTTGGGGACCAAATTTAGGTCCTCTGCAAGAGCAGTATATGCGCATCAGCCACTGAACCATTTGTCTGTCTAGCCCCAGAGTCCCTTTTAATATTGTAAGTTTGATCTCATGAATAATCACAATGTTAAAGAAGGCATTTTCCTCACAGTGTACTTAACTTCCCATTAAGAATGTCTTCAATTATTTTTTCCAACCGATGTTTATTCATTTAAGTTTGTACATCCACTGACATGTTAATAGAAAGAATTCTTCTTAAGAATGCCAGTGATCAAAGGGCCATTTCTTGTCATTTAAAGATGAACAGCTATTTTAAGTCCTATTTTCTTTTTAAAAGATGGCCCCTTGGGGGATTTCCTCATCACTTCCCTTCTCTCTAGTCCAGTGTCAGATTCTGCCTTTCTCTCCCTTCTTTCTGCACTTTGACTCACTTATTTTGTTGTGTCACTTTCGATAGTGATTTGGATGGTTTGGGTGCTGCCTGGTCACTTACTGCGGTCTCCCCTTGGCCTATGTTACTGGAGCAGAGAGCGCAGGATGCTGAGGTTGGTCTTCTGCCCACAAGATTTCATTATTGATTTAGGCTTTCTACCAGAAGAGGGCGCCACATTCATTAAAATAACATCCATAATCCAAGCTGAGCTCTCTCTTTCCTTACCAGGTTCCAGACAGGATGTGTGCAGCCTTACGCTTTCATTAAACCTCATGCAAAACATAATAGCTGTCCATCAGTGGGAGGGGGGCTGCCTCAGGAATTAACACCACAGGCTGACAAACTGAGGATGCAGTCAGCACTGAAGGATAGATAGGTTTTAATGCTGTTCTCTACGACAGTAACAAGATCAAAGAACAGCAATGGTCTAAAACAGTGTGCCTCCTCTCCAAAGCTCACATTTCTACTCAGTTGGGGATTATATTTTTTCAGAGCTGAAAGGATTGGTTCTTTAATTAAGCATGTAATAGGCTTCTATTTATCATTCCACAAAACAACTGCCTCCTTGTATGGAGCGGATGCCACAGTATGAAAAATAGTATGTTCCCTTCCCTTCTGCTGAAACTTGAAGATGTCTTTAACAGCACCAAGTCTCACGATGCTTTCTTCATCTCTTCGTGTACCTGCTCGGACGTCTAGAACTCCAGTGGAAAATATTGATTCATTTGGATAATTACAAATAGCTTTCAGAGTCTTAAAATGCTAAATACCCTTCTGCTTAGTAATGTGTTAATCTGTCAAAAGCCATTGGGTTATTCATCCCAGATTTATTTATGAGGCCCAGCAATCTTGTCATACAAATTACCCATGGAAGAGATGGTTATGTCTCCAGGAGGACTGGGGACAGCTTATTCTAGTAGCATACCTGGAACAGGGCATCTGCATTTGAACTGCAGAGATGAGCATCTCAGTGCCAAGAAGCAGAAAGAGGGGAGGATGTCAGGCTGCATCTGGAGCTCATGGCAGATACCCTAGCATTTCTGAGACCTAGGTTTGTTCAATTCGTGGGACTGCTTCAAAAGAAAATAAAGTGACCTTAGCAAAGACAGGAAGGTTTCAAAAAGAATACAGATGCTTCCAGAAGTTTTGCCCAATGGATCAATACTCTGCGTGGAGTCCTTTTTGTAGTGGACCAGCAAGATGTCTCAGCAGGGGAAAGAGCACTTCCCTTACAAATCTGATGACTTCTGGTCCGTCCCTAGAACCCACATGTCACCATCCCTGGGAGCTGGGCACTGTGGGTGAGATGGGAGTCAGAGACAGTAAACCCAAGTGGAAGCTCACCAGCCAGCTACACTGGAGTAGTAGTGGCAGGAATAAACAAGACTCTGCCTTGATATGTGGGAGGTAGGGACTGACTCCAGAAGGCTGTTCTCAGACCTTCACATACATGCTTTGGTGTGTGTGTCATACACACACACACACACACACACACACACATACACACCACACACAGAGTGTCATATGAGAGACAGATGGAAAGAGAGGAGAGAGAGGAAGAGGGAGAGAGAGAAAGAGAGAGAAAGAGAGAGAGAGAAGGAGGAGAAGAAGAAGAAGAGGAGGAGGAGGAGGAGGAGGAGGAGGAGGAGGGAGAGGGCATGCACATGCACTTTAGTACTTTAGTACCAAATTACTTCTTGGGAGTTTTGGGAGCACTGTATTAGCTATTCTTTCTCCATCCCTCCAGATGCCAAAATATGTGCATGATATTGACTAAGAACAGCCACAGTAGAGCTGATGCTCCAGCCAGCAGGTAAACTGCCTTTTTACAGCAGCCATCCCAAAGTCCTTTGGGAGCCTGCAGTGACCGCAGTCACAATACACTCTGGGTAATGGTGACAAGGGCTGATATTTGTGGAGCTACTTTTCTGCCTGATCTCTTTCCTATGACCTGGAAGAAGCTGTTATTATTATTAATCCCTTGTTGGACTCGTTCAGGGAAGTTAAATAACTAGCCTGGTCTCCATCTAGGAAGATACAGAGCTGGTGTTTGAACTCCAGCTGCCCCTGAAGCCTGAAGAACCCAGCCACTGTTCCACCCTGCCTCATACTGCCCCCTGCCGTTAGAGCCCCAAGCGTGAAAATGCTACATTTTTTTCCCTTAAAAATTACCTTCCCTTATTTTCAAAAGAATTGTTTTGTGTGAGTAACAGATTTATAGAATATGATATACCCTAAAAAACTATATTAAAATATGTTGTACACGATAAAGACATCCTTTTTAATGTTGGTATTAGCTTGTGTTAATTATCTGAAGTAAAGATGACATTCCATATCCAGACATAATGTTTTTTGATATTTACCTTTCCTTCCCCTCTCACTGACCCCCATCCTCTTCTTAACTCACCCCCTTCTATTTTGATGTCTTTTAAAAAAAATGGCCCAACGGTGTTAATTAGGGAGACCTGGAGGAGGATAGGTGAGGGTTGGGGTATAAGGTGTAATGTGGAAACCTTAGCTAGGGCTCTACTCAGAAGTAGGGAGTTTCCTTCGCCTTCTCCAAGCTGTAGCCTAACCCCTATTAGTAACCTAGTAGTCGCGTGTTTCCAGAAAAGAAAACAAACAACAGCAAAGAGACCGGAAATCAGGATCTTAACATGGACAGGGATGTTCCAAAAAGATGCAAGTGGCTCCAGAATATTTACCTCCCTGGGGCATGGGCACCATGCAACCATTAATTGTCTGTAGGTCACATGGGAGGCGTGCGGCCTCATTCACCACCCATGAAGGATCGTTGACAGCCAGAACTTGTTTAGGTAATCAAAGATGAAAGGCTCTTTCAGTAGGGCCCTGACGATTGTACATAAGGTGAGAACACGTCTCGTGCCTTTGGCTGCCTTGTTTTATCACTTTTTAAACAACCCCAAAGTGGCACAGGGAAGCATGGACCTTTAACACACAACCACGGAGCTGCACCCACACAGTATCTGTTACTGCTGAACTCTGACAGATACATTTCTTATCAGATTAACTCTCCCACTATACAGAACCGGCTGAGTTTCCAGATGCAAGCAGCTGGATTTCTACTGTTGGAGTTACACAGTTGGGGGGAACTAGCCTGTGTGTGTGTGTGTGTGTGTGTGTGTGTGTGTGTGTGTGTGTGTGTGGTGGCCACATGCAGTTATGACTGAATGGGATAAGCTCAGCAGTCCTGATGCATTCTCATCAGAAGTCCCTACAGGCAACTGGATGCTTACAGCAGCAGTCCTGGGTTATATTATCAAGAAAGGAAAGCTCTGGATGACAAAATGTGGCAGAAATGCACTTTGAGGGGACAAGACCAGACATACCCTGTAGCTGTTTGTCAGGGAAACTACCATTTCCTGGGTCAACTTCCCTAAAAGTCAAAGAAGGTGGGCTTTGGACAGGCCGGCCTACAGGGAGAGTAGAGGTTTTCGTCTTGATCACTGCAAGGGAGATTTGCCATAGCAGGTCTTGTTGGGTAGGTTTAGAAATTGGCGTGGATGTGAAACTCTAGACAGGTATCAAGAGTGACATTCTGTGTCCTGTCCTGTTTGCCTCAGCGAATTTCAAATTTCAAGGTCAGGCTGAGAGTTATAGGGAAGTCTTTGTCCGAACTTCTGGTATTTCTTTCTTTCTGTAGAGTGAGACGCTGCTCGCAGATGCCCATGCATTTTTCAGAAACAGTCATTCCTCTTCTGTGATAGTGGGTACGTGTTATGCTGTACAACTCTGTAAGGATGAAGGAGACCAGAGTGTGGAGCTTCTGAGCTTCAGGATTGCTAGGGACTGGGGACTCCTGTCTGGTCATTGGCCATTATTGTCTCTGGTGCCATGACTAGGGCTGAGGCAATTCTTTCAGAATGTACTGAGGCATCCATTCTTTACTGGGAAGCCGAGGCTCTTTGCTTTGAAAGTTGGCGCTTCCATAAAGAACAATCATCTATAAATAACATAAAAGAAAACACAGTGTGTGTGTGTGTGTGTGTGTGTGTGTGTGTGTGTAGGGAGGTATTAGAGGACCATCTACATATGTGTATTGGGAGATGATGCACATATGTGAACATGTGTGCAGATATGCTCCCCTGTGTGTGTGTGTGTGTATGTATGTATGTATGTATGTATGCAAGAGGCTGTTTGAGTGTAGCTTTGAGTGCAGTTTTGAGTGTGTTCTTTTACTTTACATCTGCTTTGTTGAGATTCACTGCGGTCGACTGGACACAGCCTAGAGTAACCTGATCTGATTTCCCAGGTCAGACTGGCCTGTGGGCTTGTCTGTAGGGGGATTGCTTTTATTGTTAATTCGTGTAGGAGGGTCCAGCACACTGAGTGGCACCATTTCCTGGGCAGGTGGCTCTTGACTATATATGAAAGCTACTTAATCGTGAGCCTATTTTAGCCAGAGAGCAGTATGTTGTCTTCTGTACCTCCTGGCTGTGAGTTCCTTGGTCAGAGGTAGTACTGTGTAGAGTAACTACCAGGCTTGCCTTCAATTGTCTGATGTTCATCCCTTTGGAAAAGCTGGGATAACAATAACAGAATGACACTAAAACAAGTGCTCTTCTACAGAACTTAGAGCTCACTGTTATGGCTAGATTTTCTGGCCAGTGAGCTCTAGATATGTGCCTGTCTCTGTCTCTGTCTCTCAGCATGGTGTTACAGGTGTGCACTGCCATGTCTGACTTTTAGAGTGTAGGGCGTCCAAGTGCAGGTCCTCATTCCTGTGCCACACCTAGTCTATCCCATTGACTGTTTCTCCACCTTTCCCCAGACAGAATATAATATAGCCCAGGCTGACCTCAAAATCACTGTTTAGTCAAGGATGACCCTGAATATTTCATTATCTTGCCTCCGCCTTCCGAGTGCTGGAACTGTAGGCGTGTCCTGCCATGAGCAGGTTATGCAGCACTGGGAACTGAACCCAGGGCTTTGTGCAAACTCGGTGAGGACTCCATCAGCTGAGTTCCCCCCCCCCCAATTCCATGACGATGGTTTTGAATGAGTATTAAGCGTAGAAAATAAAGGTGTGCTAATTGCATCTCAATACTTGCTGTGGACTGAAGGAGAAGGAGTTATTGGTTCAGTCTCAGCTTCTACTGTCAGACTTCCCCTGGGGATCTGGAGGGGTCACAGCAATTGCTTTAGTGACTCTCTACCAACTCAGAGTAGAAAATAGACTCTTCAGAAATCCCCCAGAGGCAGCAGGAGAGAGCCAGGCACAAGGGCAAAAACCATTTCTGATTCCATGTTATTTTTGGATCTCTTCCATTGATTACTGCACTAAAAACCTATTTGGTGTTTAAGAAACTATAACAAAGAGACCCCCGGGTGGAACAGGAACCGTCAAGAAGCCCCTCTGCAGGCTTTCACGTGGTAACATGACCCTGTTTTAGAAAGGGACAGTCTGGAAAGACCTCTGTTCATAAAACTCCATTAATTGAATGAAGTTCATTCTCACAAAAAGCTTCGAAATTTTAAGTCAAGGAATGTATGTACCTCTATCGGATAGCAGTTTTCTGCGTGAGCTTGAGAGTCAGTTGAACACTGACTTCAGCTTGGTTATTCTGAATACCATACTCACCATGAATTTTCTCATTTAGAAAGTAGAGATAATTATTTCTGTCTAGTCCTACTGCTTTTGGGAGGGTTAAAAGAGAAGCCACGTATACAGTGTTTGAGTGCATTGGGAAGATGGCTCAGTCAGTAAAGTGCTTGCTATAGGACAATGAGGACCTAGGTTTAGACCTTCAACATGCACATATGGGCTGTAATCTCATTGCTGGGGCTGGGGTAGGGTTGGGGAATTCAGTAAGGTCAGTTGGTGATCTCTGGGTTCAGTGACAAGGACATTTTAAGGACACACCCTGTTCCAAAAATTACAGTGAAGAGTGTTTAGAGAAAATCATATGCTGTCAAGCTCTGGCCTCCATCAGCATATGCACACACATGCACTTGTGCCCCCCATCCCCCCAATAAAAGGATAAAATTAAACCCACAGCCTGTAAATCTTAAAGACTATAAGGTTCAAGTCCAGCAAGGAAACATGTGAGCTTCCCTTAATTTTAATTTGCAAAGCTTTAATCTAATGATGGCTCGGGTCATGTTGCTTAATCTCCGGGCAGTACCAGTCAATCCCATTGTCTAGAATATAGCCTGCTAACCACAGACCCTCTCTAAAGGGAAAAGTGCAAGGATGACAGAAAGAAAAACAGGTCTTAATTCACTCAGTGAAGACATAGCCCTAGAACCAGGTTTTATGTTAAAGCCTTTTCATAGTAGCTGGATATAGTTTAGTTCTTCAGTTTATGTACGTGTTGAATTTTTAAGAGAATCCAGACTATGCTAAAATGCAAAGTGTTTGATAGTTTGGATAATGTGAGCTAGTGTTTAAATGTAGTTTTCTTTAAATATGCAAGTTATTAAGATACATTTATCATAATACTTCTATCGCCTACCCTTGTTTATGTGGGTATGTTTAAATTTAATGCAGCGGACACCAGACTTGAATGTAGAGATGACTCGGTGAATAAGTTCCTTCCCAGTGTCCACATTAAAGCTTCATGGGCATGTGCAATAGCTAGCTGTAATTATCAGCTTCACACATCCTAGCGTCACCAAAGAGGAAAATCTGTATTGGCTGAGAGATTGCCTGCATTGGATTGGCCCACTGGCTATGTCTGTGGGGGACTGGCTGAATAAGTTAACCAACAGAGGAAGACCCGGTGCCTTGTACACAGCACCATCCCCTAGTCTGTGGCCCTGCACTGTATAAGAGTGAAGAAGTTGGAACCAAACACTAGCAAGCAAGCAATGAGCACACATCTGTTTCTTCTCTCTCCGCTCTTTCCTGTGGAGATGATGCTATGAGCTGATGGAAGATTCCACCTTGACTTGAAGCCATCATAGACTACATCTGAAATTGTAACCCCAAATAAACCATTTCCCCACCAATTCATTGTGTCAGGATAGTTTATCACAGCAACAGAACTGAATGAAGCTAAAGTAATTTTGCTTCCTGCCGGTAATCTTGGCAGTGCAGAGGCAGAGATGGGACCCCTGGAGCAAGCTGGCTAGCTCTGCGAGAAAAATGGGAAGTTCAGGGTTCAGTGAGCGACCTTGCCTTGATGAGTGAAGTAGAGAGAAATATAGGAAGACACTCTATTCAAATTCAAGTCTCTATGCATGTGTATAGCTACACCCATAAACATATGTGCCTGCTCACATGAAAACACAGATAAGCACATATACACATAAATTATATATATATAATTATAATATTTATGTATTAATATTATATGCGCCAAAATGAAAAAAGTATGAGAACTTTTAATCCAGGGCAAGGACACAGAAAACATGGGGGGAAATTGCATAAGGACCTTTAACACTATTCAAGGGAATACCAGAAAGAAAAGCAACATAATTGAAAAGATCTAATATGTTAATACTCGTTGATAGCCAGGATGTGGAATATAATCAAGCCATATGATTTTTTTGAGGATTTGTTTATTCACACTTTATCTGTGAGCATGGGGGCCACTTCATGAGTTTGTGTGTATCATGTGCATACAGGAACATGTTGAAGTGCGGAGAGGCCACCAGAGCTTCCTCTAGAGCTGGAGGTACAGGGAGCTGCGAGCCGCTGATGTGCTCAGAAATGAATTCGTGCCCTCAGCAATACACGCTCTTAACTGCTGAGCCGTTTTTCTAACCCTCGCCATAAAATTTTTAATGCCTGTGTGACAATATGAAAAAAAATATTGATGCTACCGAGGAAGGTATCACATTATATATAAAGTATGGTTGCCTCGCTCTAAACTGTGAACAGGCAAAATGGCTCAGATGTTACACAGAACGAAGGCCTTTGCCATTTTGCCTGCTCATGGTTTAGATGGAGGCAACCATACTTTACTTAAAATGGGAAACCTTGCTGTATGTACACAGTGCACATAGCCTCATGAAGTGCCCCCCATTCTCATAAATAATACCTAAATAAGTAAGTAAATCTTAAAAAATATCACCTGGCTGATTAGATTGCAAACACTGGCTGCCATATTTTCTTTTCAAATCTCAGCACTTTTCTGGAATAAGCAATCCCTCATGTTAGCGGCCCTGCTCCGCACACCATCCTCCTCCTTCCACAGTAGCCCCTTGGCATTCCAGGGAAACAAACTTGGCACCTCTCTACTCCCTGCACAGCACAAAGACATTGCCTAGGCACCCAAAGAGTCCCCACCTGTCAGATTCAAATAGCATTTATCCCAACTTAATACAAGTCGATAATATAAATTGGTGCAGAATTAACAGTGCTGGGGACTCTTCCCCTCACGAGGCTACCAGTTTCCAGCAGGTACCAGTTGTTAGAGGGTGGATTTGGGAAGTGATGTCTGGTTTCATCCATAGGAACGAACAGAAGAACATCCAGGTTTCAGGGCTATCACCTCTTAGCTCCATCACAGCCAGGGTTTCTCCCTGGGGTCAGCTCTCAATACTGCCATTGTGTTCCCTGCTTCTGATTTTCCCTGGTACCTGTCTGTGAGAGCTGATAAAAGAGAGCTCTTACCGCTCCTTTGGTATAGCCATACACTAGTCATTCTCATATTGTTTAGTTTTATATTGAATAGAAGAACCACGGATTGGCCATTTCAATAGACAGTGAGGCTATTTTGCCATGTGATCCTGCTCAGAGTGCATATGAGAGTTTCTGGGAAGGTTCACCTGGCAATTTATTGAAGGTGTCCAGGGACGAAACTGCTGGACTGTAGACTGTAAGTGTCTGGTTTCCACCCTTTTTTTTCTTTCTCTTTCTGTATGTGAGCATGTATATGTTCCTATATGTGGCTAATGAACACATACACCTGTGCACATGTTCAGAGGCCAGAGAAGGCCATTGGACACCTCTTTCTATCATTCTCCATCCTGTTCCCTTGAGACTGGTTGTCTCCTACTTTATCTAGAGTTAGGCTTGTGGCCTGCAGGCTTCAGCAATTCTTCTTTACTCCTGAAGCAGTAGTGGGGTTACAGGTATTTGCACAGCTGTGGCTATACCCAGGCCCAGCATCTGACACAGGAGCTCGTGATTTGAACGCAGGTTCTTATGCCTGGGTAACAAGTGGTCCTACCTGCTGAGTCTGTAGCCCCAGACTATGAACATCTTGGCCATTTTTATATACTAAATTACTGTTCAGTTTGTAGTTCCTCTGTACTGAAATTCTTTATCAGAGGCCATCACCCTTAGTACCCCATAGACATGATCAATATGTTCCCTGTTTACAGTAGTTCTCTGGTCCCTACCAATGTATACCCTTAGAAGTTGTCCACCAGACTTGAATACTAGACTGGACTACATGTCTTATGAAAGAGTATAGAGAGCATTTTCCTCATTTAAGAACCATTGTCCTATATTCGTCAGTCTTCATATTATTTAATTTCTCCATGCCATTAGCATCCATATACCTCTGGACAGTGGTAAACATACGTGAGTTGGAACATAACTCCATGTGCCAAGTCTCTTCCCATCATTTCTTCTAACACAGATTCTTTACTTTTCCAGTTCCCCTTGCTACCTTGATATACCAACCCAATAGAGATCTTTTTCACTAATGTAGCTAGAAGCTAAGCAGGGATTTCTGGAAGGCTGAAGGATAGGCGTTGAAGAGCCCGGGTAAGCAAGGCCCAAGCACAGAGTGGAAGCCTAGAAGACACAGGGAAAGTGCAGAGCATGGGGTATTTTATTTGGAGTAGAAATGAGAGCTGGGGATGACCACATCCAAACAAGCTTTGGAACCTTACTCTGTGCTGTCTATGCTATTCCATATCAAAATAGGAAACAGCGTCTTCCGGGCTCCCAATCATTATCCCATTGAATAACCAACACAGAGCAGGTAAGGAAGCAAGTCACGTGCCCAGGGGTGGGTTTTGTACCAAGGATCACAACTATCTCAGGTCAGCACAGGATCCAGACTCCAGGGTGGGAGGAAAACGTCCACCATCTGCCCTCTTCTGTGACCATTTTCAGGTTTTGACAGTTGAAACAAGGCAACGATTTGAAGGAAGAACTTAAAAAAAAAAAAAAAAAAAAAAACCTTGCGTTTGTGCATATTGGTGTGTATTCACATGGGTCTGTGTGCTCATGTATCTGTGTATATAGGTATGTGTTCATATGGGTCTGTGTGCCCATGTACCTGTATAGGTGTGAGTTTGTGTGTGCGTATTTGGAGGCAGGAGGTCAGTGTCATGTGTTGCTCCTCGTGTGCTGTTCATCTTATCTTTGGAGACAACATGTCTTACTAGGCCAGGCCTCCCTGAATAGGCTGGGCTAGTGAACTCTAGGTATTATAGGTACGTAGGCACATCATCAAATCCCACCATACTTGGCTTCTTTACATTTTTTTGTTTTAAGAATGAACTTGGGAAATTTTGCTTGTGATCTCCAGCCCTGGATACATATTGCCTCCCCCCCCTCCCCCCCCCCCACACACTTGGACTCCTTAGGTTTTGAAGTTAGCACACTACAGATGTTTGAAAGGGATCATGTATAAATGACGGAGAGATCCCCCATTGCCTCAAAAGAAACTTCTCTTGTTTCTCCATAGTGGGTTTCTAACAAAGAGCCCTTTGAAAATTAACTTCTTGCCTGTGTGGAAGTTTGGAATCTCTCTCCCATCCTGCTGAGTCTCACTTCTTTTACTTTCTGTCTCCTTAGCCCAGTTGGTGCTTAAGGAAGTGTTCACCTGATGCGCACTTTTATTCTTAACTGAGATAGGCTCATATTTAAGGTTCTTAAGTTTTGAGAGAATCCAAACTTATAAAATAGATAAATTACCTTGTCTAGAAATACCAGAAAAAGATTGTTCGCCAGATTGCAAGGCTGAGTGCAAACAATAGGTTATTTGAATTGGAATTCATCTGATGTAACACTGCTTGACACAGAAAATAGAAGTTAAAGCTAAAAGGTTCAGGCAGCTGAGAAAAGAAAGTGGAAGTTCCTTTGAAACCAGAATGCACGTCAATAAGAAAATGGAAGGCATCCGAACAAATAAGAACCAGAGAAACTCTGGTCCTCTGCTTGCAGTCTTAAGAAAATGTTAGGTATCACTGTAAAAGTCCCCAAGAGAAGCCGTACACCTTAGAGCTCCATGTGAAATGTTTGTTACATGTGTTCATGTGTGTACAGGTGCACTTGTATTTCATGGGTGCACAGAGGCCAGAGGTCAACTTTAGCCATCATTCCTCAGGTGCCATCGACCTTGTATTTTGAGAAAGGGCTTCTGTTGGCCTGGTGCTCACTAGCAAAGCAATGTTGGCTGGCTACATGCAATGAGTTCCTGGGATCCGCTTGTCTGTCTGCCCAACACTGGGATTATTAACCTATCATCATGCACAGTTTCTATTTTAAATGTATGTTCTGAGGAGTAGAGCCAGGTCCTCACACAACGAGTACTTTTCCCACTGAGCTGTCTCCTCAGCCTGCAAAAGATTTTAAATCAGAAGTTTTATCACAGCCAAAATATAAGGCTGTCCTTAAGTAGTTTTGATCTGTAACCTTCATGGTAATGAGGTCTAGGTGTTAGGTTTTCCAAGATGTTTAAGGATCTCATCAACCTAAATGTTTTTCCTTGGCTTCCTATGGGGCTTCTCCATTGCTTCTTGTAATGGGGGAAGCTGAGAAATCTTGGTAGAGTTTGGAGCCTTTAGTAAACATGACGTGGACTCCATATTCCCATGTGTGTACAAACAAAGGTAGTAGGGTTCACACACACACACACACACACACACACACACACACACACACACTGTGGCAAGAGTGGGGCTGCTCTAAAACTGCACTGATACCCGTCTCCATGGCTATCAGAGTCCTGGAACCCCAAGAAACTGGACTACCCTCAGGAGTCTAATGCTAGAAGGAAAAGCCTGAGAACTGGTGCCTAGCAGGGTGGAAACTTGTATCTTAGTAGGAGATGTTACATCGTAATGGCAGCTTGTTGGATCACCTTGCAGAAGAGACTGGAGCTGAGGCAGTGCTGGGTCAGTCATGGATGAGACCACATCTTGGCTAGGATTGTTTAGCAGTGAAAACCTCTCAAACCTCTTGTTCTGTGTATATGTGTCTGTGTATGTGTGCATGTATGTATGCTTTGCGTCTGACTTTTTATGTGTGTTTATTTTTATATGTGTTTTAACTGCATGTACGTAAGGGCAATGTATGCATGCCTGGTACCAAGGAGGCTGGAAGAGTGCATTGGAGTCCCTAGAACTGGAGTTATGGATGGTTTGGGGCCAACACGGGTATTGGGAAACAACCCCAATCTTCTGAAAGAACAGTACTGCTCTTAGCCACTGAGTCGTCTCTGCAGCCCTGCACGGGGTATATAGACCTAAACCTTATGTCAGGACTCCATAGATGGACTCAAGAGGCCACGGGACTTCTTTGTTCTCCTTTTCCTAGACCACACTTTGCAACACATTTTTTCTGCTTTTCACTATGAACTGTGTGTTTACTTGTATTGGGTATTGGGGTAGGGTAGGGGGAGGGAACCATCAGGACTCAGAACCGATTCTGATTTCACTTCATTAACTCTCCCACAGCACCCTGAAAAGTTTAATAGCAGGTCTTTGGGTTTCACCTGGAGCAATAGACCTTCAATTCCTCCTTGGTATTAAAAGTGCTCACTGGATTCCTTTCCTCCTGCTTTCCTTCTTCCCTCCCTCTCTTTCCTCCTTCCTTCTCAAACCTGTTTTCCTTGAAGTTCCTTGAAGCCTAATATTCATATAAAAAACACAAAACAAACAAAATGTGATGGACCATTTTCGTACATTGTGTCCTCTAGGTGAAGATGAAGCTGAATACTATAGTTGTATCATAGATTTTTCTGATACCTTTTTCCTGTGGAAGTGTACATGTCACCCTGGTTCTCTACTGCCCAGACATTATTTTTGTTGTTCATTCTTTCTCTTGTAACCATCTCTCCCCTGCTCCACCCTATGTGTGAGTGTGTGCATGCACACTGCACACACAAGTAAAGGCAGAGGACAAACTTGGGCATCATTCCTTACTTAATATACACCTTCTTGAGACATGGTTCCTTAGTTCGCAGCTAGGTTGGGCTGGCCTGCCAGCCAGCCCCATTGATCTGCCTGCATCTCCATCTCAGGAGATGGGATCACTGGCACCTGGTCACCACAATAGTTTTTTTGTTTTTGTTTTTGTTTTAAGTTTAGTATCCAGACATAAAACTCAGGTCCTTGTGTTTGCACTGCCTGTACCATGCCTTACTCACTGTATCCCCAGTGCCTTTAAGGACCATTGTTAAGTGCCATTGGGCCACAGCAGGAAGCTGTTCTTTTGCACAGTAAACAAAACCCATGGCTATTCTTGGGCTTCTCCTGTTGAGACAGAACTTTGCTTTACAGCTTTGTGGCTATTTTAATTATAGAAAATAATTTAAGAGTAGTCACACGTGGCTTCGAAGGCTCTTAGTTTCCTAGTGTCTGTCTAAGACTATTTATCTTGAAGATATAAAGAGGAGAATGGAATGTTTCTTAAATAAAAAGAGCACTGCAGAAGTAAATTTAGTGCTTCCTTCAGAATAAGAATAACATATGTGATAGAGGCTACAGTCTTGAGGATGTTTGAGAGAAATTTAGGATCTCTATAGATGACTTTTCTTTTTGTTTTCCTTTAAGATATATGTATATCGTGTTTTTGTTGTTTGTTCTTTATCTTGTGCTCTAACTCCATGTGTGTGAATATGCACATGCTCGCTGCAAGCAAGTACAAGCAGAAGGCAGATTTGGACACACACACACACACACACACAGAGAGAGAGAGAGAGAGAGAGAGAGAGAGAGAGAGAGAGAGAGAGAGAGAGAGATACACACTGAAGCTAGTTGTTAAAGGGCTTGTCAGTACAAAAATGAAGACCTGGGTTTGATCCCCACAACCCATGTTTAAACAACCAGATATGGTAGCTATATATAGACAACGTTGGAGAGGCTGTGACAGGACTGTTAGTCTAGCTACATGAGTGAACCTCAGATAAAAGCAAGACATCATAAGTTACATAGCACGTTAAATTAACTTAGTTAATTTAGACTAAAAAAAGTTTAAAAAAAAAAGAAGTCATGAATTTGAAGGAGAGTAGGGAGTAGGGAGGGCCTGGAGGAAGGAATGAGAAGGAAAGGGAGGAATGTGGTAATTAAATTATAATCTCCAAAAAAGCAGCCATTTATGGTGGACATTTCCTGACATACACACCACATATAAATAAATGAATAAAGAAAGAATTAAATACATGAATAAATAAATGAATAAATAAATGAATAAATAACAAGGAACTGTTGCATGTCACCACCACCCCTAAATTCTAAGAGAATACCTCAGAAGAGGGGATGTGGGTGGTAAGCACTAATGGACGGGACGGAGAGCCATGAACAGCTGTCTGTGGGCCTGACATAGCTGTGATACTCACAGCAGTTGAAATTTCCTGCCAAGTATCTGCATATTCAGTCACAGATAGGCAAGGAGCTCATTGGGCCTTGCACTCATACGGGAGCTAATGGCAGTCGAAGCTGCCAGGAGAGAGAAGTCCCTGTCTTTATCTGTATGGACACTGGTGACTTACTCAGGCTCCAGTCGACAGCTTCACACCGAGGCTTATGAGTGTGGTCCTGCTTAAACCCCACAGACCATAAAATAAAAAACAAATCAAGACAAAAGGACATGGAAATGGGATGAACGCTCAGTGAAAGGAAGATAGCAGAGATTGGAGGGGTGAATGCAACCAGCATGTATCCTAAATATGTGTGAAAGTACTGAAGAGCAAAATAACTAACTAACTAAGATGCGGTAGCTTAAAATACTGTGTTTATACTTCTGCTTTCAATACAGCAATTCCTTTTCAACCCACAAGACTATAACTCTTGTAAATGTGGGTTTAGTGCTTACAAAACTCAAAATGTTTTCCTGTGCAGATCTTTAATCTACAGCTTGGCGCTTTGTGTGAATTTTAAATTCAGTAATTAAATGAGTCTTAAAGAAATTAAAATCTCTCTGTGAACAGTATTTCTTGGCTATGATGGAAATGACTTAGTCACTTTCAAAATATCTCCTTTTGGCCCCTTTCTCATTGTTTGTGTGTTTCTGTGGTATATACATGTGTGTCCCCGAGGGAGTGTATGCCTTGTCTTGTGTGTGGGTTCATATGGAGGCCAGAGATTGAAGACAGGTTGTTTTCCTCAACCACTTTTCACATCATTCTTCTAGATAAGGTCTTTGAACATAGCGGTCATTGTTACAGATAACCTGGCTGGTCAACACGCCCAAGGGGCTTCTTCTGTCTTTGTAAATCTGGGGTGTGGCTTTCACGGTGCTGGAGCTGCATATTTGAACCACAGCACACCTGGACATGTATGTGGATGATGGGGATCCAAACTCAGGTCCTCATGCTTGTGCCACAAGTGCTTTTACTGACTGAGTCATCTTTTCCAGCCCCATACCTATTCTTGCTGGACATTGTTTCTGAAGAAATCATTGGTTAAAATGAGGACCTGACTGCTGCATGACATGATAGAGAAAGTTTTTATTGTGGATATGAGGTAGAGTCCACAGAGGCATCTGGAAGAGGCCAGAGACGAGAGAAACTCATAGGCTAAACATGGCCAGGAGAATGGATTAGAACATGAATGGAGGTGTATGAGGGTGGGGGGCAAGAGAAGAGGAGAAGAGGACTAAGAAAGAGAGGTGGAAGAGAAAGTGGGCAAGCAGAGGACCAGAAGGGAGAGAGCATGCATGAGAGAACAAGAGTGAGAGCGAGAGAGCGAGAGCGAGAGCGAGAGAGAGAGAGAGAGAGAGAGAGAGAGAGAGAGAGAGAGAGAAGAGAGGGGGTAACGAACACCAATGGGGCACATGGCTAAAATGTCAGGTTATATAGGAATGAGAAGCTGGGGAAGGAGAGCTGGGGAACTTTGGGGTAGGGGTCTGGGTGGAAAGGCTTGGGAGTCTAGAGGCCAGCATGTGCTTGGATATGCCAATAGACATTAGCATATTAGCCACTTACCCCCATTTTTTTAAACCTATGTGGGTGTAGAAAAGTGTGGGGGTAGAAAGTGTGGGGGTAGAAAGTGTGGAGGTAGAAAGTGTGGGGGTAGAAAGTGTGGGGGTAGAAAGTGTGGGGGTAGAAAGTGTGGGGGTAGAAAGTGTGGGGGTAGAAAGCACACACATTTCGAGGTTGTGGGAGAGAGTAGAGGCTCTAAAGGTGAACTGTGCCAGAGGGAAGAAAGCAAGACCAAAAGGGAGCAGGGATAACCCTGAGCCAAGCTGGCCTCAGGGAGGAGAGGGACAATACAGGAATCCCGCTGGCCTAAACTTGTATTTCAAGGGTCTTACAGGAAATTAAGAAAACCTCTGTCTGTAGCTCGTTGTCATTCAAAGAACAAGGTTAGCATGCTTCTGAGTACTGTTATAAATGGTTGCCAGCTGAGGGCATGGCTGACCCACAGTTCTGACATCCAGACACCAGGTGGCGCCTGTCTAGCTTTGTTTATAAGGCAAATCCTACCAATGGTAAGAATTCCACCTTGTAGGATGAGGATAGTCTTTGCCAAAGCTGATGGGCAGACTGGGAAGAAGCTAAGGTTCGGCTAGGGGGGTGTTGCTATGTGTACAGTGTAAATACGGTCTTCAATCTGTTGTTTTTAGGAGTGCTGTGCTTGAATATGTTCTGAGATTGGATTACTTCTCATAAGCACCTAAGGTTAATTCTCAGTACCTGGTAACTTAGAGAGTTTGCTCTCACAGAGTCTGGAGAAGTACGATTTTGTTCAGAGGTAGACTTGAAACTCCATGCATAAAATTCTAAGCACAAACAATAGTAGCAGCAAAATTTAGTAATTGTATTTAGTAATACAATTAGTAATAACTAATTATATTAGTTACTAATCTTACTGCCTCCACAAGATAACTGACAAGGGCCACTTAAGAAAGCAAGGGTTTGTTCTGCCCATAGTTTGAGAGCACAGCCCAGTGTGGACGGCATCGTTGCAGGAGGAGTTTGAGGCAGCTGGTTGCATTGTGTGCATTGTGTTCACAGGGAGAGAGAACAAGGGAGGCAGGGAGGAATGGAGAGAGAGAGAGAAAGAGAGAGAGAGAGAATAAAGAGAAAGAAAGAGAGAGAAAGGGGGAGAAGAGAGAGACAGAAAACCAGATTGAGTTGGGGGGCATATATGGACACTCAGCTTACTTATTCAGTCCAGCACCCCCAATTATATGACACAGCCACCCACATTTAGGTGGGTCTTTCTGCCTCAGTTAACTTAATCTAGCAACTCCCTCATAGGCGGACCCAAAGGTTTGTTTCCTGGAAGAGTGTAGATCTCCTCAATGGTGTTAGCCATCATATGACTCTGGTGACTAAACTGGATGTTAAAATTCTAGCTATGGGGCTTTTGATTCTGGCCAGAGTTGCTGCTTTACGTGTACAACTTTGTAGCTTCATTTTCTGCATGTTGAATTAGCAACAAAGGTGCTTCAGAAACAACCCTGGAAAATGTCATTAATTGCAGTGAGGTCACGGCACAGGGTAGGGTGAGCCAGTGACTGCACAAAGCCATGTCCTGGGAAAGCCCTGGCTTTGCTGTCAGAAGCTTAGACAGAGGCAGCTTCTTCGCTGGAGCCTTCAGAGGAGGCGGGGCGCTGCTTGAATCTCCTGCTCAGTCCTCAATATCCCGACATTGACTCAGAGTGACCCCTAGGAATCTTTAAACTACTACTAAATTAATGCACTTTTTTAGTCATGCTAACCTGTGGTGATTAGTTTTGTCAGTGTGACACAACCTAGAATCACAAGAGAAAGGAGTGCCAATGAGGGATTGTCTATAACAGGCTGGTTTATAGGTTTGTTTGTGTGAGGGCTGTCTAGCTTAACTTAGTTGGGCGAGAAGACCCACCCTGAAGGGTGGGCATCGACGTTGGTTCACTGGTCAACCCCTGAACTCAGTGGAAGAGAAGGAAGCTGAGCTCTTTGCTCTTGATGGGATCAGAGGCAGTGAGCTCCTACCGCAATGACTTCGCTACAATGATGGGCTGGAATTGTAAGCCAAACAGGCATTTCTCTTTTAAGTTTCTCCTCCTCTTCCCTCTTCTCTTCCACCTCCTCCTCCTCCACCACCTCCTCCTCCTTCATCTCCCTCCCTCCCTCCAGCAACATAATTCAAACCAGAACACAATCATATTCATATCACCTTACCTGCTCCTTCTTGCCTCTGCGTCTGCTCAACACTGCCAGCCTACCTGCCTCTGCCCCTTCCCACCACTCCACCTCCCCACCTCCTTCCCTCCCTCCCTTTCTCTCCATCCCTCCTGCTTTCTCCCCCTCTTTCTGTTTTGAAATACTTATCTTCTTTTCATGTGAAGGTATCATTTTTTTCACCTAACCTAAATATTATTCTTGTATAAAACCTTCTGCAACTACTACAAGCTGGACCAATATTATTTTCCCCCTGAATCCTCTCAAAACATACAGGGAAACTGGAGGAGAGATCTGCTTTACACGCACCACCCTGGGTTCTATACCCAGCATAAAACAAACAATAGCTTACAGGACTGTGCCAGTGATGCTTCCCAGACCCTGGCTGTTTCACTCAATGATGTGAGGGATGACTCTGTAGGACCCTGCCCGTGTGTAGGTCACACCCCGGGCCTTTGCATTCATTTCTTATTGCTGCCACAGTCATCTGGCTGTGTTTCAGTTACTCTGTTGCAGTGATGTAATTCCCCCCTCCAATAAACCAATTGAATGGAGAAAAAAATATTTTGTTTCACAGTTTGTGAGGGCTGTCGTCTTTCTTAGCATAGCAAGAAGGGAAAGCACGGCCACAGGAGAGGATGCTGGCTGGTCACATTGCATTTGCACTTAGAGAACAGAGAATGAATGGCATGTGGGGCTGGACTATAAACTCCCAAGAAGCACCTCTAGTGACCCACTGTCTCCCAAGGCACATCCCCAGTGACCCACTTTCTCCAGTGAGGCCCCATCTCCTAAAATCTCATGACTTTCCAACAGTAGCTGGGAACTGAGTGTTCAAATACCTGAGCCTAGAGGAACATTTTATATTCAGATTACATGTTTGAAGGGACATGGATATCAAAGTTCTGTAGCTGGTTCCACATTTCCTAAGGCTGAATTAAGGGTGTTGGCCCACAGGGCTCTTCCTGAGAGCTCCTGGGAAGAATTGCTTCTAAACTCATCCATGTTGTTGGCAGAATCTGGTTTTATGAGCTTGTAGGATGGATGGTGCCATGTTGGTGCTGGGAAGTGCTTGTAGCCCTTCATATGGGTCCTGTAACTCAGCACAACGTCTCTCTTTTAAAGTCTATAACATTAATGTCATCTGCAAAATTGCTTTGGCCAAATTCGCAGTTTCTAGGGATTCATGTGTAGATGTCCTGCGTGATGCATTGTGCCCTTTCCAGAGTCACCAGGAGCAGAAGTTACTGGTTGTTTGTCCTTTAACTGCCTTCCAGTGTTCCTGCAGCACCTTGTGTATCAGAAAGTTCTCAATAACTATAGTTGGTTGATTAATTCAATACTCAACAATATACAACTTTATGCTGTTGAACCAAATGCCGACCTAAATTATATTTAAAAAAAAAAAAAAAAACGTTATTTCTCAAGTTCTTATCTATCTTAATGAAAACCAGAAAGCACCAGAGATATGTAGACTAGAAATGAAGAGATTCTTATGTGGCAAGGTCAGAGTTGTTGGAGAATTGCCGCTCTTCTGAGATGTCATCAGGATACCTGAATCTACTGTAGTAGCCAGAGTTCCCTTATGTATGCCTCAGGAACACAATCTGAACAAGCAAGTGAATGAATATAGCATGAATTATTTTCTTAACTGGTGATTCAAAGTGAGTTGTGTATTGCTATTCACGTTCCTAAAAATGGATGGAGAGACAACATAGGTGCAAGACACGTGCCTCACAAGTGTGTGATCCTGAGTTTGACATCCTGACCTACGTGTAAACCATGGTATAGTAGTGCGTGCATAGCACTGGCAAGATGGGAGACAGAGGCAGATGTAGCCCTGGAAGCTCACTGGGCAGCAAGTCTTGCCAACTTGATGAAGTTCCAGGCCAATGAGAAAAATGTAGAAGGTGCATGTGTAGTTTTATATTTCTTGCTTTGATAAAATATCACAACATAAAGCAATCTGTGTGGAAAACTCTTCATTCTGGAGTACAATTCTAGGTTACAGTCCATCACTGTGGGGAAAAGCAAGACAGAAACTTCAAGCAGGTAGTTACTTCCCATCTGTAGAGCAATGAGAAGTTAATTTGTGCATGCCTAACTGATCCTCAGCCCCTTCTCTATACTCATACAGTCCAGGGCCAAAACCTAGGAGTGGTGACACCTGTAATGTGTGGTCTTCCCACCTTGATTACAGCAACTCTCAACAGTCTAAGCTAAACAGTCCACCATCACACTCTCTCCTGGTGTTTCTAAGTTGGGTCAAGTTGATAATTACAGTTAATAGCCACTGTGTGAGAGCTAGAATTGTCATTTAACCTCCACATGTATGTGTGCACATAAGTCCTTACACACACACACACACACACACACACACACACACACACACACACACGATTTCCTTTATCTTTCCCATATTGCCTCTGTGTCTACTTCCAAAATATTGAGATTAAAGAACACCATCATAGCAAATACACAAAGCACATGCCTTGAATAAATTCCAGTAAGGCCTCCCTAAACAAGACTGAATGGAAGACAGAGAGTGAGCTGTCCAGTTTCCAAAAGAACATTCACACTCGGCTCAGTATTATGCTTGTGGAACAGTGTTTCCCTCTCTTTGGGAAATAACATATTCTCTATAGCTGAACTGCATGAAAATCCCTTATATTGTATAGTAATAACAGTGTTACCACCTTTTAATATTCATGAAGAATTAGCTGGTGCCATGTTTCTTGATGTGGGCAATTGGGAAGGCAAGTGGGGAGACACTGTTTAGGGTGGAAAGTATTTGGCTGTTGGATTGAGTTTGTAAAGGTTTTGTTTTATTATTTATATAGATGTATCTATGTGCACATGCAAGTATTTGAAGGTGCCTACAGAAGCCAGAAGAGGGCATCAGATGCCCTGGAACAGGAGTTACAGGCAGTTGTGACCCACCTGATAGAGGTACTAAGAGGTGGTCCTCTGCAAGAGCAAAAAGTATTCTTAGCCACTAGACCTCTCTCTGGTACCTCCAATTTCTTTTAACGAGAAAACTGATTTATTTAGTAATGGTGTTGATGACCGCTCCATGCTTAACACAAGGTCTTTGTTTCTCTTCTGTGCATTTTTCTTTTGTCTTACTGAGAAAGCCAAATGTATAAGTAGTGCTGAGGCCTGAAGCCTCAATGGTGCTAAATTAATGTGGGGAGTCCTTGCCATGTGCGAGTCTGCTGAGTCATATTCTTGGACAGGAGAAAGAAAATATCTGTTAAAACAGATTAAATGCCCCAATCAGAAGTTTGACAACTATGAAAAATATGTATATGTATGTATACATATAAATAATATTTCTATAATGAATATATCATGAAATTAGCCAAATATATAGCCTCTTAGCTCTTTAAGCTTCTCGTAGTCTCACTCAGATGAGAGTTCTTGCTTATGTGAGGTGTATACTCCAAGTGGAGCACAATAAGTTCTGTGTCTTAAAAGCAGACTTTTCTTGAAATTAAAAACAAATTTATAAATATATATATATAATTTATATATATTTAATTTACATATAATTTACTATATCTAAATTATGTATAAATAATGCATAATAATATTTAAATAATATAATTTAAAATTATATATTTATATGTGTAGTGTGTATGCATATGCATGTGTGTATATGTGTGTGTGCATGCATGTGTGCATGTGCACACAGCACAGGGCACACGTGGAGATCGCATGACAACCCTTCGTATGTGTTCACACTCTCCATCTACCACGCAGACTAACATCAGTCATGATTACTGCTACAAGACCCTCACAAGACCAGACGAGTCAATTTCCATCATGTCACCCTGGCCCTAGCTGGGGAACTGGGAACTGTTGCTCGCCTTTGAGGAGAGGGAGTTTTCTTTAGGAACATGGCCCACAGTGGGTTGCCCATGCTCTAGAGGATTGCCCCCCACACATGCATATATAGTATATGTTAGTATTGATCGGGCTCAGCGGTTTAATAGGAGGAAGGAGGAAATGGAGATGATGGAGACAGTTGGGGGGGTGTCAGAGGCTAACCTCTGGAGGTCAGGTCTCCATTTCCACCAGGTGGGTCTGAGGTTCAAACTCTGGTCCCCAGGTTTAATGGCTAGTGCCTTTACCTGTTGACCCATCTAGCCAGCACCTTGCCATTCTATCTTTATTAAAAGGGCACCTTAGGGACTTTACTTCTTGCTCTACCATATGGGGATAACCTTGGGATTCTCTATGCAGACAGAAAGAGCGTTAGCCCCCCATAGTTAAAGGCACTCCGTCTGTGATATTTTTCTTTCAACTGTCCCTGATCTTAGAGGCAGGCTTTGAAGCACCCCCTCTGAGTTAAAGGAGGCCAGGTTAATGCAATCACTGCAGCCCCAAATGCTATTTTCACTTGAAGAAAAGCGAAACTAATGTAAAAATCAAGCATTAAGCCTGCTGAATGCATAGGTTGAACTGAGAAGATGCTGACAACATTTAATTAAACAACAAACTCTTTGAAGGCACTAATGGAAGAGTTTTACAGGATGCCTGTTACGTTTTCATAAGCACCCAGTGTGAAGCAGGCACTATACTGGCTTTTGGGTGCATTATCCACCAATAAAAGCAGATACGATGCTGTAGAACCGGTCTCCACATTGCCCATAACCCTTTGCCGCCATGGGCTTTTGCTAGTAACTGAGGCTTCTCTGCAGACTCCAGAATACCACTTTCAGAGGCAAATCCTATCACCCTGATAACGTTTTCTGGTTTTATTTGATCTTGAAAAACATTTCATTATGTTTAATTTAGGGAAATGAGATTTCCTTAATTACTATCAGTAGCAGCTATTAGAGGCTCAATTACACCCGCAAATTCATTTTTAAAAGCTTTATGGTTTTTCAGATAAAAAATTTCAAGATCTAACTGCACCCATTAAAAGTTACTGTCCCTCCCTCTGTTGCCTAGGCTTCCAAGAGGGAAGATCAGCATCACAGTGCAAAATAAATAATGCCAGTAAGGGAAGATTAGCCTAAGTAGGTCTTAGAAGCCCTTGTTTGAATAAGCTAGATGTTTCATTAAATAAATTGGATCAAGGGATATGAATGATTGTGGATTTTCTTTCTTTGGGGTTTCCCACATACTAAAATGTATAGTGAGAACAGTCAGGTTGGCCCTGGCTGGGAATGAAGGTGTCCATTCTTATGGGTACATAATTGTGCTGTTAATTTTTATATGGCCACTGTTACATCTAAAGCCACTTCTTTATAGGAGATTGTAAAGAGGGTCCTGGAATCTGTAATTTATTGGTCTTTTAAACTGGATCAGTAGATTCACAAGTGATTCCAGTTTTATATATTCTACAATTGCTTTCTCATACAATTAGAGACCCATTGGCATCCACCCTGCAAGTTTATCGTTAGTCATGATAACATCCATGACTTATTCTTTCTCTTATAAGTTTGCATGTAGAGATCTAGAAATTAGCAGAGTCTGCCTCAAGATGCCCACCACAGGCTTTCAGCCCCCTGTTCACAGACTGAACGGTTTTTCCCTAGAGTACCAAGAACACTGTAAGTATAAACACAGTGAATGCTGGCGGCTGGGATTGACCAGGGCTTTGTCATCCACCTGGTGGCAAATTTGAGCTATGTCATAAAAGCTATCTTGGGACAAGAAATCATTCTTTGAGAAACCTCTGGGCTGGATCATTGAGTTGCCCCATTGTAATACAAAACCATCTACTCTAATAGGAGTGGTCTCTCAGCTGCTACCAATAAATGCATAAAAACTGCTAATACTTTCCTTGTTGTTTGTCATGGGTAAATTATATTATATTCAAAATCGTTATTCTTGGAGTTCCTTTCTTGCTAATAACCATGGAGGTGAGGGCATCACTGACTAAACTGAGGTCCTGTAGCTGACTAAAGGTCTCTGTATGGAAAGTGTCTGGTTTTGCTTGTTTGTTGTGTTTGGAAGAGTTTGATGTCACTCTCAATTTAATTTGGCTATAATCACTTAAACCCAACAAATGGAGAAGAGGACTGTGCAATTGAGGTTTGAGTGAAGTGGCATTGGAAGGAGAGAAAGATACAAGGTACATGTATGTCCCATTCTTACACATGTAAGCATTGTATACATGCATGGAGTCTTGGTTTCAGTTGCAGTAAGAGGCTAAATTATGTTTGAACAATTCAGAAGCCAAATGATCTCTGTATGGATCTGTGTATTTATGTCTGCACGTATAGAACCATCCTGCTGGCCCAAGGCAAATGTTTTAAAAGGCCATAGAACTTATCTTTCAGAATGTATGAGAATCCTGGATCAAATCGTGCTCATTTGAGGTGACCTCACAGTCCAGGAAGTTGATTTTGAAAGCAGGTGCTTACTGTTTGAGATGCAGGTCTGGAAAGGATGGTTTTATGAAACAAAGTCATTATTGTTTCTGTTTTGAACTGGTGCCTCTTCTTCATTCTCTGGAGCTGTTGCTTTTAATGACTTTATCACAGGAGAACGTCCACACATGAGTGCCTGAGCTCGGCCGTATGGCTGCCATGCCTTGAAACATAACGAAGAACCAAGGCATGTTAATTGTTATTCTCTGAGAGCCTGTGATTCAGTAGCTGTCTGGTTTAATAAAGTGTTGCTACTATGGAGTGATCCAGCTGTAAGGACCATGTAAATATTGTAATAAGCACCCAAACTGGTGTGATCTTTTCGAATACTCACAGAGGGTAGTTTTTCATGCTGTCCACTCTCAGGAAAGCTGCAATCAGCCACCGAGTTGTTTGTCAATGCCTGGGTGTATTTTTGTAAGGAAGTATCGATTACTGAGTGAAAAACATTTAGTTTTAACAGCAATCAATGAATAGCAGACAAAAGGGCATCTGAAGTTTTGAAGTCTTTAAAAATATGAGGCAAACACAAGATCTGGGGAATTACTGGTAAGTGGCAGGACCCAAGGGTTGCACACATTCCAGATGCTCAGTGACTTTTCTCTCCAGCTGTGATGGAGAAGAGTGAATGGCGACTATGGAGGAAGACTGACCTAACTCAGCACATGACAAAGGAAAGCCAGGAAAGCTGTCTTCTGTAATCTGTACAATTGAAGGGGTTTACTATGCAATTTTAGATATGCACACCTATGCTTTTAAAAAAAGTTTTAATTAATTTGTAATTATGTGTATGTATGTTTGTGTGGAGTCCACTGGAGCAGAAGCTATGGAATGGACAGTTGTTAGTTTTTAGTTCCCAACAGTTTTGGGAACCAGATTTGTGTTCTTTGGAAGAGCAGCGAACACTCTTAACCACCAAGCTCTCTCTCTCTCTCTGTGTGTGTGTGTGTGTGTGTGTGTGTGTGTGTGCGCATTTGTGTGGTGGAAAGTGACAGTATGATGTCAGTCCTCAGGAGTCTCCTGCCTTTTTTGTTTGAGACAGGGTCTCTTATTGGCCTGAAACTTTACTGTATAGGCAGGCCAGGGACCTGTGAGTTTCCAGAAGACTACTTGTCTCTGCATGCCATCTCACTGTTTTGGGGACTATAAGCACCCATCATCTCCCCTGACATCTACAAATCCTATTTTATTTGTCTGTTTGTCTGTCTGTCTGTATGTATGTATGCATATGTGTATGATATGTGTACACATGCTGTCTGTCTGTCTGTGTGTGTGTGTACACATATTTTTATGTGAGGTTTGGGTACATATGTGCCATGTGCAGGGTTGTAGGTTAGAAGGCAGCTTCTGGGAGTGAGTTCTTGCCTCCCACCATACTGAGGCAGAGTTTGTCCTGTCGTCTGCCACTGTGCTGTGTACTCTAGGCTCACACTGTAACCACTGATCTTCCCGTGTTCATGTCCTGTTACACTGTAGGAATGCCAGGATACAGACAAGCCAGTGCAGGTAGCTTTTTACTAAGGTTACCAGTCTTGGATGGCAAGTGCTTTTATCCAGTGAGCAGTTTTACCAGCTCCTTGCTTGACATGTTTGACATGGCTTCTGTGGGATCTGAATTCAGGTCCACAGGTTTGCAAGCAATCATGTTTCTGAGGGAGCCAGCTTCCCAGCCCTGTTTGCTTTTAATGAGTGTCTAAACTTAAATTTTTGTGTCAGTTTTGGAAAAAAAAATACATATGGAAAAGCTTGGAAGAGCTGACATCTGTCAGCATGAAAGCTTGCAGACTATTATAAGAGACTTTGAGATAAAGAAAATATGCATTTGTCTGACTATATTCGTTACCTTTTCAAAAGAACGGTAATATACTTGATATGGGCCATTTAGAAAGTAAAGGAGACATTTAAAGGTGTGTAAGTTCAAATCCCAGATCACATGGACCTCATGGGTTTAGGTTTATGGTGAGGGTGGGACCTTTGGCCAAAGCTCAGTTTAGAAGAGAGCACACACATCTGGGCCCAAGGAGAAAATAGGCAGTTCTGGTGGGGCTGGTGGAGCTGATGGAAGTCGTACAATTCATTTGAGAGTGTTCATGATTTTTAAGTGGATTTCATTAGACCCCACCTTTTAAAGGTCCACAACACCTTCTATAGCATGACCTAGGAATTAAGTCTATTACATGGGGACAAATGGGGAACATTTAGTATCCCAATCAATAATTTAAAGTTGATACCCAAGCTATAACAATGACTATGAAATCATTTTTTCCCCTATACACTGTGTTCAATATTCAAAACTAACTAATGGCCAGATTAGCTAGGCATGAAGTAGGCTTCATGTAAGTTGCTGCTGAGTTTAAGAGTCCTAATTAACTGTGGTGGCTTGTGACTATGGACGCTATTCTCCCATCAGCAAGGGGAAATGTCCATGCCTCTGTGAGCATGGGAAGAGACACTGGCTACTGTCCCAGGACTAGAGGCTAAGATGTGGTTCTGTGTATGACATGAACCCGCTGCCTTTGTGCAGCAACGTAATCATGGAGATAGACAACAGATTTGTTCCCAGCACGCTGACAAGCACAGGTATTAGATGTTTTCAGAGCTACCAGACCGTAATCCCTTCTCCAAAGCACAAAACTGAAATTTTTGCCTTTGATGATTGTTATCAAGGTTTATTCCATGTTGGGGGTGGAGGGATCTAGTTGTTTTTGTTTCCCAATAACCAAGGTTTGTGGGGAATGTAAAACATTTGAATAGAAAAACACCATCACCACCAACAACCAAACAGTGGATTACTTTTTGGATTGGGTTGACTCCCTGCCAACAGTAAATCTTAAAAGGGGGTTCACAAACTATTGATGTACTCTCTTCCTCTCCATCCATGTATGTTTCTTTTTGAGGGAAAAATTAAAAACTATCGAGACTGTGTCTCACTCTGTAGCCCAGTCTTGGCCTCTTGGTTCACGTCCATCTTCCTGCCTCAGCTTCCCAAGTGCACACATTGGTGTGACTTGATTGAAATTTACACATGCGAATTCATTGGTTGATCCTCTGTGTCCAGTTTCATGATCAAGGGTATATCTGAGCAGTTGAAACAGAGGCAGTAACCTACAAAGCCTTGAGTGTTCCACATCTGGCACCCTATGTAAAACATAGGCCAATGCCTGTACCAGGCATGATTTTATACTGTAATTGCAGTGTAATATTCCTTTTTGAAACAACTGGATTGATTTATTATATATCTTTTGGGGCACATGTGCCATAGTATACATGTGGAAGTCAGAGGACAACTCACACACACACACACACACACACACACACACTTAAGCAGCTTTATACTCTATAGTCTCTATGTCTTAGAAGGGGGAGACATGAATGCATCAGCTGGTTTCTAGTTGTGAAAATTTACTAGGAAAACCTAAGTGAGGCTGCCAAGTTCTAGATCCCTGAAGTCAGGTTGTCTTCACACAATAATGCATCAGCTGGTTTCTAGTTGTGAAAATTTACTAGGAAAACCTAAGTGAGGCTGCCAAATTCTAGATCCCTGAAGTCAGGTTGTCTTCACACAACCCTTGACCTTCTTCATCCTCCTTCTCTCCTATTTATGTGCTTGTAGCTGTAGGTGCTACATAATCACAAGAGAAAGAGGAGGAGGAGGGGAGGAGGAGGAACAGAGGGAGGAGTGAAGAGGGAGGGGCAGAGGGAGTAGGGGGAAGAGAAGCAGGGGGAGGAGGAGGAAGAGGAGTAGATGACAGATTGAGTTGGAAACAGCACCCACTGCCCACTGTCTCATGTTTATCAATTCTGTGACTACTATCTATAATTTGAGGAAAGTGCTTAGAACCCAACTGGACTTCATATCCAATTATCATTTGAACTGTTAGGAATAACTATGCTGCTTTCTTTTATTTTTATCCATTTAATACGTCCTATAATTGTTGTTCCAATTTCTCCATAAACAAAGGAGGCGTGATTTTTTAAATTTTTATTAATTAATTAATTAATTAGTGTTCTTTGTATGGCTCATACACTTGTAATGACCTTTGATCATTGTCATCTGCATCACTCTCTGTCATCTCCTTCCCTCTCTTGATGAACCCCTTCTTCCAAATTAGCCCCCACAGGGTTTAATCACTGTTGTTTACATGCAGCAGGGGCAACTTGCTAGTGGCTACACTACTGAAGAAAATGATTCCCATGTCTCTCAGCAGCCATTAATCATCAGTAGTCCCTCAAGGAGGACTGGGCCTCTTGAGCTCTCCCTGGTCCATGACAAAATGTTGACAGGCTCAGTGATGTGCAGAGAAACTCATTTGCAAGGAGCTCATGAGTACAGTGGTTACGCCATGGCCAGAAGGTATCTTTTACTCTGCATCTCTTCATCTCCTGGCTCTTACATTCTTTCTGCCACTTCTTCTGTGATGTTTCCTGAGCCTTTAAGGGGTCACAGAGCTGTTCCATTTACAGCCAAGCACTCATGGGTGCTAATTCATAACATTTGGCCCAGTTATGAGTCTATGCATCAGCTACTTCCCACAAGGTGTATTTGAATGTAATTTTTCTTTTACTGTTCTGAGACAGGATCTCCAGTGGCCCAGATGGACTCCATGCTGGCTTAGGCCAGTGATAAATTTGAAGTTCTCCAGCTTTCACCTCTAGAGTATCTGGGATTTCAGACATGTTTGCCTCTGCAAGCCCATCATAGATGTTGCTGGGGCTCAAACCTAGGGTTTCTGGTGCAGTAGGCCACTATAAATGTCTGTCTGCTTGCTTGTCTTTGCTGCTATTCCCTAGCTGCTGGTGTAAGTATAGTATAGCTTCAGTGCTTTCAACCACAGTTTTAATGAATAGATTCCTTCTATATTGAAGAGAAAAATAAAGGCAAAAAATCTCTCTGGCATAGCATTTGTTATTTGTTAGCAACTGCTTGCAAAGGATGTTCAGTACACTGAACTGTCTGTCATTAATGGGTCCTTTGTAATTCCTCCTGACCCCAGAGGAGAAGCCACTGTGGTATGAATGGCACACCTGTTACTTAATGTCAGTTGACAGTCACAAATTTGGAACGTTCTGCATTGTACATGTTCAATTTAATCCTTTGGTAGTAATTCCTGGGATTCCTAGGCTTTCTCAAACATGTTTGTTGAACAGTGTATGAATTTTTCTACCTGTAAAAGGGAAGGATTCGTATTTTATAACATGAAAAGGCCAGAAAAAAAAAAACTTAGCGTTATAATTTCCTGAGTGAGGTCAAATTTCCAAGACCGATTCTCAAGATCTTAATATAATAATAAGAAAAATGTTTGGCATTTATTTTTATTGTGCTGTATTCTGACACAGATTTAGTTTTGAGCTCATATTTCTGTATACACATATACATATAATAATTTATAAATGGAGGTACAACGTAAACATGTAAACATCTTTAGCCTAGGTGCAAGAGTCTCTTACACCTTGGTAACCTCATCCTCTTCAGCAGTCAGCAGAGACTGACTTTAAGAGTGGCTTGACCTTTGTGCCTTGCTTGAGAGACCTGGGATGTGCCTGGTCACTATAGAAAAATAAGCATCTTTTAGGGCCTCTTCTTTTCTTAACAACCCAAAGCACTCTTTCAAGATTTCTGTTTCCCTTTGATTATAAGTTCTATAGCAAGGGAAAGGCACTAGTGTTGCCATGTGGTAAGGCAACTCCTGCTGTGTTCAGTCAGATCTGACAGAATGTTCTAGAAAAAACACTTGTGAATGAGAGAGAGCAAAGCATTCAGCCAGGGTGGGAACTAGGGAAAAGCTAGGAATTACAAAGCAGGCCCCTCTCAGCATGGGTCCTAACCCTTGCTTAAAGCACTCACAGTAGACTTGCAGACATGTGAAGTTTCTCAGTGAGCATCAGTGTCCAGCCACACACTGGGTGGATGTTCTGTGAGTGCTGACTCCAGTTCCTGCTGGCGCATTTTTTATGAATAGTATTTATCATGTCTTCATTTGCTTACCGATCCTGTCACTGGGGACCAGTCCTATGTCATGGCATTATCTTTCATTTCTATGATTGATCAAGGGCTAAATGTACTCTGAAAGGAGCCATTCAGGGAGCAGGGGAGACAGCCCAGTCAGTAAAGAGGATCCTCTACAAGTATAAGGACCTCAGTTTAATCTGAGAACACATGTTAAAACCCAACCCACCAACTGAACGAGCAAACAAAACAAACTGGCCTCAAATTCCAGCACCAGGGAGACAGAAACAGGAAGAATCCCAGGGCTTTCTGGCCATCTAGCCTTGCCTAATTAGGGAGTTCCAGGCTAGTGAGAGACTTAGTTTCATGGAAGACACCCAAATTTGACTTCTGCAGGCCTATAGCTCCATGTGTATATAAATGTATTCGCATAAATGGTTGCCTAAGTGTTCTTGTAAGAGAACACATTTTTTTGATTGATGAACTATATTTACTCAGCTCATATGTTAGTAGTATTTAATATGTTTTTAATAAAAATGATATTTCTATAAGGCTTTTCTTCCAGATTAGCACACAGAAAGCTTTCAGTATGTAATATCTTTACTGTCTCCTAAGGCTTATGATTCTGTGAAAGGGAACACTGGAGCATTGAACTGTAGCTGGCACATGATTCCATGATGATCTTTTAACTCTTCTAAGCTGACCTTTCCAGGATGAAATGCGAACGTTTGCATTTCCTAACAACCGTGAGGCAGACTGCTGCAAATCATGTTTTAAAAAATTGTGAAATTCCGCCTATAATCTGTCTGCTCTAAAACATTTAACGCTGATCCTGTAAACACCAGGCCCGTTGTTCTCAAAGCGTTGTTTGAAGAAACAGCGCTATGTAAAGAAGATTCTGCCAGGCGATGGAAAGTGTGAAGGCCATCTGGAATGTTCTCCAGCTGAATCAAAAGCATTTGTGGAAAATTAATATTAATTGCCAGGATCCTGTGAGCCACTTTGTGGCAGACTTAAGCGCTTCGGCGGTAACTTGTACAGTCAGATGTTGACATTATAATTATTCTTATTTTAGAAGAGTGAATAATTACCATAGCAAACACTCTAATTTCCCATACACATAATTACACCCATTCACTGAGGAAAGACAGCAATATAAAGATTCCTAGTCTAAATAGGATTCTTTCCCCTCTCACTGCTCCACAAAACGAAGGGGGCTGCACTGAATGAGCAGAAAAGGTACAATCTTAATAAATGCAATTGCAAATGCACTGGAAGGCCAGCCCTAGCAGAAATAAATTTATGACTTAATAATTAATGAGTGAAAGGGGCTGAGCAGGTGAGACGAACAGCAAGTTGGATTTGCATTCTACAGGCCACGGAGAGAAATTGATGGACAAGGGAAAAAAAAAAAAACAGAGGAAATTGTATGAGGTTTTTAAGATCAAGAAAACGGTGTGTCATCCAGGTATCAGGATTAAGAGGAAAAGTGGTTACTAATTGTCCACTGAAAGGAAAGTGGTGATATTCACAGTCAAGAGGACTCAGTCACACTTAACAAGGACTTTCTGCAGAGTTTTTGGACCACTCAGCAGTGTGTTCTCATGATGGGCAGGTCCTTAGCAAGCACAAGACTTAGTCTAGTCCTCTTTTTAACCCAGCAGTGACTTGGAGGGAAGTGTGAAGGCCATCTGGAATGTTCTCCAGGCGAATCACAGATTCATCTCCAGATGAAGCACAGAGCTGTATATGGAATCCTTAAGTGTTAGGGTGACACATAGTGCTTTTCAATGGAACTAATCATTAAGAGTATGAGGGATGATGACCTGGACATAAGGTTCAGGAAACATTGAGGGTAGTGCAGGCAGAAAGACTGTAGAAATAGAGGAGATGGAGTATTATGGGATGCTAGCTCTTAGGAAGGGCATGGTCTTTGAACTTTATCTCACAACAGCTGTGATTATCACTTATCTGCCCCAAACCTATATGAATTCTGCCCATCAGTATTCTGTCATAGAGGAGGCAGGGGCTCTCAAAGCTCCTCCCTTCCCTGAGGATCTGTAGGCAGTTAATGGCCATCAGGTAGAGAGGGAGATTTTCTTCAGGGGTGTGGTTTGTGGTTTGTTTCCCGTGGTCTTGTAAATAGTTCCTTTGCAATGCTCTCATAAGCAGTTCTAATGCAATTCAACTGGCTATAAAGCTAAAAAGACATGAAAGTCCAAGGAGACCTAGTTGGGAAAAGGAAGAGAATCAGTGGGAAGAGAACAACAAAATATGATCGAAATGCCATGTATGTGTATGGGGGGGTATGTGTGCATGTACACACATGTGTGAAAATCTCACCATGAAGCCATTGTCTATAATTAAAAATACTTTAAGAGAAATAAAAAGGATATCAGAATGTAGGATACAATGTAAATTATACAAAGTAAATTAAGTGGGCGTGTTCTAAGAGAAACATCAAGATTGAGAAAACAATGCAGGTGTTAACCTTTATGAAAAATTTACCTGTGGTGGATTGGAAGATAGAAGAAAAAGACCTCAGAATCTGTGTAATAAAGCATGAAGAGAAAGAGAGCATTTCACCTCAAATTAAGTCAGCTACAGAATGTCTTAGTTTTTCATTGGTCCCTGTGAGTAGAGGCAGGAAAGGCACAGAATAGTGGAGATGAAATAAGGGCACAGAAATATATCTAAGCCCACACCAAAGATGGCTCAGAGCAGAGCTCTGCCAGTCCAGATTGCTGAGAGACTGGTGTGCCACCCTTTTATGTACTGCATATACAGTCCCCAAAGCAAAGAAAAAAAAAAAGGGAATTTAGGAATGTAGTCAAGTATGAAGGCATTTAATAAAATTGATTCCCAAGAATTCCCGAGGGGATAGAATAATTAATAGCTACTGTTAATTGTGATCAATTAAACATGACAACAGAGAAAGATCTGTGACTAAAGTAGAATGTATCACTGACTTTATAAAAGAGCCCATTGGCCAAGTAAATGATGTGTTTGCTAAACTAAGTTGAGAAGAAGTGAGTCTTTGAACAAAAAACCTAAACCAAACCAAACCAACCAAACAAACAAACAAAAAAACCTCAGTGAAAAGACTGTTCTGTGAAGGCAGTGTTTCTGAATTAGGCATCCAGCTATAGCCATTAGGCTTACCACCCAGTTTGTTTGTCAACCAAAGTCTTAACTACCTTGATTAACCCGATATCACCATCACCATCACCATCACCATCACCATCATGTATTAAATCACATATGAGAAATGGTTTTCTGGAAGCTTGTTGAAATCAGAAAGTTAGTAATGCAGAGATCCTCACAGAATAGCCCTTGCCAGGACATGAAACCATTGTTCATGATTGACATTCACAAATAACACAAGCTCCCTTTGCTTTCTTAAGGTAGTCTCTAGTTTCCAGAGTCCACACCAAGGATAAATTCCCTTGTCCCCGTATCAGTTAGATTTGTGTTTTCTCTTTAAAACCTACATAGAAATGTGAGCTATGATCCCTCTGAAGTCTGCTTTGTCCCTCCCCTCCACAGCTGTATGATGTTAAACATCTACCTTTTAACTGCCTGGCTTGCTCTTCATTCATCTCGCCCAATGATCTGAAACCAGTTCAGTAGTCCCCTTAGATACTTACTATGGGACGTCCATTCTCTGACCAGCCCTGACCCTAGAGTGCATTCATCTTGTTGACAGTGTGCTTCCTCTCTTGATAGTCTTGGTACCATTAGTAATTATGTTTCTCCAGGCTGTGGCTGATTTTCATGGGTGCATACAAGGTGGGAATTGGAGGAAAGCTTAGCCCTTTAGAGGTAGGTCTGTACATAGGCTCACTCTTCAAGAATACAGTCTGTCATGGTGGAGAGTCATGGTCGCAGGAATGTGAGGTAGCTGGTCTCATTGCCCCTGTAGTCAGAAAGGAGAGCTGAATGTTACTGCCCAGCTCACTTTCTCTTTAGTATTCAACCTAGTACCACAGCCCATGGAAAAGAAGTCCTTTGTATTCAGGATGGATTTTCCCACCTGTATTAACTGAATCTAGAAATTCTTCTGTAGACAAGTCCAGTTTGTCTCCTAGGTGATTCTAGGTCCTCTCTCATTAGTTAACAACATGCCATCATCCTGCCAAAGCTGAACAAGAAGCCCATGGGAGAGCCAAAGTGACAACTTAGATAGTTAGCTTCATGTCTTTTTCACTGCATGAATTAATACATATAGTGTTTTGACATATGCATAACTCTGCACACATTTTTACCCCCCATTTTCCAGTTCTATCATGGTATCAAGACAAGATTTACATGATGTTATTATGAATTAAGTTCACCATTTGGTTCTTCATTCAGAATCCTAATTGATAAGTTCACTGTCCCCTGGATTCACTGAGACAGAGTCTCCCACTGAACCCAGAGCTTGTGTATCAGGCTAGTAAAACTAGCATCTGGCTCTGATCTTCGTACTCGGGGGACAAGGACTTTATCCACTGGATCATCTGCCAGCCCACAGCTTTCTTTTGCTTAAGAAAAGTTAGTCGTATTATATGGCTCACCTGTGGCTTCTCTTACAGGACTCAACCTTGACATATCGGACATTTCGAGATGCATCCATTGCCCATCTGTCCTGTTTACCCTTGCAATTTCCACCCACCCCGGCTCTGCTCCCCGTCCTCATCTCTGTTATCTAAGTCACCCTTTGTCCCTCCTCTCACTTAAAAAAATCATGTTCCGCTTCTTTTTTTAGCTAGAATGGAAGCTTTGTCTGTCTCTCTCAGGTGATGTTATCAGCACTGCAGATGTATCCTGTACTGTTTTTATCTGAGCATCACAAAATCTGATTCTGATTCTTCTGTTACAGCCAACAGTGCGTGTTTTAAAAAAATCAATGCTGAAGTTCTTTATCTGCATCTCAGCCTCTAGAATGACCGAATCTTTCATAACTAATGGAGATATTGAATTCAGACAGTTTTATGGGGAAAAATACATCGCAATTTGTGTGAAAAGCAAAAACGGGACTGCAATTAGATGCTGTAACTATAGCTTAATTTAGATCCATTTGACATTGGTTTGCTAGAAATCGGTAGAGGGTTTTAAAATTAAAACTAGCCTTTTGGTGAAAACATTAGCTTAAGTTTTACACTGATGTGTTTGGCTTATAGGATTTTGTCCTGTGTGTGTGTGTGTGTGTGTGTGTGTGTGTGTGTGTGTGTGTGTGTGTGTATTTGAAATAGCATCATCCATTTGACCTAAAGATTATTCATGTGGAAAAGAAAGTTGTCCCTTATTAATATTGGAACACCTTCAGTGTCTCAGTGAACAATCATAGAATGCTTCTCCTGTCTTTAGAGATAGTCTCATATAACCCAAGATAGGCTCAAACTTCCTAAGTAACTACGGATGACCTTGAACTTCTGACTTCCTTTCTTCAACCTCCCACGTGTTGAGATTACAGATACAAGAGATTGCCACCCAGTTATTCTGTTCTGGCCATGGTCCCTAGACACTGAGAATGTTAGCAAGCACTCTGCAATTGAGGCACATCCCTAGCCCCCGTTGTGAAAGGTCATTGTTCTACCTGCAGAACTTGTCCCTCTGTGTCACATGTGCTTCTGAACTGTGCAATTTTTGGCACTTCCATCTGACCCCACCTCTTCCAAATTCTACCAAAAAAAAAAAAAAAAAGGCAACTGTGCATGATCCTTCTATATAGTGATTTAGCAGATTTAATGTGTTGTGTTTATGTTATGCTGATAAAGGGTTAGGTATTTATTATTATTTTAGAAACACAACATAAAATTTTCCATTTTAACCAGTTCCGCAGAGAATTGGTACTTTTTCCTTTTACAAATTCACTTTTAATTTTTGTCCATGCATCCAGAATGGAATATTCCAAGATGACAGGGTAAGGATTTTATTCTGATTTGTCCTGATGTCAGTAAAAGTCACTGATTGGTAAAGCTCAAAAGAGCCAGCTCCAGAGTCAACAAGCAGGAGTATTTCCAACACTACTGTGCATTAAGAAATGTTCTAAAAATACAAAATATATTTGCATAGGAGAAATGATCCTAATCTCAGACAAGTATTGGTAGAGCTGGAGATGTATTTTAAAAAGTATAGAAAATGGATCTCAAATGCATTGGATATATTGGATGCTGTTGGAACTCAGGATTGGAGAGAAGAATGAGGCAGTGGGGGCCAGTTATGTAAGGGCATGTCTGAAGGCTGAGCCTGGGAACAGACTGGGAGGTGTCTCAGGGAGTGTTATATAAATGTATGAATCTCTCTCTCTCTCTCTGTCTCTGTCTCTCTCTCTCTCTCTTTCTCTCTCTCAGTGTATGTGCTTGCACACATGCATGTGTATATGTGCTCGCATGCATGAGTGTGTATGTGCTCTCGTGCATGTGTGTGTGTGTGTGTGTGTGCGTGTGCTTGTGTGCACGTGTGTGTGTGTTATGCCTGCATTTGTGGACAGAGCCAGAGAAGGATTTCTATTATGCTGTTCTGTCACTCTCTGCCTTATTCCCTTAAGACAGGGTCTGTTACCAGACCTGGAATTTTAATAGTGGCTACTAAACATGATCCTCCTGTCTCTCCTTCTTAATGGAGGCAACTGGCTCATGTGATCACACCTGACTTTATATGTGGGTGCTGGCAAGTTGAACTCAAATCCTCAAGCTTGACCAGTAAGTTCTCTTACCCATTGAGCCATGTCTCCAGGGTTCAGAGGGCCTTTTAAGTGGGAAGAACAGAATGATCAAAGTCCAGAGGCAAGGAGATGTGTAAGTATTTTCAGTGTACGAAGACATACTTCTAGAGTGTAATCCTAAATTTTCTTCATGGTCCTCAGGATAATTTTATCTCCATAAGTTAGAGCTGGAGCCCTGGAGAAAGAGAGAGATCAGTTAAGAGCACTTGCTGCTCTTGCAGAGGACCCCTTTTTTTCCCTCATAACAATCCGTAATTCTTGTTCCAGGGGCTCTGATACCTTCATCCCAGCTCCATGGATGCCAAGTACTCTGTAGTGCACAGACATTAAGTGCAGGCCAAACACTTACATACATAAAAATGAATAGATTTTAAAAATAATAAGCTGGAGAAACTGCATCTTTGCTGTGTTTTTTCAAAGGCTCGTAACACACAACAGGCTGGTAACCCTGAGTATTCATCATGACAGAGTCACAACACTTGATTTATCTCAACTTGGAGCTCTTCGATTCTCTTCTTCCTCACAGAGGAGTGTAAGACATGTATGGTGAGCCCTTCCATACCTGACAGCATAGAGTTGTATACTCTGTACTCAGAGTGTTCCACTTAGCAGCAATAACCACAGTGGTGTTGCTGTTGAAAACCAATAACAAAAATGAGACACAGAGGGACTAGGGACAGCATTGCTCTGGCTGAGTCAGTGTTATATGGGGACCTGAGCTGTGTGCAGGACAGTTCTGTCAGCTATGTATGTCTGTTTGTGAGATTCCCCTGGTTTCGCAAAGATTTTAAAAGCAATGAGTGGTTTGGTCTGTTTTAAACCTCTGAAAACCTAGTTGGACAAAATTAAAACCAGCTCTTGAGCATTTTTCTTCTTAACTCTATATTCTTCTCAAAGCTACTTATTATTTTTTTTTAATCAGGACCCTTTTAGACATATATTTTATATGACGTGGGTATATAAAATAGAACATGAACTGACTATAAATCACAGCTATTTGTTTAAAAACAATTTTTTAGTGTATATGTATTTTACTATCTACTAAAAACTAAAGCAAATTTTTATACCAATGAAATGGACTCCCTTGCTTGTTTTGATGTAAAGAATGAAAACTCTCGGCTGTCGATATAATACCATGGTGCACAGAATGTCTTCTGTGTTTTCAGAGTTGAGGAGTATCTTGATTTTTGAATCATCAATACCAAATGCAGTGCTTCCCATTAATACATGATATAAGACGACACAGGTATGTCTGCACTCCTTTCAGAAGTTTCTAGAAATCCTGTCTTAATCCCAAGCTACAATTCATTGAACTGAAGTCAGTGACTTCACAGCAAGCGTTAAACAAGTATCCAGACATAGTTCAGCACACAGATGTACTAATCGGATCAGAGCATGCTGGGAAACTATGACAGAAAACACACCCTGTCCTCCGTAACTAAAACATTACAATTCAGTAGGAACAGCAAACTATGTGTTCAGTGACACTGCCATTTACAGTCAGGGAACCCTAAGTCTGAGCCAGGATGTCTCATCTCAGGCAGTGTCACTCGATGTACATGTCAGGACAGCATGTGCAGGCAGGGCAGGGTGTGCCTGCTTCAGAAGCAAGGCTGTGGGGAAGCTGTGTAATGCGGCACGGACACCAGTTGACACAAACTCATTGAGTTGAGTTTTTTTCACTTGTTTAATTTTGAATTAATTTTGTTTGTTGAGCCTTCATAAACTTGTACTGTTTTTGAAACTTCATGTCTCTGACTGGATATAGGGTTCTCACCAATTATTTCAGGTTTAGTCTAATTAACTTGAGATTCTTGGTCTTTCTATGCAGTGGAATATAAGTGACACTATGTCTAAATGATGTTCCACCGATTGAAGGGATGATGTCATTTTGAACTGACAATGATGCTTTTATGAATTTGGTGGGAGGTTGGGTAGAAGATACCTTGGTTTAATGGAACTTATTTCAGTAGCAGAGTCAAGCCATCTGGCATTCAAACTCATCCACCTTCTGGTTTCTCTGATCATGTGAGCGCATGTGTTTATGTTTGCCCACGAAGGCCCATGTATGCCAGAGGATGGGATTGGGATGTGTTCCCATCACTTGTCCACTTTGTTTTTGATCCAGCATCTCTCACTGGATGCAGATTGTGCCTTTACAGCTAGAATGGCTGCCTGGCCAGCAAGCTCCTTGGGTCCACCTCTCTCTGCTTCCCAGGACTGGTATTATGATGCTTATGGCTGTGACAGCTTTTCTGTTGGTGCTGGGGATCAGAACTCAGGTCCACTGCTTATTTGCAAGGCAAATATTTTATCTACCAAGGTATTTCTCCAGGCCAGGGTTTCTATGATCTTAATTACATGTGTAGATCTTTGATTCTTGATTTCCTGGTCTAGAAAAGAGCTTAGTAACAGAATTGTTACTAAGCACAAAGTTGTTATCATTTCATGTATGGGGCATGTATATGTGCATCTCTGTGTGTGTGTTTGTGTGTGTGTTGTGTGTTTGTGTGTGTCTATGTTTCTGTCTGTCTGTCTATATCTATATATTTATGTATCTGTGTCTGCATATGTAAGTCTGTGTCTGTTGCTCTAAACATCAAGCTCAGGTTAGCCCTTAGGAACCAGCAGCTCTCCCTGCATCTCATTTTGGCACACACACCTTCTGAAGGCTATGCCCTTCTCTGTCTCATAGCAGGAGAAGCTGATACATGAGTTGGAAGAGGAACGGCACTTGAGGCTACAGAGTGAGGAACGGTTGCGGGAGGTGACCCTGGAGTCAGAGCGCAACAGGATCCAGATGCGTGGCCTGCAGCAGCAGTTTTCCAGGTACTGCTCTCCCATGAGCACGGTGGTCCTGCGGTCTACCCCCTCTTGACTTTCTGGGAGGTTTGTTGCCTTCAGCAAGTGCACGAAGTCAAACCATTCTCTTCCATTCTCTTCTCAGAGTGATCAGTCCTCTGGGATTTATTTTGACCTCACCGTTGAGGCTTGTGACAAACTGATTGTCTTTTCTTCTCTGAAAGCTTGCTTCCCTTAAGTGTTGTTTGTAAAATATTACGAATTATGCTTTTCCCCTTGTAGCTTCAAATGAATGAGACTCGGACTATCGTTTATTTATTTAGCTTTGGAAATTCATTGGGGGGGGGACCCCTAATCTACTTTTCTAACAGCTGAACTGGTTACCTCCCCAGCTGTGAACCCCAAATACTTGCTGTTTAAATCTTCCTGGGCTATTTCGGCTCCTGCAGTCTGGGGTGGAGAGGGCATTTCACTCTGGCACATGCTGCTGGTCCATCACTAATGGAGGGAGACCTCCAGTTTTCCAATCTTCTCCATGATGCTTTTTTTTTTAACCTCCCTCTTTTCTTCCCTCTCTTCCTTCCTCCCTCCCTCCGTCCTTCCTTTCCTCCCTCCCCCCTCCTTCTCTCTCCTGGTACCTACTGGACCCCCCCACACCCTGTAACTCAAACTCCACCTCTCTCTATTCTCCCCAGTAGTCACTTGGAGCCATTTCTATTTAACCAGTGGTTTTAACGTAGGGAGTAAGGTTTGCACAACAAAAGCTGGTACAGGTGAGAATTTGTTCCTCTTGGGGCAACCAGACCTTGGGGTACAGAGTTTAGCATATGATTTTAGCAGCACCAGACCAACCTCCAACAGTTGTTTGGTGGGTTTGCCATGGATTAGATTCTGTGGGTGTGCTGTGTCTATGGCCAGCTAGGATAATACGATTTTAATGGTCCTCCCAGTAGTTTTAGCATGTGAGTCTAATTGTTTGGTGTATTTTTACTTTTTTTTTAATGAGGAGCCAAAAATAAAGAATAACAGGTTTATTTCTTTTAAGAAGGTAAGGTTACTTTTCAATTTTAGTCATTTACTATAGGACCAGGTGATGGCACAACTTCTATGTTAAAGTCTATTCAGTGCTAAACGAGAAAACACCAGCATGTGCATTAAAGCTCCGAGTCCAAGGTCCATTCACTTCCCTAAGTAAAACGGGAAAACTATTTCATTCCACATTTTTATCTGGAGGTCATCCTAGGCTGTGTCACGCTTGGGAAGTTGCCCTACAAAGTTAATGTTCATGAGCGCTGTGGGGGGCCTGTATTTCCATCATGAACCTTGTTATATCAATAGTTTAATATCTGTATCTCCCTCTCTCTATTCCTCCCTCCCTCCCCTCTTCCCCCTCCCTTTCTCCCTTCTTCTCTCACTCCCTCCCTCTGTGGTGGTATCACACCCTTGGGTGTAAGTCCTTGCTTCCCACCTTGTTTGAGACAGGGTCTCTTGCTGCTTTTCTCCTCCTGTGTACACCAGACTAGCTGGCCAGTGGGTTCCTGAAATTCTCTTGAGTCTGCCTCCCATGGAGAGACAAGAATACCCAGAACTAGGAATGAAGATACAAGGGCTGTTGTCTGTCTTTATGTGGATTCTGGGGGTTTGACTGCAGGTTCTCATGCTTACACAGCAACTGCTTTAACCCTCTGAGGCATCTCCACAGCCCCGCCCCTAAGTTTTTAAATGTGTTGTAGAGAAAGACCTCAATTCAGCCTTGAGATCATATTCCTCACTGTGGGTAACACACACTGCCGATGCTCATGTCCTTGGCTTGGGGGCTGCAAAGAACATGGCAGGAAGAAAGTATGACTCATCTGTATTTATTACTGTAATTTAATACACTGTCAAACTCATGAAATTACTCAGGTGCTATAGAAAACACCAATAAATACTTTAACATTTCCATGGCCCACCCCTTAAGCCCCTTATAACCCCTTACCCACAGTTCATCTCTCCATTGTGTGAACTCTCACTTTCTGTGCAAGAGCCAGTAATAACAGAGGTTCTCCAGTCCAACTTGAAGCCCTGCTGTGGAATACCTACTATTTTAATGATACAGGAAGGAAGGGGGCAGGGCTCACTCTTTGCACTATCTAATTGAGATGTCTCTATAGTCAAGCTATTGATTTCCATGATGGGCCACAAAAGACACAGTAAATTATTTTCATATGATACTAGGTGATGCTAAGGTCACCAGTTGTAAATCAAATGACAATCCCACATAGATTTGAGTTACACAAGAGTCCGAACTCTATCCTGGGCTGAAAGAGAAGATAATTATATGTACAATAAATAGAGGTTGCTTTCCCAGACTGCTTCTGTGAGGAAATTTCCCACTGTAATCAGGTTTCTTATGTAGCGCTTAAGGGGCCTTAAAAAGGGTCAACTACAATTACAGTCAGAGAACTGATAGAAGCCAGCTGGGACGGGGCATATACGACAGATAATTGCATGATCATTTGGGATCATTGAACTATTTTTGATGGCCTTTCACACGTCAAACTTTAGTTTTGAAGGTATGGCTGCTAGTGGTTGTGGATACAGTTCTGTTCAAGTCCTCGGTGTTGGATATACTTTTGCGCGTATTTTACAGTGGAATGGTTTTCTAATGATTTACATAGTAATCCAAAGTATTATGTTGAGCTTTAAAACTTAGAAAGGGATTTATTTTAACTCTGTGTATGTGTCTGTGTGTGGGAATGTGCACGTGAATGCAATGCCTGTGGAGACTAGAAAAGGGCGTTGGATCTTCTGGAGCTGGAGTTAGAGACCATTGCAGGGCACCTGTTTCAGATGTTGGGAATTGATTTCAGGTCTTCTACCAGAGCACTCCTGGTGCTTAATTCCAGAGCATGCTCTCTCTCTCTCTCTCTCTCTCTCTCTCTCTCTCTCTCTCTCTCTCTCTCTTTCTCCCTCCCTCCTTCCCTCCCTCCCTCCCTCCCTCTCTCTCTCTCTCTCTCTCTCTCTCTCTCTCTCTCTCTCTCTCTCTCTCTCTCTCTCTCTCTCTCTGTCTCTCTCTCTCCAACCCTCAAATTTAAAACTTTCAGATTCACAATGTTATCTTTCCCCCCCGTGGATTGACAATTCCCTTTTTATGTGTTAATTACTGGAGGTATGAAGTTATTCCCCACCGCCACGGGTAGATGTTAATTTTTAAATCAAATTCATGTGCTACCTTCTCAGATTTCTCTATGCTTTATATTGGGAGGTTGATTTATAAGAAGACCGACAAAAGAATTACAGCCTCCCTCATAGAAGCCACACCCTAGATTCTCTCAGAAGGTAGAAGGCTTAACAAGTGTGCTCACCACAATTTTATTACTTAGTAGAGTGCACAGTAGGAAAGATGGGTGTTTTCCTATCAGTTATCTTCCATAGGTGAGGGAGCCTCTCAAATGGTGAGCTCACCGAGGCAGGTGGCATTGCAGGGCTGCCTGTTGTGTGTGGTTACACACTCAAGGATATTTTCCACATGTAATGTCAGTTAAGCCTTTGCCTGGTGGGGCACGTACATGGCCAAACATATTTTATGAGAGGTTAATGCTGAAAAATTTCATAATTTTTCTCACCTTCTCTGCTCTTTTAGCTGTTTGCTCAATATGTGCTTATGTAGTTAGCCAAGCTTAGAGGTATAGACAGAGCTGAGGGCAGACATTCGCCTAGATAAAGGTGGGGATGGGCTAAGACCCAGCCTCCTCAACTCAAATTAATGAAGTGTTTGTGCCTCGCTAGGCTCACCTGGAGGAGTGTGTGCAGGGCCATTTTCTCCAATGGGTGCATATATTACCTTTCAATATGAGGCTTTTTTTTTTTTTGAAGCAATTCATGAAGAAAGCAGCAAGTACATAGACTATTGATATCAAACAAAGCCATACATGATTTGCACATCAGACTTGGTTCCTTAGGAAACAATCTAATGAATAAATAAATTGTTCCTGAAAGCTCCCGTCCTGTTTGTCTGTCTGTCTGTCTGTCTGTCTGTCTCTCTCTCTCTCTCTCTCTCTCTGAAGGTCAGATGACAATTTTGGAATTAATGTCACCTTCTGTCTTGGTAGAGTCAGGACCTCTTGTTTCCCACTGTGTACCCCTGTTTAGCTTGTCAACAAGCATCTGGTCTCCTGGTGCCATCTCCCATATCAAATGCACTTATCACTTATCGTCTGTGGCTTCTGATCCCAACTTGGACCCTTACTCACATGCAGCATGCACAGTGAGGGCTTTACCCACTGAGCCATCTCCACAGCCTGAAAGCTACCTATCTATCACAAATGTCCACGTTTATCGTGTTCACAAGAACAAAGAAAATTGCAAATGTAGATGACATTGTCTTACTTACTGTGGGAGAAGTGGAGGGGAAAGAAGGCCTTTGTCCCGATTCAGGGCTTGCAGCCTCGGTATGTGTTAATGGGTTAGCATGCTGAGGCATGGCTCTTCAGATGACATTAATGATTGCATAGAGCTAATAGTAATGTCTGGTTCTGTTGCAGAGCAGCTCTGTGCTTCGCTGTTTGTCACTTTAAATTAAAATTGGTCTAGTAGACTCAGCAGCTGGCAGGCATATTTTATAAACCATTTCCTGTCAGTAAATGATATCACGCCTGAAGCATCAGAGCCAGTGTTTCTCCCTGTAGCCTCGGAGTGTTCCCATTGTGGGAATATCAATGCTGTGCATCTAAGCACGGGGAACAACTATGCTGAGCCACTCTTAAGCACCCAGACATGGTGAGAATCGCCTGTGTAAAATTCCAGCTCTCACTCCCGGCATCCTGTTCTTTACATCTCTTTTGACCTTCTTCCTGGAGCCCTTATCGTCTGCCTTGAAGCTGTTTTCTTCCTTACAGTATGAGGGCTTCTTCTGTCACAGTTAACAGTTATGCTTAAGAACAGCTGGGTGGCTACATGCTGAACTTCCTGAGGCCATAATGGAGTTGATTTTTGCCAGGTATCCCATTCGACAGTCACTGTTCCCCTTATCCTCTCTCAGGTCGCTACAGGATCCTCAGGTTTGCTTTTGTTGTCCACTAGGAAGTATGGGGACCTGATAGAAAAGTGGGTGCCGAAAAGTATAATATACCCTTAACCAGTCTTCCTTTGTAAATGGCTCACACATACATTAAAAGAACATCTTGGGGCTAGAGAAATAATAGCTTAGTTCTTGCTACACTTGCAGAGGATTCAAGTTCGGTTCCTTACAAATGTGCTAGGAAACTTACAATTGCCCACAACTAAAGTTTCAGGGGATCGAAGCTCTATTTTGGACTTGGCACCAAAACATGAGCGTACATGTATATAGACATATACACATATACTTATAAATGTAAATAAATCTTAAAACCTTGGAGACAGCTTCCCTGCATGTCTTGGAAGGCCACACAAGAGAGGAGCTACCTGTTGGCCTCTGGATGGTCAGCAGCTCCTAGGCTCTGCTGTTCTCCTCCCAGACCACCAAGGACTGTGGTTTAAAACCTCACACGCTAAAACTGCTAGAAGAAAACATAAACAGAACCCTACAAAACATAGGTGTAAGGAAGGCCTTTCTGGAGAGGCCTCTGTTGGCGGAGAAATTAAGGGCAAGATGCTAACATTAGCTCATCTCTGAGCCTAGCTTCTCCGGATGCCTTGATCCTTCTGATGAATGTAAAGGGCAGTTTCTTTTCTTTTTCTCATACTGGCATATAATGTTTTCTTTTATAACCCTTCCAACTTCCCAGGAACCTACCAACCATCCTCTCTCCCTCCCTACTTTATATCTTTTTTGTTAACTATTTTTTGTCACTAATACCCTACTGAATCCAGGTAGTGTTGCCTATGTGTGTATCAGCATGTGGCCATGTACTGGGGAAATGGGGCACCTATCATTGTCCGTGCCTATAAAGAAAAGTGGCTTACTCCTCAGTGGTTATCACTGCCAATAGCTCCACAGATAGGAGCAGGTCCTTGAGCTCTCCTCCTCTTCCATACTGAATAGACTGGCTTGATCTTATACAGGTCTTGTGCAGGCTAACAAAGTTGCTTTGAGTTGATGTGTGTGATAGCCATGTCACCAGAAGGCAGCTGTCCATGGCTCCTCTCCTAAGCTCTGGCTCTTACATGGTCTGTCCACATTGTCTGTCCACTTTTTCCTAATGTTCCAGAGATTCACTTACTATTGATTTGGACTTGATATTTCTACATTCTCCACAATTTTTTTGGGGGGGGGGCGTTGAGAAATGAGACTTTTCTTTGAAAACAGAACCTTCTTATTTGCCACTCTGTATAAATATACCAGAAATCTTAAATGGCTGAGAAACTGATTGGAGGATAAATTTCCTTCGGACTACAACAGATGGAAGAAAATATTTTAATCGGTATATTTCAACATTCGTGGTTAACATTAACATGAGTCATATTTTCCTGTCTGAAGTTTGCATTTTAGTGATCTTACCCCAGCAAAGCCGAGACAGCAGAAGACGACTATATAGAGAACTAGAAAGAAAGGCATTTTAGCTCGGGTCACCACTAATTTAACAAATCTGGAACATTCTGCTCTCCCTTTGTATTTTTATTCCTACCTAAGAAAAGTGACACTGTAACATGTTCGTTCTTAAAGTTCTAAAAGTGAAACCATTAAATACTGGGCTGGGAAGATGCTCTAGTGTGTCACGTGTTTACAGAGAAGCCTAGGGACCTGTGTCCATTCCCAGAACTCATGTAACAAGTGTGATGGTATGTTTTTGTAATCTCAGTGCTTTAGAGGCAGACAGGAGTGGGTCCCTGTGACTTTCCTAGTCAGCTTGGGGGACTCCAGGCCAGTGAGAGAACCTGTCCTGAAAAGAGAATGGGTAGATGGTAGTCTGAGGGATAACACCCGATGTTGGCATTGGGCTTTTCGCTCTTTCTGTCTCTGTCTGCCTCCCTTTCTGTCTGTGTCTGTGTCTGTGTCTGTGTCTGTGTCTGTGTCTGTGTCTGTGTCTGTGTCTCTGTCCCTGTCGCTCTGTCTGTCTGTCTCTCACTCTCTCGTGAGAGTTCTCTCTCTCTCTCTCTCTCTCTCTCTCTCTCACACACACACACACACACACACACACACACACACACACGTATATACTCATACATACCAAAAGCCATGTGTTGTTGCCTGCTGGGCATTTCTGCAGCGCCCACAACCTTCATGCATAGTGTGGTGTCTTCACAGGCAGCAATCCTCTGCCTTGTGGTTTGTTCAGAGACGAGTGGTACAGTCCCACCTGTAAGGTCCTCAGTAACTCTATTTAAGTCATTGGACCCTCCAGATCCCCATCCTTTCCTGTGTAAAATGAGGAAAGTGGATTGCATTATGGTTTTAGAATGCCTTTCATGCTCTTTAGAAGACAGTGAGTTAGGAATGAAATGCATTTAGTTATTGTGTGAAATAAATATTACACAGTTGTACCCAGGCCTTTGAAGTCTCTGGCCCTGAGTTCCTATGCTGAGGTGCTTGGGTAGACTGATTGTCCTGGGGCCCAGGCCTTCATCACAGTGGTCTCTGTGAGGCCTGTCTTGGGATCATGTCTGTTTTAGAATTTAACTGAAGAACTCTTAATTAGAAAACTACCATGCCAGATGAAAAGGAAAAGTTTGAGGAGACAATTGAATTTAAATACTGCGGGCGCTGAATAACCAAAGGAAGGAGATGAGTTGAGGTGAGCAGCCATTCTGCTCTTCATCCCAATGGTGTCTGCTTCAGGATTTATTGAGCCTGCTTAGGACACACCCTTAGGAGTGGCAGCGTTATATTGTTTTATGTATATGTATATATGTATATTATATATATATGTGTATATATATATATATATATATATATATATATATATATATATATATTACTTTGTTCTTCTGTTCAGATCATTTCTCTGATCAGATAGGCATCAATTCAAATACCAGTGAAGGGGCTGGGGGGTGGCTCAGTTGGCAAAGTGTTTGACTTGCAAATACGATGGAGGCCTAGAACCCACGGGAAACAAAGGAAGACAAGGAAGACATGGATAGGTACATCCTTGTAAAGCCAGCACTGGGTGGTGGCAATAGACAGGTCTCTGTGCCTCACTAAACACCAACTTCAACATTCCAGCTAAAAGTAAGAGATTCTTTCTTTAAAACAAAACCAAATAGGCACAGGTGCACATGCACACACACACACCAGCACACACACCAACACACACACACACACACACACACACACACACAGACACACACAGGAGACAATGTCCTGAGGAACACATTCAAGGTTGAATTCTTGATCTACATGAATGCACACACATGTGTACGTGTACCAATATGTGCATGGACACCTGACACACATACACTTAAACATGAAATTAGCAGTGGTTTATTTTCACTCCTTATGTTTTTCAATGACTTACCATAACTTTGAATTTGGTATTGGCTCTACCACAACAGACCTTTAAGAAAATAAATCAAGCACATAGAAAGGTGTTTTGTTTTCCAACTGGAAACTGAACACATTTTCCTAGTCAATAGTCAAAGCTCTGTTTGGGGGTGCTCACATTCAGGAAAAATTCCCTTTTTAAGTGCATAGTTCACTAAGTTTTTGCTCATTCCCTTAAATTATCACTACTAGCATTAAGCATGGAATCTTTCCATGTCCTAATTAACTCCCTCTCTGCACCTCAAACCCCCAAGCAACTGTGGATCTGATTTCACTCCCTGTGGCTTTTGATCTTCCAGAACACTTCAGTCAGTCACTCAGCTCTGCTCTTGGAGATGGCTTGCTGTTGTTTCTCTGTTGTCTAGTTCTCCTTGCTTTTCAGGAGGGACCTGTGTGCAAATATTTCCTGTTGGAGTATCCATTCACCTATGTGCAGACCAATGGGCATCTTTCAGTTTTTGTTTTAACTTTATGTTATTCCGTTTGTTTGTGCACTTATGTTTGTGTCTGCATAAGGGTATGTGCAGTGTGTGTATGTGCGTGTGGCATCTGTGGAGACCAGAAAAGGGCCTCAGATCCTCTGAAACCAGAGTTAACAACCTTATAAATGACCCACTATAGATTCTGGAAACTAAACTTGGGTCTTCTCCAAGAGCAGTATATGCTCTTAACCACTTTGCCCCCGCCCCCTTTTTGAGAGCATATAAATAAATATAGAGTAGTTATTTATATGTGGGTCTTACAAGGTATTTTCATGCCATACACACACACACACGGAGGGAGAGGGAGGGAGGGAGGGAGGGAGGGAGGGAGGGAGGGAGGGAGAGAGAGAGAGAGAGATGGAGAGAATAGGATTATAGTATTGCCAAGTGCATTTTTTACTTCATCAGATTAGTTAACCATTTCCAGAGTAGCCACCACTTTGTATGTCCCCTTAGCAATGTCCAGTTTTCACTGTCCAGACTGATGTATGCTTGGCAGAACAGGAAGCACCCAATGTGAAAACCAGCAGAAAACCAAACCAAACCAAAACAACAATAACAACAACAAAACCAAATGGGCTTAGTGTACATCTTTAAAAATAACACTGGTTCAGAAAGACAGGCTGGTGCCAGGGATGTAGCTCAGTTGGTAGATTGCTTTCCTGGCACTCACAAGGCCTGGGTTTGGATCCACAAAGAGAGGAAGGAAAGAAGAAATGGATGGAGGGAAGGAAAATCTCTCAGCCACTCAGGTGCTTCTTTTCAGTCCTGGCTCTTTGACAACTAACTTCAGAGGCAAGTGACCTCTCAGATTTTATATTATTCAGAGTTAACCTTTAATACATCTCATGAAGCACTTCAATTTAAACTTGGCCTTTTTTGGTAAAGAACCTTCAAGTTACTCCCCATACCTTTATTTTCTTTCACATTTGCCTGCTCGTTTTCTTTTTAAAAGAGACATTTTATTTTTATTTATGTGTGTTTGTGGGGTTGAGCGTGTATGAACACATGAATACGTATATCTCTGGAGGCCAGAAGAGGGCATCTGATTGTATCTTTGTCATGATGGACATAGTTATTTGTTGATAAAGAAATAAATGAATAGATATGTGAATGAATGAATATCTTCACTACCGTAGAAAGATGCCTCAGGATTGTAATTTCACAGGCTTAGGCATATGGAAGAGTTTTATGAATAGTGTGTTTATGACAGAAATTTGCTTCCAAGGGAGGTTATAGAAAAACTGTTTCTGGGGAATCTTTAAAACTTTGATAATAGTCATCACTCTTGGAGTTATAAACCGTGATGGCCTGGGAGGATGGAGACCTGACTTTCCATTCCAGGGCTTTGATGATGGAGTGCTCACCTTTAAAAGATGAGCTGCGTATTGCCAAATACTCTTTGCAGGAATCCTTTCTGCAGGGCACTAAATAAAATTTGGTGCATTGAAAGTTTCCTTCCCAAAGGGTAATATTTACTTTCTGAGAGTGTTTTATGACACTAGGATAACGTTTCTCCCAGCCTCTCTCTGCTTGGCCTGTGGGAAGAGAGCAATCCTCAAAGTGATAACTGAACTTCTGATTGCCTCCTTGGTCCACAGTCATTGCATTAAAGAGGGCCATTCACATAGAGTATGTCTCTCAGTGTTTACGGTAAACACCTGGGATTGTTCTCTGGACCCTCCTTGCTGAGTTTGTGAAAAATCATAGAGAGAGTATTGTCCTTGTTTATAGATGTATACTGCTAACAAACAGACGTAGGCTATCAAGGTGGTTTGCCTAGGATGAAGCCAGAGATTAGCTGTGCTGAGGCTGCAGGGTTGAAAGGGAACAAGTACGAGGTAGTTGTCGTTAAATAGTACTTCAGAAATTCATCTTTTCTTGGGTTTGTCTCTTATAGGGGTCGCAGGTAACAGGATGCTCTTTCTCAAGATAGAAATGGGAATCTCTTTTCTGATACTTAATTCCTATAATCAGCTAAAGCTGTAATGTTTTCTTGTGAACTTCTGTTAGTATAGACATCAATGTGCCTATAGATGGCTTTATCCTTCACTTCTGGTCCACTTTCTTGGTCTGTTTCCTTCCCTCCCTCTGTATCTTCCTTCATCATCATCTGTCTCCTGCTCTACTTCTCTGGATGTAGCCAAGGTTGGCGATGAACTCATGACCGTCCTGATGATGACTGGCAGCCACAGACATCTCTGCCACTGTCAGTGTATAATGTCTTTGATTTCAGGACTGTGTAGCCAATAGCTAAAACTTCCCATTGTAGCTAATAAATGATGAATAAAATTAATGAGATATTATTTCAGACAGGCAACACTGCTGTTTGAATTTACTGTTGAGCCATCTCTTACCATGGATGACATTTGGTTCCCTAGCCCGTTGTTTTCAGACTTAGAATTTTATTTTTATTTGACTTAAAATAAATGTTTCATTTGAGTGCTATTAATGAATTAATAAATTTTTATGTCTGTACCATTGAAACCAAAATCTGACCATTAAAGAAAGGACAAAAGTGATAAGTTTTTGTGTTCGGTAGGGTAAGAGACAGACACTACAATAAATAAACCATCTCCTGCTACCTAATGGTCTTACAGTTAATAAAACATCATACAGAGGGCTGAGCCAGTGACTCATCTGGTAAAGTGCTTGCTGCATAACTGTAATGAGCAGAGTTTGATACTTTGAATCTATATGGAAATCCAGGTTTGGTGGTGGATGCCTGGATTACCCAGTGCTAAAGAGTCAGAGATAGGAAGATCCTTTGGGCTCAATGGCCATCAAACCTACCCAAACTGAAGCGTTCAAGTTCCAATGAGAGATAAAGTCTTAAAATAGGGTGCCAGGCTCCTGAGCAGTAACACCTAGCTTTGATCACTGGCCTTCGTTCACATCTTCACACATATGCACAGGCAGTTGTGAACCCACAACGAACACATGCACACACATATAGATACATATACAAAGTACACACTGAAAAACAAAACCTCATTAAAATTAATGTCACATAATTGCTCTAAGGCAAGTAGGAAGAATAATTGAGGGATTGAGCCAAAAAGGCATCTGCAGCTAGTATGCCCCCATCCCCTCTATCTCCAGCAGTGAAACCAAACCACACCAAACCAAACCAAACCAAACGACAACAAAAGAAACCACTCCCCTCTGCCTACCTCTGCAGTGTTGGTCTTAAGACTATCTCAGTCACACAAGTCAATCTTACTTTGTATTATTTTCAGAAGCTCAACGGTCACCTTTGATGTCAGAAATATTTTAAGAATTGATTTCTGTTCCCACAGTCATTCACATTATTGTCAAGAACATCCCCAGTGAAGTAGTAATGTATTTAGTATACGCCCAGTATTCCAGACACACAAAGAGCTTACAAGTCTTTTGCCTTTTCGGAGATAATCACCAGAGCCCTTGATATGTTATCAGGAAATATCCTGTAGGTCTTTGTAATAGATGAGACTAGCTCCAGATCCTGCAGGCTGGGACTTTTACAGCAGACTGTGCTGAGTAAAGGGTTATGTAGCAGACATGTAGGGCACAGGTTACTGCCTCTCTGCCTCTGAAGTCCAGCTCAGGAGAGGAGACCTTGAGGTGACACTGATGGTGAAAGTGTCCACCATTTAATAAAGTGACAAGTTGGGTCTAAATGGATGGAGAAGGACATTTTACATGTGCAAAGCTGTAACTTCAAACTTCCACCTTGACTTGTATGTGTAGACAGACATATTTCATTTCTGTGTGTTGGGGTTTATGCGTAGGTGTGTACATACCCGTGGAGGCCAGAGGACAATCTCAAGAGTCATTCTTGAGGTGAGATTCCCCCTTGTGTTAGCAACAGATGTTCTGTATGGAACTTGCACTGAGCTGTGCTAGCCAGTCCGCGAGGAATCCAAGGGCTCTGCCAGTGTTGGGATTACAAGTGTGCATTACTATGCTCAGATTTTTTTTAACATGGGTTTGGGGATCTGACTCAGGTCCTCATGCTTTCAAAGCAGGTACTTTACCAAAGTCACCATCCCCTCAGCCCGCTCTTTCTCATGGTGATCTTTAAGCATAAGATGCAAGGGGTTCAGATTATTGTTTGTCTAGTTTTATGATCCTTTAAGTAGAATTGATCCTGTTGGAGATGCTATTGAAGGGAACTGAGATAAGATGGATGATTTCTTGTTCTTGAGTTAAATAGAACCATATACAATATTACATGTAGTAAAACAAATTGAGGCACAGTCTTAGGCAGCCCAATGCGTCTTCACTTTCACCATGTAGCTGAGGATGGCCTTGAACTTATGATCCTCCTGTTTCCCCTCTCTTCTGTAAATGCTGGCTTTATAGGCCTACATCACCATGGGCAGTTCATCGGGTGCTGGGGTTAAACACGGGCCTTTGTGCAGGGCAGGCAGGCCCTTTACCAACTGAGTTACCTTCCCAGGTCCCTGTAATTTGGTTGATAATATCCCTTTCTGGAAGAGTTCTTAAAGAATTTCATTTATGAATGAGAAAACCTGAGGTTCAGAGGGGTTAAAATAAATTGTCTTGCATACATCCTGGCTGTTCTGTAGCTGGGTTGTTCTCATTCATCCTGAGTTTCTACTGTTTCCTCGTTTTGCTAGCTATGCAAGAACTGAGGTGTTTCAACCTTGGGCCAAGTGCTTTCTGTGTTCTAAAGCATGTCCTGTCCTTGCTTATAGTCCTACGAGGAACTATTAACATCTATGTTTTATAGATAAGGAAAATAAGTGCAGAGAGATTAAACATCTTGGTGAAGGTCACACAGCAATTGGTTTGGCTGAGTCAGGACAAGCCTGCCTGTCGCTTAAGGAACATTTCCCTCTCACTGCATCCTACAAAAATTTAATGTGCTAAGCTCCCCAAACACTCAGTGCTTGCATCTGTTCAGCTTTATTGTTGAGCAAGTATGTAGTTTCTCCTTTAAATGTATGCTACCGTAGTAGATTTTGATTATTTTTGAGAAGCCAAGAGTCTCCACTGATTGCTTAAGACATAGCCTGTGTGATTGACAAAGTGCCTCATTTTGCCTAAGAAATAAAACATTGCTTGAAAAATGTCTTCAGTGCTCTCTAAAGCAGCTGAGGCTTCCTAATAATTAAATTCAAATTCAAATAGCAGTATGTGTTAGGCTAGAAATTCCTTATTAAGAAATGCCTCGGAATTGAAGAAAGTTGTTAAATTTGAAGTGAATAATAAATGTAAATATAATGATTTATCATTTCTCCTACCTAATTAAAAATAGTTTTGGCTTATATGCGATATTTCAAACAATATTTATTTCTGATTTTCACATAAAACAAAGTTTTTCAATTGCTGTAAGGAAAAAACCATTTTCAAATGGGAGAAGGGTGTGTATGTATGTGTGTGTATGTGTGTGTGTGTGAGAGAGAGAGATTGTGCATGTATACGTACTTATATATATATGTGTGTGTTCTAAAAATAAATCTGTAAGTAAATACAAATGGAGAAAGTATGTTTTTTATATGTAGACTGATTTACTAAGGCAAGTGGATCAGTGCATTTGTATGTTCATGCATGTGCACAAAGACAATATTCGCCGATGCATGTGGAAAGATAAAGCGGGAACGCTCTCCTATAGAGCAGGGTTTCTCAGCCTATGGATCCCAACCTCTCTAGGGATCAGTCATCCCATTCACACAGGTCACCAGAGACTGTTGGTAAACACCAACATTTACATTATGATTCATAACAGTAGCAAAATTACAGTTATGAAGTAACAACAAAAATAATTTTAGGGTTGGGGGACAGCACAACATGAGGGTCACAGCATAGGCAGGTTGAAAACCACTGCTGGAGAGGGAGGATGTGACAGACCAGTAATAGGAACTGCATTTCCATGAATTAATCTTGATTTTAAGATGTATATTGTAACTTAATATCTGATTCTAAAATTCCTGCAATTCAAGGCAAATTTCATTATGACAAATACATTCAGAGAAAAACCAATTTAAGTGACTGAAAGTTACAGAATGTTATACATCCTTTGCACCAATCACATCGGCGACAAAGGCAAGGCAGAACCCCGCTTCTTTTGGTAGTCTCCTATTGATGCTGTTATCTTGTTCTTCTGAGACTCAGAGTCCAATCTAGCAAGTCTTTGTCATCCACAACTTACATAATTAAGAATCCTACAGTGTGTTGTAGTGAGCCACTATGTGGAATGGAACCTTCCCATTCCTAGTGATACAAAAAATGACGTCCAGTACTGAAAAAAGCAATCATACGATACAGGACACTCCAAGCACACCTAAGCCCTCAAGAATGCTGGAGGTGAATTTGTTACTCCTCCAACTAGTAAGAAGAGAGCATCAAGCATTTATTCTGTCTTCAGGGACTGTAACTGTATCAGCAACGAGAGGGAAAGTTCTGCCTTAGGAGACATCTTGATAGAAAGAAAGATATACCAGAAATATATGAAGAATAGATTACAACTCCGTATAAAAGATTGTACCTGGCCAGGGACCACAATGTCAGTTAGCACCGTAGAGTGGTATAGCTATATGTTTTCTTCTCCTGATGGTGAAGCCTAGCAACACCTATGAAGTAGGCAACATCCCCACCATGATAGAGTGTACCCTCAAACTGTGATTCAGAACACACCCTTCCTCCTCTAAGCTACATTTGTCAGGTAGTTTATTATAGTGACAAGAAAATTAGCCAATCTGCTGGACAAATACCCACTGACTGCTGATCTGAAGACTGAGAGGCAGCTGTAGGACAAACTGACTGGCACCTTTTCCTCCACAGGAAAGTGGAAACTGATGTAGCAAGAACGGCTTGGTTGCCCTCTGACCTGTCATAAGGGGGTGGGGAATGACAGGTTTCATTCCATCCATTTTCTGAAAGTGTAAGGCCAGCAGTAGACACCATGAAACATCTGGCCCTGGGTCATCTCTAACAGAAATAAGACAATTATTTGTGGGCCAGTCTGGTCCACCATGGTGACCTTGGGCCCAATTTAGTGACATCTGGACATGTGTAGGAGGCAAATTATAGCATCGTTCTGACAACAATTTTATATTAAACCAAATAGCTGATGCTCAGCTGTCCACACAAAGGCTTGGAAGGCTTTCAAATGCTTCTGGGTCTCGCTGCAGATGGTGAAGCCATTCTTGTGCACGATGGCTGACGGTTTCAGCTGAAAGTTAGCACCAGAAGCACAGCTACAAATTATACTGTTAATCCATCCTTTGGACAGATATTTATAGTGACTTCGTTAGGCTCCAGACACTCTCTATGCTCCTGCATGTACATATACTCATTTGGTCCTTCAGTTAACCAGTGCATTACAGCATCACACATACTGTGAAGATGAGTGAAGGAACACTCGGAGATCAAGAACATGAGACTGGAAGAAAACCCATACAACAGAGGCAGTGTTTCATCTCCACAGGTGTGTGTGTGTGTGTCCCCTCATGTATGTGTACATGTGTGGATGCAGATGTCAGGTATATTTCTCAATGCCTCTGGATATTATTTATGGGGACAGGTTTTTTTAAATGTTTTACTCAAAAATCAAACATTTTAAAGTTGAATCAAATACATTATGTTATGCAATAATAGACTTTGGCATACACCCAGATTTCACTGATTTAGCTAGGCTGCTGGCTAGCATTAGAGACCCACCTGTTGCTACATCTACTTTCACCATCAGCTCCTAAGGGAATAATGGTCCTTATGATTCTCTCCCTCATGAACATTAACTGAGTGCTTATTTCATAGTCAAAGTAGAGAATGCATGGAGGTCGGTCTCTGTATACCTCCTTATCTCACTTAGCATGTGCTATATAGACTGAATCATGCTTCCACCCAATAGTCATAGGGCCTAGCTCCCAGTGTGACTCCATTTGAAGATAAGTCCCTCATAGAAGTAATTAAGGTTAAATGAGTCCCCAGGGGTGAGACTAGTCTGATTGAACCACTTCCTTAATGAGAAGACTGGATTTCAGAACATTCTTTCTCCCTGAAGACATAAGAGAAAGGCCATATGAAGATACAATAGAAAAGTTACTGCATGTGAACCAGGAAGAAAGGCCATACCAGACCCAAACCATGAGAGGGCAATGTCTGCCTCAGCATGTTGCTTCCACTGTATTTCGTAGTCCTCACTAAACCAACACCAGGGAGAATGGCAGCCCCTCTCACCAGGGTCCTTCCTGTGTCAGTGTTTTACTTTATCATTCTTACTTGTTTCTTAAACTAACTTTGAATTAACATTCAAATCATATTTTATGAATAAATCATTTGAAGATTCCAACACTTTTGTATTTGTGTGATTGCGTTTGTATATGTGACAGTGCATGTAAAGGTTGAAGGCAGACCTTAACCATTGCTCCTCAGAAGATACTTTTGATTTCTTTAAAAAATATTTTATTACATTTATATTTAGTGTGTGTTCTTTCCATGTCTCTATGAATATTTATGGATGCCACAATCAGAGGACAAGTTATAGAATTTGGTTATTTTCTTCTACCATGGAAGTTCCAGGAATGAAGCTCAGGTCATTAAGTTTCATAGCCAGCACCTTTATCTGCTGAGGTATATTCCCCACTCCATCTCACTTTTTTAGACAGGGTTTCTCATTTTACCTGGAGCTTCTTAACTAAGCTAAGGTCTCTGGCCAGTGAGCCCCAGGGATCCATCTATATCTACCTCCTATATATATTTAAAGCTAGGATTGTAAGATACCCATCTTTTTAGATATGGCTTCTGCTGATAAAACTAAGGTGTGCATGTCTGATATCTGGACCATCTCCACAGTCCCAAAACTTTCACTACTTTATTAGAAAAGGCAGTTGAAGGCATTTTGTAAAGGGTGGAATAGCCATAGAGAACTGTCTCAGAAACCTACAACAGGAAGCAGGTCTGTGAGTGACAGTTGAGCATGTAATAGGTTGGTTCAGGGACACCTCAAGCGAGGCTGTTGGGGGATGAAGTATGACTGGAATCCCTGGTTACCTTGGCAGGCAGAAGATGAGTAATGAGCTTGGTCCCTTGATTGCATCTCTCCTCTAGCTTTGAAGCCTTTCTATCTCAAGTCCAAGGAAATGAGTAATTTGCGTCAGCCAGTAACAAAATCAGAATAGTTTATTTACTTGACTGCTTATGTTTCTGCACGTTCCTCTGGTAACTTGGTTCAATAATGAAATTTACGTTGACTTTATATATTTTCTGCATTCATTCTGGAACTCCCCCTATCATGTCAGAATAAAGTCTTTCAATACTGAGTTTTACGTTTGGTTTTTTTTTCCCCCTCGGTAAAATTTGGTCCCATTGAGAATGTTAAATGGAATCGAAGCTCGCTATTCCATCTGCTTAATCACTTGAATTAAAAGCATGCTCATATTTAGAAGCAGACTTTTGAAAACTATAGCTATGTTTGTTACCAGGGACGATCCGAGTAAATAAAAGCTAGAGCTTTAGCTTTTATAGAACTATAATTAAAATAAAACTGAATCATGTATTTTCTTAACTCCTCTATTTTCTTTGTCCTCAAACCAGGAATATCAGTTTTTGTAAGTCTGTTTACAACTGCGAGCATATAGGGGATACAACTTTAATTTTAAAATTATCCTATTTATTTATTGAGGGTATGTGCAAGTATAGAGCTCAGAAGAAAACTTTTGGATGTCTGTTTTCTTATCCTACAGAGTTAGTACCAGAGGTTGAGAACTCGGGTCATCAAGCTTGGCCTCAGGCATCCTTACATGATGAGAGAACTCACTGGCCCAGAGAGAAACACCTTTATAACACTCATCCAAGAAGGCACGGCTGATTTAACCAAAAGCTGTGTTCCCTTCGTCTATCACCGATGCTCATCTACAATGCTTTGGTTTTTTCAGCAGCAAATATACTTCTTTCCAAACAGCTTGGAGGAATTTTGTTTCTGGGGATTCTGCAGTACACATCCCCTGACCAGAGCTTAAGGTTTGACTGTCTATCCCTGAGATGCATTGCAGCTAAGTAAATCATCACTTAATTTTATAAGGTGCTTTTCATCCTGAGATGTTTAGGGAGTATCTGTTCTTTAAATTAATGTTTGTGTAATCTGAAGGTTTTGCTTCTCAGAGAAGATATTTTATACAACCTCGAGACGTATTTGGTAGAATTGCTTCCTCTATAAATCAATGTGAGAGAAAATGGTGGCACCCTAACAAAATTTGAAAGCAAGCAAAAAAATTTAAAATGAGGATGAGTATAGAGCTGATAAAATTGATATGCCATTATTCACAATATCCAAGAAGTGGAATCAACCAAAATGTCTGTTGGAAAAAAAATAGGTGGGCAAAGGATAGATGGTACATTTATACAAAAAGATGCCCATCAACCTTGAAGGAAGTAGGCTCCACACTTGTAACAGCAGTGTGAAAGAACCTGGAGGACTTCAGACTAAGTGAATAAGGCACAGAGAGATAAATGCTGCATGACCTCACCTCCATGTTGAATATTAAAGGGATGAAGAATGAGTACAAGCATAGAATAGAAGTGGAATCCTCCAAGGGCTGGAGGGCATGGGGAGATGCTGGCTAGAGGGTGTAAGGTATCATTTGTGCAGGATGGGTAGGTTGTGGAGACTCTTTAGAAACAATGATGATTGTGGTTGGATGTTTTGAAATCATAGAGGCAAATGCCATGGACTCCCTTATATAGTAAAGGTAATCTGGAGAGAAAGCTAGTCACTGAACGATTTGTGGTGCCAGCGTGAGTTCCCGAGCTCAGATCCTTAGATCCAAACAAGCCTGTACTTGACACCATCTCTCTCTCTCTCTCTCTCTCTCTCTCTCTCTCTCTCTCTCTCTCTCTCCATATCTAGGTATCTATATTTATCTATCTATGCAGGCTTCATTACAATGTCTGTGCCAATTTTCTCTGTGCCAATTTTCTCTTCCTTCTTCACTTCTTGGGAGATTTCTATTTTGCTAGTGATGTGTTTGCGTCAAGGTCATGGAAAAGATTAAAGAGATTTTGGACCCATCATTTTTCAAGTCTATGGGTCTCTCTGCAATACCTAACTGAAAATAAAGAGCAACTGTCCCTTAGAGGGCATAGCTGAGACCCTGCCCTCCAGAAGTGCTTGCTGTCTCAGTGGATTTGCTAGGATTATCCAAGACTCTCATTGCCTTGCAGATAGTTGCGGTTGTCTACTGTGTATGGCTTTCAGGCTTCCCTGATTAAGACAGGCAAAGAGAATTTTGCACATAGCCCAGTTGATTAGAAAGTCGGCCTATAGATCCCAGAAAGCTCCTGCTTGATGATCTTTGTGTTAAGTTAGCAGAGTTATTAAACACTCGTCTTCCATAAAGCATCAATAAAAGGAGAAAAAAAGGAGCTTGAATCACAGTGTGGGGGTATTGCCTGGAAGTAATATAATTCTGTTCTAATAGTAAAGTTGGTTAAATATTAGAGGCCACAGGAAAGAGACTCATTCTTTTCCCCAGTGACAGAAGTGGTTACATCATTTTCTCTTCTACAGTCAGGGCAACAGACTAGATAATGCTTAAGGGTTATTTTCTACCTTAGAAGAATAGGCCCTGTAGATGGGCAGAAATAAGAAAAGGGTGAAATGATTCCCAACAAAGCCATTTAGATGAGGCCCTAACAGATTTTTTAAAGGTCTATTTCCTCTGCTAGATTGGAGCTTGCCAAAGGCTCTTTCTATTTCTATCGGCATCTGGGGAGGATGGCACTCAACCAGAGCCAGAGTGGGTGCTCAGTCACCGTTTGCCTGGAGGGGCTCATCATGGGCTGGCCAGCGCAGCTGATCTGGAGGGCACTCAAGGGCATTTTCTCTGCTCCATGCAGATGATCTTTCTATTTTGCAAACCTTTCAATGTGGAAACCCAGCAAGTGGGCATGTGAACTGACTGACACGAAGTTAGCAGTTAGTGCTTTATTTACATTTCTCTCAGGTTCCTCAAGAAGCTCTTTTAAATGGTAAGCGGTGGAACTGGGCATAGTCTGCAGTTGGTAAAGCACTGACCACATGAGCATTAAGGCCCCATTTCTGATTCCCAGCACTGAGACAACTGGGAGAGCAGTACCTTAATGACAGCACTGGGAAGATAGAAGTAGGCAGGCCCCTGGAGCTCCCCTGACCTTCTAGCCTGTCTGAATTGGTGATCTCTGAGCTCACTGGGAGAACTTCTGTCAAAATGAATGAATGAATCAATGATCAGGTGGAGGGTACTTGAGGATGGCACCCAGTGTTGATATCTGGCTCCATCAGGCATCCACACATGCCCCCCACCCCCCAACACAGCCTTCTGAGCTTTGATGATTTTAAAATAACTGGTTTTTAACTCTCCAATGTTAGATGCAGGTAGCAATGAGGTAGACAAACAGCTTCCATACATGGGCAGGCTAACAGAAAGATTGATATTTGGAAAGGAAGTAGGGAAATGTTATCAAAACATTGGAAATCCTACCCTTGGCTCTCACAGCCCTTTGAGGGCTTCAGCTCCTTTAATAAGTAACCAAAGTGGCCCAAGCAGTTTCTTGTAAATCCTGGGGTCTCAACTTCCTCTTCCTGAAAAAACCTCTTGGACTCTTTCTCACTGTAACATTTTATGAGCCAACAACAGGACACAACACAACACGAAACACCCTTCAAGCTTCTAAAGAAACCCTTAGCCTGGTCCCACCCCTGTTCAGTCGTCCAGTGCAACTGTATTAGTGAAAACTGCTATTTTCACAGACACACGTGCTCCACAGCAGCCCTTCCAGACAGAGGGCTGTGACTGGGAATGACTCCAACCTCACTCTTCTCCTTTTTCTAAATTCCTGACCTTTACTCAGGATTTGTATGATGAGAAGAAGGCAACTCCCTGCTCTCTGGGGAAGAGCTGGAGCAGCAATAACAATAGGTGAGAAAGAATTTAAGCACCCCCAGACACTTGTCCACTGAGCAGGCACCCTTGACCTGGTGCCTACCAGGTCATATGGAAGGAGGTAAAATAAAATAACACTTAAAAGACTAAATAATTAAAACAACAAAACACTGCTTCTTGGGGTGAAGTAACTTTTATTACCTATGTTCAGTGGTTGGTTGTTAGGAATAACTGTGTGTGTGTGTGTGTGTGTGTGTGTGTGTGTGTGTGTAGGGTTGTGGAAGGGCGTGCTGGAGAGATGGCTCAGACATTATGAGCACTTTCTGCTCTTGAAAGAGCATCTGAGTTAGCTCTCTGGACTCAAGTTGGATGCCTCTTATCTGCCAGCTCCAGGGAACTTGACACTGTCCTGTGGCCACTTATACTCACACGGGGTACATTCACACAAGCAGACACATGCCCTCATCAAGAAATATAAAACAAATATTCCCAGTGAAACGAAGGATAAAAAGAATCCTAGGAATTCAGGTACGTGTCTAATGAGCCAATGCGTAATCTAGGTGTACTTGACAAATGCCTAAAGCTTCTCTGGAAATGCAAAGGACTAAAGGTGCTTAAACTAGAAAACACAAGAAGACATGATGTGGTTTTCTTAGAAAATTAGGTGGTACAGTAGGCGCTCAAGCCTTTCAGCCTGAGGTGAATTACACACAAGGGGCGGCCGACTTCTATTAACAGGGAGCCGCAGAAAGCGAGTGTGCAGCAGGCCACATGGTGTACAGGCTATGAGAGCCTTAATAGGTCCTCTGCTGCTGTCTTCAATAAAAAGGTTAATAGTAAGAGGATGCTAATACTGGCGCAGCTAATGAGCAAGTGTGCAGTCCCCATCTGCAGGAAGCAGGTTGAGGCACACTCCAATAATTGAGCGTGTTGAAATCATTGAGGTCTGATGACATTCACTTAAGAGTCCTAAGGGATACAGCTGAAGGAGCAAGAGAGCGAGCAAAATGATCACCGTTGAGTGCTTAGGAAGGGTGGCTGCTGGATGCAGAAGCTTGCAATTGCATAAAAAGGTCAGGAGAAAGAGTAGATTACCACAGTAATGTAAAGAACCACGGGCTTATGTCTTGAAGGGAATTAAGAAGAAATGGGATCTAAGTGGGAAAGTGTGTTATCACTCACCTGTACAGCCGGCGACTCTGATATCTGCTCCATGCTCCGTTGGTCCACTCAAGATTCTGACACCAGTGCTTCAGGACGGCTTAACAGACTTGGGTGTTCAGGATGAAGTCGGCAGCTTCAAATTTAGAAGCCCTAAGTTCCTGTCTTGAGAAATTAAGTTCTGGTGTCACCAGTAACAAGTCTGGTTTCCAGTTCAGTGATGAAGAAACGGGGACAGAAGCTCAGTTGGGCACTTGGCAACAGTGACAACTCTGCTGTCAGCAGGTGGCAGTTCCTACACTTGTAGGTACATGTTTTTCTGCTATGTTCAGTGTCTGACTTGAGATGGGGCTGTGGATCTGTGGCCGATTCCTCTGTCAGTTGAGAGGCAATCATGCTGTAGACAGTCTCCCCCTTAGATCTTTAGTTCTGACCACCCTTTAAGTGATTTGGTTTCCTGTTGAAGATGATGAAAACTCAGTGCATGGCGGGGCCAGCTCTCATCACAAAATGCTGAAAGTTTTTTTTACCCCCCTAAGGTCACAGGCAGTTGAAGAAGAGAGCACAGAATGTGACCAAAATTAAAAGTCATGGGCTGGAGAGGTGGCTTAGTAGGTACGTGTGATCACTGCCTGAGAATGGAGACCTGAGTCCCAATCCCTAGCACCCATGCAAAGATCTAGGAGTAGCTATGCTTGTTCCTGTAGCCCCAGCACTGTGTGCACCGTGGGAGGGTAGAGACAAGAGGATCACTGAGATTACTGGTCTCTAGTGTAACTCCAAATTCAAGGAGTGGCTCTGTGTCCTGGTTCGTTTGTTGTTTTTGTTTTGTTAACCTGACAGGAGCTGGAGTCATTTGGGAATATAGATCCTCAGTTGAGAAAATGTCTCTACCGAGCCTGTCATCCGTTTAAAGTCGTAGGGCATTTTCTGGATTGATGATGGATGTGGGTTGTCTCAGCCCACACGGCGTGGTACCAGCCTTGAACAGGTGGTCCTGGGTTTTTATAAGAAAACGGGCTGATCAGGCCCTGACGAGCAACCCAGTAACCAGCATTTCCCCCAAGGCTTCTGATTCAGCTCCTGACCAAGATGCTCTCGGTCATGGTGTTGTATCACAGCAATAAAAACCCTAACTTAAGACACCAGGCATCCTCCTCTGTTCTCGACATGTGTACATATATCCTAGAATATACATGCATACAGGTACACAGACACACTGCAAATAAACACATGTGGGGCCATAAACACACAGGCATTCACCACATACACACTTCTATGCACATGTACATGCACACATTCACCCAGGCACAGGCATATACACACATACATGCACACAGGTACACACGCGCGCGCACACACACACACACACACTTACTTTAGATCACAATTGAAAAGACAACACTGATTCCCAAACAGGACAGAAGTGCTTTCTCTAACTTCCTAAGCATTCATTTGAATAAATCCTAATGAAAGCACTAGTTTATTGAGGACTTTTTCAGGGTGGGGAAGACTGTAAAGAACAGTTTTCATTTTAAAGGCCAACTTGCAAAGCCCTCCTTTTTTCTCGTTTAACCATCACATTAGCTCAAGATTTGTCACTAGTATAATCCTACCTTAGAGGTAAGGATACTTAAGTGTGTTCCAAAACGTCCCCTTAAGCTAGTGGCTTCCAGCCAAGACAGTGTCTAAGTCTGAAACCTTCATTCATTTTTAGTGTGAGCATGTGTCCGTCTATGTTGCATGTGACAATATCTGCTTGCTGCTGTACTTTGTACCTGTGGGCATGCAGAGGGCCTTGCTCTAACTCCCTCCACCTTATTCCCTTGAGACAGGGGCTCTCACTGAACTTGTTGCTGGGCTGGAAGCCAACAAATCCCATTGGTCCTCCTGGCTTCACCTCCTCACAGCAGAGACATTACAGTTCTGGAGCCAGGACTGTTTTTTTGTTATTTGTTTGCTTGTTTGTTTTTAACATGGGTACTTGCATCTGAACTCCGGTCCTTAATTCTGACTCGGCGAGCATGGGCCGTCTCTACAGCTTCCAAAGGCTTCTTTCTTAACCAGTACCCTACTGAGCTTGAAGAAAATAGTATTTCAAAAGTAGCCATAAAGGGGATGGCGGAAACAAGGGTACAGCTTCTGCAGATGAAGATAACTTACGGCATTCATTCATGTGGAAAAGTGACGGAAGAGAAATGTAACAACCAACAAATATGTAAAAATATGTAATGAGATTGCTAAGGGGGAAGCTATCAATCACTCTCACGGGGGCAAAATGAAAAGAAATGAGCTTTTAGCACTGCAGGAATGGGAGGAAGTGGCAGCTACGAGCCACCGATGATAGAGGAGGAGAGCTGATCCCAAGCCATCAATTTTTCCATGGCAGGACTGAGGCTCAGAGAGAGAAGGTGACATTTCTGGTCACCCGGTGAGTTTAGCCCTTTACAGGAATTAGTGTGAAGTTCTCTGGAAGCTTAGTCCTACGTATGTGCCCCACCCAACACTTATGCTTGTGAGTGTGAAAGGTTCTTTGAGACTATTGTGTTTACACCTATCCCTACATGTGTTCACATGCACATCAGCCATCAATTAAACAGGGTCCCCTAGGATGCCAGAATTGTTTGTGAAGCAGCAGAAATCCAGGTAGGTGGTAGGTGTGTGTGTGTCTGCGTGTGTGCGTGCACGCGCGTGCATATGTGAAATCACCAGGATTTTGGAATCAGTATTCTCAAGAAAAAATTGTATAAGAAATGTCAAGTAATAATAATGTTCAACATATTTGTCAGAAATTATGGGCTGGTGAAATGGCTCAGTGGATAAAGTCACTTGCTGCCAGGGGTTGGGACCTGAGTTCAATACCAGGGAGACCCATATCTTAGAAGTAAAGAACCAAGTCACAGGGATTGTAGTATGACTTTTACATGTATGTGATGGTATGTGGATACGCTTGTTAGAACACTCATAAATAAATGAATAAAAATTTAATTAAAAATTAAAAATATGTTTATAGGAAATTAATCAGCTAAGTAAAGCATCCTCCTATCTCTTCTGACCTTTCTCTACCTCTCTCTTCCTCTTTCTCTTTCTTTTCCTCCCTTACTTTTTCCTCTCCTCTTATATTTTTTCCTATGCTATTTTCTTGAGCTCAGGAGTCTATTAAGAGAAAGAAGTCAAGTCTCCCTATGATTCATTCATGACCCGCCGCTTGCTCCTAGAATCACTGAATTCTTTGCTTAGTTCTTACAAAACCATTACATTCTGCTTTCCCTGGCCTTCATTTTTCTTTTCCCAGAATCTCCCTTTTATCCCAAATGTGGTTCAGAATCACATGAGCTCTGAGAATCCTAGCTGTCGGGCTGTTAGTGACTGTCTGGGATTCTAGCTAATGGTGTCTACCTCCTCCTGTCTGCATTCACATGTCCCACGGGACATCTTTCCTTCTGAACAGGCCTCCTGGGCTACCTCCTCCACACAGGCCTCAGAGTAACAGTCTCCCAGTGACACCAGGATTATCCTCTGATGTCAGGAGCCTGCACTTCTACACATCTCATTTGCTGCTTTAAGTATTTTTCTCCTCAAATTGAAAGTAATTTTATTTTTATAAATCATCATTTATTCATTGTATTTAAATAATAAGCAAAGAAAGAAAGAAGGAAAGAAACAAAGAAAGGAAGGAAGACTCATAAGGAAATGTAAACAGGGTAACTTTAATCTTACATATATCCTAGAGTAATCACGCTAAAGAAGTTTTTTTCAGATAGAAATTTATTTTTCAGAGCCATTAAAGGGAGTTCATTTGAACTGCTGAAACAGAAAGCATTACTCCTAATTTGATCAAGAGAGAAATGAAATTTGGGAATAGAATTTATTTGGAGTTTAAAATAAATGTGATTTTTTTTTGCAAGATTTTTTGTAAGCAATAAAAGCCTGTTACCCTGTTGCTATGGGATACAGATTTTTTTTCCTGTTTTCATTTCAAGTGCCCAGAGTTCAAATACAAGGAATCAACAGAAACCAGGTGTTAGACTGGGTGGACTCTTGGTCCCTCTGGCCGAGGTTGATAATATCAGTTGAACATTACCCTCATTGTACATCCTTAAAGGGGTTCCTCTTTCTGAGCTTCAGTTCCCTGGCTGTAAGATAGACCAGTGAGGTGGCTGTTGGGGGAGCTAATGTGGTGGCCATGGCTGTACCTTGTATGCTGGAGAGCAACAAGATCTCTGAGAGTCTGTGCTTGAGGCCCACATGACACTTAGTTGCTAACATGCTAGTTAACTGAAATGGGACTGATCCCCCTGAGACCTACATGTCCCAGCCTCCCCAGGTCTGGGATTATAAATAGACATCATGCCCGGTTTCGTTCATGTGGATCCTGTGGGGTGGAACTCAAGTGTTCTTGTGTGAAAGGCAAGTTTCTTTTGCTGGTTATGGGAGGTTAAGTTGAATAAATCAGATAAATTAAAAAGAAAAAGCAGAACTTTGGTTTATCATATTGAAACACCCAGCTCCAACTTGAAATTGTGTTAAATAGGTTACCACGAGCCACCAGGAATGTGTCTTCATCTATGGGCTAGTCCAGCCTGCGGCCTTTCCTAGATGCTCTTCACAGGGAACAGAACCTCTTAAATGCAGGTGTCCGTATGCCCTTGCGTGTACAGGACCAGGTGCTGTACCCATTGTGGAGAGCTGGTAAAAAAATGAATAGTGTCATAGCCCAAGTTTGTATTCAAGAACAGGCAGCAAAATGGTTTGCTCACCTTTACCCTAGAGAATTAGATTAAAATTGGAGGCTGGTGTATGAGTGTGTGTGGGAGATGACTTAGGAGAAGGTGTAAAATGTCCACTGAAGGAGTATGGGGAGATGACTGGCTGGATTTTGAAAGCCTGTTCAAGTGAGAAGGTGTGTGGTTTTGGTTTTACTAAATCAAATTTATTTATTTTGAAACTACACTGGTATCTTTGTTCTCTGAGATGATCTAGGAAATTATATAAAAATATAGATACTTGGTATATGAGGTCTGCTGTATATTTGTACATATTATAACTGTCTTGGAGTAAATTTAACAGTAGTCAGCAGCTAATTAGTGTTAGTAACCCTAATAATTGGGGCCCAATTATGTCTGCACTGTGTAACCTGGGTTACTGAGCCAAATGGGGCAAGGCTCCTAGCCACTGAAAAAACACTAGAAAATTAAATTAACAACTTTCTGAAGAGTTCAAAAACAAGCTAAAAATATATTAAATCCTGGACTGGCAAGATGGTTCAGCCTGTAAAGGTGCATGCCCCGACGCCTGATGACCAGAGTTTCATATCCAGAACTCTCATGGAGGAAAGAGAGAATCAATTTCCTTCAAGTTATCTTCTGACTTCTGTAAGCATGGTATGGCACCACAGAACACGCACATAATTCTGTCTTGTTCGCTTGCTCTCCCCCCCCCACCACCACATCTGCAATAAATGGTTTTAAGTGTTGAACTCAATGTACAGAAAAAATAATTGTAGGAGATTAAGTTGAATAAATCATATTTTTAAAAAGCCCTCAAAACTGGATGTTTTTGAGTCAGCTCAAATCTGTTTTTAGAGCAAGTTTCCTTAACTGCTCACATATTTATCTGTTTAGAAAATCACTCAGAAGGCCGTAGCAGCTACCATTCAGAACTGGAACATCTGTCCACTGCCAAACACATCTTAGAGTTCACACTCAACACGTATAAAAGAGTGTGAAAATCACTATGTTCTGTGACTGCTTAACACTCATTTTCATGTAATACTGCTTTTCTAACACACTGCCACATGTGGGTCTAATAAATTGCTCCCACATTTTCAGATGGGGAATATTTGCAAGTGCTTCAAACCTAAGCATTTTACATAAGCTGTTAAACACAAGTTTATGATTGCAACTTTCACAATTTTTAGAAAACCTTAAAAAATAATCCAAGGATTAAGTATCATCTGTTAATCCCAAACTGGTAATGTGGTTTGTTTTATCTCCTTCCTTCCTTCCTTCCTTCCTTCCTTCCTTCCTTCCTTCCTTCCTTCCTCCCTTCTTCTCTCTCTCCCTCCCTCATTCCCATTCTTCCTTCCTTTTTGCTTCTTTCTCTCTCTCCCTCCTTCTTCCTTTCCTTTTTATGAGCTTGTTACAGTGTCTGTAATCGTGACACACATGAATTATTATGAGGTAATCATTATGACTATTTTAATTATGGCCACACGCCTTAACCATGCAGCTGCATTGTTCAACTGTAAGTTGGGCATTAACTGCGTCATCTGCCGTTAGTTATTTTGGGTGGGTGGTTTGAACAAGTGGCTTTCTCTTTAGCGCTAATGTTGACTCACTAATCAGGTTGACCTTTTACAGACTATTTGTCTCAGGATTTTACTAAGTAGCCATTCACAGTAAGTTTAATTGGAGGGTTTTCTTAAACCATAAGTCTAAAATCATGGCAAAATGTTAACACATTGGGGTAAGTGGCTAATCGTTTTAATTCTGTCTGTAGTTACAGCCTTCTCATTCATCATGACAGAGCCGTACCATCCTAATATGAATATAACATCTAATTCTGTAGCAATTCTCTTGTAATTTAGCAACAATTACTGTCCACTTATTATGAAGTGGTGGGGGAGCCCTGGTGTAATTATCTTAATGCAGTTTGATCAGACTCTACAGTCTACAGTCACTAAAGTTTGTGGACTTCATGGAAACTTTAAATTGATGTGTACAATTATAAGCACATTACAGGGAACAGGGAGCAATTTTCCTTGAGGTGTTTACGCTATTGCTCAGAGTGTGTTCACACTTTTGCAAATAGTTCCCATTGACTTCAGTGTTTCAGGCTGTTTTCCAGACTGAAACATTGCAGAAGGCCACAGTAGAAAGTCTGTCTATATTCTGTTATGTTTCAGGGGGCTGCCTGGTGGGAGCCTTTGCTTTCTTCTTGGGATCTCTGTAGTTCCTCTGCAGGAGTCTCCTGCAACACAAGCTACAAGGACAATTGTCCTGATAAGTTACACTAGCTCTAGTGTGCTTCAAATGGTATACATATATATGTTTGCATGTGTATGTAGGCTTGCAAGTGCGTATTTTTATGTATGCACTTCCATGTTGAGGCTAATGGTAAATGCCTGGTGTCTTCCTTAGTCATTTCTACCTTACTGTTTTGAGAGAGAGTCTCATAGAACATGGGTCCCAACATTTCAACTAGACTGGCTGACCAGTGAGCTCCAGGGAACTACCTGTCTCTTCCTCCCTAACACTGGGTTTACAGATCACACCTGGATATTTTGTTTGATTTAAGACAGGGCCCCATGGCATAGCTCAGGCTGGCCTGGAACTTACTGTGGAGATCAGACTGGCCTTGAACTCATTGAGATCTGCCTTTTCTTGTTCCCAAGTGCTGGAATTAAAGGTGTATGCCACCATGCTCAATGTTGTGTCTGAGTTTTTATTTATGTGGATGCTGGAGATGGAACTTAAAGCATCTTGCTTATTTGGCTGACACTGCACTGTCTGAACCATCTCTGCAGACCCAGGATGCACTTGCACTTTTAAAACATAGTTTCACTGTGTGTTCCCTGCTAACTAGGGCAAAGCACACTCTTGTTCTACTGTGCCTATGTGGTCAGGGACACATGTTGATGTTGTGAAGTAAAGGCTCACTGTTGGTATAACATGCCCCTTATGTCTTTAACTTCTTCTCTAAGAGGCTCCTTCCTCTTTGAACCCTTCACCTCCCTTTCTTTATTATTGAATCCTATCTGTAGTGAAGATTTAACAATGAAGTAAACATTAAGGAGAAAATGACTTGTAACACTGAAAAAAAAACCATTCTTCTTTCTTGGGAGACAAGCTAAAATTCACTAACCAAAGAAAGTGAATTATGTTAGCAAAACTTTTAAAATTGCAAAAAGAGAGTGGTGATGCTCCAGTCATTTCTCTACATATCCAGAACCCTGGAGTTACCACTTCTGTGGTTCTAGAACTCTCCACCACTGAGGGGTGACATAGTTTTGGTGATACTTTGTCATAAGGCCACTCAACTCTATGAGTGGTAGCAAACTGAGCTAGAGTTATATTACATTAAAAGGACACCAGGACTGATCATTGGGCACAAGGACACATTACACTCAGGTGCTGTATAGAATGTATCTGCCTTTGAAAGACTCCTGAGTATTATTGAACCACACAGTCTCCCTGTGATTCTGACATCAGCCCACATCTGGATAACACTACTACCCAAGAAGCCAGGTGTCTCCTTTCATGAGCAGGTAGTGTCTTTAAGATCAAAGTCTTTCAGGACCTGAGTTCAAATGTTCCACAACTTTATTTCCCCCGTGCTTTATGGATGAGAAAAATAGCAGGTGAGCCTACGTGATGATGGCAGGTTTGCATATTTATGGAAGGAGTTGTTGGCAACTGTTTTTGGAAATGATAGGCCCATAGACTATGGAATAGCATGAGGTGGTTTCAGAAAAATGAGCTGTTTACATAGATTCATAAGACTTCCTGGTGCATTTTGAACCATAAATGTCCCATAGACACTCATGTGTGTGAACACTTGATCCCCATCTGATGATGCTGTTTGAGGAGGTTATGTAACCTGACCAAGCCAGCTCAGTCAGTCAAAAGGGACTCGAGGGAGGGAGTGAGGATTAAAAAAAGAAAAGACAGAGGGAGGGAGTGAGGATTAAAAAAAGAAAAGACAGTTAGACAACACTATAACACGACCCCAGCCAATGCTGAAGGTTTATTTATTTCCAGTCTACTTTTATACCATTTTAGGTACATGCAAAGAATAGGGTCAGTTCTAGGTCAAAGACAAAGTAGTCAATAAAAAAACAAGGCATCAACAAAGTAGTTAAGGAACAAACAAGGCATAAACAAATGTTCCCTGATTACTGTATTCAGGTTCTTAACAAGGGATCACAGATACAAAGAACACATTCCTCAGCTGTGATCACAGATATAAAGAACACATTTCTCATCTCTATTCATCTTAGCCCAATGTCAAATTCTTGACTGAGTCCACTCCCTTGTCCTAGCCCAATGTAAATATTCTTGCCAATATCCTTGAAGTGGTACCAAATCCCTCCATAGTAACCCTTAGGAGGTGAAGTCTTACTGGAGAAAGTACGCCCCTGGGGGTGGGATTTGAGGTGTTGTAGCCTGGCCCCACTTCTTGCTCGCTCTCTTTCTCTGTTTCACATATGTAGATGGAATGTGATCATCAGGCTCCATCCCTGGGCTGCCATACCTTCCATACTCTGATTCATTGTGTTTGCTTTGGAGTAAGCAAAAATGAATGCTTTCTCCTCAAAGTTGCTTTTTGTCAGGGTATTTTATCACAGCAACAGAAAAATCACTAATACACTTACTTGTTTTAATTTATCTGTTGTTCTCTGTGAAGGGATCAGAGGCAGGGACTCACGTATGCACAGCAAACATTCTTCCACTGGCTGGAAACACTACTCACACTTATTCTTAAATAAAACCAAATCGTATATAATATCTGGCATTTGTTTTCTATTGCTGAATAATAATCACAGATTTAAGCATACGTGAAGCATGTATTTATACTCATTCCAGTCTTACAGGCCAGAAGTCTGAGTGGGCTCCATGGAGGTCTTTGCTTATGGGTTCACCAAAACTCAAATCAAGATTGTAGCTAAGCTACAAGGTGCTGTTACCTGGAGGGTCTGGGACGAGCCAAATTCAAGGCTCATTGAAGTTGTAGCAGTGTCTTGAGATGAAGGCTAGTGTCTAGCAAGTGTTTTGGAACACTTGAGTTCCATCTACAGAACTGTACAAATAGAGTGTGGTGTTGCATGCCTGTAATTCTAGGGTGACATAGCTGAAGCCAGGAAGGTCACACATTCAGGGTCATCCTTGGATACACAGTGAACTTAAGGCTGAATATGGATGCATGATACTGAAGGAACATGAAATATGGTAGAATTGTCTTCTTTGTGGTTGTAGGGGGTCCCCATTTCCTGTTGCCTGTGTGCTTGGGTCACTCAAGTACCAGTATTGCCTGTACTCTGATAGAGAGCCACTTCTAGTCTCAAAGCTAGTAATGGTAAGTTCATTTCTCCTGCTTTGAATATCTCTGATTTCCCATCTGTGCCCACCTGGAGAAAGGCCTGCTTTTGAAGGGCGCATGATTACATTAGGCCCACTTGGATCTTCTCTCTTGTGGTTGATTCACATTCAACTCATTAGTAATCCTAATTATATTTGCAAAATTCCCTTTGACACATAACATAATCAGACTGTAATCTATCATCAAATCTAGAGTTCCAAGGATTAGGCAAGAAGTTTTTTGGGGGCATTTCAGGATCCACTTACTGCATACATCAATACACAGCACCAAAACTGGTACCAAATGTACATGAATATTCATGGACCGGCTACTTGAAGTGATGTCATGGCTTTCAGAATCCCTAATTCAGAATGCCAGTACCAGAAGTCATATGGATTTCAGAATTTTAATTTGGGATTTTATAATATTTGCATGTGTATGAGACCCCTTGGAATTAAAACTCAAGATTTTGTCTCTTTTTATGTGGGAGATGGGAGGGGGTGAGTGGGTGGGCAGACTGAGTGTATGTTGTCACCTGTGCATGTGTGTGTGTGTGTGGAGTCTGGAGGTTGATGTCAAGTATCTTCCACTAGCATCCTCCACCTTAGTTTCTGAGAACTCATCTCACTCGCTTAACCTAGAGCTTACCGGTTCAGCTAGGCTCACTGGCCATTAAGCTCTGGGAATTCTTGTGTGTTTAACATAGCCTGATGCTGGGATTGCAAGGTTATACTACCTCACCTGCCTATTTTTGTGGGTGCTAGGGATCAAACTTAGGATGTAATGCTTCCTTAAGAAGAACTTTGCCAACTGAGCCATCTCCTCAGCTGAAAAAGCTGAGGGAAAAATACAGAATCCAATTATATTTCGCATATGTATTTATACACATAGCCAAAAGGTGATTTTAATATAGTGTTAATATAACATTTTCCTGTTTTGTCTATGACCTGTGACATGAGGTCAGGTATGGAGGTTTCCACCTGTGGCTTCATGTCATGTTCAGATGATATTGACTTTATGAGATTTTTATACTAAATTTACTCTGCCTGTACAAAATTAATAGCAATTACACATGGAGTGTAGGCCAGAATTTGAAAGCCAGGTAGTATATAGCCCTAGTAGGAATGTTCTCATTCTGGAAAACAGGAAGCTTTGTTCCTTCATTAATATAATTAGGAGGTAGGAATAAGTGTTAGGATAGAACTTGAGAGGCCAGATCTTCCAGCTCCATCAGTATAGTCTTTGCTCTCACCGATTTCTGTGTGACTGTCCCAGGAATGGTCCAATGTAACCACACCTCTCTAATTCTTCAGAACCCTGTTCAGGATTTGTAACCATAGTCCCCTATCATTGTGAGATGAAAATACCAGGCTGGAGATATAATGCAGGTAGTAAAGTACTTGCTTAGCATAAACAAGATGCTAGGTTCAGTCCCCAGCCTACCCTGAATATACTGGATACGGTAGCTTATACCTGTAACTCTGTCATTTTAGAGATAGAGGCAGAGGGACCATTAGTTTAAGATCATCTTTGGATTCATGGGGATTTTGAAGCTAGCTTGGCATTCATGAGACCCTGCCTTAATAAACAAACATATAATCGAAGAAAAAATACAGCACTTCCATTTTGATTGGCAAGCAGCCACTGTCTCCTCTATCAACCAGCATTCCCTCAGGTGCCTGGGAAACCTGGGATTCCCTGCTCTTCCATGAGACTTCAGCTCCTCTCTGCCAGCTTGGATGTAGAGGGTTGCAGGCTGTTAATGGTGGTGGTGCTCCAGGCTAGAGATCTCTGTCCTCTTTTACTGTCTTCTCTTATGTGGTTATGCATTGTAAAGTTTAGTCTAGGTTATGGATTTTGAATTCATTGAGAAGTATAACTTATAGACCCCTGTCCTTCTTCCTCTATCAGATGATCACTGAGCACCCTATGTGCATATTCTGTCCAGCCATCTCTACCTCCCTGGCCATTCTGGTTAGCCCTGTGGAAACTGTAGCAGAGATAATTTACATGGTCCTTCTTGTACTGTGTGGGAGAAGTAAATGGGCATTCTGCTTGCAGTAGGGGGAAGTTTCTGCATTATGGAGAAGAGCTGACTCCATGCTCAGAGTGTTTAATTAAACCTTGGGAGGGACTGGGGAGATGGCTCAGTCTCTAAAATGTCTGCTATGCAGGCAGCATGAATGAGGACCTATGTTCATATCGCTATCTCCCACAAAAAAAATAGAATCAAATCAAAATGACTGTGACCTGGAGAGATGGCTCCATGGTAAGAACATTTGCTGTAAAAGTATGAAGACTGGGGTTCTAATCATAAATAAGGAAGAGAATGATAAAGCAGGCACCACCTATCCTTTGGAGATTTGGCCCCATCTACACATATAGACATGTGTGCATACAACCCCACATATGTACAGCCAAACGCCATGCAATACAGACATATGTATACTCACATGCACGTGTACACACACAGAGGATAAATACAGAAACAGAGCAAACCTCTGGAGTTCACAGGCCAGCAAATCTACCCGTTTTAGCAAGACTAAGCTGCTAATGAGGAGACCCTATCTCAAAAGTTCATGTGGAGAGCAAGCCTGGAAGACAGTTACCCTCATTACACGCATGTGCACATGAACATGTGCATATGATACATACACACAAATCCTTATAGAAGGAAGTATTTGTTCATTGTCTTCATAATACAAAGCTTAACTGGCTATGAGCTTCACTCAGAAATCATTGCAAGGTGTCAACTGTTATAAGTAATAATGTAGGCAAATCCCAGCAATCATTGTAGCATTCAGCTACTGCTATTCCAAAATCAAATTGGATTTTGCATTTAAAGGTAATCCATGGAACAGAATGCCCAAATAATCTGCAAGGAAAATTAGCTTTTCTATTTGGAAAAAAAAAAGTGTCATTTTTGAGACTTCACTATGGACATCATGGTGTTTGGCTTTTTTCATCTTTTAAACAGATTTTTTTTTTATTACAAACATTTTCTTATAATAAATTCTGCTTAAAGTTTTTCCTCTCTCAAGTCTTCCCAGATCCTTCCTATCTCTCCAGCCACCCAACTCCATGCCCTTTCTTTCTCTCCTTCTTTAGAAAACAAGCAGGTCATAAAACAAACTAATGAACAAAGAGCAGAATAATTAAAAACATGCAGAAAACCAGGAGAAATACACACACACACACACACACACACACACACACACACCACAGAACCACAAAATCGTAAGCTATAATATGCAAGCAAATGACAGGTAAAGCAAAAATACCCAAAGCAATATGAGATAAGAGTTTACAAAAATACCATTGAGTTTGTTTTGTGTTAGCCAAGTACTGCTGGGCATGGGGCCATGGGCCCTGTCCTTAAGTATGGTTTATATACCCAGTGAGACTCAATTGGAGAAAAGTAATTTTGTCTGTCATTGACACCTGCTTATAGGATGTATAATTATATGGTGTCTGTGTATTTCTATCTATGTGGTGTCTTTGTGTACAGGTGTGTGTGTGTGTGTGTGTGTGTGTGTGTGTATGAGAGAGAGAGAGAGAGAGAGAGAGAGAGAGAGAGAGAGAGAGAGAGAGAGAGAGAGAGAACACGCACATGCACGTATGTATGAGGATGCCATAAGAGGGCCCTCTGACCTGGATTAGCAGGCTTCGAGTTGCTTGCCTTGTGATGCAACTTGAACAGGGATCGTCTTTAAGAGCAGTACACCGTCTTAACTGCTGAGCCATCTCTCCAGCTCCTGCTTTTACTTTATAATTGAATAAGGTAATTATTTGTTTGTAGCCTTCACTAACAGTGACTTTACCAGTAGTGATAGCCAGTGTTTATTGAATGCTTACTATGCATTGGGTAGGATGCTAAATAAGCATTTTATATACAACATGTAATTTAATCTTCATAGCTCTATGAGACAGGGGTTGTTATTATGTTTTTCCATTTTCCAGATGAGGAAACTAATACACAGATTGGATTCTTAAGTAAAATAACCAAGGAAAAATTAGAGAGAGGCAAGAATTGCTAAACAAGAACACAATAAGCTGGGAACCTTCTGGCACCTGGACACTTGTACTCAGTACCAGAGAGCTTGGTTATCACTGTTCACACTCTTCTGTAAATTCTGGTGATGCCTAGTTTTTCACATGGGCAAGGGCTCTACCCCCGATCTAATTCCCCAGGTTTATACAGTGTCTCATGTAATGGTCCAGAATCTAAAATGAGTTGATAGAAATGGTATTTTTAAGACAAATCTCAATGAACCAAGTCTATTTTAGAACTTGTGTGAGCGCACGCACATGCACACGCACACATGCGTGCATGTGCATATGTGTGTGTGTGTGTGCATGTGTGTGTGTGTGCATGTGTGTGCGTGTGTGTGTGTGTGTGTGTGTGCACGCGCGCGCCTCTGAATGCACATGTAGAGACCAGATGTTGAAATTAGACAAATGTCTTTCTCTATTCACCTTAGTTTTCCAGATGGTCTTTCACTGAACCTGGAACTCTCTAATATGCCTAGACATGCTGGCCATCAATTCTCCAGTATCCAGCTGCCTCCTTCCACATAAGCAATAAGGCTATGGGCCAGTACCACTGGGCTCAGCTTTTATGTGCGTTATAGAGACAAAACTCAGCTCCTCATATTTGTATATCAGGCACTTTCCACTGATCAATCTCCCTAGCACCCAGTGAGGTGACTCTTAAGAAACCTACACAAACATACAAATGAGTATTGCCTATGCTAATTTCCTAGGGCTGTGGTGAGCAGCTCCCCCCCAGACTGACTGCATTAAAGCAATATGAATGTATCTCTTCTCAGCTTAGTATACTGATGTCTACAGGCAATGTATGGTATTAGTATGGTCATGCTCCTCTGCAAAGCTCTAAGGAAAAAGATTTCCCTGCTTCTTCTATGGTTGTGGTTTTTGACAGCAGTCATTGGCTTATGACTGTATTGTTTTGTTATCTGGTTACCCGATTATCTTCTCATAGTCAGTGTCTCTCTGTGTGTACACCAGCATCTGTGTCTCCATCTCTCTCTAGTCAAGAAGACAACTAAGAGACTTCAATTCTGCCTCCATGCCATTGGACTTTATCTTACTTTAACCATATTTGACAAGATTTTATTTTCAAAGAATTCATAAATGTGGGTAGATATAGTTTGAGTTCGTAGAGGGCCATGAACTGAGGGCATTCAAGCAGAAAGTATGGAATCAGGGATTGGGCTTGATGAGACCTTGAAAATGTTGGAGAATCTGCTCATTAAAACATTCACGTCTGGAGAAATAATTTATAATTGCTGCTATTAAAGCAGAAAAAGCCTTTTTTTTTCAACAAAATATTGATAAATAGTTATATCTAAATATTCTCTCATAATAAATTTACTAAACACACAGACAAACACAAACAAAAAACTTTTTAGGGGCTGGAGAGATGGCTCAGTAACTAAGAGCACTTACTGCTCTTGCAGACGACTGGCCACAAGTGCACTTCCTAGCACCCATGCCTGGTCACAATTGACTCTCACTCCAAGTCTAGAGCCCCCGACTTGCTCTTTTCAGCAGACACTTACATGGATGTGCACATTGCTATATACAGAGTGAGATAAGCCCGCAGTCCCTTCTCTGAGGGATTTTGAATTGTCTTGGTAAAATCACTTAGTGTGGAATCCCAGGAGTGAAGGTTTGCTTTTCAAGTGAGATAGATTCTCCATAGGGTGGCAATGAATCTGCCCTGGCTCCTGTAAAGGGATCTTTCTCCAAGACAAGTCAGGCAGTTTTTCCATGGCACAGGAGACTTTGCAGGTACTTCATAAGCTTGGAATGGTTTATTTTATCTAGAATATAAGATGAAGTTTTCCTGTTTTGATCAACCATAGCCCTCATTTAGTATAATGATCCATACTAATAATAAACCTGATTGGGCCATCTTTCTGCTCTGGTGGTGACCCTGTAATAGAGAATGCCGACTGATAGACACATTTAGAGATTTGTTTTATTATTATGTTTAAGATTATGTGTATGTGTATGTCTGCTTATTCAGACACACAAGTGCAGTTGTTTGCAGGGGCCAGAAGAGGACATCAGACTCCCTGGAGCTGAAGTTTCAAGCATTGTGAGATGCTTCACTCGTGTGCTGGAGAGGTCCTCTGTGAGAACAGGGAGTGCTCTTAGACACTGAGCCATCTCTCCAGCCCTGATCTGACCCATTTAGAATCTAGTATTACTAAATTAGTAAAAACAAGTGATATTCAATAGGCCTAATTGACTACTATCAAAACTTATCTTAAAATAACTTTTTCTTTTTCATCATGGGATAGATGCGTTGCGTATATGTGCTAATGTGTGTTTGCAAGTAATTTTGTTAGCCACACAATAAAACTTAATGGTGCGTGCATTACTTACTGAGAATTGTTGATGTTGGTTTTCTTTTCTTTCCACCTATCTTGATATGATTGTATCCCAAGAGGTTACCATGCAACCAGGTTTTGGTGTCTTTAACTCTTCTTTCTGTTCCCATTTGTCTGTCATTTCCCACTGGAGACAGTGCTCTCTGAAGCCTTTTGAGCTATGACGTCACTCTGCAAGCCATAGCAGGTGCTGGCGGGGAAGATAAGAGACCACTTCTCTGTGCTTTTCTCTTCACAGTTGGCGGCCCCACTCAGGGTACTTGGCAGTGTACACAAGCTCTGCTCATTTCTGAGAGCAAAATCCCTCTTGATCATATCTTTGCCTTGGCCGTCTGTCTGTAAATGGTCCCTGCATGTTCTCGCTGCCGTATTTGGTGATTTTCCCCTATTTAGTATATACTAACAAGGCTAGTGTTTTATTATTTAGCCAAATACTGTTGAATACTGTTTTTTTTCTTAGTTGACTCCTACCTCTGCTTTTTATATTCTTTTCTCCATATCTACTCTCTTGTTAGTGAGAATACATTCGTAACAAAGCCAAGTAGTTTCTTGAAAATTCTCCTCTGCACTTCTCTGCCTATGCCTTCTACATATTCAGACTTCTTACATGGAACATGAAGTTTATTAACTGTTTTCTTTTATTTTTTTTTCTATGTGTGGATCCATTCCAGAACTCTATTCTTGTGAAGCAAGTGCTCTTCAACTGAGTTACATTCCCTAGCCATCTTGATTGATTTTTAAATATGAAATTATTTATTATCTTTATAGTAGCAGTATGTGTACAAAGGCATAAACATGAGTACATATTTATGCACAAACACAAATGATACGATTGTTGTAAGTATTAGGTTTTCTTTAATTCACTCTATATCCCATGAGAATGTCTCTCAGAACACTTCATTTCATTACAAATTACTTTCCTCAGTGGCTTCTTTGTATGACATTAACCTACGATATCGTGTGTGTGTGTGTGTGTGTGTGTGTGTGTGTGTGTGTGTGTGATGCTGTAGGTAGATTGTACTATCTGTTGATTATACTTGAGAATAGGAAAGGGAGCCTTTCATAATGGTTAGATAACATGCAATATTGCACATAAAAGTAATATGACAGAATTTTAAAATCCAGACGATACTTATAAAGGGAGAAGGAAATATTTTCTCACTAGGTGGCTGGAGAATGAAGTGCAGCATAGAAGAATTATGAGAAGATAGGGAAAGACTAGGAAGATGGCTCAGTAGGTGAAGTGCTTGTTATGCAAGCATGAGGACCTGTGTTCAGATCTCTAGAACCCATGTTAAAAGCTCGGTGTGGTGGTGCATGCCTGTACCACCAGCTTAGCAGAATCGGTGAACTGCAGGCAAGTGAGAGACCCTGTCTCCAACCTAAGGTAGAAAGTGATTGAGGTAGATACTTAACATCAACCTCTGTCCTTTACACCTATTCCTGCACGTGTGCAATAGATCCACTCATACACACACAGGTGGAGAGAGGGAAGGAAAACTGTCCAAACAGCGACAACCTGGGTCAGAGACAGAGACCTTGAATTTAACATGAAAATTTATGAGAGGTTTAAGATAGAACAATTCTATTTCACATTAAGTAACAGAGGAGGCTTGCCTGGGCAGTTGTGTGTGGGGTTGAGGGGTGGGGGCAAAGGCCCAGGTGCTGGAGCCCATTATGTCATTTGAAGATCTGTTAGAAAGCTATGAGAAGGTGCCCTGCCCTTTGCATGTGTTGCTACACTCCAGAGCACAGACTGTTACTATTTACAGTTGAGACTGTGCATTTGAGATCCAATGGCCAAGTATTCTGTCCTCCCAAGTCACATGCCTGCAGAGAGCCTATGTTAACATTTGAGTTAGGGAAAAAATAAAGCCCTGCTATTGCTATACAAACAAGTGAATGGAAGATTGCTTCAGATGGCAAGACGGACATGAAAAGAGCATGGTCAGAGGAGTATATGCCAAAGGGAAGTTTCAATACTTAGACTAGTTTGTGTATGAATTTTCTCACATGTTCCATACAGTAGCTCCCATCCCCCAACAGAATGGCAGCCTCCTGAATGATATGACCACAATTGTTCACTGAATATATACAAAGGGGAAAGTCCCTTGAAGAGAGAGCACTTGCTTAGTAAAGATTTGGTAACAAAATGAATGACTAGACTAGGAGTTTCTGACCGTCTCCCCCAGATGTGCTGCTATTCTGAGCTTTAATGCAGTTGCCCTAAGAGTTATTAATATCAAAAGAGAAAAGGTTGGCTCCAGTTGCCGGGTGCTTTCATTGTAAAGTCTTTCCAGAGCAGAGATGGGCATCTCAGACACTACAGTCAAAATAAATGGCCAGCATACTCTGAGGCGGAAATGTTTGGGAGAAATAACCACACAAGTAGCAGAGCCTGTGTCCTGTTAGAATACAGATTAGATCATTAAGAAGTAACGCATTCCATCCATTTCTCAGTGTTTGCATACAGTGAAGTCTATTAATTGAATGAGTACAGAGAACAGTTATGCATCAGAGGCTTACTTCTCTGTCTTTATCAATAAATTCTATCTTTAATCCTGAGGATAGATCGAAGGAGAAAAACAGCTATTTTTTTTTAGACCCTTTCTTTTGGTCTTTGCATGACTTTGTCTCCATGTTTGTAAATTTCGCTAGTAACTTAACGTAGATTTAGAATCCTCAGAATCCTCGAAGGAGTTACACGTTAGTTCTGAGCTCATTTACAAGAGCAAATGAAAACAAATAGCTGTGAACATTCCAGAAAGCTTGCTTGCTATCAGAGGGAAGCCAGGAAGGGGCTGGGTGTCAGATAAAGTAACACTGTTCATTGCCACTTTTAATTAAACTTGGAGATGAGTAGATGCGAGCACAGCATGATTTAAGAGGTGACAGCCCGGCTTCGTTTTACTTTTAAAATCCATAATTTTAAAAGCAGAGTTTCCAGAGCCTGTTTTCATCTGCTGCAGTGCTGGTGCCAACAGGAGAGCATTGCTGACTGGCAGATAGGTTCCAATGTAGACAGTGAGCTGAGTGGCACGAAGCTTGCTTAGCCTGCATGAGGCCTTAGGTTCAATGCTCCCCACTGCAAATAAGAGTGGGGTTGAGCATCAAGGGAATTTACTGATGAGGGTTTACATATGTTATCCATTTATTTTTGAAATCAACCCCCCAAGGGTATGTTAGTTATGTTTTACAGTTAAGAAAATCGAGATGCTATAGAAGCAGAACCTAGGAGTGGAAAGGGACCTGACTCTAGACATAAATGTGTTTTTCATGTGCACAGTAAATCATACTATGTTTACATGACTACAGTAAATGTTGAAAGCAGATCCCAAAGGAAAGCCCTACCCGATGGTTCCGTTCTTTTTACTGCTATACTCAAGGACATTTTGAGCCATGCATATTCTTTCTCACCCCTCCACTAATTCTCTCTTGTCACATAGCCATCCTAGAAGACAGTCTGGCCCCCACATACACTGCGTACCTTGAAATACCTCTACATTGTTAGACACTGAGCCCTCAGTTGGCGCTGTCCTAACAGTTTGTCTCCCAAAGCTGTTATTCTTTCTTCAGACACTGTCTCGTTGGGCCCCTCATCTTCTGAGCTATCTCGGGCTCCTTGAGGTAGTTACATATGAGACTTGGAACTCATCAGAGTTGTCCTTTTATGATTAACACTATGATAGTCCTTCACGAAGCCCTCCTTTCCTTCTTTTTCAGTAGATCCAAGAGCATACTGGGAAGGCATCAGTGGTTCCACTCTGCTTTTTCTTGGCTTCCGTGGGGAGTGATGAATGGTGGGCTGACCCCAGAAGGGGCTGTGGTATTTATGTGATGAGTCAATGCAGTCGTGCCCATATAAATAGCACACCATTTTAAATTTTCATAAACTTTAATTTGTAATGGCTCCCAAAGCACCAACTATTTTCTCTCCACTACATATCATGCTTTCTTAACTGTCTATAATTACACAATTAAGCAGCAAGCCACTGGGGCCACAAGAGTCATTAGTACACAGCCTTTCGACTTTAGTAACCTGTCACTGGGGACGGTTTCTCACACTAGAGGATAACAGGCTTGTCCACTCAAGTGTCCCAAAGCAGGCAACCCTTTCTGGAGGTGGTGGCATTCCCAGCGCCTTGAAAGTGGCAGGAGGCTTAAGAACTAAGGGAACTCAGACTATGGAGCTACTTCATTCAAGAACATGCTTTCCTTGCTAAGTTTGCTACCCAGAAACCCCATTAATAAAACAACGAAAAACAAAACAAACAAACAAAGCCCACTGGACATTATTGTTTACTCCTTTAATCTCATATTCACCACATTCAACTTTGATTCCTCTCTCTTGTCCCCCTCCCTTCCCCCATCCCCTTAACCCTTTCCTCTCCCAACGATCCCCTTATATTTTCATGCCTGTTTTTTGCTGAATATTTTTAATGATTTCTTTATTGCAATTATGCACGCATAGCTGTCTGTGTATGCATGTCTCTCTGTGTATTTGTTTGAGTGTATATGCACACATGTGCTCATGAAGACCAGAAGCGTGTTTTCTGTCTCTTGGAACTGAAGTTACTGGTATGTGTGACTTACCTAGCAAGGGTGCTGGGATCCAAATTCTGGTGCTCACCATTGGGCAGTAAGCACTCTTTACTGCTGCGTCATCTCTCTATTCCTTTTTCCTGCATAATTTCCAATCCATTATTGATTGAATTCATAGCTGTGACACTCGGGGATATAGATGCAACTCTATGATGTCAGCACCTCACACACGCTAGCTGGGTCTCAGCAGAGTTAAAAAGGTGAGGTGCTGATCTTGTCTTGAACTGTGTGTGCTGAGAATTTTACCTACCACCTTTTATTTTGGGGACAAATATTTAATGGGTTTATTGACTAAACTTTTTTTTTACTTAAATCTGCTGTGGATCGTCTCTGTAAAAGTCTTTCCCCCTTCCATATCCCACATTTTCCTTACATACCAAGCAGTAAGAAGAAAAATGAGTTTGTTGAATGCATTGTTTTGTCTGTGTGTTCTTTCTGTGTCTGCTCATCTGTAAGAGCGACTGTTACATTTTCTGTCCAATGATTTTAAAAAGCATTTGAATTCAGAGAGATCTATAAACAATAGTCAATTAATAAAGATTTTAATTTTACAGTGGTGTTGCTATCAGCTTAGATAAAAGGGTGTGGAACAGAGGTGTGTGTTGATGGACAGTGACTCTTGGTACATATTAGGAATTCCTCTGCTTGTGTTTTGTGTGCCACGATTGTCCCTCTTCTACCATGTCTTTCTAGTCACTATCATTCTTGATCAACTTACATCTCACATGTTTGGAGGAATACATCTTTGATTAGAGTTAGAAGGGAGGGGTTGAAGAAGCAAGGAGGAATTTGTTTCCTAAGGGAGTATTTACTTAAGAAATCTCTGTTTGGAGCTTCTTTGCTGATGAGATGTGATATAGAAGTATAATTCAAATAAATTCTTTTCTCCCTAAATTACATTTGATTATGTTACTTCTTTACAGTAATAATTTTTCAAAAGAATAGAAAATTTAAAAAGCAGAATAGGAATGTCTTTTAACACATGCATACATTTGAATATTCTAATTCATGCCTCTTGTCTTCTGGGGCTTTGCTCTTCATACACTCTGGCTAGATCTCCTTCCAGAGTCTGTAGACTCTGAGCTTTATGGTACCTTTTACTCTAGAACCGTGTGTGCACTCTGCTTTGTCAACTTGAGCCTGTTGTCCATCTATGGCCTAGCTTAACTACTACAACTCCCTGGTCTCTGGCCATATTTCCAGTCCTGTGCTACTCCTCTCTCCGAGGAAATCCTTCAGTACTTAACATTTCTCATTATAAGACATGGTTCCTAATGCTACAGTGCCCTTCTGGCTAATTCTGTATGTCTTTGACTTTGAGAATTTATTTATATCGTATACTTCTAGAAAGTAGGCATCGTCCTTCACAATACTCACGAACTTACTGTTAATGTCAGATAAGTTGTGTGTGTGTGTGAGTGTGTGTGTATGTGTTTATCTGCATGGCTCTGTGGCAGGGTTATGCATGCACGTGTGTTTGTGCATGTAGATACCAGAATTCAACCTCCACTGTCATTCCTCAGAAGCTGTCAACCTTGTTTTCTTGAAATAGGGTCTTTTGCTGGCCTGGAACGCACAGTCTATCTAGTTACCCAGGGAGCGTTAGTCATTCCCTTATCTCCATCCCCACAGTCTTGATATTGCAAGTGTGTGACACTGCATAGTGATTTAAACAAACAAGCAAACAAATAAACAGACAAATGATTCTAAGTATCAAAGTCAGGTTCTCATACCTGTATGGCAAGCACTTTACCAACTGAACCACCTCCCCAGCAGCCTTTAATGTCTGTATATCTTAATGTAATTCAACTATTAAATCTTTCCCTATTATCAACTAGAGTATTATATGCAGTGAAATCTTTCCCTCTTAAATTTGGCATGTTAAGAGTTAATCAGAAAATCCTTAGTTTCAACCCTCCTCAATTTCCAAGTCCCCTTTGCTGCCATAGTCCATCTGGCCCTATGAACATAATTGCATCTCCCTTTGATGAGTCAGTGAGTTACTGGACCTCAGGGCTGTGATGCTGACCATCAATTATCATTGCGTAGGACAAAAGATATAGATGTGGAAGAGACTGAGTATTGAACTGCATCTGAACGAGTCCAGCATAGCCTGTGGAAATCACTTTGTTGAATAAATCCCTTGTCAGTGAGTTCCCATTCCTGGGCTTTTTTCTTTTAAAAACTTGCTCAGTTCAAGGAGAAAAGAAGGAAAAACCCAGTGCTGTATATGACTTTCCATGGAAATGGGAGTAGGTCTACTCACCCCACACAGGGCACTGGTGACAGACCAAAGAAGGACCCCAGTTTCATTTAGTCAACCAGTGACTTCATTAGGGTTATTTACAAGAGTGGGGGGAAAGGGTTACTTACATGAGCACAGGTTAGGGGTAACCAACAGGAACATAGGTTAAAGACTGCTCACTGGATCATGGGTGACAGTTACTCACGGGAACATGGATGAGGAGTTATCTTGAGGAGCGTTGCTGGGGTATTACTAACAGGAGCATGAGGGAGGGAGGGGTTATCTGCTTGAGCTGGAGTGAGGCAATACCTATAGGAGGGGGGGGGTTTGTAATTTTTAGGAGCTTTAGTGAGTGGTAGAGGAGCCTGGGTGGATCAGAGACAGCTGTTTCACCAAATGCCCACTCCACGTGGGTGAAAACTCTTGAAATCCTTATCACTGTACCACCCTACGATCTTGCAGCCAGTTTAGGCCCTGGGAGAATCTCCTCTCCATAGCAGTTTTGTTACTGATTGGGTGATCATGGGGAAGAGCCTCCTAAGTCTTGTAACTTTCAGGATTTTTCAGTGCCTTCTAAGTTGACTTTACTTGCTGGGTCTTGACAGGCTTCCTTCTAGAATGGAGTGCTTCACTTTGGAGGAAAAGAACTACAGAATCCTAATTAAAACCTGAACTTTGCTTTTATTAGGAGCCTGGCTCCAGAAGGTCCTCACTTCTGTCCTCCAACTTCTTGTGTAGGAATCCATCAGTTTCTAAGAGGTGATCCAAGAACTTTCCTTGCCTAGCTATAGTGACTCTGACCTAATAGGGTTCAGAGACAGGTCTGCCAATGTTCAGGTTCAAACAGGATATATATATATATATATATATATATATATATATATATATAGAGAGAGAGAGAGAGAGAGAGAGATCTATATCTATCTATCTATCTATCTATCTATCTATATATATATATATATATTTTTTTTTTACTTTATAGATAAGGAATCTGAACTCACAGTACTGAGGCTAGCTGGAGAAAGAGGTGGGGTCAACCCTTCGCTCTTCACCATCACTGGAGTCAGATTTTTTGGTTTGTGTGGGGTTTATTTTTACATGGCATACATCCTTTGATTGATATTAGAGAATGTGAGAACATCTTGCCCTGCCAGTGCCAGTCATGAGACTTGGACTCAAGTTCTGTGTCTGATTCTTGCACAAGCCACACTATGTCTTAAATAATACAGATATTTAGTATTTGAAAGTGTACAGAAAATTTGCTCCCAAGAATGATATAGCGTTTTCAAGAGCAATGAGCCCTTTCATGGCCCAGTTGTACATGATCCAAATATGTAACAGATACTGGCAACCATCAAAGATTGACTAGGGACAGCAGTCCCAAATTCTATGTGTAATGCCTAAAAGGTTAGTGACATTGACTCTTGTGAACCAACATATGCAAAGTGGGAACAGGGAACAGGGAATAATTCTTACAGAAAAGTGCAAAACTAAGGAAAGGTGAAACACCCCCCCACCCCCAAATGGGAGGTGTTTTCAATAAAGGAAAAAAAAAAATTCACTGAATTTCCTCTGTCCAGGGTTTCCTTATATTGACAGAGGCAGAATCTGGAGGTACCCTGGTTGAGGTTTGAGATTAGATAATCACATGCAAATCCAAAGGTTGCCCACCTAGGCCTAAATGTCACAGTGTTCACAAGATGCACACCCACATAGCAGAAGCTGAACCCCAGATCCCCGTCTGTCTCAGCCTCCAGCTTGGACCTTGACTGTCTCCCAGCTGTTAGTCATGTTGCCAGCGTGCGTGCATCAGATCGTGTGGGTGTCTGCAGTGTTTTTCATGACACCAGTCAGTGCTCACATTTTTTGGATCAGTTTGATGTTTTTCTATGACAGAGTTGACTCTATCCTGGCCACTAAGATGGAGCTACAGTCTTGGCTCTATAAGGTGAACAGAGGAGCTCTTCCTTAAGCCACTTTTCCGTCTCATTCAGTTGTTAAAGTCAGAAGTTACTAACATTAGCAGCAGGGGTACAATGCATAACAGGAGTGGTTTACATGTGTCCCTGGAGTCTTTGGAGGGGCAAGCCAGCTCGCTGTCAAATGTCCTCAGGCCTGTTGCTCCTCTTATCTGATTATCTCATCTACTGTAGAATCAGGGATCAGCTCATATCTACTTGCAAGCCTTCCTAGGCACTTTTCTTAATGTTCTGGACACTGTCACCCAGAATCCCCACTCTTCTGGTTAAGTTCAGCCTCTGCTCTCACTGCAGCATTGATTAGTACCATAGGGGGCTCGCATCAGTAGGCTAAGATGAAGGATGCATGCACATTCTAACAGCTAGTGAGCCTTGGCACCTTCTTCATTCCAACTTCAGCCCCCTGCTGTTCTCCCATGTTTGCCCGAACACCGTTACATGGCAGGCAAACATTTTGTTCTCCAAACAGAGCTTCTTTTATGTTGGCCAGAAACAAAATGGTAAAAGAAGTAGGCAGAGAGAACTCTTTTTCTAGCTTTCACCAGAAGGAGACTCTGTGTGAAGAGTCACCATCTGGACTGTGTGAATCTGTAAAATGACCTTTTCTCACTCGTACCACCCAAGTTTCTAGAAGAAGGTCAGCAAACAAAATCCTCACCAGAAGTGAGTGAGAGCCTGAAAACACGCGTCTTTCTGCTTCCCTTCGCTGCTCCAAGTAGCAGCAGAGGCCCCCACGCAGATTCCAGTGGGACTCAGCTCAACACATTAATCTTGGAACAGAATCACAAGATGGTTCTACAATTTTGAGACATGGAGTGCCTGTCAGTATATATTCAAACAACTGTGTTTGTAATAACTGTCATATTGTAGTGTGTAGGCCATTACAGATACATCTCTGGTTCTACAAACACAAGAATCTGATTATTGTTCTCCATTTTCTTTTTCGTGTTGAATTTCACTGACTGGAATTGCTTTTCTACAATAACATTCTCTTAGAAGCCAACACCAAAATTTGTGGCTAGTTGTCAAAACAACCAGAGTGCTTTTTGCCTGCACAACACATATTCATTCTTTTCTTCCCCTAACTTAAAAAGACCTGTATAGTTGAGAATAACAATGCATGTACTTTTGAGAGGACTAAATTTCCCAGCATTCTTTGAATAAAGAAGTGCTCAGTGGGATGTAGGATGGAAATTGTTCCTGAATCTTCCAAGGTCTTTAATGGCTTTCTTCCAGTTTTCTGACACCTTTTTTTTCCTTCACGTCTCTTCCTCCTCCCTCACCTGCAAACGCTAGAACTGATGGCTGTTACATTATGACTGGAGCAACTGTGTGGATAGCAGCCAGCCGTTATAGCCTAAAGTCTACTAGACAGACTAATAGTGTAATCTAGGGACACTGAGACTATCAGGAACCGCCAGCCATGGTGCTTACCTCACAGAGTATGGAACCACCATCCTTTAGTCTCTTTGGCAAGGTTGTGCAAAAGCATCCCGTAATTTGCATATCACTTTATGATCTTTGGTCTCCTCAAACGGAAGCTTAACAGTCTCCTAATTGTGGATAGATTTACTGTGGTGGTTTGAATAGAAGTGTCCCCCATAGGCTTATATATTTGAATACTTGGTCATCAGAGAATGGCACTACTTAAGAGATTGGGAGGTGTGGGTTTCTGGAGAAAATGTGTCACTGGGAGTGGGCTTTGGGGTTTTAAAAGTCCAAGGCAGTCCTCGAATCTCTCTCTTCCTGCTGCCCAAGGATTTGAATGCAGCACTGTCAGCCTACATGGCACCATGCTCCCTGCCCTGGCGACAATGGACCTGGATTGTAAAACTGTAAGCAAGCTCCAGTTAAATGCTTTCCTTTATAGAAGTCGCTGTGGGAATGATGTCTCTTCTCTGCAACAGAACACTGAGGCACTTATATTAAACTTTAAATTTAAAATAAATACTGTTATTCCATTTTGTAGAGTTGGTCATCATGCGATTATTAAAACTTCCATTTGGAAAGCTTGCACTTTGGGGTGGGGCTGGGAATATAGCTTGGTGGTAGAGGACTTACCTGTCACATACAAGGCCTTGAATTCAGTCCCTAGAACCAAAAAGGAAGAGAACATATGCTTTGAATTACATAGCATATGATATATAGATAAATATAAAAAATGCAAATACTTTGGCTTTAAATTACCATAACTACAGTTTACTCTTTATATAGAGAGAACCCAGTTGATAAATATATAATTTTATAAACACTACATTTTACGGTCAGAAAACAAAAAGTATTTCTCTCATTCTAACAAAGTGTGCTTTGTCAAGCTTTCTTTTAATTAATGTTTGTGCATTATGTATTTTCCCAGCTGGTTTCTGTTTTACCATTCTATTTATAGCTGTCCCGATTGGGTCTTACACTTTCTACAGTGTCTACCCATCTCTCTTTTTCATTTCTCGATTTCTATGAATCACCTGAATGTACTTATTGGCATGTAGATAGGTCTTCTGTTTTATTTTATTATATTATTTTTGTAGCATTCTTCTGTCTTTTACAATTTTTGTCTTTTTCCTTTACTCCCTTACCTTTGGATTATTTGAAAGTCCTAAACTTGGGTATTCTTTTTAATACTTTCAAACTGTCCGTGTGCTTGGTTCTCTGGCTATTGCTACAAAGTCAGATGCTAACCTTCGCTATGTGAGTCACCGCAGGAGGCAGTCTTAGAGTTTTGGCCCTTCCCAACACATGAATCCACTTCCTAGTTTTTCTTTTAGAATTTTCAAATAGTGCGAGATGTATTCTGTTAAATTTTTTATTATAATAAGTAAGATAGAGATTGTACATGATATTGTAATGCGTGTGTTTATTCTATCTTTAACTTTTGGAAACAGGGTTTCATGTTGCCACCTGTTATGTTGCTGAGGCTTTAATCTGATGATCTGTCGGCCTGCCCCTCTTCTCCTAAGTGTTGGAAATACAGGAATACATTATCATGCTTGGTTAATGCAAGACCCAGGTCTTTATGTACATTAGGCAAGGTCTCTACCACCTGAGCTGTATCCTACCCCCACTGATTCTTTTATTGAGAACTACAATCCTCCATGATTTTTTCTATTTCTATAACACATTTTGTGATTCATAAAATTCTATAGATATCATTGCTTTTCAACATGACTTTAGTAGTTACATTTTTAAAGGAACTTTAATTTGGTTTTACATTGTAAAACATTGTATTTGAAATATTATGGCTATGATGGTTATTACTATGATTTTACTGTAATCTACTTATGAGTAGGAACATTGCTAGTATGGTATACATATTATTTTCTAGAAAAGTCTCCTCACATACTTAACTAATTCTAAGTAGTAAAATAAGATTGGTCTCATTGCAACATGATTAATTATCTGATAATTTAAAATGACTGGGCTTGTTAGGACTTAAAAAACAAAACTCCATTTTTAAGGTTTCTGTTTACAATAATTAATAACATATTTCAAGAAAAAAATTACTAGATGCCAAATATATTTAATTGTACTTATGACTTTCATCAGAGCTTGACTAAATCATTAGCTTATGATCAAGAGGAAAAACATTAGAGATGTAATATCAGAGGAACTGTATCAGATATCCCATCTCCTTTGCTGGTCATGCTTGTATGGGAGTGCCATATGTTTATGTATGTTGTATGCTTGTATGTTGCATGGGAGTGATCCCCTGTTGGTTAGTGTGCATCCATCATAGTTAGCTGGAGAATACTTGAACAGCCTGCTAGACACAGTCTAAGAGCTTCTGATTGCATTTCTAACAAGCCTGCAGATGAACTGTTGCTGCTTGTCCAGGTCTACACTGAGGATGGCTCTTCTATAGATATTATTTAGTTTGTACATCTCTATGAAAAGCCAGACTGATGATTTCCTTTATTCTTGGTAACATCATTTATCATACTGGATGCTGATGGGCTTTCTGTATATGGCTCTCTCACCTACTATACAGTATGTCAAATCTCTGTGCAAGGTTGATGTAGGACAAAATTATGGATTCAAATAAATTTAGGGACTCGGAACATGGCTTAGTAGGTGATGTGCTTCCCATGAAAGTACTAGGACATGAGTTCCCAACGCCAGCATACACATAAATAAAGCTCAAAGTGGTTGTGCCTGTCTCTAGTACCAGTGTTCCTAAGGTAAGATGGAAGGCAAAAATTGGGGATGCTGGCAGGAAAGGTGTCCTGGCACACAGCACAGTGAATGGCAATAGGCCTTGTCTCTAACAAGGTAGAAGATGAAGACCAACATACGAAGCTGTCCTCTAACTCACACATGCGTAGTGTAACCCACGGTTTTGTGTACATATGCTTATGAATTCTCTCTCTTTGTCTGTCTGTCTGTCCGTCTCTCTGTCTTTCTCTGTGTGTGTGTATGGGAAAGATTGATATTTTTTAAAGATAATTTTAAACAGATTGTGGTTCAAATCCTAGATTTTGCTTTGCTGATTATCTGATACTTGAATCTTTATGGTTTCATTGTTCCTGTGTGTATCACATATAAAAAGGAAGAGCAATGTGTCTATATTGTAGTCAGTAAGATTTGATAAAGGAACGTGTCTGTCCAGTGACATGAAATTCATAGAAGCCATAGTCTTTGGGCCAGCCCTGATGGTGAAGTAGCAATCAAAACTTGCTAACAGTTAGGGACACAGTGGATGGGGGTACGGAGGAAATCTAGTTCAGTGCATTGTGGGAAGAATGAAAGGTTAGGAGAGAAGAAGCAAAGCCAGGAAGGAGAGGAAAATCAGGAGAAGTCAAAACAATTAAGACTCTAAATGGCTGGAACAGCACAGAATATTCCTGAGGAAGGACAGACCATGCACCCTAGAAGAAAGGGCTCAAGAACAAGAACTACAATTTACCTATAGTGGACACTGCCTGAGATCTTTGCTTTTATAAATTCATTTCATACACATCCTATCAAATGAAGGCAGAGGTGGGATTTGAACCTGGCAGGTAGCTCTAAGCCTCTGATGTTGTTGATGGTGCTGTTCTGTCTGTGGCTGCTCCCAATGATAATCACCTGCTTTCCCAAGGATATGTACCTCGGACTATATTGGCACATTTTGTTCAATGTTCAACGTCAATTGAAGTTATTTTAAGATGATTTACACCAGGGTTCAGTTCTATTTTCCGTGTAAGAACACTGAGTCTGAAGAAGCAAAGGCCTGCCACAGTTCTGTATTCACACCATCATACCTGAGAGACTAACAGCCTTGTGAATTACAGCTTCTGTTGCACTCAGTTTAGCTATCAAAGATGGTGGCAAGGGGTGAGGGAGATGACTTAATCAGTAAAGTGCTTGCTGTTCAAACAGGAAGATCTGATTTTGATCCCAGAGCCAAGATGGAAGACATGTGTCATAGTACACATTTTAAATACTGGTCCTTATTTTTAATAAGGTAGAGGTAGGAGACTCTCAAGCTCACTAGATAACAAAGTAGAGCCTCCCTGGAAAGCTCCAGGCTAGTGAGGCACTGTCTTAAACATGCAAGATGGACAACCTCCTAAGAAACAACAGCCAAGTCTGACTTCTGGCCTCCACATGTAAGTACTGTACACATACACAGGAGATAGATAAGTGGATGGATGGATGGATGGATGGATAGATGGATGGATGGAGACAGACAAATTGGTTTATAGATGAATTGTTGAATATAGATAGATGGGTGAACAGAGAGACAGATGATAGAATATGAAGAAGGAAAGTTTCTTTATAGAGATCCACTAGTGAAATTAGAGAGACTATAATCCTATTGTAGGTCTTTGATTTTTTTCTACTTACTTCTGTTATATCGTTATAGTTTAGATTTTTCTCAACCAACATCAGGTGTCTTTTGCTCATTACCAGTGTTACTGGTGGACAGCTGAAATTTCCTGGAATTGAATAGTTGTCTTTCTTGGCTCCTTTTGTATCATCTTTTGTCTTTGCATACTGAAATCTATTCCATTAGTTTGCCTTGCAGCAATTGATGGATATGTGATTGACTCTCTTAGAATTATAATTAGCTAGGGTGACCTTTTATGCACCACTGAATTATTAAGATTAGCAAAGAGTGCCTGCCACAGGATACATAATTTCTAAAAAGCAACATTTTTAGAATAAGATGTATCTATGTAGTATCTCTAAATGCTATAAAATACATTTTATAAAAAATAATAGAAATGTATTCTGTGTGTATAAAATACATTATGTATCGATAAATTGTAATGTGCTGTTCAGGTTTGTTGTATGTATACTCTGGGAGTGAAGACATATCCCCTTGTCTTCGATTCAAGAATGTTTACTTCAAGTGTCCTCCAAACCTGCTGTCCTCAGTTAGGCTGGGCCTCTTACTCTATAATGTGAAGTGAGAAAAACAGTAAGCTTTCAAGGGTATTAAACACTCTTTAAACCATTTCTAGCCCAGGTCACTGTTTTTTATTTTGTAATGTAAGAAATGACCCCTGTGGAACCCTCACGTACGAATACATTAAATAAAGCTCAATGAAAAACAAAAGCAGAAGCATCGACTCCCCTAGTTGATTTGTGCTTGGTGGGTGTGAGAAGTCCTGGTCTGATGACATTACCTTTGTTTGTGCTCTCAATTACACTGTTTCAGCCCTATCTGCTGCATATCATAAACTCATGATTTGATAATGCTTTGCTATCTGCAGCTTCTATTTTTATCTCTCTCCTTATCTATCTATCTATCTATCTATCTATCTATCTTTCTATCTATCTGCCAGTTGATATGTATGCAAAGTATGTATATTTCTCTGTGTCTTATAAAGTAATCTTTGCCTTAATGGATAAAAGAAACTGTGTGTGCAAAATGAAGTGTGAATGCCTGTGTGTGGCATGCATGTGTACTCATGCATACACACACACACACACACACACACACACACACACATTCACACACACACGGGGGGGGGGAGATTGAGAGAGAGAGAGATAAAGAGAAAGAACTATAATGTTTATGTGTATTTGGTTTTATGGGTTTGTCATCCTGAGGTCTCCAATAACACTGAGTGAAAAAGCCAGGTGTTGTCTGTCATTGTGTGTTAACGATGTGGTACTTCCCCTAAGGATTCTGGTGAGAGTCTGTTCCCATTTAAAAAACTTGAAACTTAAAAGCTGGTATTAGGTCTCCTGGAGAGATGGTGCATGGGGAAGTCTGTTTCTTTCCTTCTCTGGAGTCAGACATACTGGAGAACAGGTGTACCTTCCCTGGGGAGTAGGGACTCAGAGTCTCTCCTAGCAACCAGGACTCCATAAAAATTGCTCAACAGTTTGGGTGAGAAGGATCTGATGTTCTGACATATCTCATTAGCCATAGATCCTCTTTTAATTTACTTTCTGTCTTTAGTTTCCATTTATTATCCTTACAGGCTAATTCTCTTCACAGCCTGAAGGTTCAAACACTATTTTTCATGAAGTAAGAAGACAGTGTTCTTAGGCCACAGTTTATAAGAGGGGAGTCTCAAGCTCACACAGAAAATGAAACACTTTTTTCCTACACATTGATAAACTCTATATGTGATTACCATTGTCAGTATTTGACAAAATAGTTGAACTCCAGTTTTTTTAACTCAGACCTTGCCCGTCTTTGTGAGGTGACCCGGAGGACACTCCAGAGACTCCTCTCTGTGTGCGCTTTCTTTCCTATACACCTGCCTTGCATGTTGTAGTGTCCCTATAAATTGTAACTTGAGAATAGAAAAATAATATATGTTGAACCAAGTACATACTTATTAAGTGATTTAGATACACAAATTATTATCTGGAAGTGAAAGGCACAGGGTTGTTTCCATGTCACTCTAAACTGCTATGTACCTTTCTAGAAATCAACAATGTATTTATTTTCCTTTTATTGTTTATGCAGTCACTTTCAAACAACTACATTGCAAGCTGTTATCTGTTACAGAGGCAAAGTAGCTCTACTGGTGAATCTGTAGAGGAAGAAATTGCTTGGTTTCTTAAAATAGTATTGACTTTCTGTTATTTGATGTGTAGACATAGGACTTATAAAATTGGGAATGAAGCTCAGTATCTGCCCATCCCATCTGTGGTGATGTGTTAGTCACTAAGCAAAGGCTGCCCATGCTCTACTTGTTACGCTTTTATTAATTGCTTAATAGAGAGGGGGTCCTCAAGTGAATGAGACAAGAACCAGAAGGAAGAGTCTAGACTATGGAACTGTTTATGTCAGTACATTATCACTCAGGATGATATCCGAGAGATTGGGAAACAGATCTAGTCTAAATGGAACCAAGAGATGCCAAGGGGATTCTGGGGAGATTGCTCCATTGGTAAAGGGCTTGCCGATTATGTATGCAGATCTGAGTTCAGATGCCAGCACGTCTGTAAAAGCCAGACAGATCATCACACTTATGTAAACCTGGCACTGCGGCTGGAGACAGGCAGATCCCAAGTGTTTGCAGGCTGTAAAGTCTGGCAGAAACAATTTTCAGGTTCAGTGTCTTCTTCCATTGGTCTTTCCTCTATACTTCCTTGTCTGGAACTGATGTCAACTTCTGACCTATACCATACACACACACACACACACACACTCACACAGAGAGAAAGGAGAGAGAGAGAGAGAGAGAGAGAGAGAGAGAGAGAGAGAGAGAGAGAGAGAGAGAGAGAATGAGTGTGTGTGTGTTTTCTGGCCTATAACTTGGTAAGTAGGGTAGATTGACTGGATAGTCAGCTCCAGGGATCCACGTGTCTCTTTCCAGTTCTGGGATTCCAAGTGTTCCAACAGCATGCGGCCATTCTTAAGTGTTAAAGTGTTGGTTCTGGAAATTCAGGTTTCCACACTTATAAGACAAGCATTTTGCTACCTGAGCTATCGCCCCATCCTTGGTTCCCACCATTCCCATGAAGTATCTACCTCAGAGATTTGATGAACAGCTTTAGTGAGTCCTGTGATGTTGTCCAGGCCCTCGCCCTGTGGGATTTTTCCTGTTTTCATACAAGGTCAGAATCATACATTTAGGAGAGCTGAATTCCTCTTTGTGAATTGCAATCACATGGTGAGTGAATCTTCCCTTGTTGTGTATGTCCTTATTTGTCCTTATTTGTGAATCTCCACTCCTGTCAATGCCAGAACTCATCTCGGTGGATAATTCACCAAAAATATGAAGCTCAAGTTAGTATTCTGCTATGCTGTTTTTGTGTCAAACAACCTTATACCCAAATCCTGTTGTTCATCCCCAAATCCTGTTGTTCATCTCAATAGTGATCTTCCCAGTAACATTGTGTGTGTTTGTATGTGTGTATATGTGTGTGTGTTCATTGCAAAGAATATACAGATAAACAATCTATAACTGCTTCACCACAACCAGAATCCATTGTGACACTTCCTCTACTCCCCCACCATACCTAAGCATAGCCTTGCTTTTCTTGGAGGTGTTTGTCTTTACACTGTGACCTGCTGTTTTCAGGGAACAGATTGTGTGCCACTTGACTGAAAATGTGTCTATTATTGAAACCTCTCCTTCTGTGTCTTGTTTTTCTCATAGACCAGCATATCTTGGCACCTAAAACATGGGTAGATCTTGGGGAAGCTACTGCAGGCTAGCTCTGATGTTCCTGCCGTGATATGACCCTAGATTCTGTCTGTTCTTTTTGGTTTTCAGTTCCTTGCATTCTTCAAGAGAGATTGGGAGAGTGTTTTGTGTCTAGTACAACAAATTCATTTGGATTTAGGACATCTTTGTTGTAGAATTTCCTGGACTACTGAACATATAGAACAGTCTGCTGACCTACTCCAAACATACCCAATCTCATTGAAAAATAGAGACCTGGAGTGTCTAGGCCACCAAATCTCCAAATAACCCTTTTATCAAAAATGGTATCACAAACCAAAGATCCAGTAAATATTTTTTATAAAATGTTCCTCACTTTCCTTTATTCTAAAACTCAAATTTTTGTTACCTCATACCTTGGTCTAGGGTCTTAGGAAAACCTTTTTTTAGTAGTGTAACTTCTAACTCAAAAAGGGTTAAACTTTAGATTTGTGTATTATATCTGAATTGAAGTTAGGTCTCAGGGAATATGCCAGAAAACTACAGTGCTCCTTCAAATGAGGAGAGATGCTTTCACCGAGAACTAGGCTGACCTTAGTATTTATGTTCCTACCAAATCATTGCCAAGTGGCAACGTCCTGGTGTTGCTAAGACAGGAATAAATATAAAATGGAATTTTGTATGGGAAGAATTGGATATTTCACTTTAAAAATATTTGTTTTATTTTAAAAGTGTGTGTGTGTGTGTGTGTGTGTGTGTGTGTGTGTGTGCAGGTGTTCATGAAGGCCAGAAGAAGATGTTCATCCACTAGTGCTGGAGGCCTCATCTCTCTAGCCCCAACATTTTCCCTTCAACAGCAAGAACAATGGACTTGTTCTGACCCAACATAGTGGAAGATGAAGTGCTCAACATGTTGTATTTTCTCAGTATTGTTCCTCTGTGTGGGTGTTAGTGCCCGAGCTCGTGCATGCTAGAAGGAGGGAACAAAGGCAAAAGACAGAAAGGAAGTAGGCAAGAGTAACTGCCTGTGGTAAAGATTGTACGTGTGTGTGGGGTGAGTGGGGGTGTTTGTGTGCCCTCAAAAGTTCAGAATTGGTAGAGGCTAGAATAGGATGCTGTATTTCTGTAGCTGGAATTGCATGTGGTTGTGAACCACCCCGTGTATAGGTTCTGGAAACTAAATTAGGTCATTTTTGGAAGCAGCAAGTATTCTTAATCACTGAACCATCTCTCTCCAGCCCCCACACATCGTAATTTTTAAGTGACTTCTACAGATTGGCAATTATGCCTTTAATATTCTTGGACTGTGCTAATGTTTCAAAAGTCTGGACTCCTCTTATTTTATTCCTAATGATTTTTTTCTCTTCCTCAATTATACTTCTTCTGTTCTAATTATTTAACAACCACATAAATAAAATAATACACACACACACAATAGCATGATGCACACACATAATAGCATGATGCACACACACATACACTCACTCAAAAACATGTACTTGCACATACTGCTTCCTGATATTCTTTTTCAAATTTGGACACTGAGGGAACAAAGTACTACCAGCTTGCATTATGATGAATAGAGGTGGGTTGTGTGGATGGTTCCTTGGAAGCTTACCTTCCTCAAAATCAGGAGGGATTCCCAGGACTCATATAAAATTCTAATCTATCAATCAATGATATTCAGAGTCAATGAGAGACCCCATCTCAGAAGATAAGGAAAGTGCTTGAGAAAGCAAAACCTGACCTTCACGTACACATTCATACACAAACTCATAAACACACACACACACATACACACGTTCCAAAACACAAATATAAAAGGAATACAATTATACTATCTGTGTGAATTATAAGCTACACTGCTGTAGACAATGTTGTCCAAGCTAAATGTGCAGGCTCTCATCTGCTATGTCACTCCATCCTCAGAATGCCAGTGAGACCCAGTCCCTACGGTAGCATCTGGAGCTCAGTTCCCAGATACAGTCAGGAGACTCTGGGTGCAGTGAAACCCTTGCATTGCTGCTAGTAATAACAATACCTTGGCCACATCATCGTCCCTCACTGTTATGCCCTGATGTCCTCCCATGTGGTTATGACTTAGAACAATTTCTGTTCCAGAGACAAAGTGCATAAACGTCTTTAAAAAAAATTACATCTTTTATTTTTAGCCATTTGAACTTTTAAAAATAATCGTGCATATGGCTGTTGGATTGTAGATTTACTGTTTCCTGCCTACTCACGCTGGCAGCGTGAGATAAAAGAGCACTCTGCGAGAAACTTTCAGAAAAGCTCACATTCAGTGAGAGGATGAGTCTATAAACGACAGTGTTTGTGGTCCTGATAACGGTTATCCAGTTCGCAGCTGTGCAGAAAGGCTATTGTTCGCACAGCCTCGTGGGGTCCAGGGATGCTCGGCAGATGCCAGAGAGGCTGAGTATGATTAAGTAGCCTCAGAAGGACGGGTCCACTCAGTCCCATAAACTTTCAAGCTCCAATAGAAATTGAAATGAAAGAGGAAGTTTTATGAGTGTAGTTAGCAAAGGCTAGGCTCAGAGAAATGAGAAGGCAAACTGTCTTGTAAACAATGTGCAATTTGAATTCGAATCAGCCTTGGCGGTTTTCCTTATAGACTCTGCGCATTCCCCACCAGGAGCCTATTCCACCCAGAGCAGTGATGGACAGTAACACTTATTTTTATGTGAGCAGTAATCCAAAACTTCCTTATTTACCAGGCTTTCTTGGGCGTTTTACGGCATTTGTAATAGTTCTGTGAGTTTATCTTTTCTTTGAAATGGTTTTGTGGCAATAAAAGGAAACTCTTTAACAGTTTCTCCTAATCTGTTTTCTCAGCTGTATAATCAGGCAGAAGCGGCGGTATCCACTTAGGAGAAATTTCTGTTCTTAGTTTCGGCATTTTTCCTGGCATCTCTGTGACTCATGTTGCTAGAAGACCCTTTTAGAAAGATTTCTATGCATGGGCAAAACTGTAATGAAACAAAAGCCTACAGTTAAGTTCTCAGAACAGTTGAAGGCTCTGAGCTGTAATCACTCCTGTTTCCACGAGAATAAAGCTGTAAATTTCAGCACCATAAAGTGTCACAGATTTTTGTGCATCCAGCTTCTTTCATCTCCCAATGATATTTTCCTTACAGCATTACACTTGATAATGACCATGTGTGCTAACACGAAGCTGGAGTGAGGCGCAACAGTTGTTCATTTAGTATCTTCAAAGCATTCCCTTTTCTTGGGATCACTGTGAAGGAACAAAACCCCATAGGCTTCCCAGTGAGCTGTCCCTGCATGTTGGTCCTGATTTGTGTGGCGGCTGCCAGGCAAGCGAAGGTTTCATTCCAGCATGGAGAACAGAACTCTCAGAGCAAGCCTGGGTGGTAGCAATCTGCTGGAGAGCAAACCTTGAATGCATTGTCCTGGTTCTCAGATCTCAACAGTACACCCCCGTCCCCCAATATATTAGGTATATTATGTCTCCCTACGTTTGATCAAGTTGAAAGCATAAAAACGTATCTCTGGATGAAGAATCAAAAATGATCTTGGCTCATTTTGTTCACTTCACACTGGACACAAAGAGGGCAGTTTTGGTGAGGGGCCGGGTGAAGCTGCAGAGCTGCTTTCCAGGGAATAAAGAGAAATAAAGGATACATTAAAGTTCCCAAAGGAGCCTGCCAGTTGTGGGTGTGTTCTAGAACAAAGAAGCCAGCAGCTGAAGGTCAGGAAATGTGACAAGTTTTGCTTTGTGCTACGCTCCAGGCTCCTCAGCTCTTTCTCACACAGTGCTTCAGAAGAAACTCATATTCACTTATCAGAAATTGCATCCCCTTGATTTATGATCTGGTCAAGGCTTCCCTTGGTCAGCGGCATGAACTTGTCTGACAAAAAAAAAAAAAAAAAAAAAAAAAAAAAAAAAAAAAAAAAAAAAAAAAAAAAGCAAGAAACTGCAGTTGGGTCTGGCATGTATATATTGCATGTTGGATATATATATATATGCATATATATAAAACTTTAGCTCAGAAATAATAAATCGAGTGCCCTGTTAATGCCAGCTAAATAAACACATATTTTGCGGATAATCTGACAATAGAATTATTGATTCGAAATCCAAGGGTTGACATTTGGAATGTCTCCACTTAGTTCCCAAGAAAGGGTGTGACTCTTGATCCCTCCATAGTGGTGTCCGAGCAGTGTCTCACAAACTCATCCACTTTCCACCATGGTTAATTATCCTGGAGTCACTCAAAACCTCTCTGGTGTCACTGTGCCAATTCTGCTCTTCTTCCCAGCAACCATATGTACAGCTGGTGCTTTCTGCAAGAGCTGGGTCAGGCCTTCATCTACTAGTACTTCTCTCTCCAAGGTAGAAAGAGTCAGGGCTAATTACAGTGTGTCTAACACTTTCAGGTGCTTACTGTGTTTATATGTAAGTGCGTAGGTGATATCGACTCATTTGTTTCAAAGTGAATCCATTAGCAGACTGACTGGGCATTTTTACTCAGCCTTCTCTGGTTTTGTAAAATATTCATATGCATGTGTGCACGTGTGCGTTCAGGTGCATATACACATGTGTGGATGGACTTTGTGCTCGTGCATGTGGAGGCCACAGGTGGACACTGTTTATTTCTGTTACGCTCTACGTTATTTTCTAAGACAGGGTCCCTCACTAAGCCATGGGATCACTCATTCAGCTAGATCGGGCAGTCATCAAGCCCCAATGCCCCCCCTTCTGTGCCTCCCCAATGCTGGGAATATTAAGCGTATATCACCCTGTGCTGGTGTGATGGCTCAGCATTTAAGGACACTTGATCCTCTTCTAGAGGACTCTAATTCAGACACTAGCTCCCATGTTGTTTGGCTCACACACCACATGCCACATGCTCATAGCTCCAATGGATCTGACATTCTATCCTGTCTTTCCGTATACCAGCACATATGTGATACACACACATATACAATAAATAAAATATGTTTATAAAAAGAGACAAGCGCATATCACCATTTCTGACTTGTATATGAGTTTTTATGGATCAGAAGTCAGGTCTGCATATTTGCACAGTAATCTCTTTATCAACTGAGCCATCTCCCCAGCTCCTGGGTTTGTAGCGATTTCTATTTAAACCTTGCAAGCAAATTAACTGTGAAGATTGATTCATTGAAGAAAATTTTCTAGAGCATTTTAGTTAATCCAATGTTGTTAGATATCCATCTCTCTAGAAATAAAATTAAGTGGGAATTGTCTCATATATATATATATATATATATATATATATGTATGTATTGTGTATGTATATATATACATATATGTGTATATATACATATATATGTATATATATGTGTGTGTATATATATATATATATATACATATATATATTCCAGATTTCAATAGTGCCTTACACAGTGAACTTTAACATATATATATGTGTGTGTGTATATATATATATATATATATGTATATGCCTTTTATGAAAGCCATATTAAGTCACGTACTACATCAACTCCTTAAGTGCCTTTAAAGGGAAACCAGAATGATTGTGTGAGTTTCTACCTGTGGGATTTGCTTTTCTGTTTTCACAGCAAACAAGGAACTGGCTTGAAGGACAAAGAGTGTTTGTCCTTCAACACAGGGCTGAGTCTTTGTATTTGCAGTTAACGTTAGACTTTTGTACTTTTATTTCACTCACAAGTTTTGTTCTCTTCATTAATTTACGTGTGTATATGCTTTTGCTAATGTGTCACAGAGCTAATGGGAATGTCGGAGGAACATCTGAGGGAGTGAATTCTCTCCATGACATGTGTCCCAGAGACCAAATTCAGGTCATTGCCCATTGTCTCTGAGACAAATACCTTTTTCTGCCAAGACATCTCATTAGCCTTTGTTCTTCATGTTTTGTTTGACATACCACTCAACATTTCTATTGCAAATCTGCATAGAAACCTGGATCAGCATGCTATCTGCAGATAATACACTTTTCTTGTTTAATATTATATGCACATTAATTTCATAGGGTTTTGTCTATTTCACTTGTTCTCTCTCTCTCTCTCCCTCCCTCCCTCCCTCCCTCCCTCCCTCCCTCCCTCCCTCCCTCCCTCTCTCTCTCTCTCTCTCTCTCTCTCTCTCTCTGTGTGAAGGCATGATTCTGACTTTCATACAGATATGGAGTTCAGAGACCAACATTAGATGCCCGTCCTCACCATCTGTTTCGTCTCAGACAGTGGCCCTTCTTGCTCACTATCATGCCCACAAGGCTAGCTGACTCCTGAGCTTCCGGAGATTGCCTTTGCCTTCATCATCAAGGGCAGAGATGAGATTATAGATACATATTGCTGCATCCAATTTTACACAGGCCCTGGGGATTTGAACTCAGGTCCTCATGCTTTTTTTCGCAAGTATTTTATACACTGCACCATTTCCCCAGCCTCTCAATTTCATTGTTAAACAAAGCCCAAAATAATGCCAATAGTTGACTTTTTATTTTCACCATAAGGAATAAAATTAATCAAGGCTTTGTCTCAGAAATGTGGTATTCTATTATAGCATCTGGGTTTTTTTTATAACCATTAAAAGATAAAGATAACTATTAGCTTTTCCTACCACCCCCCACAAACATTCATATCCTATTCTTAAAGCTCATTACAGGAAGTTGAGTTCATCTAGATTTCAATAGTGTTTTGCACAGTGGACTTGACTTGGGGAATATGTTTTTCATTTAAGTGTGTCTAAGAATGATGGGCATTCAGTACTTGTGGTGTTTGGGTAATAGAGAAGAAGTGTATGGGTGGTCAGAAACTGATGTGTGGTTGATCCAACACAGGACAGGCATTCTGACCCACTGGCCACCAGGTATAAGGGGTAAGGCCTTGGACTCGTGGGAACTTTTAGGCAGTTTTAAAGTTTCTCTCCATCTGCTTCTGAGAGCTCATCTGTCTTTTCTTCCGTCTTCACTTTGATTTTCTTCTACAACTACAAAGAAGAGCTTTGGCAGCCCCAGAAGACCAGGTTTGTATAGGTTTTTCCTCTGTAACTATTTAAAGCTGGATTCTGCGTGCCAGCTCGGCTCTTCATCTGGTTCTGTGACTTGGGGTGTGAAGAGACTCTTTTATCCATCCCAATTTAACAGTGACACAGAGATACAAGTTTCTCTCCAAAGAAAGTTTCAAGTAGAAAGAATGTATGAATCAGAGGATATATATGGGCAGTCCTGTGAAACATGATCTTCAGAACATGACATGGCTGCTGCATACATGAAAGCATAGCAGTTTGGTTACCACTCAGAACTGTCCAGGATAGGACCTGCCAGCATTCAGCCGTGGATGGTGTAAGGGGTCATGGTTCCCTAATGCTACCTGAGCCTTTATAGGCAATTAATGGCTTCTGGTGAAGGGACACATGATTTTCAATGGTGTTGCCAGGAAGTTGATTTTGCTCCTGTGAATAGCCCCAGCCCATGTTCATGAAGCAATTTTAACTATTTGTAGCACAAAATAAACAAAACAAAAAGACATGAAAGTTAGAGGGGACTCTTTGGTAAGAACAGGTCCAGTAAGAGGGGGAGGGGGATGAGAGAGCAATGGTGGCGACAGTTATTAAAGCACAGTTATGCACCATGCATCATGACACTGCTAAGTAACTAAGAAGTAATTCCTCATCTAAATGGGACACTTTGAAATTTAAGTGAGAATATACTCAGTGAGTACTTCATCTCAGACAAATGCCCCAAATTCTGACTAACTCTAACGCGGACTCCATTTTCCCCATCCATCCATGAAACAAAAATGGACACAAAGCCACGTGAGCATTTGGAACTTGTAAGTGAGAAAATCTCCTTTCCTTTAACCTCACATTGGCTACGGGGACACAACTCTATTGAGGCTGCGTGGCAATGGCAGGAGTACAGGTTGCTGCCACAACTCACGGAGCACACAGGAGTCACAAGATCAATCCTTCAAGTCCACTAAAGAGAGAGGAGCTGGGATGTGTACAGAAACCCACTAGAGAAGAGCACATTATCAGAGAATTATAAGATACCCAGAAGTTTACCAGAGTATGCGTTGCCGTAAATCTTTGGTTCTGTCGTGTGAGAAGAGAGATGGCTGTTCTCCGTGTGTCCATCACCGCATGGCGATTGCTCTTCACCGAGGCACACACGTTTATCTTCCTGGCTTCTCAGAAAGGAAAATTGGCCCACTTTGATTCCCATTCAACTTCACTACTGGAGGTTCTTGATGGTGCCGAAGTACAAAGGGGGAGGGATTGTAGATGGCTGGAAAGTGGGATTTGGTGACAAATTGATGATGGGAGAGAAGATAGAACCCAAATAAAAAAGAGTAGATGTGGTAGCATAAATTCATAATTATAGCAGAAGATCTGGGGCTCACTGGATGGCCAGGCTAGCCAAATTGATGAGCTCCAGGTAAAGATGAGAGACCCTGCTTCAGATCAAAGCAAACGATAATAATAACAGGAAAAGGGTAGAGAGTGATGGAAAAAGACAACCTGATATTGACCTCTGGTCTCCACATAGACGCACATACATGGTCGCTTACATATAAGCATGTGAACACGTACATGCGCACACACAGGCAGAGAGAGAGAGAGAGAGAGACAGAGAGAGAGAGAGAGAGAGAGAGAAATACTTTACCTTTTTTCTAGAACTTGGCCACCACATCTGCCTTTGTAGATGATTTGTACACTCAAGAATGATGGGAACTTGTCTTTGTATGTGTTAAGATGCTGCATTCACAGCAGTTTTGCATCATGTACCTCATAGCTGGTCATATTTGCTTTTAGGAGGATCTTCCCAATTCCACAGGATTTTTGAAAAATTAAAATACTTCACAAATTTTCTCTCACCATCCTACTGTGAACCCTGAGAGTGAGGCCACTGACTTTATTGATTGCAGCCTTGTGAGCCATTAGATTAAGATGGACCAATAATCGGAAGGAAGCCAGCCTTATATTTCCTTTGTTTTTTCTTTATTTTTGAGAGGTTGCACAAGCTAAACAAGTTCATATGTTCAACTTCAGACTCAAAGATCTCTTGTGCCTAGCTAAAATTTTCTAACTAAACCACACAGAATTGTTTCTTACAAAACGTTATGCCACTAAGAACCCAACAAATTCAAGTTTTTCATCTTCTGTCTGTACAAAAGTCCAAAGGAAGTAATCTTTAGTTGGTACCCACAATTTTCCCTTAATTAAAGTTTATTAGCTTAAAGGATAACATAAAGTGTCTTATTCTTCCACAATCCTGGCTATAGTCAGCATAATCCCTATACCTGGATTTACTTACTATTTTACAGGGAATTAGCTGATAAGAAGCAACTAAGTTGGAAACTTAAGGTGTAGAATTTATGAAAAGCAAATTTGTTTCTTTCTTTTTTTAACCCAGCCTTAAATATTAAAAAAAAATTGGAGTCTATGTATTGTTAAGTTTTATTGATATTAATTAATCACATCCTTAGTATGATAGAACATTGTAGAAGAATTTATATTCATATAACAAGCAAATTTAAAACTCATCTGTCCTGAGTTGCTTTAACTATCAACTTGATTCAGTATGCAGTCATCTGAAGAGGACTCAACTGAGAGATTCCCCAGATCAGATTCTCTGCGGCCATGTCTGTGGGGGCAACACCATGCCTAGACAGGTAGTCCTGGGCTGCATAAGAAAACTAGCTAAGCATAAGCCTAGTGAGCAAGCAAGATCTCAAACAGCATTCCTCTAGAGTTTCTTCTTCAGGTAGCTGCCTGAGTTCCTGCCCTGACTCCCTTATAGACTGTGAACTCGGAGAATAAGCTGAAATAACCCCCTTTCCCATTAAATTGCTTTACATCAGTGTTTTATTACAGCTAGAGAATAGACTTTAACATTATGTATGCTAGATTTTAAGGACTACGTTGTTACAGTGGGGAAGATGGCTGCTTAGTGAGGTGATAACTGCCTTAGGAGACATTCTTATGAAGAAGGAAGCATTGGTTCATCCAAGAAGAATCCAACTAAAACCACAACAAAAGAACAATAACCAAACCCTTCTGATGATGATGAAGTCAATAGAGAGGATGTTGTGCATACAGTAATCCACAGTCAAAAGATTCAGTCATGTGACTCTAGTGAGGAAATTAATGAAAACAGGAAAAGCATCATGGTTGAACTTCCTTGTAAACTTGACTGGATTTAAGACCAACTAGGACATAGTGAAGTGCATTCTGGGTACCTTAAGAGAGGATGATTGAAGGGAGATAACCACCTTGAATGTGGACATCCTCCTCTCATAGGCTAGGATCCTGGAATAGCTGAAAGAAGAGATCGTGAAAATGTGAGCGGATTGCTCGGCATCATCTCTTCTCTGCATCCTGGAGTCTTTTCTGCTTCCTGGTGTCTTCTCTGCTTTCTGATCTGCTGTTATCCTTTCCCATGATAGCAACTAATTTTCTCACACTGTATTTCCATAGACACTATGGACTCACATCACAGAAACTGAGCCAAGATAATCCCTCCATCCCTGGTTTCTATCAAGTGGTTTTACTAATTGTAATTCTGGAGTTACTAATGTGAGGAGAGACAGAAAGAGAGACTTTTCGCTCTTGCTCTTGATCTCTTTTCTTGTTCAATCACTGTTCTAAGTAATTTTTAAGAAGAAAAAAATTGGTTCTTTTAATTAAAGTTCATGGTGCATTATACACCCTCTATGGGAGGCAGCAAGGCTTGAGAGTAGCTGGACCATATGGAAGATTTGGGAGACCTCTTCAGGTCAGCTATATGCTTACCCAAAAAATAGGTGTCATAACTGTGAGTTATGCTTCCCAGCAACTCTTTATCTGGCTGATACAGTGAGACTCAAAGTGAAAATAGTTGGTGAACAACCTAAATAATGCAGTAAATGTCGTGGACACCCCATCCCATCTTCAGTGCCTGTATTACAGAACGCAAATGGACTGCAGCCCTTAATGTCTGTTTTCTTTTATTTCAGCATTCATCATTTTTGTTTGAATCAATAGAAAATGAAATCTTTATTCTTTAACATTTACATAAATTGGTATCGTTCAGCGTGTCATCCTCTGGCCTTTTTGGTGTGGCTAGTGTGTCATCTTATCTTGAGAGATGGAAAGAAATTGGTTCAGCTTATTTAAAGCTTGACTCAACTCTGTTCTTAACTCTTTCAAGTCCTCTTTGAGATGATTTCACTAAACACTGGAGATTATTGTATGTAAGAGTAAGAGCCAGAGAGATAGAGAGACACACAGAGAAAGGGAAGAGAAATGGAGAGAGAGAGACACACACAGAGAGAGACAGAGAGAGAGACAGAGAGAGAAGGGGATGAATGGAGAGAAAGGGCGGGGGGACAGGAAGCTAATGGCTATTGTTCTTCAATACATCATTCATGTTGTTTTTTTTCGTGTGTGTGGTTTTGTTGTTTGTTTGTTTGTTTTGAGACATCTCTCATTGGTCTAGATTTCAATGATTTGGCTAGACTGGCTTGCGTTTCTTTGACCCTCAATGATCCACCTGCCTCTTTCTCCCCATCAATGTGGTTATAAGGCTGCATAGCCACAATCTGCTTCTTCTGTGGCAAGCACTTTGCTGACTGGGCCATTTCTAGCTCTGTGTTTCATCGTTGATCATCTTTTCTCTCTGTTGAATGAATCACCAAGATGACTGTTTTAGCTAATAACCGACTTGACTGCAATTAACCACCTGACAATTGAAGTAATCACCTGACCCCATCTGACTGTAGTAACCACTTTGTGTTACTTCTGTATATGAAGCAGCAGCATCCTCTCATTTGGTCCTTTGTGATAGTACACTGCAATATGTTCATTTCTGTTGCTGTGATATAATATCCTCATATTGGGGTGAAAGGGTTTATTTGACTTAAAATTCTAAGGTAAACTCTCACATTACAATGAAGCTGAGGCAGGAACTTTAAGGAGGTAACTAGCTATTCAGTCAAGAGCAGAGATGAATGAAATACATACATGTCTGAGTTCAACACCCTCTCTACACTTACCCAGTTCAGACCTAGGGAGGGATGATATAACCCACAGTGTCTGTGTCTTCCTATGTCAATTAACAATCAAGAGCACCCCCACAGACATGTCAACGGGCCAACTTGATCTAGACAGTCACTCAATGAGATTTCCTTTTAGGTTGATTCAAGATTGTGTCAAGTTGAACATTGAAACTTACCATCACATACAATTTCTTATTCATTTCTCCTCATTTAGTTTTCCAAATAGCAGTGGGAGAGTAAAATAAATGCAGGCTATTCCTCATAGATTTCCAGAAATGGGAGCTAAAGAAAAAAATGAAGAGCCATATACAGAAATGTTTATTTGTGACTTTTAGCTGAGAGTTGCTGTAGCCAGTATCTATCAGGGTTTTAATTTCATCTGTCTACTTAGAGATCCAATTCTCTAGTAAATGTCAGCACCTGACCAATCATCTTGTTGAAAAGTGATTCATGATGGCCTCCAGGACATCTGATTTCTCAGAGACCTGATAAGAATGGGAAGAGACCACCCCCAACCCTACTTTGTGAGGAAGGCAATGCCTTTAGACCTTGCCTTTTCTTACAGACACCACTGTATTATTTCTAAACTCATTTAAAACTGTGCCTTGTCTTCACCAAAGGATGTAATTCTACCCTCAGGTTCTTTGGCTTCCTTGTGACTTCTCTCCACCTACCTCTTCTAGGACAATGGCCATACTGACATGATCTAAACACTAGCTAGAATATTGAGTACTCACATGGTTCTTCAGAACAAGTGTCCTTCTCGGAGTGACCCTCTTGGCAGGCCTTGGTGCTCATGAGGCCAAAAAATGCCTTTTTATATTAATACTTATGTAACATCTCAGCCAGTAAGAAACCCCTTTTCTGTACTTACCTACTAGAATACTGTGTGTCTTTACCCTTTATCCTAATTTGTTCTTCTTGTAGAACAGGCTTCTCTGAGCAACAGCTGCCATCTTTATCAGATCAGCTGTGCTTTCTTACAACCGTCAATCATGATGCAGCAGAGGAACAATTGACATTCCCTCATAGACACAGAGCATCATGGAGCTTCATTGGCCACCACCTGAATAGCCAACTAACTCTCCAGAAATTTGTAGGCATTGCTGCTGTAATTGCATATGGCCTCTGGAATTTCCAAAGGTGCTGGTGTATATAGGCTAGGAAAGGTTAACAGAGGGGCTCCATTTATGTACATGTGAACAAACCATCACCTACACTGGGCAAATAGTTTCTAGCGTGGTTGCTTTGGGGTCCGACATGATTCTCCTGGAAGACCTCACCAATGCTCTATAATTTAAGTCAATGAGCTTGTTGGTTTTTCAGATGAACTTTGGTGGAACTCCCACTTTATTTTCTTAATCAGACCTTCTGAAGATGCAGGGAACACTTTATTGATTCATTTATTTATTCACTTTATATTCTGATTGAAGCCCCCCCCTCCTACTTCTGCCTTCTCACACAACCACTCCCTCTAATTCCCTCTCTCCTTCTCTGAGAAGGGGAAGCCCCCTAGGTATCACCCTACCCGGGCACATTAAGTCACTGCAGGACTATGGATATCCTCTCCCACTGAGGCTAGACAAGCCATCTCAGAGGAACGGGATCTACAGGCAGGCAGAAGATTTAGGGACAAACCCTGCTCCAGTTGTTGGGGGACACACATGAAGACAGAACTGCACTTCTGCTACATATGTGTGGTGGGGGTTGTAGGTCTAGCCCATGTATGCTCTTTGGTTGGAGGTTCAATCTCTGGGAGCCCCCAAAGGTTCATTTTAGTTGACTCTGTTGACCTTCCTGTGGAGTTTCTCTTCCCTAGAGGTTCCTCAGTCCTTCCCCAACTCATCCACAAGACTCCCCAAGCTCTGTTCCATGTTTGTCTGTGGGTCTCTGCATCTGTTTGAGTCAGTTGCTTGGTGGGGCCTCTCAGAAAAGTTATTCTAGGTTCCTGTCTGCAAGACTAACAGAGTATCATTAGTAATGGATTGACTCTTGCCCATGGGATGGGTCTCAAGCTTGGCTGGTCAGTTGGTTGGCCATTCCCTCTGCCTGTGCTCCATCTTTGGTCCTACATTTCTTGTAGGTAGCACAGATTTTGGGTCAAAGGTTTTGTGGGTTGGTTGGTGTTCTTATTCCTCCTCTGGGGGTCCTGCCTGTCCAGAGGAGGCCACTTCAGGTTCTATCTTGCCCAGTGCTAGCTGTCTCAGATATATAGATATATATATCTCAGATATATAGAGGTATATAGTTATCTCTATAGACTCCCAGGAACCTCCTTCATCCCAGGTCTCTGTCATGTCCTAGAGATGACCCCCGACTAGCTTCCAATTTCTATTCACTCTCCCAGTCCTCTCTCTTTGTCTCTCCTCACACCTAATATTGATCCTCACCTACCCATTTACTCCCCATACCCATGCCCACCCAGTTCCCTCCCTCCATCTGCTTCTGATAACTATTTATTTGTACTTCTGAATGAAATTCAAGCATCCTCACTTGGACCTTCCTTGTTATTTAGCTTTTGGGAGTCTATGGATTGTATTGTGGCTATCCTATACTTTATGGTGAATATCCACTTATTAGTGAGTACATATCATGTATGTCCTTTGGGGCCTGAGTTATTTCACTCAGGATGATATTTTCTAGTTCCATCTATTTGCCTGAAAATTTCATGATGTTCTTGTTTTTAGGAGCTGAATAGTATTTCATTGTGTAAATGAACCACATTTTCTTATCCATTCTTAGTTTGAGGGACATCTGGGTTGTTTTCAGCTTCTGGCTATTATGAATAAAGCTGCTATGAACATAGTGGAGCATCTGTCTTTATGGATGGTGGTGCATCTTTTAGATATATGCCTAGGAATGGTATAACTGGCTCTTGAGATAGAACTATTCCCAAAGTTTCTGAGAGACTACCAGATTATTTCCAGCGTGGTTATACAAGTTTGCATTTCTGCCAGCAGTAGAAGAGTGTTTGCAGGGAACTGTTTTCTCTCCACCAAGGGAAGGGTTTTTCACAATTTTTTTTTATTTTGTCTGCACCAGCTTTCTCTACTCAGGGATAAGGAATGTCAGTGATCCTTGTATTCTTTACACTCTATTGAACTAGTTACACCCTGGGGTTTGTGGAAAGAATAATTCGATTCTAGCTAGTTATTTTCAGATATAGCTTGTTATAATTAGAGGTTGAAGAAGTAGCTCAGTGGTTAAGAGCACAAATTACTTTTTGCTGAGTTTGATTCTCAGCAACCACATCGGGCAGCTCACAACCTCCTTAACTACAGCTCCAGGGGCACCCAACATTCTCTTCTGGCATCTCTAAGCATCTACGTTCATCTGCACACAGAGATATACATATACACATACTTATAAGAATTACACAGTGGCACTTCCACCTTCTTTAGGTTGGGATACTTATTCTATACCTAGTCTCTGACGTGCCTTAGTCATCTTCCTTGATTTTGATAAACACAGATGACTCTGACTGATAAGCTTTCCTTACCTACTGTGCCATGGATTGATTCAGCTCTTTGCCCAGTATGGAGGACTCACATTTGAATTTCTCATGGTAACTGTGATGGTTCATTCATATTGATGACAGGATCTTGAATCACATAGAGGTACACCCCTAGAAGTTTATGTAAACTTTCTAGATTAGGTTAATTGAGGTGGAAAAACTACATTAAACAAGAGTGGCACCATTCTGGTGGCTGGATTCCTGGACAGACTCAAAAGGACAAAGTGAATGAAGCATCATGATAATCCTTCTGCCTCCTGACATTAGATGACATGTGATCTACCTAATGCTATGCGTTTCTCATCATTATGGATTGTGTCCTCACATTGTGAATGAATTTAACCCTTATTCCTTGAAATAGCTTTTTTTCAAGGTTTTTAAAATCACAACAGCAGGAAAATTAACTACTACATGAAATTTAGACATTGAATTATATATACTTTGCAATATACTGAGGTCTGTACTTTGCATTTTGAGCAAATGCTTCCATACATTTCCTTTTGTAGTTTAAATAGATTATATAATGATTAAGAACAAGGCACAATTATATAGTTTATAATACAGCACAGCAAAGACATTTTTTCTTAGTCATGAAAGCCAAGTTATGTGAAAATGTCAGGAACTGGAGCTTGTTTTGAAAATCTGAAAAAGCCATTTGGAAGAATAAAATGGAAATTGTTCAAAAAGAGTAGAACACACATGGGAATTATATGTGTTTTGATCTGCATGGCCATGTGTGGCAGAGATAGGGTCAGAGCAAAGAAAGGTGACCTTTGAGTTTATTCAAGATTACTTAGAAAAATTATACAAATACATTGTATTGGTAAATCCAAGCTGGGTTTCAGAAGATTGTGTGTGGTAGGGCATATATATGCTTGTGAATACACGTGTGCAGGTACACATGTGAAGGTGTATGTATGTGGGTACTGGTGTGTACAGGTTCATATTTGCAGGTGTATGCACGTGGATACCTATGAGTAGCTACACATGTGCAAGTATATACATGTGAGTATATGTATATGTAGGCACACATATGAAGGTATGTATACGTGAGTGTATGTTTGTGTGTATGTGTGTGTGCAGGTACAAATGTGAAAGTATATGCATGTGTGTACTTGTGTATGCAGTTGCATATGTGAAGATATATGTGTGCATAAAAGTATACATGTGCAAGGACCAAAGGAAAATGTCAGGTGCTTTGCTTCATCACACTTTACCATAATTCCTTGGGACAGAATCTCTCACCAAGCTAGCCCCTTGGCATCAAGCTAGCCCCTTGGCATCCAGCTAGCCCCAGGGATACTCTTATCTGTGTCTTCCCAAATTCTAGTGTTTCAGGAACAAATGGTCATGCATTCTTTCTTACGGTCCCCATACTTGGGTAGCGGGGTCTCTTAGCCATTGAGCCATCTTCCCAATTTTCAAAAAGAAATATTGATTAGTGACTCTAAGAATCTAGTAGTAGAATTTCAGTGAAGACAATAAGGAGGTAACAAGCACCTTTCTAGTATTTTATCTCCTCAGGAAGCAATTTTTGTTTTTTCAAGAACCTGGGGTAAAACCTGAGCATAAATACCAAACTCCCAGCCAGCAAGGAAAACAAGAGTCAGGCAGACACCATGATTTCTGGCCAGTACATCTGAAAAAGGGGGCTGGATTTAGCTGGCCCACTCCTAAATCCTCTCCAAGAAACTGAGAAGGGACAGGGAGGAAAGGCTCACCAGGGGCGTAGGGAAGGCAGAGGCATCAGGAGGATGGTTTTCTTGATGAGAAGATTACAACTGAGAAGAACAGAAACTCAGGTTCACCCCTAGATGTCCTTCATTTTCCTTCCAGTCTTTGTTCCCTGCATTTCTTGTCCTCTCCTCTCGACTTCCTGTTCTTGTCTCAGGAAGCATTTAAAAACATTCTGAGGATATTTTTCTCCATGTTTGTGTCTCCATTTTCTTTGTCTTTGTCAAAGATCTGGTAGCTAATTGTCTCTGTCCTTTCATTTCTGATGCTCTGATAAAACACCCTAATCAAAATCAATTAAAGGAGAAGAGTATTCAGCTTACAGGTCCAGGTCGCAGTTCCTTGTTTTTCAGAAGTCAAGGCAGAAACTCAAGCAGCTAGTGGCAGCACAGCCACAGTCAGGAGCAAGATGCTAAGCGCATCTGTGCCTGCTTGCTCTTACATTGTGTTTTCATTCTTTCTAAAGCCCGGAAGTCTCTGCCTAGTGAATGGTACCATCCACAAAGAGCTGGTGTTTCCACATCTACTAACCATCAGTACAGTCCCCCATAGACATCTCTATAGGCCAAACTACCTACCCAGTTTCTCTTCTTAGCTGATTCCAAATTATGGCAAATTGCCATTTAAAATTAGCCATCACAATCACCTTGCCTGAGTGTTTTGTGTTAATTGTTCATCATCATATCCAATAAAACAAATAGCTGTCTATACCAAGGTGAACTCTGCACCTGCCCCACTGCTCCTGTCCTGCCTCCGTCTTCACGCACCCATTGTACAGAGGTGGGAAGCCACCCCTGGCTTCTGTGCCCGCTCTCACCCATCAGCTTGCAAGTCAGGTTTCCAGGGCACTGTGGTCTGGCTCCAGACAGTGTCAGGTGAGGTACTGATGCATGTCTAGCCTGCGGTTTCCTGATGTGCCCACATTGGAAGACAGAGAATGATATCAGGTGATTGATTTATTGATCTGTTAATTTCATCACCCATGAGTAATGTAAGCAACATTTGTGGGGTTCATGATTTGTCAGTCTAGAAAGTCCACTTGCCTTTCTAAAAACCGTGACGTATGTTTTCTCAGAGCCTTCTAGAAGGCATAGCTAGTTGCAAGTACAGGTTTGAAAATTGTTATAGCCTGGGCTCAATACCGTTTTTGGAACTTTGTAGGTTTTAGGAACATTTGATTGGAGGAAATACATGATTAGTTTGAGTCTTTCATTTAAGTTTTGTGAACCTAATTTTCTTCATCTGCAGACTGAGAATCTTGAATCAGAAAACGACAACAAAAAATTTCTTCCAGTCTCATTTTTTCTCTCTCAGCCATTTCTTTTCCTCCAGCCAGTGCATGCAAGAGTGCATGGGTGCGTGCATGCAAGAGTGCATGCGTGCGTGCGTGCGTGCGTGCGTGCATGTGTGTGTGTGTGTGTGTGTTGGTAGTGAATACCTATATGTGTGTGCATACAGGATGCCAGAGGAAACTTTCAGCTGATGTTTCTCAGAAGTTGTTCATTTTAATTTTTTTTCTGAAACAAATTCTATTACCAGCTTGGAGTTTGACAAATAGTTTGACTGGTTGGACACAAGCTCCAGTGTCCAGCTGTCCTGCCCTTCCAGGACTGGGGTTACAAGCTATTTTTTTTTCTAATGTGGGTTCTGAAAATTGAACTTAGGTACATTTGCTTTCAAAGCTATCATTTTCATGTCCTCCTGGTCAAAATAATTATTGTAGTAACTTAGGGTAGACATTTGAATCTTTCTCAATATAGTTACCCACCTCAAGGTAGCAGATGACCTCACTTTTAGTTTCATTGCAATACCTGGTAATAGTTTTTCTGTGGACTTCAATTGTGTCTGTTAATACTTTGGGTCACTCAAAATGAGAGATGTTTGCAGAGCCATGATGGCATACCTTCTTCACTATCAGATCAGCCATTTCATCATACTTGAGGCTTAAAAGCACAGCAACGAGACAAAACTAGTTCCAGCCCATTTTCTATTCACTGTTTTCTTTCCCCATTTTGTGACTATGGGTGGGTTCATCTGATAAGTGATGTAAGACCGTGCTAAATACACTGAAATTATTCCCATTGTAACAAAGCCAGCTGTCTATAAAGTAAGGTTGTTAGGGCTGCTTAATTAAAGGAAAGGGGTTTAATTAGTTAAAGAATAAATTTAACCCCAGATCAGTGTTTGTCTCCAAGGACCACACAGAGGGAATAATTAGGAAGTTGGTTTTTATTTCTCAAAGTCTCAAGTTGGTTTTATTTTCTGTGGAGAAGTAAAAAACATCTGATCTTCAGCAACCCAGACTCTTGACAAGATTAACTAAGGGGAAAAATCCATTAATCTGATTACCTTTAGAGTATTAAAGGATTCAGATTCCCAAGGTCCTCTAAATTTTAATGATTCCAATACGCCTTCCCTCTGAGAATCTCAAAGAGTTTCACAAATGCACTCAGCCCCACATAAACTTCAAAGAGAACACTTTTATCTCCCATTCTCTCTCTCTTTGTGTGTGTGATGAAATCAAGACAAAGAAAGGTTAACAAATAGTTTCAACCATGAAAAGCTGTTGGCCGATGCATGCTTAATAGAAGCGACCTTTGGTTCAGTTCATCACTCAGGAAGTTAGTCAACATTTTACAAAACTGGTGTGGGCTGATTCCCATAGGAATGTGTGTCTGAATCCTAAGGGACATATATTGATATAAAAATGTAGAAAATATGCCCAGATGAATGTCTCTGAGAATAAATAGCAGCATAGATAATGTGCTCTGAATTTCAATCTCATGTATTATACTCTGGGCTGAGCTGAGCAAATGGAGAAAATTTTGTTGTGCCTTACCCAAATAGATTTAGTACAAAGAGTATTATCATCTTTGTGTGGTTTTTCATTTCACAAATAGGAAAGATTACTTTCTATTAGGCAGGGGAATGCAGGTCTCAAATCACACAAAGGTTGCTCATTTATTTTTTTCCTACCTAAATAAACTCCTCAGCAGAAAGCCATCTCTTCTTTTCCCTTACTAGGATACCTTTCTTATTCCTTTCATTTTAAAAGGATACTGTCTTCTCTGCAGGCCCTTCTTCAGCCTTTGATCCCACTTCCAACCAGACCACTGGCTCTTCTACACACAGTCTCTAGGTACATCTAGTGGAGCCCTACATTTGGGACCTAGACTATGCCAAATGTTGGAGACTCACAGAGAAATATGACCAAAAGAAAGGCAACCCTCTCTTCAAGTGCTCCTACTTCCAGGGAAGAGAAATTGAGACCATTGGAGAGGCTGAGAGAACCCTTGTACACACTGAACTGTGAATTGTTAGACGAATCATAATGTTTAGAAATCTGTAGACTTACTGAAGTGCATTGTCAATGTCTGACTTTACCTTTGTCCCCATTCTGTTAAAACAGAATGTTAAAATGTCTGGAGACCCCGTTTATAATCTTCACACTATTAGTTTTTTAGCCATGGTCCAGGGATGTAGACTTCACAGTGGTCCCATGCTCAGAGGTGAAGTTTTCTTGGCAGAGACTTCGATAGATGACCTCAAGTTTGGGTTGGCCAGTACATACTGAGATCCGACAACCAGAAACACAAGGGTTTGTGATAGTAAAGATACAACAGGAAAGGAAAATGTCAAGGCTGGAGTATATGACACAAGTTCACTCATCCTTCACCGTTAACACCCTAGGACCTGTGCATGTGCCTGTACCTTGCTGAGAGTTAGTGATGGTCCACTTTCACACAGCTCATCTGTGGACAGGAAGAATGTCCTCCTCAAGAGAGAGTGTGTAAATGATTCCCAGATCAAGACCTCACTTTGGTGTTGTGTGCTGATATGTAAAGATGGCATGCAGTCATTCAATGGATATGAAAAATAGTAGTTAACTTGGCTACTCTGCCTTCCTGTAAGTGACCAATATTTTGAAATTGTAGTTCTTTGTACTTTTCTTGACGATGAAGATTTTATCCCTTGAAGAGTTGTGAATCTATGGAAATGGAAGTCCAAAAGGAGCATACAGTTTGAGACTAGGAAAGCCAGAGTTAATTCTGGAGCCTGCCACTTGTGCTGCCCCCAGTGCCCTCTGTTCCTGTTGGGCCATGATAATGATTTTGAACTGGATTAGTCATCTCTTAGATGAGAGATTGTTTCCCATTTATAGATATTTGGGAGGAGCTGAAACAGTGTTTTAAATATGGTAGAAATCTAATGTCCTTTATAACGACAACTAATAACAGTTGTTGTTATGGTCAGTCCTTTTTATTGTCCTGGAAATAACTTCTAAAATCTGCCTCAGTGTGTCTTAAACCTCAGATAGGACCAAGCTTTGTCAGGACTTTCCCTATGAGAGAAGGACAACTATATGTCTGTCATAGACAGGGTACCAGCAGTAGCCGAAAGAAAGGCTTCACCCAGATCTAGATTGGAGCGCAAATGAAATCATATGAACACTACTGAGTCACAGGAGCAGTGATGACTCCTAGGCGCTGTGTCTCTGAAAGGCCTGTCCAGCATGCTTTGCAACTCACAATGGGTACATCCCTGGAGCTTCCTGTTCATCTTACAAATAGCTTTACCAAAGAACAAATATCTGTCAATTTATTGCTGGCTTAAATATTTAAGAGGTTTTATGCATTCATAGGTCTATGCGTAGTGGGAAATATTTAAATCTCCAACCCAAATATGACCGGTCAACGAAGACACAACTCAGTAATTATGAATATATTCTGTAAGCCTAGATTGGGCAGATACCCCTACACTACTCTGTTCCCCAGCTATGAGACCCTTATAACTTGAGGGTTTTCCAGACCCTGCGTCTGTCCTTCTACCTCCTGCTTCCTAGTAATCCTCTCCTTTGTCATCTTCCTCCTCCATTGTCTTCCTCCAGTCTCCCACCTCTTCCACCAACCTGTATTTCTGCCTCCTCTTCTGCCCAATCACTGGCTCCAGCCTTTATTTTACAAATTAAGATGGGCAGAAGGTTCACTAGAATTCACCTGTGTAATGACTCACACCTCCTCTGCAGCCCTTCACAGGAAAGGGAAATTAATATTAAAATACAAGGTCAGGGCTACCCATAACATCTATGGATATATATCTATATATAAAACAATTGAGAGATTTTAAAATATTTTAGATAGGAAGGTATATACACATATACATATACAGAGAGGGAGGTGACAGTATGAGGGAGAGGAAGAGAACTTTTGGGAATAACCATCATATACAACATAAGACATATATATGCATGAATATGTATGTACATATATACATATATAAATATACACAGATACATATATATGTATATATGCATATACAGTGAGAGGTTTATTATGTATGTAAAAAGATTAAAATATTTATATATGCATAAAGATTGCTGCATTTAAAACTTTGATGAGGGGCCTTGTGAGTCTTCTAGGTTTCATGTACTTCCTGAGCATTGTTAATTTTCTTAGCTTCCTAAATCTCCTGAGCTTCCTTCCTACAGGTGGAAATGTTTGAATTTTGAGAAAATGGAAACATGCGTATACATGGATAGGCCCCAACACACACACATACACACACACACACACACACAGAGAGAGAGAGAGAGAGAGAGAGAGAGAGAGAGAGAGAGAGAGAGAGAGAGAGAGAGAGAGAGAGAGAGAGAAACCATTTTCTAATAAGGCGATGTGAATGCAATCACTCCAAGAAGTCATACTGTAATTACTCCTATGATAAGTGAGATGACACAGGACTATGTGATCTGATGGATGGAGCTGAGTCGCAGGGCCACTACAACCCAGCATTAGTCTTTGCTCTGAGGCTGATTGCATTACAGTTCATGTAGTGCCACTGAGGGTCAAGAGCATGTGAGAGATTCACTGACCAAGTGATTAGTCTTTGAGCATCTTGCTGTATGCAAATGGAAATAGGACACACATGGACAAGTCACATTCTGCTAAGGAATGAAGATGAGTGTGAGATTCTACCAGATTGTTCAGGACAGCAGTCAAGCTGAAGCTTAAGAAATGTTTATTATCAGAACCTTCTATCCAATGATTTGGGAACCATGACAGACAGTGCTGAGTTACAATTTCACTGCAGAAGGTTCTGGACCACATGTTTATATTCAGTCTTTTTTGTTTCAGCATCCATAGTGCTAAGAACTAGGGATATTATTTGTCTTTGATATATCAGGGACCTTATTCTATTCATGTGTACATGTGTCTCCATCACTGTGGGCACATAAATATGAGTGCATGTGTACATGTGGAGGACATAGAACAACCCTGAGTGTTGGTCCTCCCTTTGCACCTTGTTTGAGTGTCCCTTAGCTGTTTACACTGTACGACAAGCTAACTGACCCTTGAGCTTACGTAAATCTCCTGTCTCCATCTATCTCACTGTAAAAGTACTGCGGTTACAGTTGTGCATTAACATGTCTGGTGTTTACCTGAGTTCTTGGGTTTGAACTCATGTCCTCATTTTTGCATCCCAAGCACCTTACATGCTGATCCACGTTTGCATTCTTGGAGTACCCTGAGTCATGTCCTGAAGTTTGTGAAGTTATGCTTATGCTTGGATTATTTTGCTAAAAAAAAAAAAAAAAAAAAAAAAAAAAAAAAGATTCAAAAGTCCAGATGCATCTTCTCAGTCTCATCAGCAATGACCTGTATGAGACAGAAGTTTCCAAACTCTAAAGTACTTTTTTTACAGCTGTGTTAGAGGGAAATACCAAGCTAAATGCATCCTTTGTACAAAGGGTACATTATTTGGACCTAACTGTGAGGGAGGCTTAGGGCTATAAAGGGTGTGTGGATCACTCCCTTGTACACGCCAAACTTAAACCTGTATCAGGGTGGGTTCCAAAAATCAAGTTCTCAAATGAAAGTTTACAAATAAACATGGTTTTAAAAGGATTCTCCTCCTTCTCCTCCTCTTCCTCTTTCTCCTCCTCCTCTTCCTCCTCCTCCTCTTCCTTCTCCTCCTCTTCCTCTTCCTCCTCTTCTTCCTCTTCTTCTTCTTCCTCCTCTTCATCTTCCTCTTCTTTCTCCTCCTCTCCCTCTTCTTCCTCTTCTTCCTCTTCCTCTTCCTCCTCTTCCTCTTCCTCCTCTTCTTCCTCCTCTTCATCTTCCTCTTCTTTCTCCTCCTCTTCCTCCTCCTCCTTCTTTTCCTACTCCCCCCTTTATCTTTCTTCAATCTTCAACTGTCCATTCAGGCTGAAGATTTTCTGGCTCTTTTTAAATATGGGCTTTCATTTATATTTTCCCAATCATTTTTGAAAAGTGGTAACAAGTCTTGCCAGTTCAACCGGCTCCCGGTGAGAGTGATTACTGGTTAATCAGAGTGGTTAGTTTGAGAGAATGGATGTTGTAATGAGAATAATTGCAAATGTTCACTCCCTGGTCCCCTCTCAAAAACAAGCTGGCTCTGCAACTTAATGAGGTTTTTCTGGAGTGTTTACAAATTTTTAAATAATTAAAATTAAATTGAGTTGACGTCCCTTGTAATTATAGCTGTATTTACGTGGTAATCCAGGCAACTGGAAGGAGGTTGGGCAGATGAGTCCTTTCAAGATCAAAGTCACAATTGTAATTTTCAGAAAGGGTCATCCGAAAGTTTTCAAAAGTTTCTCATTTTGTTGATCACAACAGCTCAAAATCTAACATGTTTTCTTTTCTTGTTCTCCCACTTATTTTCCCTTCCAAAACAACCATAGAAATTGAATTTATCTTGTTAGATTTTTAAGGAGTATTATCTAACTTGGTCATTCTAGTAATTATTAAACACATGTGAGAGGGGCTGGAAAAATGTCTTGGTGATTGATAGCAGCCCCTGCTCTTCTAGAGGACCCGAGTTCAGCTTGCCGCATTCAAGTTGAGAGACTCACAAATGCTGGCAACTCCAGCTCCAGGGCATGCAGCTCCCTCTTCTGGCAATCTCACGTACCTACACTCATTACACACATGCGCTCAAGCACACACACACACACACACACACACACACACACACACACACACGCACAAATAAAACCCCCGGGTCTCTGGGGGCAAAGTGACAAGGCTGCTAAAACTCTATGAGGAGCTTTACTTTCTTCAAAGTGCTTTATATAGCACAATTTGTAATATGTAATATATATCATACATATTACATATATACATGTATGTATGTATGTATGTGTGTGTGTGTATATATAATTTACACTGCACACATGATGAGTAGCCTGGATGATGAAGGCTGTATAGAGTCTGGAATCATTGAAACAGCTGAAGTATGCACAGACCACTTCAGATATAATTGAGTTTCCTAAGGACACATGTAGAATATCACCGTCTAAAGTAAGTTTTTGTGGCCTAGGAAACAAGGTCCAATCTGGAGCTTTTCTGGAGCACAGATTATTTTGATAACCTTGGCGGCTAATGTGTTTGGCTTGTGGAGAGAGAGCCAACAGCAGAAAAGGTAAAGGATTCTGGATGCCACAATGCAAAGAAATGAACAAGCTAATCTCCAGCCCCCCCTATGCTTCTCTTCTTCTGGGTAAACTCATGTTTACTTCATATTTTTAGAACTTTCTTCATAGAAAATTCTGTAAACATTGTACAAGGCTTCATTGCTTTCCAAAGATGTTGAGTGGCTGCCTCTTTGGAGGTTAAAAACTAGATTCAACAAAAACTTAACTTCAGATTTCAGCACAATTTTCTTACAGACACACACACCATGAAAATAAAGTCTTACATAAAATGTTATCCTGATTTTGAGATTGGAGAGATGGCTCAGCTGTTGAGTGTCCTTGCTGCTCTTACAGAGGACCTGAGTCCTATTCCCAACACTCCTAGTGAGTGACACACAAGCACCTGTAACCGTAGCCTCCTGGGGCTCTGATGCTTTCTGCTGGCCCATGTAAGCACCTGCACTTACAGGCACATATTCTTCCACAGTGGCTCACAAACATCAACACCCACCCACCACACAAACACACACACAGAGAGAGAGAGAGAGAGAGAGAGAGAGAGAGAGAGAGAGAGAGAGAGAGAGAGAAAGGAAAATTAATAAAATAAACTTTTACAACAAGTTAGAAGTAATTAACAGTTGAACTTTTGTCCGAAATTGTCAAACCAGTGACTCGTTGTCATATTCATGACAGTATGATGTTCTTTGATAATGACTCACATGCCTATAATTTAAACTGTGAAAATTGTGCCAAATGAGAAATTTGCTAGGTAAATAATTTGAATAAAATCTTTATTTTTCTTAATTTTATAAAGGATGTGCCTGAAGATGTCACTTTCCCTTTTAATTATGATTCTGTGGGATTCCTACCTAGAATAACCAGCATTTGCATTTCCAGTGGATACAGAACTTTGGGCTCAAGTGCACCCACTGGATGTGTTGGTTGAACTTGGGGCTCAGTGTATGAACTCTGTGGGTTAAATGTCTGCCCAAGAAGTCCTTTCCCAAACTATACATCACATCTGATGTAATTTCACAGGTGTTCATTTAGCAGATGAAGCAAGACAACGTTTTCTAAAAGAGAATGGTGAAGTCCATTTCAGACAAGGCAGACAATTTTAGTTCATACTCCTTGGGATAATAGCCACTTCATTTCTCTGTGTATGCATTTTAAAGTCTTTTATAGACATATATCATTCAAAGTATCTGTCTGTTGAACCTATGTATGGGAAAGAAAAGCTTTCCAATATTAATGTTCTCTTCTTGAATTCCATGCTTTAAATGAAATTGACTCATGAAACCCTGCTATTAACACTATTAGCAGAATTTTAACAGTGAAATAGTCACTGTCAGTTCCTTATTTTCATTAGAATGGATGCTCTTTCTTTTTATCCTGTCTGGCTTTGTGATTTATTAGAGATAAGAGCCAAGGCTTCCTTCCAGTTAGGTCAAGTCAGTCAAAAAAATGCTTTATGCTTTCACAGAATTTCTCTTTCCTTCCCCGATGTTTCCTTCCCCTATGGGTAACGATACACACCATCTCCCTTCCCAAATCCCAGTTGCTGCAGAGGAAAGGCACAGTGGTTGCCTGCTGAAAACTCTTGTGAAGGGGTTTGGAAAGAGAGCGCTGTTAGGAGCTCTTGTATCTGCAATGGACCTTAGTCCAGTTTCAGCATCTATGAAGAATGGCTCACGGCTGCCTGTAACTCCAGGTCATCTGATGCCTTTCTCTGGTGTGTGTGTGTGTGTGTGCGTGTGTGTGCGTGTGTGTGTATGTGTGTGTATACACAAATAAAAATAATTTATACAAAAAATCTTGTCTATACTTAGAATGCCTTTGAAGTATCTTACAAGATTATTGATATTTTAAGAATGTTGCTCTGTTTTATTTTCATGCACATATGTTGTTGTGTATATATGTGTACACATGTTTGTGAATGTATGCACACGTGCCTGTGACAGAGTTCAGATGAAACTTTCAAGTTTCCTGCTCTCTGATTGTCTGATCTGTTTCATTGAGACATGATCTCTCTATTTGGGTTAAACTTGCTGACCAATCAGCTTTTGGCATTTACTTGTCTCCCCTCCATAACTCTGAATTGGTAAGCAATATGACCACAACTGGGTTTTTTACAAGGTTGCTAGGGAGTCGAACTCAGTTACCCAGGAGACATCTCCTCAGTCCTAAGATGCCTAAGATGTTGCAAGATAACATTTATCTTTGCACTTTGGGTATTCCAAACCTCTCTCTGCTCCAAATTTGAATGCAGAGGCCAGAAATTATCCAAGAGAAAATTTAGTAATTTTTTTACTCAATTCCATTATGACCCAGAGGGAGGCATATATACATACACATCATATACATACACATATACATACACATATACATACACATATACATACACATATACATACACATATACATACACATATACATACACATATACATACACATATACATACACATATACATACACATATACATACACATATACATACACATATACATACACATATACATACACATATACATACACATATACGAGAACCAATATATTGTCTGTGCCACTTGCATCTGAAAGAAGCACAGCACAACTCAACAACTCATCACCACCTCTCATTTCAGATCTTCCTGATCCACTTTGGGGGGGGATCATTTGTACACTCTCTTCTTACACAAGTATGCCTGATATAAGCTACCCTCCTATGTTAACCTTCCTGTTTTTCTCAAAACTTGTCTGTACACTGGTTACATTTTTATTATCTCTTTTAAAAAATGATTCTTTCTGGAACCAATTTTGTTAGTATAAATAGAATTTTTTAAATATGCCAGAGTACCCATATAACAAATTAAATGACTATCATGAAATTAAAAAAGCAAATACTCTCTGGTCCATTTCATTTAACCCAGTAAACTTTGATTTTTTTTTTAAGCAACTTTGTTAATGGTACTGTTCTGAGGACTCATGTAAGAGGGGATAATGCAATGACCCCATTTCAACAGATGCAGTGCTGTGGGGATAACATTCAGAAACCACACACATACATGCACATACTCTCAGAGGAATGCACACACACATACAAACATATATTACATACAAATACACATATACACATACATTTGTCCTGTGTTCATGAACACATCTTTACTGTACGCATGAGATGTACTGAATTCAGCTGTGCTTGCCTTGCAGATGGTAGGGTGATCTAAAACACCCAGCTGACATTCCTCATGCCTCTAACAAGCCAGTCCTCCTTGTTCTTCCCAAGCCCTGGTGAGCAAGATGCTATAACTGCTCTCTCCTTAACCTGCTAAGCCAGGCCTAAACTTCTCTGTCCACATGGGCACAGTGTTCTCTCTATAAAACTGTAGTGTCAGTTTCAGAAGGCCCACTGCAATCTCTGTTCCCAGTACCAGTTCTTCACCTACACACACTTGAGTGTGCTTTCTTGGAAAACATGTGCCAGGGATATGATTTGATATGCAGAATCTGTGACTGTTCTTTATATAGCCAAATACATGATTAAGTTAAGACCTTGAGGGTAAAAACTTGTCCTGAGTTACCCAGAAAGTATAACCACAGGCAGCCCTATAAATAAAGTATAGAGAAGAGATGATAATACAAAAAAAAAACAAGCACACAGAGAAACAACCACACCCCAGCAGTGTAGAAAGCCATGAAAAGCAAAAGAATCAAGAAGCAGGACAATGTTCATCTCTGAAGGTAACTTATCATGGTCCCACAGGTTCCTCTCTGCAGCTGAACTGACATGACCTCACTCGTGTCTTGAGATTTGGAAGTCTGGCCCCAGAAAAGTGAAAGACTATTTTTTGGACAGCTTTTTTAACACTCAGGTTGTCCTTGTTTTTGCTTACGCTCAGAAAACTGACAGGTCATTTCTAGTTCTGTGAAGAAACACTGTGACCACAGCAACTCCTGTAAAGGAAAGCATTAAATGGCTATTTGATTACACTCTCAGAGTTTTAATTCATTATCGGCACAGCACCCCATATGCAGACACTTTGCTAAAGAAATGGCTGAGAGTTCTGCATCCAGATCCACACACAGGCAGCAAGAAGATAGAGATACTGAGTGTGGCTTGAGCTTTTGAAACCCTAATAGGGTGGCCCCATTCTTACACTTCCTCTCACAAAGCCACACCTCTTAATCCTTATCAATTAGCCCCACTGCCTTATAACTAAGCATTCACTTATATGAGCCTATGAGGGCCATTCCTGTTCAGATCACCACATGTCACATGATTAATTCACTTCCCTGTGTTATTGACCAATACCCAGCACAAGTTGTGCAGGTCCTTGTGCTTTCAAGGCAACTTCTTTTTTTTAACTGATGAAGCCATCTCTTCTACATTGGATTCTGCATTTGTTTTAACCATTATTAATTTTTAAATTATGTGTATGTGTGTTTGCCTGTATGTGGATATTTGTGTATGTGTACAGATGGCACCAGAGGCCAAAAGAGGCCATCTGATCCCAGAGCGGAAGTTATAGGCAGTTATAAGCCACCTGACACTGGTGTTAGAAACTGGACTCTGCAAGAGGAGCAAAGAGGAGCAAAGAGGAGCAAGCCCTCGTAACGGATGATCCATCTTCTTGGTCCCTTGGATTCTGAGTCGTGATATCTTTGTTGTTGTTTGTTTGTTTGTTTGTTTTTACTGAATGCAAGTTGAAGAAGCATCCTTTATTCTTACCACATCTCTACAATGCTCTGAACATTCGTGCCTATATTGAAACCCTCGTTCCCATGACAGTGTTTTTTAGAAATGCATGTGACAGGTTGATGTGTATATGATAAGGGTGATGAGGACAAGCATGGGAATTTCAGGATGAGTTTAGTGTCTCTATTGTCTACATTCCTGTTCTATTCTATGAGGACTCATCAGAATCTGAATAAGTGTAAGGAATAGACTTTTATTGTTGGAACCATCTAAGCTGGAGTCTTTTGTTACAGCAGTTGACACCTTCCACTCAGGTATACAGAGAATATCTCTCTATATATAGTTACAGAAAATACCTTTCTATCCATGTATGCGTTCACAGACCATCTTTTCATACATGTATACATAGAACACCTTTCCACATGTCTATGCAGAGCATAACTTTCCATACATGTATGAAGAGAAAAGCATTTTCCCACACATGTATGCAGAGAATCCCTTTTAGCATGTGTATGCAGAGAACACATGTCTACAAACACACACACACAGAGAGAGAGAGAGAGAGAGAGAGAGAGAGAGAGAGAGAGAGAGAGAGAGAGTAACAGCATCTGCATCTACCTATTTGCACTGAAAGGTGCAACTATGGATAAGGATTTTCTTGATAGAGGAGCAAATCATAGACTTGGAGAGGACTTTTCCTAAGTGACACTAACTACAGAACCAGGAAAATGATTGTTGATAATTCATTCTATCAAATGAACTCTAACAATGAAGAGATTCCCAAGCAGAGTAGAATATCCTGTCAAGTGAGGCTCCTAAGTAAAAGACCACATTGAGCAGAAAGACAACATCATCAAATCCGCGGCTTACAAATGTCCACATCCAGCAGGGGCTGGGTGACTAGGAAAGATCTGTTAAGGCAGCCAACTTGAGTTCTCCATGGAGAGACCCAGGCAGATTGATCTCTTGGGTAAGGCCTCCAAGTAAAATAACAAATAGCAACAGATTGAAGTGACATCTGCCGAGGGTCTCTGTGGTCCTCAAGGCCAGCAGAGTGTCTCTCAGCATAGATGGATAAGAAAGAAGTTTGTCTCAGCACAATTCAGTAGCCAGTGTTGGTTCAAACTTCCAAAGTCTTACACCGGCTAGTTTATTTCAAGCATATTTAAACACAGCACAGCTTGGGGAGAAGAAAGTTTCCTGGTAATAATTAATTCAGTTCCGTGTGTACAACAAAGCTTGAGACATAACTTCATCTAAACTCTTATAAAGTTCAAGTGACATTTTCCATAAAGTTGGGATCTATAGATTAACTAAGGAAGCAGGTTTGATGTAAATAATGCTTATGATAACGGTCTAGTAGAGAATAGTGTTATAGATTGACTGAGATGACCCAGCTCAAGAAAAGGGTCTGGGGCAGCTGATGTGCCCTGACCTTGCAGATGGCATAGGGGTAACCAGGCTATTAACCACCTCTGCTCACAGCCTTCTGGGTGAAAACAGTTTCTACATCTCTCCCTTTGAAGAGGCAACCCTGTGTGTTTAACATACCTTGTTTCTCTAACACTTATCTGTTAGTTCAACGACCCCCATTCTTCCTACAGACATCATCTCAGCAGCCGGCAGAAACCAATTAGGAAAGCTGAGGCAGTCAGCTGCAGTCAATTTAACTTTCCTCCTTGGTGGAGTGTCCCATGGCTGAACTTCAGACTTCTTTCAGACATTTATATTATAGGGGAGATAATAGGAAAGTATATTGGACCTTCCAGCTCTTTTCAAAGACATGAATTCCTTTCTTTTTTTCTGAATAGGATCTCACTATATAGCTGTGGCTGGCTGGGATCTTGCTGTGTCGATCAGGGTGGCATCAAGTGCACAGAAGGCCTGTCACTGCCTTCAAAGTGCTGACAGTAAAGATGTATGCTACTGCGACCAGCATAAACATGATGATTTTACTCTGGGGTTATTTTGCTGTCATTTTCTCTCCCTGTCACAGAGTTATTGGGCCTATACCATGCACAAAGGGACTTGGAGGAATCTTTTTTATTTTAATTTAGTTGTTAAATTTAATTAATTATCCTATTTATTTACATTCCTTCCATTGCCCTCCTCCCAATCGGTCCCCCCTTCCACAGTTCCTCATCCCATTCCCTCTCCCCTTTGCATCCAAGAGAGTGTGCTTCCCCCTGAATCCCCCTTTCTTGGGGCTCAAGTCTCTAGAGGGTTAGGCTCCTCTCCAGCTGAGGCCAGACCAGTCAGTCCTCTGCTATATATGCGCTGAGGGCCTCAGACCAGCCCATGTAGACTGCCTGGTTGGTGGCTCAGACTCTGGGAGCTCCTGCTCGGGTCTACAACGCCAGTTCGCCAGTATAATGTGTGTTAGAGTAGTTCCGTTGTCAGTGTACACTAGCTGCTGATGCTGCTCTGAGATGCTTCTAAGAGTCAAGCTGTATGGTAACATACAGCTCCCAAAGATTCAGTTGACGCTACACTGAAAAGTAAATGTGACCTGGTTGTCATGACAATAATTGCTGCAAGATGCACCTACCAAATTACAATCACTTAATTTTGGGAAGACTAAGGTGGTCCTTTTTTATAATCAGCTTGCTTCTCCCTTGGTCTGCATCATCAACCTATTTAATTATGGCGTGTCTTGATCCATACTAGAATACTCAGAATACTGTTGCATGTCCCTCCACAGCAGTGAAGGACAAGTGATACCAAAAGAGACATGGAAACCTGTGACATATGCCTCTCAATGAATGCTCACAGTGGTTTCTCTTATGGTGGTCAGAGTTTTACTCAGTTCATACCAAGAAAAGTGGTATATTTAATTTTTATATTTAATTTTTAATTTTTCTCCACTTTTGAGTTACTATAACTACATCATTTCCCCTTCTCATTTACCCTCCCTTTCAATTCATGTTCCCCTTTCATTGTTAGTTACATGCATATATTTATATGTATATACATACATATTATTAAATGCATGAGTTTAACTCAATCTATATAACATTACTTGTATGTATGCTTTGATTCTAAGAAAACACCTAATTTTTTGATTGAATGGACAGTTGAGAGTTACCTGAAAGGTAGTTCGCTTATTTGAATTGTTTTTCTCTTTTCCTGTAAGAATGGCAGTAATTTATATTACTGACATTTTTGAGTCTACAAGAAACTATATGTTGTTAACTAATTCCCTGCAGGAATTTTAGTTTGAGATCAATAAATGTAAAACACAAGCAGAGATTCAAAGTAATGGGATACATGCAGTATTGTATTAAACATAAAAAATTGCAAAAAAAATCATAACGGAGCAATTCAGCAACGGAACAAAAGTAATTTCTAAACGAATTGTAATCATATATAAGTTGTATTTTAGCATGTGATGTACATTTTTTGAAAAGGCTATTTATGTAAGAAAATAAGTTTTCTTCATGGGATCTCAGTGATGTCTCAAAGTGGAAAGAGTGCAGAGTTCTAGTCCAGCCTCTTTTCTGGAATGGAAACCTTGTACAAGTCCCTTGTACACAGTTCCTTCCCTGGAGAACAGTGAACTTTGGATTCAGGATGCCAGAAACAAGAAACAAGCTGCCTAAGGCCACATCCCAGACTCACACCTTCTGATCTGCATGATTCTGAAGTCCTTACCTCACCTTTCTCAGATAATTCATCTAATTATTGAGACCACAGGGAGCAGTATGCATTAAATTAAAAGTCACTACATGTGAAATACTTAGAACAGGGCCTGGAATCTAGGGCTCATTTTGTGGAAGCATTCCTAAGGGAACATGTGACAGTTTCTCTGCCAGCCACAAAGCTCTGAAAGTCACTCTTTTTGGTTTTCTTCTTATCTTTGCTTGGTTTTGATGGAGTATTGTTTCTCCCAGGTCTACCCCTCACCTGCATACCCCCTTTCTAAAGCTTGTCCGTGCCACAGCCTCCAACAGCACAATAACAATTGATCTCACTTCTGGGCAGACATTCTAAACACACAGAAACGAGCTAAGATTCTTGGCCCCCCACACCAAGCCTTCCGATGCAGAACTGTGCTTTCCTATGTAGTGCCATCTTGGCTCTCTGCTATGGATCCGTACAGCATAGAGTCCATTAGTCTTTTTAAAAATAGGTTGGGGCTGGAGATATTACTAAAGTGATCAAGAACCTTTCCTCCTCTGGTACAGGAAATGAGTTAGGTCCCCAGCATCCGTGTTTGGCAGCTCATGACTACCTGTAGCATCTAACTCTGTCTTCCAAGCCTCTGTACTAACGGCACTCACATGCACATGATGCCAACACACAATTAAAAATAAAAATAAATCCTTCAAAAACTAACAAGGATCACCATGTCTTAAAAGTCACATGCACCTAAACCAAATACACGTGTGCCCTGTTGTGTTTGAGTAATAGTTTTACGCTGTAAATACCAGCTAACATTAGTCCCATTTAGAAATATAGACACAGAAAGCCATTTTCTCCAGTATGAGAAAAAGTTTTGGAGAGTGGCCCACTTTAAAACCTTTTCCCTCATCATCCTTTAACCACAAAGGAAGTGGGAGGAATAAGTTGGAGAAAATTGAATGATAATAAGGACAGGGAGGGAAGGGAGGAAACTCGCTTTCTTTGTCCCTGTCTCCGGCACAGTAATTTGACTAATTCACCAGGTATTATCATTCTTTGCAAAACACCTAAAAGCATAGTCAGAAATATTAGACAAGAGCAAGACTCAGTTATCTGTGCAGACCCATCATCATATTTTCTGGGACGCTTAGTCAGATGCATTATCACTGCAGGAAGATGTGCTCTGGATGTCTTTGCAACGTGGTGTGTGGGGCTCAGCGCACATACTAAATAGCTATCCCAGGCAACAAAAGTGAGCACCTCCCACCTCCAGTCCAAGGAATTCTATCAGGAGACGTTCTCAGGAATTACCAGAATTGGTTTCTAAGACAATGGAGAAACCAGGTTTCTTTCTGAGTGGAAGCAAGAAAGCCTCTCGAATTTGCTTCTGTATTTCCTAATAGCGTATAATGATGGAATGATTATGTACTAAATCACGTTAATTACTTTCCTCTGCAGCTGTTGTTTTCAACACGGGAAATCATAATTGTTTAAAATAAGTGTATAGCTTTCTTCCACATTTAGTGCACTAAATACAAGTAAATTGAGGTTTCGACACCTCTAAAACGTGTTTTCTTGATGCTTAGTGGAAGAGAAGTTATCTCTGAATTTTTAGAATTAAGTAATTCCATCGTTCGCACGTACTTAGGAAGGTGTACTGTTACGGCACAGTGAGCGCAGCAGTTTAGTGTCCTGTGTGAACAATGAGTAGAACATCCCTTTAAACACCTCTCTAATACCTCATAAAGGCCCCAGGGTACTCTTCTCCTTTGCATCCATGTTACAGCAATGTTGTATTGGTATGTGGTTGGTCTTTGTGTACTTTATTTCAAATATATACAGTGCATGAATGAAAACCTTATTCATTTTCCTTTTGTGCATCTGGTAAAATAGCTCAGCGTCTAAAAGCACTTGCTGTGTACCTAACCATCATACACAAAGTTCCATAAATACAGTTCCAACATTTGAAAATGACTTATCTTAATTTTTTTTTTTTTGTAATTTGACTTAATGACTACTGTTGCTTACCTTCCATTCTTCCTAGTTCATAAGTAGAACTTTGTCATAAGGCATCAGAGAAGGCATAGCATATGCAGGGTTGATATTATTTGAATTTTCAGGTTTTCACAGAACATCTTGGAATGTATTTGCCAGTGAATAGGGGAAGGCTAAACCTCAAAACTAATGCACAGCAACACGTAGGTTATGTTTCATAAATCCAGGTGGAGTTTGGTTATTCCCTCTGTTTTAAGCCTCTCACATGAATATGTATATATTTCGTCAGATCTAATTTTCTTTGACGTCATCATCTTACTCTCTTCTCTTTGGCAAGGCCCCTCCTAGGCATTTTGAGGGGTGGGCAGGACTGAACACACCTCCAGGCTCTGTGAGGGATGAGTAGCTGCCAGGTTCACTTGGTGGTGGGATTTGTACTGGTTTCTTTTCTCATTGCTTTGACCAGAGGCTCCTGGCAATAACAACATAAGGAGTAAATGGCAGATGTTGGTTCATAGTTTGAGGTCCATCATAGTAGGCAGAGAATCATGGTACGGGGCATCTAGTCATGTTATATCTGCAATCAGGAAGCAGAGAGAGATGGATTCTGGTGCTCAGCTCTCTTTCTCCTTTGATTTGTGCCTGATGCCCAGCTCAGGCATGGATATCACCTTGTTCAGGATGAGTCTTTCAATTTCACTTAACTCGGTGTTAGCAACTCCACAAGACATGCTCAGAGATGTGTCTCCTGGGTGATCCTGGATGCTGTCATGTTGACAGTCAGTATTAACCATCACAAGGGAACTTGATTCCTTGTTGGATGTCTACTGGAAGCAATTCTCTGTTTCTGGCCATTTATAGTTGTCTAACATGCAATTTGCCTGATCAAAACTCACCAGCAGTGCAGAGATAGACACAGGGCTATGAGTAAGGGCACATCATTCTTTCCTAATGTAATCCTGGAGGTGACATCCATAGAGTCCACTGTGTTGTGTTTAAAGCAAAATGCTAGATCCAGCTTTTTCTTGAGAGGAGCATGCATTATATTTGTATAAATAGCATGGAGCGCTCATTGCTGAGGGTTACCTTAGAAGTATATATTACCAATATCTGCTATAGAATAATAGCTATAATAATGTATTGAGTAACATGTATATATGCCCATGTATTTTGCATACATGCATGTATCTGCATATTTATACATATACAATGTTATTTAGACACAGTGATACATAAATATATAATGGGAAATTTTTTTCACCAAGTTGTTAAAGGCATTCTATGCATATTCAATCCCAGGAAAGAAAAATCAACCTGGAATATCTTCCTTTCTGGTCTCTGTTTGGGGCTCTCATTCCAATTTCTGAACTTGCCCTATCTTCAGACACACATCCAATTTCTCTTTGTTGCACCACGATCCACTGCTTCCTGGAGAAGCTAGCTGTTTGTGTATTGGACACAACACAACATGGTTCTGTCCACACATGAGTTTCTCTTGTGTACCAGGCACTTTGATCTGTGGATTTTTAACTATCTCCACTTTCTATAGCAACACGTCAAGTTTTTGTTTCATAGTTGATGCTGTAGAAGGTGAAGGAGGAAGCATATCCTATAGGATAAAGCTGTAGGTGAGAGCAATTAGACGAAATGAGATCTCTCTTCACTTACGTGGCCATGCCTGTTTTCTTCATTGAGATACTGTCAAGAGCTATTGTGTTCTAGTTGGAAATAAGTTGGAGCTACAGAAATGAACCTTGAACGGTTGGCTTTCCAGAACTAACAGGGCTAGAGAACTAAAAGCCTCTTAGGCACCTTCCCTCCACTACACTATAAAAGCTGTTTTGTGGATTCTGATGTTGCCTATCAGCTGATTTCCTGTTAGGACACAATTTCTATTGACTTACTGCAAAGACAGGTCCACAACGCCCCTGCTTCTGAGGACCTATGGAAGGAAAGGGGCTGAGAAATAATTAAATTGGTAAAGTACATGCCGGCCAAGCTTGAGAACCTGAGTTCACAATGCCAGCACCCACACAAAACCTGGACACACTGTCATGCATCTGTAACCCCAGTACTAGGAGGCAAGTGGAGAAGAAACTCATTGGCCAGCCAGCCCAACAAGTTGGTACATTTCAGAAATGCTATCTCAGATAGAGTGATGCTATCTCAGAAAATAAGGAGGAGAAGAGCCAATGAAGGCTTGTAATGTCAACCTTTGGCTTTCACATACATCATGCGTGCGGCTTCCACACTTATTTACACAAGCACACACAGGCATATGCACACACAAGAGCTCCAAGAATCTGATTTTAAAGAGTTCTTGCTAGGTTTTCTGGACACCAGAGCAAATGAAAAACACAATTGTTGACCATTAAGACACAGGAATGCTTTCTGTGAATGCCTGTAGGTGATTTAAATTCCTGCAAACCTTTTCTAGTCAGGCCTTGTTCACACCTTCTCTAAGATGTGGCAAGTATGGGGACACACACACCAACATGATAAATCTAAATAGTAGATAGCAAATCTAGTGACAGCTCAGCAGTGTTCCCCAGGGAGAAACAGTCTTGGTGAGGGCTCTGTGTTGGTGGTGGGTGGTGGTTCTTCATTTGTTGATAATTCTTTTGCTGTTATGGAAATCCTAAGGGGCTGGGGTCAGACAGGATGCAAAGAGGACTTAAAAGTAATTCAGGGTGTGATGAAAATCCATCAGTGGAATGAGTATGGTCTCCTTCAATGAGGAAAATTTAAAGTCTGTGAAAACAAATTTTCTTCTGAATCTCTAAGCATGAATACCTTTCTTTGTTCATTACCAGGCACCTTCAGCAATGTTTCCATTCAAAAATTGTGAAGAATGGTGGTAATTTGAATAATAGTAATCACACTGTATTTCTCATGCTGAAGTTTGAATAATTCACCTGAATTTAATTGTAAAATGAATACTGTGTTTGTAACAAATCTCAAGGTTCTACATCAGGGAAGAAAAGTGGGACATTGTACCTCCAAGTCAGGGCCCAGTTTTGATTTTAGGAATCTCCATAATGAATTCAACATACCCAGGGGTTTCCCCAAGAATAAAAAATTGCCAGAAGAATCCATACATGCCTCAGAGGTAACCAAGATTCATTTAATAAAAAATGGTTGCCTTCAGAAATCATAGGAAGGAAATAATAAAGTGACATGGATGTTTTTTGACAGGAGGCAGAAGCAGTAAGTTTCATATAGGCCCAGCTGGGCCATCATTGACCTTTAATAGAAATTCTATACATGCTGTTCCCATTATCAGGAAATGATCGCATGAATAAAAACAGACTATTGGTATAGAAAGGCTGTAAATATTGAGCATGCTTCTCAGTGTGTATCTGTCAGTTAGCAGGGGGAAAATTTCCCCACCCTTTACCAATATTCAGTGCAAACTCTATATAATATAGATGACATTAGACATTCCTTATGTCTTTCAATTACACATTTAAAAGGATTTTCATTTGAGTATCAGTCCATAAATCTTGCATGGACAGATCTTCTAGCTTCCTGTCAAAGTACCTTTCCCCTAGTTAGGCCATGTCCTAGTTAGCTTTTACCTACTGACTTGACAAAGCCTAGAGTCACATGGGAAAGGATTGAGGTACCTCAAGTGAAGTACTTCCTAGATCAGATCGGCCTGTGTATAATGTCTATGTGATATGTCTTGATCGTTACTTGATATAGGAGGGCCAACCGTCTATGGGCAGTACTAGTCCCTAGGAAAGTGGTCCTGTGCTGTATTAGGAAGCAAGCTAAGATGGGTCTGGAAGGGAACCAATAAGGAGGATTCCTTCATGGCTTCTGTTTTGTTCCTTGATCAGAAGTTTGCTGTGTGAAGTGGCATTGCCTTTGAACTCCTATCCTGACCTTTCTCAATGTTGACTATAACCTGTAGGTTTAAATAAACTCTTTCCTCTCCTAAGTGGCTTTGGTCACAGTTTTTTGTCACAGCAACAGAAGGAAAGTAGAGTAGTCAAGCAGGCCTGTGATATCTGAAGTTGTTCATCATGGTTTGTAGCCATCAGTGCTGTCCTTTTGGACAAACATGGCTCTTACTTCTTGAATTTGTCAGATGCAAAATCTCTTTTCTTCTTCTTCTTCTTCTTCTTCTTCTTCTTCTTCTTCTTCTTCTTCTTCTTCTTCTTCTTCTTCTTCTTCTTCTTCTTCTTCTTCTCCTTCTCCTTCTCCTTCTCCTTCTCCTTCTCCTTCTCCTTCTCCTTCTCCTTCTCCTTCTCCTTCTCCTTCTCCTTCTCCTTCTCCTTCTCCTTCTCCTTCTCCTTCTCCTTCTCCTTCTCCTTCTCCTTCTCCTTCTCCTTCTCCTTCTCCTTCTCCTTCTCCTTCTCCTTCTCCTTCTCCTTCTCCTTCTCCTTCTCCTTCTCCTTCTCCTTCTCCTTCTCCTCCTCCTCCTCCTCCTCCTCCTCCTCCTCCTCCTCCTCCTCCTCCTCCTCCTCCTCCTCCCCCTCCTCCTCTCCCTCCCCCTCCTCCTCTCCCTCCCTCTCCCCCTCCCCCTTCATCATCATCCTCATCAATAACAACATCATTTTTACATCCTGACTGCAGTTTCTTCTCCCTCCGCTCTTCTCAGGCCCTCTCCCAACCTCCCTTCTGCTTCGCCCTATCCACTCTTCCTCCTTTTCTATTCGTAATAGGGCAGGCCTCCCATGTATATTGACCCAACATGGCATATCTAGTTGCAGTAAGACTAGGTACCTCCCTTTTTATTAAGGCTGGATAAGGTAAGCCAGTATGAGGAAAAGGATCTGAGAAGCCAGCAAAAGAATCAAAGACAACTCCTGCTCCCACTGTTAGGAGTCTCTAAAGAAGACCACATTACACAGTGTAACAAATATGCAGAGGTCCTAGGTCAGACTATACAAGCTCCCTGGTTGTGCCTTCAGTCTCTGCGAGGCCCTGTGAACCCAGTTGATTGATTCTGTGGATCTTCTTGTGGTAGACACAAAATCTTGCTATAAGACATATAAGACAGAACTTCCTTGCAGAACTGTTAGTGATGTATCCAGGCTTGGAACAGCTTCTCTGGTTTCTTTATGATTCATTTTGGATAGCAGAAAACACTTCGCTCTACAAAATCAAGGCTGTTTCATTAGGAGTCCAAAGACAAGGCTCTTTGTGTTGTTTTATATTTAGACAAAGAGCATGCCAAATCTCTTGGGAAGGCTGCTAAATCATTCCTTAATATGAAAGGCCTGTTAAGATTCGTTTCCATCATATTTTGGTGAGGTGTACCATCTGTTCAACTAAAATACTTCTGCCACCAAAACAGGTCAGAAATTCATTTTCATCAGTATTTTGTGCCCATGTGCCTGTACCTTCCAGTTCTAAATCCCCTTCAAACTGTCATTTTTGGCATGCTTGTGACTCTTCCCTCCCACACACTGAGGACCTGGGCCTTGTAGACACAGCATTGATCTGGCCCTTGAGAAGAAGCCCTGAATTGACTTATTTTATAGGTTGTCTTGGGGGAAAATGGTTTTCTTTCCATTTTAACTTCTTTACTTCTAAGAATGGCTTGGTCTCTTTCTCTTCCTTTCCTGTCTTCATCTTAATCCTGAAATGTTTTATTAGCATACACTAATTATACATAATGATGGATTTCATTATGCCATTCCCATATATGTACATAATATGTTTAAGTCACACACATATACACACAGAAAGACAGACACACACATACATGTACAAACTCACACATATTTTTTGTTGACCTTCTCCCTACTTCTGTTAATCCCCTTCCCTCTTCCTTTTCTCCCTTGATAATTCTGAGCAGTATCTTATACTCACAAGGGCTCTGATACCCTAGACTCACATGTGTCGTGTTCCCACTGCTCTGATTTAACATATTTTCATCAAGTTCTGCTTGGGATCCTCCTCATTCATCCTTCTAAGTCTTATTCTCAATGGCTACAAGTCTTGAAAACTTCTGAAATGCACCCCCTCCTCACCTCCCTTCTCTTAGTAAGATCCAGCTTACTTCCTTTCTTACTCTCCTTCCTGTTGGCACACATGGTCATCCTCTCATTAAGCATTTGTAGTTCCTTTTAAGTGAAGACTTGGTCTTCTTTTTAAGTATTCTTTGTATGCAGCAATATTATGATCCAATCTTACTGAATAAATGGATGAATGGATAGATGGTAGCTGGATGGGTAGGAGATAGATAGATAGATAGATAGATAGATAGATAGATAGATAGATAGATGTAAAAATGGATCAATCAGTTGATTAATCAAAGGATGGATGGATGGATGATATATTTGTGTACAGATAGGTATATCAATATATGGATGGGTTAATCAGTTGAATGATGGATAAGTAGATGAGTAGATGGAGAGATGAATGGATTGCTGGATGGGTAAGTAGATATATGGATGGCTATATGGATAGATTGATTGATCAGTCGGTAGGTGGATTAGTGGATGAATAGATGGATAGATATTTGAAAGACATAAATTTTCTACACGTTACTTTAGAAATGAAGCACAGTAGATTAGCTCACTTCCCTTGTAGACATTTGCTGTTTAATATAGACATTTAAATGTGTGTATTCTTATGAGAATGCTACATAAAAGGGAAGGAAGATAAAGGACCATGAAATATGCATTTAAAGATCACTACACTTTATCATGGGAGGCTTTGATGGGAGGGGGATATATTTGAAGGTAGTTCTTTTTGTTTTATTTTTCTGCTTTAGCTTGGCTCTTCTCAGTACAGTACCAGGAGAGTCAATAAACGAGGAATCAAAACTACCTCAGACACAAAAGAACTCTGCTCTGATCTGTTCTGGGGTTATAACTGATAACCCTTTAATAATGTTTTCCTTACTTAAAAGTTTAGGATTCCGTAGCTGTGTGACTTTGGGCAAGTTACCTGAGCAACAAAGGGGACCAATGTGGGGGAGAGGTGGGGAGAGGAGCGGGGCATGGGTGAATGTGTCCAGAGCATAAGATGCACTAAGATGAAAATGGCCTTATGTTTTCCAGTGTCATGGAAATACTTTTAAAGGGATCATGTGGACCTTGAGTCTACACAAGGCCTATGCAAGAGCAAGCAAGTGGACGGGGTCGAGGTTCCCAAAGCACTACTCCCAGCTTAGGACCTATTGGACTGATAATCGCTGGGATAGCAAGCGTCAATTTTCTTTAGTGATGGGTCCTAGTAGATTGCCTGCTCTAGACCCATCTCTGTGCAGAAAAAGCATGTTGAGAAAAGAGGACGTGCCATTGGGAGAGAGAAATGGTAAGGACTCTGGGAGGAATTGAAGTAGGAAGGAAGGAAGGGCAGACATGATCAAAATTCACTGTATTCATGTATGAAATTCTCAGTCAATAAAATACTATATGAAAGAAGCAGGGATGGAGAGGGAGACAGGAGAGAGAGAGAAACACACACAGAGACACGGACTCACTGCTCACAAAAATATGAGAGCAAATGTCTGAAATTACAGGAGAGACGGGATATTAGGAGCATACCAATGGCCACAGGAAGGAGGGCTCAGGGGCACCCAAAGCTGTGTTTTCTAATTGGTATCTCCATGGAGATGATGAACACATTGAATTTCCCAGGGAGTTTGGTATCAGGGAGGAAAGAGTCTGTCTCTTAGTGTAAGAAACATATATAACTTCCAAGCTGAAAGTGTGGGAAGGAGCACCGCCCAAATCCCCCAGCAGTCCGCTCGTGGGTAAGATTTCTCCCTTCTGTTTCAACATGCTTCCTGTCTCCTGTGGACACTGGTGGAATTAGCTGCATCTTAATAGCAGGTCCCCATTGCATGCTTTGGTCACAGTCCATAGTCACCAAAGGGGATTGAAGTTTGATCCACGCAGCTCTACTAATCCATTCCCTGGTTGTAGAAAACCGAGATATCATTTCAGAGCCTAACAAGGTTCAGGTAATTAAGTCTTAGGAGACCTGTGTTCTCAGGGGTTATTACCAAATGAACCCCACCCCTACTTTCCAGCATTACAGAAGTCTTAGCATGTGTAGTTAAATTGGGCTTTTCTCTCCCAGAGCCTGGTGTGAGGGAACAAGAGTAACTGGGAGCAAGTCCAATGTACTACTTGTCACATGGCTATCTTAATTTGCTTTCTACCAAACAGCCGGGGAAATAAGGGTTTTATTGCTTATATTTCCATGTTACAGGCCATCACTGAGAGAAGCTAGGGCAGGAACTCAAGGCAGGAACCTGAAGATAGCAATCCATGCTCGAACATGAAGGGATGCTGCTTTCCTGGCTTGATCCTTCTTATTGCTCAGTTGTTTTTTTTTATTATACAGCCAGGGCCACCTTCCCAGGATGGCCCCAGTCACTGCAGGCTGGGCCCTCCCATATCAATTGTTAATCAAGAAATTTCCTCCACAGATTTGCCTATGGCCAATATGAGGAGGGCATTTTCTCAATTGAGGTTTCCCTTTTCTTAGATGACCCGTACTTATGGCAGAGACAAAACTAACTAGCACAGTGGCATTTAACATTCCTATAGGAAAGATGCTATTATCTTTTCCAATACTGAAGGAGAATTACAGGGATGAAGACACCAGAGGGCTGCAAGATTTCTCGAGTCAGTCCTGAGAGTGACAAAAGAAAGTCCTGGCCTTGGATAGGATGCCAGAGCCATAGGATAGACATCAGGGGCTGAAGAGATGTCTCAGTATGCAAGTTGCTTGCCTCCCAGTGCATGAGGATTGAAGTTGGATTCCTGAACTATGTGTAAAAGCCAGGCAGGTGAAGTCAAAGCTTATCATCCCAGTCCTCTGGAGATAAGAGACCAGGGATACATGGGGCAAGCTGGCTAGCTAGACTTGCCCAATTGGTGAGCTCCAGGCTCAGCATAAATCCTGCCTTGATAAATGAAAAACAACTAAAGAAGAGCACCAACATTAACTTTGGGCCCCCACATACACATGCGCACATGCACACATGCACATATATACACATATGAAGTAAAATAGACAGTAGGTATCAATATGGCTTCTAGCCATATCATCGGTAAGTCGATTATTAACAGCCACAGCTATTTACAAAATGTTATCACTTGCGAAATTTTCAAGAGCTTCCCTTTTCTTTCTTCTACCCTTGAGAATTGTACGTCTTTCATGTCTTTATAGCTGAGAATTGTACATCTTTCTCTTCTGCTATTAAATATCAAAGAAAAAATTTGCCTCACAGTGAGTTTTAGCGTACAAATGTTCTGCCCTTTCCCCCCCTCATACCCTTGCTGCTTCCATTTTTGTTCCATTGGCAATTTAAAAATAAATGGGCACTGTTTGGACCTAAAGGCAGTGTGTTTCCAACATTTATTTCACTGGGCAAGAATGTGCAATAAAAGTGCTGCATAAAAGCTAGGGTTCCTTGATAAAAACACAGGAAGACAGTTGACTTTTATTTAATGTCCACCTTGAGGTTGGAGAATGTTGCAGTTATCGGAACCAGTCTCTCATCACAATTCTTTCTTAGCAACAGACAGTCCAGAGTGTTTATTCATTACTTCCTCCAAGATACCCAAGGTCATGAAGGACATGTATCAACAACTCAAGGGGAAAATCTGAGTATCCACAATTCTGGCATGAATATGCAACACTTAGAACAGTGGTTCCCAGGCTTCCTAACGCTGTGACCCTTTAATACAGGTCCTCCTGTTGTGCTGAACCCCAACCATAAAGTTATTTCTGCTGCCACTTCATAACTGCAATTTTGCTAATGTAAATATCTGATCTGCAGGATGTCTAATATGTGACCCCTAAGGGGGTCACAACCCTCAGGTTGAGAGCCGTTCACCTAGAGCATCAGGAGCCAGCTGACTCTGATTTTGCAAACTTGCAAAGTGTTGACTTGAGGCCTCAACTGACTCCACTTTATATAGAGATGATAAATTCTGAGTCTGGGGAAATGGCTCACCAGATAAAGTGTTTGCTATGTAAGTTAGAGGACTGGAATCTGGATCTGCCAGCACCCATGGAAATGCTGGTTTGGTGTGGTGGTCCACCACAGAACTCTCAGAACTCTCTCAGGAGGTGGAGATAAAACACTTAGAGCAAGCTGGCTAGCTAGACTACCTAAGTAGTGGGGTTTGAGTGGAAGATTGCACCTCAGTATATAAGGTGTGGAACAACTGAGGAAGACATCCATATGAATCTCTGTCTCACACACACAAGTGTAACCACATAAATGTTAATATGCATACCCAGATACATGCATAACACACATATGAACACATATGCACATCACACATGCACACTCTCTCACACACACAGGCAAGGACACACACATGCAACCAAAATGAAATAATAAACTACCTTGAAATAGGGGATACACTATAAATGTATATATCTCTTAATAAGTCATCCTCCAGATGGTCTCTGTTTAAAATGCTAATACATGTACCCACCTAAGTGCAGTGCTCTTACTTAAATGTGTGTATGTGTTTTACTCTTCAGACACTTAAAGCATATTTCTTATGACAGGAACTTATAAGAAGTAACTTAAAAATCTACCAACATGATTATTAGATGACTTTTCCATAATGCAACATCCTTACTCATTTGCCAGAAAGCATCAACACAGGCTATAGAGTAGGTTCAGTGGGTGAGCAACTCATGATCAATCATGAAGTTTTGAGTTCAAATCCCAAAGTCCTGTTTAAAAATCTGGGCATGGCTGGAGGGGTGCTTGTAATCAATCTCTGTGCCTTGGGAGGCAGAGTCAGGAGGATTTTTTTTGGGCTTCCTGGGTGCCAGACTAGCTTCTTATCTCACAGGAATAATAAAGAATGACAGAGCAGGACACCAAGCATCCTCCTCTGGCTTTTGCACAAAGAGATATGAGCTACACACACACACACACACACACACACTACATACATGTATACATTCACACACATACACACATTATATACATACATACACACATACACATACATTCGTGCATACATGCATATATACAAAAATGCACACAAAAGCCACACTGGCCAGCACCTCTGCACTGCCTCTGGTAACCTTTCAGACCCTTTTTTTTGCCTCCAGAACTCTTCTTTGGCCTCTAATTACAGTATAAGATTAACCATTTGTCCAACTGCCTCCCATTCTTAGCAGTTTTTCTTCATTTTGATCATTGTTTATATCTAAAGCATGATAGCCATTCAGCCAGTGATTGCCAAATGACAACAGAGATAAACTAAAATGATATGGGAGTGAAATTAAAGGAGAGTGATTCGTCATATTACAGAAAGTTTTACTGGGTAAGCTTCCCCCTATTGGAATTAAAATTGGACTTGCCTAGCTAGTCTAGCCTCCAGCATCAATTACACTTTAAATGAGGTAAGTCTGTATGTAACTTCACTGTTTAGGGAGGTTTATCTTGTGTGACATGGTTCTCAGGGATACATGAACAAATGTCCATTCACCCTGTTTAGGGAACCCACAAATGACCAAGTTAAAGATACTACTGAAGCCCCACTTGCCAAGCCAGTAGGTTTTATTGGAGTTACTTCCAAGGCTCAGAAAGGACTCAGAGACAGTTTTATTACCAGAGCCCACCCCAGCATGGGTGATGGTGCTCACTGCTCAGCTTGCAGGCAGCTCAGTCAGGCTGAGCGTCATCCAGGCAGTTTGCCTGATCTCTGTTCCTTCCAAGCAACTTGGCTTCTCTGCCTCTTCCAGGCAGGTGGTCTGGTTTGAGATCAGTTCTCAGTAGTACTTACTTCTTATGTAAATTTGAGAGAAATGAGCCTTGCATATCTGGTCACTTTCAGGGACTCTCTGCAGTTTCTCAGTGGTTCCTTTACTTCCTGGGTATCTAAGAGCCCCCAATTAGAACATCCACAGTCTTAAGAAACTTTCCTCCAAGATGGAACACTTTATCTTGGAGAGAATTACTACACAATAATTCTGCCCACTTGGGTAAATTGATCCCCCACTCTGTGAGGTGAACAGTATAAGACTGACTCGAACTATTGGCTGGGTTTCTTGTGGAGCTCCCAGGAGACCTGGAGAACTGAAAGGCTGGTTGACCAGACTGTATGGGTGCTGTTGAGCAGCACTGGTAATGTATAAGTAAGTAGCTCAGAGGACATGAGATTAGCAGAGAGGTAGTTCTAGGTTAGTGTTCAAGAGCACTTATATTTTAAAAAAGCCAGACGTGGGGCTAGAGACATGGACCAGCTATTAAGTGCACCTCTCTTTGCTGAAGGTTTCTTTCAATTCCCAGCATTCATGTTTAGCAGCTCACAAAGGCTTCTAACTCAGTTCTAGGGGCATCTGATGCCCTCTTCTGGCCCTGCAGGAGACTGCACTCAGGCTGCACATATACATTCATGCAGGAAAAACGATTGTGTGAACTAAAAAATCTTTTTTTTTCTTCTTTAAAGCACCCTGGTGCCTGACTCTCATAAAGACCTTGATATCTTGACTTTTAATAAATGTTTTGTGATCTGCAGCAAGGGGGTCAAGGGAGATGCCTTTGTTGGCCGAAGAGCCTTCTGTGGGCCACTTGTTAGAAAGGCAGGATGGATAATGTTTGGACGATCAGGGAAGGGAGAGAGAAAACTCATTTTTCACATAGTAAATGACAACAAAAAGAATCTTCATACAAATGCCAGATGATCGTGACATGTAGTTGAAAGAAAAACTCATTTAGAGGCTGAGGAGATTGTTCAGTGGGTCAAGTACTTTCTGCACAAGCCTGAAGACCTTGACTCATTCACCATAACCCATATGAAAAAGCCAGCATGGTGCTATGTGCTTGTAATCCTAGTGCTAGCAGGGGTTGGAAGAGCAAAGACTGGGACTTCCTGGGCAGAAACTAGCCAGCCAGCTTAAGGCTTGTTAGTCACCTGTCTCAAAACACAGGCTGCATAGCACCTAAGGTCCGATAACACCTGACATTGTCCTCCAGCCTCTATATTCACATGAACACACATATATGTACATACCCATATCAATACACATATGTGCACACACATGCACATAAACACACCCACTTTTCCTACCTCCTAGTTTATAATAAAAGATATAAGTCTGGACCCTTTTGTCTTTAGTCTAATATAGAAGCCATGGACTCAGCCACCATTTTTATTTCTGTCTGTTTCTCACACTCCTATATTTCCAAATATGAAGCACTTCTCTTGGGTAAATAACAGTGCAGTGGCTGGGTAAGGTGGCACAAGTCTTCAATCCTAGTATTTGTGAGGCAGAAGCATACAGATCTTTGTGAAGCATACAGAAGCTACCCAGGTATACATTGCAAGCTCTAGACTAGCCAAATCTCCGTAGTGAGACATTGTCATTAAAAAACAAAAGCAAAACAAAACAAAAACACTGAAGCAATAATTCCTCAATAGAAACTACAAGCTTCGTTGTTTTAACCAACAAAGCTTGCAAGATTATGAGGTTCTCTTTTTGCAAGTATAGGCTTCTTTCCACATTATTGACATTTATCATAAAAAATCCTGCACCAGAATGTGTCTGCCAACTGGCATACCATAGGCCTGGTAACACATTCCTCAAAGCAAAGTTGACTTTGAAGGTGCTTGTTTGAAGCCTCCCTTATCAGAGGGGGCACACCTGTAGACAATTCAAAAAGCTCCAAGAATTCACTGTGTAGGTTAGTAGTCAGTTTGTCATGCATGAAAGAAGGGTGACTTCGATGTCCAGCTGGGAGGTGAGCAAAAGAACACTGACAGCAGGTCACTGAGTGAAAGGGCGGAGTAACAGCCAACTGAGGAAGGGGTGAGAAGCTGCACTCGGGGCAGGATGAAGGCTCAGTGGGAGGATGCCCTTGCTGATAAGCCTGAGCCTCTGAGTTGGATCCCCACAACATATGTGGTGGGAAGAAAGAACAAACTTCTTCCGGCTGTCCTATGACTTCCCCATGCGTGCCGTTGCACACAGGCACACATGTACACAGTGAGAAAGGCACTGGCTTGCCCATCTTCAATATGATGCTCAGGGAAGTTGCGCTAAGCAGGCAGTCAGCAGGTAGCACTTCTGCAGCTGATTTTTACTCAGGCCACACAGATACAGAAGGCTTACATTAGCATCAATGCCCGATTCTCTTCTTGCTGGGTACTCAGGGAAAAAAAAAAAAAAAAAAACAAGCCAGCCATGCCGGCAGTTAACTGTGCAGTGTGAGCAATTCCAGCTAAGAGCCCTTAAAGCTGAAGCAGAGAAATGAATCCCCACACTTCCTACTTTCTCTTTCCTAGATATGATGATCTTGTTAAACAGAGAGGGATGAGCAGGCAGCTACTCGAGTTATTTTATTGCTAGATCATAATAATTTTAGGATGAAAGGGGGCCCTTGGTAACTGGGACAGTGATCACACTGCTTGTGTGTTCTGGTTCCTTTCTGTTACTGAGTTAAAGTAACTTAGGAGAGGAAAGGGTTTTTGTGGCTTACACTTCTAGGTCACCATCCATTACTGAGGGAAGTTGGGACAGGTGGGACCTTGAAGCAGAAACCATAGAGGAACATCGCTTGCTGGGTTGTAGGCTACACTTGCACAACCTAACCTATCTTGACTGTTACAGTAGGTTATTCTTCATGTCATGTACCATCTGGGTATAGTACTTTTATTACCCTTGGGCTTTTTTAATAGTCAAAGGAGTTTGGTTTCTTAGATGTCTGGAACTTACCAAATTGGGTAGACTGGCGGTCCAGGGAGTCCTAGGGCTACACCTGTCTCTGCTCCCCTCAGTGTTGGTATTTTAGAGATTTAGGTTGAATGTGCAATGTCCCCTATAGGTTCATATGGTTTGAACCCAGCTGCTGCCACTGTTCTGGATGTTGGAGAACCTCTAGGAAGCAAGCGGGGCATTGCTGGAGGAAGTGGGTCACAGCAGGGAGACTTGGGTTTCTGAAGCAAACTCCTGTTCCCCTTCATGCTCCCTTTCCTGACCATGGGTGTGAGGCACCAAAGGGAGCCCTGCTGGTGCCGCCGTGTCTTTTGCACCATGTATTCCAACTCTGATTCAGAGTAACCCTTCTTCCTTTAAATAGTTTCTTGACAGGTAGTTTGTTTCAGCAGCAAGAAAAGTAACTAAATATACTAAGTATCTACATAGTGTCAATCTGTTAGGCTTTCGCTTCCACAGAGTCTGTGTCCTACCCTTCTTACCTAAATACTAAAATGTGTTCAATTCGGATAGTATTAGACTGCCAAAATAACTATGCTTAAAGACATAACAACCCCAGAATCAACTTAACACATGTTCTACATTTTGTTCTGTGCTCTCTCCTAGCACCACTCTAAGGTAATTGGGACTAGCTTCAAATTAGTCACTACTTTTGTTTTTGTGATAACATACCCAACAAAAGCTGCTTAAGGAACAAATCATTTATTTTGGCTGACAGTATGAGAGTACAGTCTATCGTGGTGGGGAAAGAGCATGGGCAGTTGTGTGAGACAGGTGATCACGTTGCATCTGTGGTCAGGATGCAGAGAGATAAGGCTGGTGTTCATCTTGCTTTCTTCTTTCCATTTGCTCTGGTACTCCACCCATGGAATGATGCCTCCAGTAAGGTGGGTTTTCTTTCTCACCTCAATGTATTGAGTCTGGAAACTAACAAACATGCCCAGAGATTCATCTCTTTGATGATTCTGGATTCTGTTAAGCTAGCTAGCAATAGGAAACAGAAGTTTGTCATACCCATAAAAAGGAAGGGGCGTATCCAGAGTTATAGCTGGAAAGAGACATCTGAGGTCTTAGCTTTCGAGCTCAGCATCTGAATCATTATTACTGTGTGTAAAGGTAGAGGCTGGAGGGCCATCAGTAACACAGTGTGCTTAAGGTGTGTGGTAGTGCATAGTCTCTGCTTCCTTACCCGATGCTAGTCTGAAGTATTGTGGGTAAGTGTATATTGTAGGAATCACAGGAATTAACAGTAGATCCCATGAAAAATTTTGTTGGTATTTGGCATAGACCAAATCTTTGAATCCTTAAAGTGCCTTCCCACCATAGTTACACCTTCTTTCCCACAAAATGTAATGCTGTGATTCCATTCTCAACATGGCCAGTTGTTGTCTTTCTCTTGAATTTCCACCAAAACTTAACAGCAGATAAGAGTAGTCACTTAACAGGTATCGTGGATATTATTGAGATCAGAGTGAATATTGATTTGCACCTAAACCTTTATTCTTCGATAGGAAAAATGGAAAGAGAAAAAGAAACCGTGTGTGTGCCAGAGGATGACCTTGGTGTCATTCCACTTAGACACTATCTGAGACAGAATCTCTTACTAGACTAGAGTTCTCCAATGGTCTGAACTAGTTGTCCTATTGAGCCCCAAAATCTCTCCTTCTCCAGCTCCCCAGCGCTGCCATTACAGAAAAACATCACAACCCTGGTTTATATTTTATAAGTGCTGGTCCTTATGTTTGCAAGGAAATGACCTTATAGACTCCGCTATTATCTCCCCATGCCTCAGGCATATCTTGCAGCAGAAAAAGAGAGTGTTGTAGAGTGTCATAACCATACAGTGAGGAGCCAGGTACAACAGGCACGAAACACACTTCCTAGGAGGCAACAAGTACACCTGATTTCACACATCTGAATTCTCCCTCTGACTACAGGCCTGTGAAACCCCAGTGCACACTGAGCAGAGAATTCTAGTCGACATTCTGTTTTTTTGTTTTGTAAGATGAATGAAATTGCAAACTTATCATTTTAAGAAAAGGGACAAACAAGTTCCTGAGTTGGTACACTCATTTCCTCGAGTCTCCCACATAGCCTCTCGTCACACTAAAAACAGCCTTTCCTGTTATCAAATGGCCAATAAACATAAATATGGAGACTATAGATCTGTCTGGTATCTTCAGAGTTGTACCAACTTAAGAATTCAGCAGTCTAAAGATGCATATCCAAATGATACATTTTTGGTAAAAATAGTAATTTTCTTAACATTCAAGCTATTTTATACAAGCTTGTACTCCAAACATTTAACTCCAGATAATGAAATATGGAAAACAAACTTAAGCTGGATTTATCTGTAGTATTGTTTTTTTTTAAAGGGAGTCTATGAAATATATTACAGGGAATGGGTTTAGAAATTATATATTTACAAGTATGTAAGACTGGTTATGAGGGCTGGTGTCATTAATCTCATCTTGGTGTATGGTGTGTGTGTGTGATATGTATATTATTTGTGTTCATGGAATGGCATGTGGGCGGAAGTGAAAAGGCCTTGGGTGTTGGTCCTTGCTTTCCACCTTATTTGAGACAAAGTCTCTTTGAGGTTCACTGCAGTATATGCTAAATTAGCTGGTCCACGGGCTTCCACGAATCCTCTTGACTGTCCCCTTTCTCACCATAGAAGTATTGGGTCACACCTGTGTGTTGCCATGCCTGGCTTTGTGTGGCTTTGGGTTTTCAAATATGGGTGTTCAGGAGTATTTTATCCTCAGACTCATTTCCCCAGCCAACACTAACCATTCTGTACTTATAAAATTATGTTAGTAATTAATACATTCATTCTATGTAAGAAATAAAGACATCTTGTGGGGTTTTTTGCGGGGGGAGTATAGCCACTCACTTTGCATTCGCATTATCTAAGCAAGACAGTGGCAGCTGTGGTTGTACTTCTTTCTGGCAGCGACTTGCCCACATGGTATTTTCTGTCTCCCTCCCTTGCAGGATGAGTGGAATTCTACAAACACGCATACCCATAAATGTAGTTCTGCATTCTGCTGCGGGGGAGTAGGAACACTCGGGATTTACTTGTTAACATTCAGGAGACTCTTTTGCACTCTGTGTGGAAAATCGGTTTCGCCACTGAATGCATAGCTGTCTTCTCATTCAACTGGAGCTTCTTCATACGGCAAGTTTCCTGATGCAGAATTTGCACAAGCCTGCCTAGGGAGACATTTCTGTGGCTTTCTACTCACATACCGATGGCCCCAGAGTGAATAAGATTCAGTGATTCCAATTGGGCCGGCACCTTTCGATCTGTTTGGAAATGCTGTTGCATCCCTCTGAGGGAATTAGAGCACCACAGTTTCCAGGCAGCATAGAGTGGAAATTCTTGCAAAATTTTATGCTGAATTAAAAATATATATCATCTAGGGAAAAAATAAAAAAGCATCAGCTCCGCAGAGCCAGTTTCTAGTTCCATGAGATTTTTAATTCTCCATTCTCAGGATTCCCCTTGACTTTGTGTTGGCAGATGGGCAGAGATTCAGAGAAGAGCATCCCAAGTCACACGTAACCCATGGACCACTCCTGTTTCCACAATTAAATGTGTTCTCTTCCAAGGAAGGCGCTTGTCCCCTCTAAGGAAATAAGTTTCCCAGCTGATGTTTTGTGTGCTTGTCTTTGGGGAAAGCTTTTCACTGAAGTTAAGATAGTAGGCCTGGCGGGTCACTGAGGAAAGTCATCGTAGCAGAATGGGGAAATGAATCTTCATGGGGGATGGGAGGCCGGGCAGCATATGTCTGTTCTTAAGGTGTTCTGTTTCTCTACCCCATGCATCAGAGAAACGGGCTGTAATATCTCTGCCAGAGTCAACATGAAAAGACTTCCCTGGCTAAAGGCTAGCTCAAGAGCTCTGACCACTCTACAGTAGCACTAGGTACCAATGCTAATGAACTGGGCTGAAAAGTATGGGATGTCAATGTGGTCAAAAGAATAAGGCTTTGGAGTTGTTTTTACCAAGGAACAGTGGTCCCAGCAGCTCAGCCCCAAGTGTCACAGCTAAGGACCATGCCCTTCCAGAATTAGCTGGAACATCACTCTGGTGCGTTATGTCTATATATGCTATAAGTCTATTAAAAAAAAAAAACAAACACACGGCTGGAGAATAAGTTAGAGGGGAAAGTATGGCATGAATTCAGCACACACTTATTGACCAATTAATTACTCAGTAATGACCAATTATTCAGTAATGACAGTTATGTGAGAGAGCCAGGAAGAAAAGTAAAAGCATTTGAAAACAAGTCAGAACCTCTGACTTTGAGAAACCCAGAGACTAATGTGTGTGTGTGTGTGTGTGTGTGTGTGTGTGCTTATGTGTGCATGCTTGTGTGTGTGTGCTTGTGTGAATGTATGTGCTTGTGTGTATGTGTGTGTGTGCTTGTGTGTGTTGTTTGCTTGTGTGTGCATGTGTGTGTATGTGTGTGTGTGCTGCGTGTATGTGTGTGTATGTGTGTGTGCTTGTGTGTGCATGTGTGTGTATGTGTGCTTGTGTGTGCATGTGTGTGTATCTGTGTGTGTGCTTGTGTGTGTTGTGTGCTTGTGTGTGCATGTGTGTGTATGTGTGTGTGCTTGTGTGTGCATGTGTGTGTATGTGTGTGTGTGCTTGTGTGTGTATGTGTATGTGCTTGTGTGTGCATGTGTGTGTATGTGTGTGTGTGCTTGTGTGTGTTGCGTGTATGTGTGTGTGTGTATACCTGCATGTGTATACCTATGTGCACGCACCTGAGTGTGTGTTACTATCTGTGCAGAAACCAGAGGAAAACTTTAGGTATTGTTCCTCAGACACCGTCTATCTTGTTTGTTGAAATAGAGTCTCTCATTGGCCTGTAACTCACATAGTAAGCTCCAGTGGTCAGCGAGCCCCAGGGGTGTATATGCCAGCCTCCTCGGCACTGTGATCATGGGCATTTGCTGCCGTTCCCAACTGAGCAAACAAACAAACTAACTAACTAACAAACAAATCCCCACAGGTTTTGGAGACTGAACTCGAGTCCTTATGCTTTCAAGGCAAACACTTTATGAACTGAGCCATCTTCTCGGCCCTCAGTTGTTCATATTTTTATTGTAAGACAGGGAGAGTCCAATCATTTGGAAAACTCAAAGAGAGGCTGTCCTTAGGCAGAGAAGAACTCAAGGTGTGGTTTTATGATTTGTGTGGGATTTGGTTGAAATGAGAATGCCCTTTGAGATAAAAATGTATTTCCTTGGATAGTTGGTTTTAAAACCTTCAACGGGCATTTATTTGGGCTGCAGGTTATAACAAGAACTATATATTAAAAATAACATGATAGAAGCTATCATCCCAGAAACCCTGAGTCTGGAAGAATCGTAATCTACCCAAAGGTGGAATGCTTACCTAGGAAGTGAGGTCCCAAGTTCAATACCTTGTAATGGAAACGAAGAGGCAAACCCCTACACTTATGTCTGGAGACATAATTTCTAATATGAGTTTCACTGAGTGAAGGTCTTCGGCGTTCAAATCATTTTCTGCTTGTAAATAAACCCTGTAATGTTTCACAGTCAGGATGATGAGCTGTTTCCTTGGGCTTTAGACCCCCTAAAGTATGTGAGGATCCATCCCTGGGACCCACATGGTGGAAGGACAGAACCGCCACCCTCACATTGTCCTCTGCCTCCACAAGTGTAAGATGGCACGTGCATACTCGATAAATAAAGTATAATAAAGACTTCAGGCTCAGCTAATCTACATGAGAACTAATTACATCTCAGTGAGTATGTATTATTTTTCTTACAAGTTTTTGTTTGTAATAGGTTCCTGACCAGTGTTTGGGAAAAGAAGTGATTTACTCTCAGGTAGGGAGAATGAGGAAAGGTTGCTTACGGTTAGTGGATAAAGATAAACCTTACCTATAAGCACTTAGAAGGAAGCAAACACCGAAACCTCTCTCCAAGCCTGGACTCATGGGAATAATTGGCTTATTTTCATCACGTTTGGAAAGCAGATGGTGTGCTGGGAGAGGACCAGGAATCTGAACCCTCCTCATCAAATAGTAAAGGAAAGGAAACCGTCACAGGCGTAAAGCAGCAATAGGGCACGTCAGGCTCTGTGATTTCCTTTCTTTCCTTTTTCTTTTTAGTTTCCCAGGCAAACAGAGGGTTGGGAAATGAGAATTTTAACTAGGTACCATCAGGGGATAAGTGACAGAATGCTCCCATCACATACAAAACGCTTTTCTTTGTGACCAGATTCATAAAGGTTATTTTAAAAATATTAACTTGATTTTCTTAGCAGTGGTTTAAAGTGTGCCCAAAAGCCTCTATTTCAAGCTGCAGCTTTAAAAAAAATTTGCTTTTGAATAACCTTCGAGTTGTGCCAAATATTACTATTCCTAGTAATATTGCTAATATTCCCAGTATTACTACGGGGTTTGGATAGCGTGAGATGGTCTTAACAAATTCTTGTCTGGAGCTGCTTTTTTTTTTTATACCTTTATTATTATTTTTTAAGTATAAAACCAAAGAAAAGAACAGGAGAGAGATTAATAGGCTCTTTTTTCTTGATCTAGTGACTTCTGCAAAGAACTTCTAATTACACAAGAGTAGTAACTCAGCAAGGTATGCCAAGACAGTTATTTTTAAGTTAGTAGAAGAAAAAAACAACATGGATTTATTTTCAGTGTGTGTGTGTGTGTGTGTGTGTGTGTGTGTGTGTGTGTGTGTGTGTGTGTGTATTTCAAGTACACATATATATGCAGGCCAGAAGTCAACCACAGGTTCTGTTCCTTTCCACCTTGATTTTTGAAACAAGGTTTCTCACTGAACCTGGAGTACACAGTTCAGCTAGGCTGGCTGATTAGTGGATTGCAGGAAACTCCAGTGTCTGTCACCTGGATATGGGATCACAAGCATGAACCATACCTGGAATTTTTAATGTGGTTTCTCAGAATTAAACTCTGGTACCCATGCTTGTATGATAGGCACTCTCCCAACAGAACCATCTCCCCAGCCCCTTCTCCAACCTCAGACTACACGGATGCATTTAAGTCATATGGGTGTAAATAAAGAAACTAAGGAGTTTGTGATACTGACCGCCTATGAAGATGGTGAAGTGTGTTCCGAGAAATGAGTTGTAAGAAGAGTCTGTCATTTTATGTAAGCCAGGAAGGATGCCATCACAACCACACACTGCAGTGTCACCAAGAGAAAATCTCAGCAGACCATTGTCACATAGATTGCTGTGTACTAAAATGACCTTATATGGGGCATATTTGAAAACTTACCATGAGCCATGCGTCAGGCAAGTTTGAGAACAATATGAAAACTTAGATGGTTTATGTTGGAGTAGATGAACACCTTGGAAACAACTTCTCCTCTCCTATACAAACAGAACGAAGCATTGGCAGGTAGTGCCATCAGGTCTGCCTCACAGCCCTGGGAACCTAGTGGTTCTCTTTTCTTTCATTGTCTTCTTCCTGTCTTCCCTCTGTTTTCATTCATTTCTCCTTTCTTTCATCCCTTCTCCCCTCTCTCTTTTCCTTTTCCCTCTTTCTCCTTTTCTCTCTCCTCTTTATTTCTCTTTCTTCTTTCTTTCTCTTTCCCTTCTCTCTCTTTTCTCTTTCTCCCTCTCTCCCTCCCTCCTCTCTCTTTCTTTCTCTCTCTTTCTTTCTCTTCCTTCCTTCCTTCCTTCCTTCCTTCCTTCCTTTCTTTTCTTTTTTTCTTTTTTCTTTTTTTCTTTCTGCAGACCTTAATTCCTTCACTGATAAAACACAGTGTAGTTACTCACAGACTCAGCATAGCAAAGGCATTCTCAAAGAGAAGTTCTTAGTAGAAGTCTGCATTTTTACTTGGAATATTTTCCTCTAAATCTCAGTGAAATCAATTAGAAGGGGCTGCTGTACTCAGGTTAGTGAGAAGGGGCTGCTGTACTCGGGTCAGTAAACCTTGCTCACACTCCCCCACCTAACCACAGCCCCTTAAGTAAGCCATCTAACCTTTCACTAACTCAGCTTTCTCATCTTCCAAATAGATGTAATGATATTCCTAAAGTACATTAAAATGATTAATAGATGAGACAGTTCTTCAATGAGCTCTGTTCAATTTTAAGCTATTAATAATTTAAGACTTGAAAATGGGGGGGCAGTTTTACCTTTCCCGGCTGTCTCTTAATTTCATGTGTTTCCTTTATCACTTCTGTTTTTCTGTCCTACATGTGTATGTGCATGTGTGCATTATATGTGCTTGGTTTTATGTACCTGTATTAAACATAGGAACTATAAAAGAAAACAGATAGAAACCATGTGATACTTATCTTTCTGAGACTCTCTAAATTCACTTAATATGATTATCTCTTGTTTATGTTTCCTTGCAAACTACATAACTGGGTTTTTTTGGTTGTTTTTTAAATATCTGGAAAATTTCCATCATGTATATACACCACATTTTCCTTCCCCATTTCTTTACTACTGGACACTTAAGTGAATCCCGTAGTTTAGCTGTCATAGTTCATCAATAAACATTGATGCTCAGGTGTTCTTCTTGGTAGAATTATGACCTTTGAGTCCTTGAGGAGGGGACCAATGTCAGCATCATATATGCAGAGTTGAAATACTCCTGGCTCATTGTAAGTGTGCTATCCTTTAGAAAATGAACTGACAGATATGCGCTGTCTACTGAGTAGTAACTTTATTTGTAAATGAATGCAAGCATGAAAGATATGAGTTATAGCCACATAACACAAGTTGTCATGTACTCTAGGAGGAAAGACATGCATGTGTGAAATATTAGTGCATTGAACTGGGAGGTTTTTTTAAGGACAAAGTGAATGCTATAGAGTATATGATTTCAAAGAGGTTGGTGGGACATTAGGGAATGTCTTGACTGGATTGTGATGCAGACCCAGAAAGTAGATGATGAGGTGTCTGTCCCTAATAAAGGGGACTCACAAAACAGCGTTTAGCAACAATGTAAGTTAGTGTCACATGTGGAAGGAGGTATCATTTTAGGGACCATGGGGGTTGGATTAGTTGCCTGTCTTTGTGCTGCATCAAAATACCTGACAGAAACAACATGAGGAAGACTTTATTTTAGCTCAGTTTGAAATACAAATTATCATAGGAGAAGAGATGGTAGGTGTCAATCAAATTCAGAGTGGATCTCACCTCAGTTATTCTAATCTATAAACTCTCTCTCACACATGTACAGGGATGTCTTTCCATGCTGGCTCTAGATCCTGCCAAGTTAATACTTGGAGTTAACATCACAGGAGGCTTTGGAAGTAGGTATTTAAAGCTAAGGATTGGGCCATGGAACATGTTGCAGTATAAGCTTTAGACATACTCACGAATCACTTTGAAAGATACAGATAAAGATCTTGATTGCGTTGGCAAAGTTGTGAAGCAATTTAAATTGAGTAACTGGATGGTTAAATATCTGCCGGGGACTTGACACCATGAAGTTCTTAGAAGCAGTTGAAAAAAGTGAAGGATATCCTTGTGTGCTGACATGGGAAGACCACCATGGAAAGAAACAGCAGTATGTCACTAGAGAGAACACATGTGTAAAAGAACTGTTGTGTAACATTTTCCTGCATGATTGAAACATTCCATCCTCCAGGGAATCTCCTTAAGCAGGAACATAAAGGACTCGAAATAGTTTCAGGAAGTCCCTAAAACTGATCAGATTCACCAGTCCCCTCCCTGCTAGCATAAGCAACAAAAAGATGAGAATCCCCTTCCAACAAAGTGAAGCCAAGCTACCAAGAAGAACCCCCAACCCTAGACAAGCAAAGCTACAAACACTCTCAGAGTAGATCAGCTGCCTGGAAAAAGCAGAAACCAGCCAAGCTGTTTGGAAGAGATTTAGAGCAACTGAGGTACCTGAAGAGGATACTCTCCAACCTGTTGAGCTGCCTGCAGGCTGGGCAGTGTGCTCCAGGTTCCCAGTTTTGTGACCTGTCACCATGCTGGGCTGGGCTTTGGCGATGCAGCTGTCTGTGAGTCATTTCTATCCCTATAAGTAAATCCAAAAAACTCATCAGTTCACCATGTTGGATTTCGGTGGTATCCATATTTTGGTCGCATGGGTTTCCTATCTGGGGTGAGTAGACATGTGTCTTGCATCTTCCCAGGAAAAATTTTGTTATACAAGATCTGTTAACTTGGCACACTAATCACAGGAAGATTGCTGTGAGTTATTGTAGTGAATTACAAAGGAGAAGTTGTAAGTGAAGAGAGGGGCTAGGAGACGTGTACATGTGAATACAGATGCCCAAACCAAGAATAGGTTGACTGTAATGACTTCATGTCCCTACTTCTTCCCACCAACCCTTTCTCATTCCCTCACCCTCCCCCTGCTTCTTGCCCACATTCTGCCCTTTCCTCCACCCTCCTTCCTTCCATGTATCTCCCCTCCTTCTCTACCCCCTTTCTCCTTCCTTCCTTCTTTCCTTCCTTCCTTCCCCTCCCTCTGTCCCTTTGTTCCTCTCTATCCCCCACTTCTTTCAACTAAACCCAAAAGATTTGCATATCTTAAGCAGATATTCTACCCCTAATTTCTATTCCCCATCTCTCAAATCCTTAGTTTAGGAAGTAGAAGGAGAAGGAATTCACTCTTCTAAGCTTGGGAAATACACCCGGAGAAGATGACTGACAGCCCTGTGTTAGTGGGAAACCATCTTGAAGAATGTCTTCATGCTTCTGTTTCTTAGAATGGAAGAAACTGTCCGAAGTCTGCTGCAGAGCCAAGGATCTCCAGAGCAGAAAAAGGAAGAACCTGCCAAGATCACAGCCTACCAGGTACACTGTGTTTCTGACTGTTGGCTGGATACCAATGTGTTTGGTTTGGTTTTCTTCCTAAGAGCCATCAAGTCACTTTTACTTTGAGAAATCTTAAATGTGTTTATTTATACCAGTGTTTCCTAAAGTGCCTCCTTGAGACAGGTTCTAGATGTGCCTGGAGGGTTGAGCAGGCATCATGTTGTCCTGTTGTGTGGAGGTAAAAGATGTCTGTGTTATATGCTTGAGGTACATGAGAGGGGTTTACATGAAGAGAATTTGCAAAAGATGGAGCACTGAGGAAAACCTGAACAGTAGAGAATGGAGGTTGGGCTGTATGAGGTTGGGCAGGCTGAGGAGCAGGCTGAGGGACAGCCAAGGCCAGAGGAGGTTATGAAGATCACAGTGACTGACAAGAAGATGCCTGGGATCAATAGATGGCCAGTATTAGGTGATCAGTGAGTTTTCCAAGTAAAACTGATACTCTGACTCAGAAACCACAACTGAGTAAGAGAGAGAATGAGTAAGGAAGGCCGTGGTTGACCAATGGCCTTCACATGTTCAGATATGCACATGCATACATACACATGTGCAAACATAACAAAATGATGTCATTTGTTCTCCTTCATAGATCACTAATAAAGGTACATTTCCAGAACTCTTTCCTCTCTATACCTTAGTCCATTATTCCTCCTCCTAGAGAGAATGGAGTTATTATTTTGAATTCAAGATACACAAAAGAGAGTGTTTTGTCCATTGTGCTTGTTGCTTTAGGGTCATCCATAAGATGGAGCATGGGTTATAAAAACAAAAAGATCTTGTTGGGTCACTCAGCAAATGCTTGTTTTCTGAGACATATAGGCATGTCCTTATCCTCTGGCTGGAAAAGAGGGAGAGGGTGAGCAGAGTGGTTGCAGGGTAGAATGGGTTTGGCAGCACTAAGTTCCTGGAAGGCTCCCTTTATTCACCAATCATAGCGTTGTAAAGATGGCACAAATTGTCGGTACAGCTTATGGAAGACACAACTGACTGTGCTGCTGGATCTCCTGGTTATCCATCTTTCTCAGGTCACATACTGAATTTTGTAGAATAGCTGAGAAATTTGGTCCTTCCTAATATGGTAATATAACAACCTTAGCTGTTATACCTTAGGCTTTGTCTATTTTGTTTGCTTGTTTTGTGACAAGGTCTCCATATCTTTACTCCACCTGACACAGATTTTCTAACTTGCATCATTTCCCTGGATGGAGCTGCCCTGTGTGAAAGTGCAGCCTCTGGGAAAGCTGTAGTTTGTTTGGGTTTCCTTGGTGGTGTAAGTTTTTGTCCAGAGGATTCTATTGTCATTTACTATGAAATAGCAGAGCCACAACTCATGGTATTCAAGCTTTATACCCATTGTTTTGTACACATTAATTAGGGTCAGGGTTTCATTGCTGGGTACCTTCCTGGGTGCATTGTGTAATGCAGTCCTTGTGTGAATTATAACTTGTCTTATTTAATGTGAATGCAGGCAAAGTAGGACAAGCACTTCTGCCCCAGAGCTGAAGAAATGTCCATGAGCCGCTCATGTGTATGCACATGTACCTATATGCATGTACCTGTCTGCATACCTGTGCATATGCATGTGTAACTATGTCTATGTACCTGTGTATAGCTGTGTGTGTATGTGATATGTGTACACACATGTGCACATATGTATATGTATGTGAGATGTGTCTGTTTGTACAGGTGTATATGGGTATATGGGTACACATGTCTGTTCATAGAGACTAGAAGACAACCTTAGCTGTTATACCTTAGTCTATTTTGTTTGCTTGTTTTGTGACAAGGTCTCTCACTAGCCTGGAATTTGCTAACTTAGCTATGCTGCCTGGCTAGGGAGTCCCAGGAATCTACATGCTATTCTTCTCAGTGCTAGGATTTAAAACATGTAGCTCCAAGCCAGATGGCTTTGTATGCTTTAAATCTCAAGAGACCCCGACCCCTACCTAGGACTTCTCATAGCTGAGCCATACTCTATGAACCATCACTTAGTATGGGCATAAGAACAAGAATCCTGTGCCTAGTTCTTAGTGTTTAAAGACCAGGTCTTTTGTCAAGGTACAAATGGTTGGTGTTGTAAGCTCTATTAAGATTCCCTGAGTTCCATGCCTAACACCCATGTGAAAGTCAGCTGTGGTGGCACACACTTGTCATGCCAGCACTGGGGATGCAGAGTCAGCAGGATCTCTGGACTTTACAGTCTGCCTAGCACAGCCCAACCAGTGACACCCAGGCAAAAAAAAACAAAAAACAAAAAGCAAAAAACAAAAAAAAAAAACCCTGTCTCAAAAAACAAAGACAAACAAAAAAAAACAAACCAAACCAAAAAACCCAAAAGCCAAAATAACACAAACAAACAAAAACCAAAAAAGCAAACAACCCCCTCAAAAGAACTAAAATCAAAACAAAAAACCCCAGAAATGAAAACAAAACAAAAACATCAAAACAAAAGAACAACAAAAATAAAAACAAAACCAAAAAAAAAAACCAAAACAGTATAGAGGGCTTCAGGGAAACAGAAGCCCAAATCAACCCCTGACCTCCATGTGAATAAGTACACATATGAACACACACATGCACTTGCACTCATGCATACTCTATTCAGTCTAGTGATGAATAATGAAATGGAAGAAATGAGAAAGAAATGTTACAAGCTGGTAGGACAGGCAGTGGTGGCCACTTGTGCTTGCAGTGGAAGTGCCATTGCCTGAGTGATGAAGCCATTATCTATATGTGTAGACAGGGTGCTGTGTACACTGGGGATAGACTCATTCTCTGGGGAGAAATACAAGACAGGAGAAGCTATTCTTTAGGGGCCCACTAGATTAAGAATCTGCTCCCTCTTGCTTCATCTGGCTCTGTGGCTCCTACTCTCTGGATATCCCAGGCTTCCTGACAAGCCACGCTGCGTCTTTTTGCCACCGTGGCTGGCCTTTCGTGTAGTTAAGTTTGGAAACTTATGTTTGAAAAACAAGATCAAAATTGCACACGAGAGAGAGCGTCATTGAGCATCTATAAAACAGAGCACCCATTAGGAGGCAGACACATTGTCTCTCTATCTACCAGGATACAGACCCATGGGCAACCTGGATGTGCTTGGATCCTCATAGTGCTTATGATGAATTGGCCTTTCACAGGCCTCCTGTGTCCCCAGCTGCCTGTGTGCTTCTCCGCTGTAGCTGCTTTACTCCTTCGTGTTCCAACTTCCTTTTTTTTAAAAGGAAGGAATAAAGAATGTGAATTGAATCACATAAGTTAATTCATTAAACAATGTGACAGCCAAATGGGATGAGGAACAAGACTTTGGACCTCACACAGAAAGTCTCTGTATCTCTCATTTTTCATGCTTTTAAAGAGTTTGGGACTAAATTGGGGAATTCTAAATATAAATGTCCTCAGTGGGCTATAATGTTGTTAAAATGACACAAAAATAAAATGTCAAATGCCTTCTGGAGAATTCTATTCTATTTGCACACTTAGAAGTCAACACAGGGAGAGAGTTCTTGTTTCTGTTCCTTTTGTCTATGTGTGCATGTATGTTTATGTAGGGGCATACATATTGTGTAAACAAATGGAGGGCGAGGTCAATTTTGATGTTATTCCGCTGGTGCTCATTATCTGGCTTTTGAAAACAGGGTCTTCCCTGGCCTGGAACTTGACAAGTAGTGAAGGGTGGGTGACCTGCAAAGCTCCAGGGATCTGCCTGTCTCTTCCTCTGCTATACTGGGATTACAAACATCTGGCTTATTGCTTGACTTTTCATCTGGGTCCTGGGAATTGAACACAGGTCCTTTTAGTTGGCATAAAAGGTATCCATAAAGGTAGCATAGAGACTGGGTCCAAAGACTTAAATAGTCCTCATGGTAGAGAATTTATAGAACTGTGTTCATTCACAATGACCAGAAAAGTGATCACAATGTTCAAGTTTGTCTGACTCTGTTCTTCCATTTTCCCTTCTCGGACAGCCCAGTAATATCTGAACCCGGCACCATTGCTTGCAAAGATGGGCTCTAAGCAGGCACCCATCCTTCCATCCACATCCAAACCAGCTTAGAATCTCATGGATTTCCATTGGGTAACTTTTATTAGTTTACATTAATTATGCAAACTAATAAGCATCACAGTGACATTTTTTTTGTATATGCACATTATGCAGGTGACCATATTCACCCCTTCTGTATTTTATAGGAAATATTCTCCACTGTATGTCACCTAGCTCAACATTTAAATTACTTTGTTCATCCTTAAGTAGTTCTTCAAAATAATTGCACGATGTGATTAATTATGGAGAAATGCCCCATACCCGGCTATCCTAAGATCTGTTCATCTCAAAGATAAATGTTTTAATATTAATTAATCTTTCTGTGTGGGGGAATAAAGGAACAGGCATGTCATGGCACATGCATGGAGATCAGAGGACAGCATTCAGGAGTCAGTTCTCTCTCAATATGCTATGAGGTAGGACGCTGCACTCTGTGTTCCAAGCTAGCTAGCCCATGAGCTTGCGGACAGTTCTCCCATCTCTGCCTTCTGTCTCACCACAAGAGCATGGGGAATAGGGATGACCATGACCACATCCTGCTTTTTATATGGGTTCTAGGGATTGAACCCACTGAGCCATCTCCTGACCTCAAATGTACATTTTAATTTTGTCTGTGCTACACTGAATGTTCATGGCAGTGTCTGGGACCTTACCATGGCTGCTTAAGACCAGCCTGGGAGAGTGGCTGATGTTTTACAAGTTAGTTATAAATGCCTTTCTAATGTACAGAAACTCATTCTGTAGCCAAGGATTGCCTCTACCTTCTGATCCTCCTGCATCCACCTCCTGAGTGCTAAGACTACAAGTACTACAGTTTCCTGTATACGAGTTACTGGATGGAACTGTGGGCTTTAGATGCTACCCAAGCCTTTGAACAACTGTGCTTCATCCATGTCCCTTATAACTTATAATTCTTACTAAAAGCAATGGGAAATCTGTTATCTCAAACTTTATGTTTTTTCTTTTGCCATCATGATTTAAGTATACTCAAGTATGCAAAACCAAAACTGTAAGTATCCCACACAGAAAAGTCAGAATTGAAAAAAAATATGTTCCTTAATATTAAAAGAAAGAAGAAACCGCTTTGTTTGAAAGCATCTCTAATAACCATGTTCAGAGCATAAAATGCAAATTTTCCAAACTGTTACCACGATAATCTTTTCTTTTTCACAAGTAAAGCAGTCTAGCAAAATTGAAGTGTGTGATCTTCAAGTTACAAAGGTCTTGTTTTCTAGTTCTTCACAGCATCACTCAAGTCTTGATGTCACCTAAGGGATTAGTCACTGAGTCAGCTCAGTGGCCACATCCCTGAATCTACTGAAGTAAAAACATGATCATGGCATGCTGGTTGGTTTTGTGTGTGTGTGTTTTTTTTTTTTTTTTTGACAGAACAATTTAGTAATTTCTCTGACCCATGGTTGTTTGGCTGGAAACCAGGGAGATGCTTGAATACTACCCCTATTCCAATCACAAGGTCTCCTTCCAATCACAAGGACCTCTTCCTATTATGGGGGACAATGAAGTTGAAGTTTGGAGCTGGGTTCTCCCCACAATCCCTAGCCCCCTTAAGCACACACACACACACACACACACACACACACACTCACACACACACACTCATCAATACTGAGTGGTTCCTACATTTATTTGTTTTGGTATGCATCCTGACAGTCACCTAGCCAAAAGAGACACCACTGTGAATCATAGGAGCTATTTACAAAGGGTTTCCATTCTATTTGGTGCCATTTAAAATGTTATTGCATTTACTTATTTCTCTCCTTTATTTGTGCAGTTGGGGGTGGAGATGGACTCAAATACCACAGCACACCTACGGAGGTCAGAGGACAGCGTGCATGAGCCTGCTCTCTCCTTCCATGCTGTGGGTCCTGAGGACCCAGCACAGGTCATCTGGTATCTTTATCCACTAAGCCATCCTGTCAGCCCAGTTTTATCATTTTTTTAACCTAAAGAAAACATATAAAACATTGATGAGCAGTGAATTCATCCAGTACGCATGTGCAAGCTAGGAAAACATATAAGATCTAAAGTTTTGCTGCTTGTGGAAAGGGTAGAGAAGTCTTGGCACAGTTATTTATAAAATGATAAATAATTGGGATATGAAATATTTTTAGTGAGTGCTGTTATTTATGTCTGGGGCCCGTAAACTTAGGAAGACTCTTGATTCTTCGCTGAGAGATTTGCCCTTTTCTTAGAATCTCTCCGAACTCTGAATTGCTGCTGGAGTGGAGTCGGTGCTAAATGGAGTGTTTTTACTATGTGTTAAGTTTTAAAGGACTGAAATGATCCCTTGAGGGAGCAATTTTTTCAGTTCCTCTTTTGCTTGGTTCTAAGCAGTGTCCTTTATTCACAGAAGGTCAGATCAAAGTATATGTGCTTCGATTCAGAATAGAAAAGCTCCCTGCTCTTTGTTAAGGATGGGCATTCGTTTTTCTTTTTTGATGAGTATACAGGATGAGTTTTATGATTTTATACCTAATATAATTACTTCTCATAATTCTGGAAATTTCTAAAACTGTCTCATTTCGGAGTAATTTCTTCTTGCGGCACTAACTAGTGATTGTTGTTAAACTCATGATCCCAAAGTCATGCTGGTATGTGTGTGTGTGTGTGTGTGTGTGTGTGTGTGTGTGTGTGTGTGCATGTGTGTGCGTGTGTGTTTGTGTATGTGCACAGGTGACTGCACTGTTCACCTGCCTTTTTATTTGGCAGGGTGAACATGTGTACTGGTCAGGAGACAACTCGGAGGAGTAGCTTCTTTCCTTTGACTATGAAGTGAGGCTACCCCCAAGATCACTCAAGTTTTAAGAATCAGCAGCAAGTGCCTCTATCTGCTGAGCTATATGATGTGTCCCCACCAGATTTTGTGAAACGGCATTTCCTTGTAGCCTACAGCTTTCTCTCTCGTTAAGCTTAGACTGGCTGGCTTAACCAGTGAGCCCCAGGGATCAACCAGTCTCTACCTCTGCAGCCCATAACACACACCACTACACTAATCTTTGAAACAAATTGAGGAGTTTGAGTACTATCCCTAGGAGCATTACAACCTATTTCATTCTCAAGAATTTCACTGCTCTCGTAGGTTCCGATTCTGTCTCCTAGTTCTCAGTTTCCTCCTCCTATTGCCCTTGAACTGAATTCTCACTGAGTAAAAAGTAGAACAGGGCTTCCCCTCTGAAACTTATAAATGAATGCTGCCCTGGGAAGATGCCTTCCCAACTCACTTTAGCACAAGGCTAGACTTTCCTACTGTACTCAGATACCATCTAGGTCAGGAAGTCCCATGTACAAAATCGAAAAGACGGTGCTCTTTGGTAAGTGTGTAGATTGGGTAAATTGATGAGATGATTGAGGTTGGTAAATGGGCTTATGGGTTCTATTTTTTTTTGGGGGGGGAAGGGGAAGACAAATGAGTTTGAACAGAGCCACATCATAGTATCCACCCTTGAACTTTGACCTACCTTCTTAACTCAGCTCAGGCTAACACACTGGGCTTACATTTTAGGACTTGGCTTACTGCTGATTCATGAAGATAAAAATAGTCTTGTAGAGGGTTCACTCTTGTGGAATGAGGAAATCATAAAGGAGTGGGAAGGAAGGGCTAACGTACTCTGTGTGTCTGTCTCCCTCTGTCTATGTCTCCTCTCCCTCTTGCTCTCTCATATTATAAACCTTTCCCATACATAGTAACTTATCAGCTTCACTGTCCTTCTGGGTTTCTGAATGTACATATATGTGTATGGTGTGTGTGTGTGTGTGTGTGTGTGTGTGTGTGTGTGTGTGTGTAAGCCATGGGTCAATATCTGTCATTTTCCTCCACCTTATGTTTGAGTCAGGGGTCTCTCACTGAACCTGAAGCTCACCCATTGGCTGGACTTGCTGGCCACCATGATCGCTGGGCCCTCTGGCCTCTGCTTTCCATGTTCTAGGATTACAGGTGTGCACTGCAACACCTGGCTTTTTAGGTAGGTTCTGGGGATCAGAACTGAGGTACTCGTGTTCATGCAACAATTACTTCACTCACAGATCCACCTTCCCAAGCCCTCCTTATTCATTTTGTTTGCAGAGTGACCACAGCTGTCATAAGAGGAGAATGGTTTGGATGAAAGGTGAGATGAATGTGATCTTAACAGAGGTTTGTTAAGTGACTGACAGGCACATCTTGGACAGTGTCTTGGGCTTTATAAGTTTCAAAGCTTGAGCGTAGGTATTGCTCAGCAGGTTCTAACCTTGTATGAAGTGACCATCTATTCAAAAATGCCTTCCTCGGAACTCAATCAGAACACAGGAGTTTAGGCTGTGATAGAATTCTCATCTTGTATGGTCTCAACATATCACATGTTCCTGTAATTCCTTAGCAACTAAACTAGGCTACTCATGTGTTTGATAGTTTTAATTTTTTCCCAGTTGATTCGATGTGTGGGTATCATTGTGACTTGTCCAGTTCTTGGATGATAACCTGGGTTATCAGTTAAAGTTCACTAAGGGAACAAAACTGATCAGATTGCTATATATTAGAAGGTTATTTATTTGATTGAGTTCCATGGTAGAGTTTGGAGAGCCAAACAATGGCTGGCCCATCTGAAATGCCAAATCTATGGTAGTTGCTAAATCTATGAGGCTGGATAGAGTGAAACGTTGTAAACTGAAAGGGATATGCTTCTAGTAAGACTGTATAATCTGAACACAGGCTTCCCATTCAGTGACAGCGTTAAAGAACCTTTCAGAGGTAAAGCCTTGCTGAAGGAGGTACATCATTGGGAAGGGCTTTGATGTTTTAGAGTCTGTCCCCACTTCTTGTTTCTTGAGTGTGTGTGTGTGTTTCCTGTGTAAAGATTAAATGTGACCATTCTGCTTCCTGACTTCAAGGGCAGATTCATGTTCTTGCTGCCGTGTTTTCCATGTCAATATGGATAGTATCCCCTGTGAAAGAAAGGGTACTGTCATGGTGTTCTAAGCAACTGAGAAGTAGCTGATATGCCCCAGGAGATGGTTTGCAACCAGCTGATTCTTATGTTGAGAGCCCAGAGAAAGATCTCAAAGGAAGACTATGCTGCTCTCAGGGAAATACAGGTAGTTTTTTTTCCCTTTTCACACACCCTAGATCTTTTTCTTTCTCTGTGGTAGAGTTAATTGTTTAATCTGACATGGTCTGGACACATGTCAGGTGATAGATGGGTTTCTACACATGCCTATGGGGAAGCTCATCTTAATTGTGGGTAGAGTCGTTCTTGGTCTGGATAAAATGGAAAAGGTAGGATAAACAGCAGCACTCAGGGCTCCAGGAATTATCTAACCAGATGCAAACTGACCAGCTTTTTACTGCATCTAATAGCACTGAGATTACCTGGGGGAGGAGATGACAGGTGATCTGTAACCTGCTAAGACTTGCCTCACCTTCGCTGCTTTTGGAACAGGAAGGTTGTGCTAACATGCCCCTGAACATAGTCAGCTCTTAAAAGATGGAGATACTAAAGAAGCCTGTTAAGCATTGCAGTCTCCCTCTCCTGCCTCCCTGTCAGCTGGCAGCCTTGCTCAAATATGAATGATGCTGTGTGAATCCCTTTGCCCAGAGCTCGTGGAAGTTAATATGAACAGAAAGCAATCCACTACCAAAGATCTCAGGGAACATTTAGGATGTTCCGTGGATAACCATAGTAGTCCCATGGAGGGCTCCTGCTAATAAACCAAGTTCCTGGCCCCTTAAACCCACTAAAAGTCATGTCTCACCCTGGATCTGGTTGTTTTCTCTGCATAAATGGCCATGGTTCTCTTTCTGCCTGATTTTGTAGTGGGATGAGGAGATTCAAGTGCATTTTCACCCAAATGTGTCCTCCTTGGATAGATTTGATAACTCCCTTCTAATCCATGCTGTTCTGTACCAAATGAATTGATTAACTAATGAATTAGCACAGCAATTCCTTTGTCTGCCTGCTAAGGCCAAGTTGATGCCTTAGTCTGAATTAGGAAGTTCCTTCTGTAATTACAAGTGATGATCTGAGAACAGCTCCTTTGCAAATACTCTACAATCTATTTTATTGCATTTACAAAATAATTTGTAAACATACCCTCAAGATATAAATTAGGCTGTATTTCTCTTGGGTCACTGTATTTGATTTTCTTTCCAAGCCTTCTGTTATTGCATTTTTCTTCTCTGTGTATTTTTAGCCCTTCTTTCCTTCTCAGCATCTCAACATTACCTCCAGGGAATGATAGTGAGAACAGGCACAGAAATAATTAATATCTCCTTCGCAGTCATTTGATCCACACGTTAGCCTTTTCATATAGCCAGAGCAGGAAGTTAGGTTCACCTTGCCATGGGAGGGAGTTCATTTCACACAGGCAGTTGGCTCTTTGAGTGCTGTGCTACTGTCAAGGTGCTGTGGGCTGGATTCTATAGTTTGGTGGGGGTAGCATTAGTTGTATTCTCTACCCATATTACTCAAACATAGCCGTGTCTAGCAGTCACCTGTATAGCTTTAAACACTACTCATCTTGAGGGGTAGATGGCTTGGTAGGCCAAGTGCATGCACACACGCATGCACACATGCATGAACATGAACACAAACACATTATGCATGCCCTACCTGCACTCCACGGACTCTGAGCTAACTAGCTTGGGTGTGGCTAGATAGGGATTTGCATAATTCCTACATCTTTAGCAGGGCTGCAAGACAGGTCACCTTTATATGTTGCTTTCTTGCTAGCTGAAAATTGCTGCAATTGGGTTTTGTCTTCATTTCCCTGATAGCAGTATTTCTCTCAGAGTAGCCAGTCCAGTCCCTTTTGTATCAGAGACATGTTGAGCTTCTAGGGAAGGAAGAATCTGAATTGATTCTGGGAAGACAGTAAACTTTAAATAAATGAGAGTACCTTTGGTGCTTGGATTAGAGGCAGCAGGTAATCATAGGTAGTCTGATGAGAAAAAAAAAAAAAGAAAATAATAGGTATTTTGGTAAGAGAAAGCCAAGAATCATGGATACTCTGATGGCAGACATCAGAGGAAAATGGCCATTGTAGAACAAGGAAACAGAGGATTATGGGTACTCTGATGGGAGAAAGCAGCATGATTATGGAAGCAGTGAAGATTATGGAATACTGTGTTGTAGGAAGCAGGAATTGTGGGTTGATGTGATACCTCCGGAGACAACAGACAGAGTTCGAATTGAACAGCTTATAGATACCAAGTGTTTAGCGTTACCCAAAGTATGAGAGCTATAGAGACATTGTCCCAGCTATTCTCAGTACATGGCATTGGTAGTGAGCTTATTCCTCCAGAGCCAGTGTATGACGTGTGCACATGTCAGGGTGTCACTCAGGAAAATGATGATGTATGGCTGGGCTCTGTACAAGCATTCTAGACAGAATGAGTAAGATATAGTAGAACGATCTTGGCAAGCAGATCCTTGAGGGAAGACTCACCTGTGGGAAGGTTCTAGTGGACAGCAGTGTAAGATGGGATGGTAAGAGGAAACCATAGATGTAAAATACACACACACACACAAACAAAAAGACAAAATTCTAAATTTTCCCTAACTAGAGTTGCCTACTAATTTAACTCCAGGTATGATTTCCTTTTGAGACACTTAACTGATAAGCCAATATTAGAGTTACCAAATTAAGACATTTTTTTCTTGGTATACCAGAAGGCCCTGGAAATGCAGAGGTTAGAGACAGTACTCAAGCCCTCTCTGTTCAAACAGCTCTGATCACAGAGCTGAGTTTCCAGGATGACCTGAGCCTTTCTGATTCTTCCACCAGTATCTGAGAAAGTTTTTGGCTCACAATGCCTTCTGCGGTTTAGGGTTGAGAGAGAGATGGACAACTGAGCGCCATCCTTCTTGCAATGTGGGAGTCAGGTAGGCCTTGGGGTCATTTCAGCTAGGCTCTATAACATGGTTATCCATCTATCCTGTAGATCAAGTGACTTAAAGGGGCTGGGATAATCTCATATTTCCTGTAGTGGCAAAGATATAAACAGGCCATGTTTATGAGATTTTTTTTGTTTGTCTTGTTCATGTGGATGATATGACCCATTTATTCCCATGGCCTTTGTGTGTGTGCGCACGTGCGTGTGCATGTGCGTGTGTGCGTGTGTGTGTGTGTGTGTGTGTGTGTGTGTGTGTGTGTGTGTGTGTGTTTAGGGAGGCCAGAGGAGAACCTTGGTTCATTCATCACATCACACATTTGTTTTGGTTTAGTTTGTGGATAGGGCCTCTTACAGGCCCACAAACTTGCCTAGTTTTCAAGGCCAGCTTGCTGATGAACCCTTCAGCTGATTATCTCCACTTCTCCAGTACCTGGATTACAATCCCTCTATTATGTTTATGCAGGATCTGGGGATCAAACGCAGATCCTCCTGCTTGCAATGCAAACTTTCCTGTCTGAGTTGTCTTCCCAGACATGCCTATGTTTTTCTAACAGACAAGTTCAGGTGCAGTAGATGAGGGTCAATCACCATGTGGAGAGGAAATGGTCTCAGAGGCCCAGTGGAAACAGTGGAAAACACAGCAGGTGTTTGAGGTCACTGTATCTCAAAGCTGAGAGTCAACTCCCACCCCACATCTCTCATTGACTTTTCCATGCAAAGAAATGATGCCGGTATCTATCTAGATGAACGGCAACCTCCCTTCCTCTGAGTCACAGACGTGAATCTCAGACCCAGGTTCCTGAACACTCACATCATCAGCAGAAAGTGTCCAAGATTACTTGACACTAAGATGGCCACTGGGTAAATCCAGTAGGCCATTTCTTATGGAGAAAGTTTGAAGGTTCCTGGGAGAACCAATTATCTTGGAACCCCAATTTGTCAGGTTATTTCTCTTTAAGTACGTTGATTTTTTTTTAATGAGAAAAAATGTTTATCCAGGTTTCAGATGCTTCTTAAATGACTCTTCTAAATTCTGATGTCTCTAATTGGTTTTAGGATTCTATTAATGTTTTTGATAATTTATATAAATCTTCCCTCTTACCAAGGATGAGTCACCTGGCACCTTTGGAGCTGTCTCTGCCTCTTGGCTCCCACTGAGGCTGTGAGTGGCTTGTCAGGATCTACTTCCCACTCTATGACAAAGAGACACCTCACCTGAGGACTTCCTGACATTTCCAGGGGCTGGGGGATAAAAATAATAGTTTTAATGTCAAAAACCACACCAGGACAGCATTATGAACTGAATTTCTTCTGGGAAACTCCTCAGACTATTGAGTCTCACCATCTCTCTAAAGTTTTGCCTCATTAGTGGGCAAGTATTATCTGAATTATACTAAATAAAAAGCAGTGTTTGCATTTCAGGTTCTATTTAAGTGCAAGAAGATGATCTCTCTTTCTCTCCATCTCTTTCTTTCTTTCTTTCTTTCTTTCTCTCCTTCTTTCTTTCTGGAGAGGAGTCTCCACTCAAATTTAAACTAAATTTTCCATCAATGACCTTCAAAAGTACATGTGATATTCAAACCAGTAACTCCAGGAAAATGGGAGGAATTCAGACTGGTAATCAGTCTACAGAAATTTCTAAGACAGTGACTTGGCTTACAAGTTCTCTATGAGGTAAACATGGTGGTAAGATCATTTATAATATAAGCACACAGTCCTGGTCAACTTTTACTGTCCAGTCAACACAGCCGGGGTCATCTGAGAGGAGAACTCTCAATTGAGAAATTGTATAGATCTCATTGGTCTGTGGACACGCCTATAAGGGGTTGTCTTGATGTTGATTGATATAGAAGGGTCTAGCCCACTGTGAGCAGAACCATCCCTAGGCAGGTGGTCCTTAAATGTATAAGAAAGTTCGCTGAGTATAATGCAGCCTGTGAGCCAGCTAGCTATTATCATCCTCCGTAGTTCTTGCTGTACATCTTTGGTTGTGGTGTGATTTCTTTGGTCGAGGTTCATTCTGTATGGATGGCAACAGGCCTGCCTTTCCAGTTTCTACTTTTCAGTTCCTACCTTATCTTTCCTTAACGATAGACTATAATCTGTAATTGTAAACTAAAATAAGTCCTCTCCTCCTCTAAATTACTTTTGGTCAATGTATTTTATCACAGCAGCAACAACAGACTGAGAACACACAGGCCATTCTATCTTAAGGGAGGAAATTGGCTTAATGGTATTTTCATCATATGAGCAAATGTTCTGTTTGTGCTTTATGCTAATGATGGAGAAACCTTTTATACAATTAGCTGAGCTAGTTTTGGTGGTGCACATCTATAACCCTAGCACTTTGAAGGCTGAGTCAAGAGGATTAGGAGTTTGAGACTAGCCTTGGCTATGTAGAGTCAGTCTTGTTCTATCCCCTGTGTGAGTCTCTCTCGAGCTTCCTCCCCCAACCCCCACCACCACCCCGGCCTACTTTCTGTTAAAAAGCACTTAGGTACACTTAACTAATTGAGCTGTGTTCTAATCACCAGTGGTAACAACACAGGTGATGCCATCTGTCAATCAGCATATCAACCAACCAACACTGACATTTACTGAGTGGCTTCTTGTGCTGTACTTGGTGTGGTGTTGGGGATGTGTTCTGCATTTCAATCCCTGATAGACATATGCTGTCATCCTGACCAGACATCCCATAAAAAGCAACTCTTTCCTGGTGTGGCTTGGTTAACTCTCTTTTCCTTTTGAGCTATTATTATTATTATTATTATTATTATTATTATTATTATTATTGAACATTCTCAATAAGCCATGGTGCTATGCTTTTTCAAACCCATCACAAATTCAATGTATGTTTAAATTATTCAGTGGTGTGTGCATATGTGTGCTTGTGTGCTTGCACATGCATGACCACAGGTGCATGCTTACCCTTGTCTGCAGTGCTCATGGAGGCAGAAGAAGGCTTCAGTTAGCCTTGAGCTGGAATTACGGGCAGTTAGTTACAAGCTGCCTGATGTGGTCACTGAGAACAGAATTTGGATGTTTTGTAAGAGTCGTAAGTGTTCTTACCTGCCTAGTCGTCTGTTCAGCCTCCAAAGTGTTGAGCTAAAAATATATGATAACAGTTACAGCCTAGTCTGGACTATCTTTAGTGTGCTCTGAACTGTTTTTTTAAACCCACAGTCGAGTAAAAACATTGAACATAATGCCTATTTTATAATAAAGGCTCACTCTCTTAATGTAACTTACTAAGTTGCTATATCCAAAACATACTGCCAATACAGTTCACTGTTGGTGTCATGACTTAGCCTGTGACTTGATGCTGCCCCTCACCACTGCTGCACAGCGTGGCAAACGAGGGTCAGAGCACATGTCACTGACTCAGGAAAAGATCAACATTCAAAGAGTGGCTCCTATTAAACTCATATTGCTTTTCCTTTCTTGTAAAGTTTTTTTTTTAAAAAAAAAGATTGCTCGTTAAGTCTAACCATCATAAGTCAAGGCCTGCCTGCAGAGTTATTATTGCTGCTACCTCCTATGAATACTTAGAGAGTTCTCTGACAAGAGGCAATTGCCTCCCAGTCAGTTCAGTTTAACAAACTCAGAAGATACATAAATATGTCTCTGCCAGCCATTGATCACATAAAAGGATCCGGTATTGACCATAATTTCTGGAGTAAACTTTGATCATCTGACAGTCTGAATTGATGGGGGTCATAAGACAGAATCTTACTTAATTAAAAAACTTTAATTGACAAATTGAACTTTTTTACCCTCATGGTATACAGCATGATGCTTTACTATCATGTAAACATTATGGAATGGCCAGTGTAAGTTAATTAGCATATACATTACCCCACACACTTCTCTTTTGTTTTTCTTGGGATAAGAATGCTGAAAATGTACATTTTAGCAGTTTCCAAGTTAAGAGTACTTGTCAGGAGCTGTAATCACCATGTTCCATGTGGAGTATCCGAATATTCTTCCTGGATCACTGAAAATTTGGGTTGTTTGACCAACATCTTCTAGTAACCGCATTTTGCTGTATGCTTCTATAGGTTCATTTTGGGGGGATCTGAAAAGTCAGTGAGTATGAGGAATTCGCTTTTCAGACTGCCTTGTTTCGCTTAATGGCATGCCTCGTGAGCTTGCTCACATACAGCAAAACAGAAAATGTATACTGTTCACACTTATTTTAAATTAAAGTTCTCCTAAGAACCGTTTGTGTGAGTGTTTGCATGTGTGTACACATGCATGGGTGCCAGAAGACAACCTCAGGTGCCATCCTTCTTGCTGTGATTGTGACAGGGTCTTTGACTGAATTGGGAACTTCACAAGGCTGGTCAGCAAGCCCTAGGGAACTGCCTGTCTCTTTGGTTAAAGCTGGGACTACGAGCAAACACTTCTTCTAGGCCTGGGTCTTTTACGTGGGTCCTTGGAATCAAGCACATGTGGGTCCTCGTGCTTAGACAGCAACCACTTGACTGACTGAGTTATCTCTCCAGTCCATGCTTAGGCTTCCTAGTCATATGGTCACATCAGTGTGTGTGAAGGACACTGTTGGGGTAGCCATAGCATGTAGCATGAGAGGTCAATAGGTGAATGGTCAGCTCACTGGGGGGTGGCCACTGCTCAGCCTAGGTGCTCAGCTTCCCCTTTGGAAGTTCTTTGGCTCCCCTGCCCTGTTGATTCCTTAAAGAAACTGGGTTGGGGAAATTACAAATTTTAACCTTAAGTAATAGATTTGTCTTTTTGTTTGTTTACTAGCCCTCAAGGGTTTAAAGGCAACCATTCACCACCTGTGTGTTATTTTCCATCTATACAGCATTCTTCATAGTTTAAGTATGTCTTCCGATTTCAAGTGTGTATGTGTGTGTGCATATGTTTGAGTGCATGTGTGTGCATGTGTGTGTGCCCGCAAATGTGTTTGTTTGTGTGTGTGTGTGTGTGTGTGTGTACTCATGACTCAAGGTGCCTGTGGAATCAAAAAGAGAGTGTTGGCTTTCCTGCAGCTGGAATTACAGGCTTTTGTGGCATGAATAGCCCAGTGTGTGTTGGGAGATGAATTTGAGTTTTTTGTGGCCCCCCATAGGACATTCTTACTACTTTATACTTTGCTCTCCCAGGTTATACTCAGACAACCTTATTTCTCTAATTCCTGATGTCCAGACATCTGGAACCTACCTTCCATGAAAACGATGTCTGGCTCTTTGATGCCTTCCCATTCTACAGGAGCCTCCCTCTATGCAGAGCGCCTTTAGAACTGAACCTCTGCTACGGAAATAAATGTTGCTGATAGATGGGGAAGCAGTAAAAGCATCAGCTGAGAATTTATTAATGTAACTGTAGGAATCTGCTCAATATGGAAGGTAGTTGGTGATATCGAGAAGTGTTTTGAGTGAAGAGTAATGCAGAGAAGAAGTGGATTGATGTGCCCATGGCTGTGAGTTCATCTCAGGCACATAAAGCAAACACTCTGCCCTCTTATCCATCATACACATTTAATCTCGGAGATTTCATTGCGTGCTTCATTCACTTTGTGAGTCAAATCTGGAGATGAAAGAGGGGGAGTTTTATATGTTTTTGCCTGGCAGTGGGAATGTTAAACTGTGAACAAATTGGGATGTTCTTTTAAAAATCCCGTGATTTATCTCATGCTATTTTTCTCCCACTTTTAAAATTTAGTAAGCTAGTGTGGAACAAAAGCTGCGAGCAGTCCCCAGGAATGGGGACTTGGCTGCGATGTTTGCGCGAGTACGAGCTACAGTGGCTATATATTCTGAGCACCCTCCCCACTGCCTCAAAACAAATGGGTCAGTGAATCACAGGAGCTGAAGTTTCTGGGGTACCTAGGAGTGCCTGTCAGGTAGCCTCTGACCTTGCTGCTTTCCTGTTTAGTGGGTATTGGTTCAATCTTTTATTTACTTTTTGATAATATCATCCATTGATACATTGATCATATCTACCTGTAAATCTCTTACTCCACCCCACTTCCCTCCCACCTTTTTTTCATTTTAATTTTGTTGTAACCCATGGATTATACTTAGTGCCCACTGGCTTGATGTTGTGCAGGTCTCGTGCAAGTTATAGCTGCGGTAAGTTCGAACCTAGCCTCCAGCTCTCTCTTTATGTCTCTTCTACAGTGGTGTTCTATGGATCTTGGAGGAGGTGGAGAGATTGGCCCACGTAGGGCTGAGCCCTCAATAGTCCGTTACCCTCAGCACTTTGGTGGATGTTCTCCACATTCGTTACTACCCATCGCTGAAAGAAACGTCCCTGACCAAAGCTGAGATGAGCGCTCTTCATGAATATAGGCATAAATATTTAAAAGGTCGTTTGAAAACCCTACATGGAAATGCACGGAAAACTCTACACATGAGGTGGCCCACACTTGGAATCTCGGCCCTGGGGAACCAAACCGAGGTAGACCTCTGGAATACACTGGCCACACCTAGTAGAGCCTACTTAGAGCATTCATGTTTAGTGACGGACAATTCCCAGAAAACAAAAAAACAAAAAAACAAAAAAACAACTAAAGACAAGCAACACTTGAGGAATGCCACTTAAGGCTGACATTTTTTCTCAACATGCATGTGCATGGGTGCACCCATGCACACATAATTGGCAGATATTACCATTATCGCTGTATGTATAGGCTTTGTGTCCATGTCGTTTGATAAAAATCAATAATAAAAGTCAAGAGCTACCGGGCAGTGGTGGCGCACGCCTTTAATCCCAGCACTCAGGAGGCAGAGGCAGGCGGATTTTTGAGTTCGAGGCCAGCCTGGTCTACAGAGTGAGTTTCAGGACAGCCAGGGCTACACAGAGAAACCCTGTCTCAAAAAAACAAAAACAAACAAACAAACAAAAAGAAACAAAAAAAGTCAAGAGATGCTTCACTGATTAACTCGAGTACATTTGTCTGTGTAAAGATAAATAGAAAGCATCTTGACACTACCTCAGTTAACTCAACAACACTCATTGCTATCCCCGGATCCTAAGATTTCACTTCCCAAGTATTTACCAGAACTGGATTCACTCCTGTGGAATGGGCCTCAGACCCAACCAGTAAGTATATTACTCCAAGTATAATAGTGTTAAACACGTCATTTATGTCATCCCCTCTAAGGCTCAGGAACATTGGGAGATAGCAGAAGGTAGAGGGTGTGTGGGAGGATGTAAGACCCAGAAGGCCTGCAAGGTATCATCTTCTATGCGTGACACAGCCATTGCAATCACAGACTCACAGCACCTGTGGGTGCCCACGCTGGATCTTCTTAAGACTGAGTTCTCAACAGTCAGGCTTGGATGGAGCAAGGGCTCACAGAGCCCCTACCCCTCATTACTGGACTGCTGGCTACTGACAGGTTAAGGGAGAAAGGGAGAGACATTGCCTTCGATTGTGTACCAACTGATGACTCTCTCAGGTGTCAGTGAACAGTTCCAGTGTCATGCTCACACAGATGTTCTGGTAAAACTAACTGGGTCACAAGATGAAAACTAAAGACATGAATCTGGGAAAGGGACAGGTGGGGATGAAGGAGATTAATAGCAGTAGAAAGGCTATAAAAGAGAGTATTAGAGACGGAGTGATGAGAATACATCACATGCGTGTGGAAAATTCTCACAATTAATCAATAAAAAAGACATTTTTCTTTTATTTTTTAAAATCCTTATAGTGATTACTTTTGTCTTAGGGTTTCTGTTACTGTGAAGAGAATCTGTCCACAGCAGCTCTTATAAAGGAAGCATTTAATAGCAGCTGACTTACTGCGCTTTAGTCTGCTTTTTGTCATGACAGAAGAAATAGCAGTACTGGGGTGGACATGGCTCCTGGAGAAGGAGCTGAGTGTTCTACATCTTGATCCACAAGAAGCAGGTGACTGTGTGCCACGCTGGGCATAGCTGGAACATAGATGACTTTAATGCCTACCCCTATAGTGACACACTTTCTCCAGCAAGACATGCCTACTTCAACAAGGCGGTATCTCTTAATAGTGCTACTGCCTATGGCCAAGGAGTCGAGCACATGCCTCTGTGGGGGTCATTCCTATTTAAATCACAATACCATCCATAAGTAACTGCCCACAGAGATGGCTCGTGTCCAGCAAGCTTTCCTGGGACATGTTGCAGATCCTTGTTCCGAAATACCACCTAATGTAGCTCTGTAGGCCACTCATTCCTCAGAGACATGGTATGGAATGTGTTAACTCTCTAGGGCCCAAGAAGAAAAGCACAGCCAAATGATGATTGTTTTAAGTGCAGAGGAAAATATGCATATTGGGAAGAGCACAGAGGATTTTTTGAGAAAAGTCTTATAGGCAGATCTAATCCTAAATATATTATATATTAAGTATTCCAAATCTCGAGTGGGATTCTGAGTATTTATCTTCTTAAATTGAGTTTTATAGGTGATTAAAATCATAGAATTATAAAGCCTGGAGTGTTTTGAGTAGTTCTAGGTTTGTGGATTTTGTTTAACTTGTGTGAGGTATATGAGCTTCTGTCATGGCACACAGACAGAGATCAGATGAAAACCTCAGGCATTGGTCCTGGTCCCCACCCGCCACCATTTCTGAAGTGGGGTCTCTTTACAGTCTTGTGCCGTCTATTCCAGGATAACTAGCCTGTGAGCTTCTAGGGATCTTCCCATTTCTGCTTCCTCCCCCAGTTCCCTGTAGGAACACAGGGTTGCAAATGTTGACATTGCTGTAACCTGGTTTTATTTGTTGGTTTTTCCAACACAAGGTCTCCCACATGTATGACAAGCACTTTTACCCATTAAACCATCCTCCCGCCCCCTGTGTTTATACAGTGCATTCAAAATATGAAGAAGTTGGGCAGAGAAATAAGAAACAACTATCAGACACAGACCTGGACTAAAGCAGAGGGAGAAGGGATACAGATCTCACATGCCTATGTGTTCTCCACTTTAGTGAACTAATGGCTATAAATTTGAACGAGAGGAGAACAGACTTTCAGTTGCCAGTGAGCCAGAGCAGGGATGCAGTTCATTCAGGAGGGAGCTTGTCTAGCATGCAGGGACCTGGATTTGGTCCTCAACACTGTGTAAACCTGCCATACTCCTGTATGTCCAGCACTTGGAAGGCAGAAACAGAAGGAACTCCCTTGATAACATCATGTGGTAGTGGAGGCCACCCTGGTCATATTTAAATATGGCCCTTTCTCCAAACAAATCATTTAAAAACTTGAAGACAGCAAAGCAGTGATTGGTGGGCTTTGAGAAGACTGGCTATATTCCATCAAGTATAATATCAAAACATTATAAATGTATTATAGTATCTTGCCCTCTGCCTTGACATGGGTTTCTTCAGTGCGCCTTGTGGTCCTGGATCAGACACTCAAAGCATCATACTTCAGAAATGGAGTAGCCAAAGGAAGCACTGTCGTAGTGAGATTGAGCTTTGAGGTTAAGTTTTGTAAGGTGTGATTGGATATCCTCACACACATGCTGACCTGTAGGTGTGCATGTGCCTACTCTTTCTTTGATCTCTAGAGTTTTTAATATACGTGTGTGTGTGTGTGTGTGTGTGTGTGTGTGTGTGTGTGTGTGTGTATGTTGTCAGGCTTGGCAGTAAGTCATTTACCCACTAGGCCATCTTATTGGCCCTCACTGACCATTAAGGGAGACATTATGAACTCATTTTGGTGAGCAGTTCCTACTTTTATGCCTTATTCTGGAATTGTGTGGGTATGTTTCTATTTATCATTCATAAAAACCAGAGACAGTCAAACATGTTTTGTCTATTAGGAGAGCCTTCCAAGAAAGTTGGGGTGCAGACATAAACAGATGCTTCAGAATCTTAGCGCCATTCTCTCTATAAGCCACCCAACACAGCATTCGGCTGTTAATGATATCTGCTGCACACATGGGAGCAGTTACAACCCCATGGGCCCTGGAGTCCCAGGTTTCCATGTGCTAACATAGAGAAGAACCATTGCAGAAGCCAGCCTCCGACTTCACTTCAGAAGCCTCAGCCACTGAAGTGTTATGTTTAATAAGCTGTGGGGAAATTTGTCTATCTCTCTGTCGTACCCCTACCATTCCTGTGGCCTGCCATTAAGCACCTCTCATCTTCACTGTCCTGTGAGTACCATTTTCAATGATCAATTTTCTCTTTGTTTTCCTAATTACTGACAAACCTGGGCATGGTAATACACATTTCCCCCAGCACTAGAGTGGAGCAATAGGAAACATCAGAAGTTCAAGGTCGTCTTAAGTCACATAGTAGTAAATGGGAAGACATCCTGGGCTTCACAAGACCCTGTCTCAAAAAAAAAGTTTGCATTGCCATGAGAGGTAGCACTTGAGGGAGAGATAGGACAATCCTTGTGAATTCAAAGCCAGCCTGGACTACATAGGGAATTATAGGCCAGCTGAGGCTATACAATGAAACTCTGCCTCAAAAAGAAATATGTATTAAACCAAATTAGCAATGCCAAAAGCTTTTGGAAAGTGAAGGTCATTTATATCTTGCATTGGGGTTGTTGAACTTTGGATGTCAATTTACCTGCAAAATTCTCTAGAATAAAAGACTTCTGGCCCCACTCCCAGATACCAAGTCACTGGGGCCAGAGTTTGCCAAGGAGTCTGCATCTGAGGCAAGCACTATTTCTCTCCTTCTGCCCTTCCCTCTGTTGACTCCACAGCCAGTTGCAGTTGGCATCAGAAGCCTTGAGCTAAAGATATGTTAGTGATTTGTCATTGTTAGGCAAACCACATACTAAAACATCTGAATTACAAGATGGCCATCAAACTCCAAGGTCATGTGCATCACAGCTTAGTCAGCTCTCACACAGGCTCTCTACAGTGTCTCCTTCCCCTTCTGATAACTGTGCTCAAGTTCATACTCCTGCTTCAGATACCCATCTGTCATCTCATCCTTACCACCACCACATGTGCATACACAAACCCAGAAACAAACACACATATCCATACACAGAGAAGCATGAACACACACGTAGGCTCAGGTACAGAGAGACACAAACTGTACTCACAGATAGGCACACAAAGACAAACAGGCATTATATGCACACATATATTACTTACGTACACCAAGACACATATACACATGCATACACACCCATGTACATAACACACACACACACACACACACACACAAACATACACACATACTTCTCTGCTCAGTAACATTTTACTTTGTTAGCCTGTGGAGAAATTCTGTTGCGTGTACCTTGTTCCAGTTTTGCCCTCCACCTTCATCTTTGGCCCCAATTCCCCCAACTCCTCCAAGTTCCTTTCAGACTCTCCCAGTTAGATACCCACTTCCCACTCTAGCCACCCCTCTCTCTTTCCTTATTACCTCCCCTGTTTATCCAGATCTCAGATCATCAACAGTCCTACACTTGCCACCCAGGTGTATTCAAGTATGACTGTAACATGTTCGTGTGTGCGTGTGTGCGCATGCGTGTGCGTGTGTGTGTGTGTGTGTGTGTGTGTGTGTGTGTGTGTGTGTGTGTGTGTATACAGGTGCTCATACACATGTGTGCACGGAGGTCATGGGTCAGGATTCTTCCTCTATTGCTTACTTCACTTTTTAAAATACAAAGTCCCTCACTGAACCTGGAGCTCACAGATTGTCTAGACTTCCTAGCTGTCAAGCCTCAAGGATTCCCCCTGCCTCTACTGTCCTGTTCCATTGCTGGGATTACAGGAGTGCACCACCCTGCCCAAGTTTTTATGTGGTTACTGGGGACCTGAACTCAGATCCTTATGTTTGCACAGCAAATGCTTTATCAGCTAAGTCATCAAGTCTTATTTATTTTTTTTATACAGTCTTTCACTGGGACTTGGGGACTTCTTTTTTTTTTTATTAGATATTTTATTTACACTTCAGATGCCATGCCCTTTCCCCATCCCCCCCCTTAGAAAACCCCTACCCCATGCCCCCTTTTCCTTTTTGCATTTATACATTTTTTTTAAATAATGTTAATCATAAGCGTTATAAGTTTGGAATTGTTCAATCAGAGGTGTAACCCACTGACCAACCTAGATATAACAACTATCTTTGACTGGTGGAGATACATGAATATCTGCCTCCCTGTCTCCCTCCTCTTTCCCTCTTTCATCACCTAGCTTCTCCTATCCTTCTTCTCCTCCTCTTCTTACTCCTTTTCTTCCTCTCAGTACTCCTCCTACCTTAGCTCCTCCTACACATCACCCTTCCTGTTAAAATAAAATTTTTCTCTCAAAATACAATTAGAGCATAATTATGCCAATTTGTACCAGTGAGGTACTAGATAGTCTTAATACCCAGTCCATCCTTTTGTTGACTAACCAGAACCTCTGTCATCTATCCTAACTAAAACATTTAGTTCTGAACCTGGCTTTAGGATGAATGTCAGCTGCCGACCATCCACTCAAATCTTTTCTCTTACGGTAAATAGCTATAAGTTTTCAACCCCGTCAGAAATCCAGAATGACTGAGTTAACTATAATTGTGGGAAGCACAAAGCATAGCTTCTAAAACTTAGCCAATTTATATAGACCTCTGAACACCTGAAAAGCCCCTATACTACCGAACTTTGGAGCATCAAATCTTCAGCCTTCTGGCCCAGAATCATCTGACAGACCTTGGTGATGCAGGATTATTAAGGACTGATTACTCTGTCTAGGCAGATATAATCAGTCGACTATTCTGCATGTGTGTCCTTTTCTGGACAGTAATTTGTCTGTAGATGGAGAGAGGCAATTCTTGCCTAGTGGCTGTTACCACACAACTGGAGTAACTCCAAGGATGCTCAATTTCTTCTTAGAATCCACGACAGGAAGCTGTCAGGAGCAGACAGGTCTCTAATCAATATGAACATTAATATATAAATATTTGTAGCATCAGTTCTATGGACTTCTGATGTTTTGAAAACCAACTATCTATGTAAGGTAACCTGGACTGTTTTCTGTTAACTCCTCTCAGCTATTTCTAAGTAAAATATGGAAAGCACCCTAACAATAAACTCAAAAATATGAATTTGCTATAGTCCCTTAACTCATAGGTTAACCGTCCCAAATAAGTTAAAAAAGTTAAAAAAGGGCTGGGTCTAGGCCCTGTATTCCTAAAGGTGTTATACAGGCACAATGCCCATGAGCGTATCAATATTCATCTCACTTTTATATTAATAAGGAGCTCGTACCAATGAAAACCTTAAATTTGAGATCAAAGTAAATTTTGTACCATTTAAGAATTTATAACTTCATCTTGATAATAATTATACAGATTTCTACCAGTAGGTTATGGCTATGCAGTAAGTCCTAGCTAATCCTCCCTGTTCCAACAAAACCACTACTTGTCCCTAGAAAGACAGACCATTATTAACCACATTAGTCCCCAAGCTCAGGGAATAGGGGCGCTGACTCTTCTTTAACTTCTTCAAGCTGATTAAGGGCGTTGAGATTTTAGAAGAGGGGTTGGGGGGGGAGAGTAAGTTGATAAGCCTCTGATGCTGTGTCTTCACTGAATCCAGATGGAATTCCAGGACATCAGAGGTTTGGGCAGGTCTGCTCAGTATGCTTGATGAGTAGATACACCAAGGCTGTGTATTCTGCAATATACAATTCTCAGAACAAGTTTTAGTATCAAGAAAAAAAAAATTTCCCACCCCCAGGGGCCTGACATTTTTTTTTAAAGATGTTGGTTCTGAAGACTTTTTTTTTCCCCCGCTTCTTAAAATTGGTTGTAGTATTTACATTTCAGATTTTATCCCCTTAGCCTACTTCCTCCCACCACCCAGAAACCTATCCCATCCCCCTCCTCATGCTTCTACGAGGCAGTGACCACACCTACCCCCCTCACTATCCCCTCCCCGCCCTCACATCCCCCCCCACTGTGTGTTCATTTATTCATTTTTCATTCATTTTTTTTATGGGACCAAGAAACTCCTCTCCCACCTATGTCCGACGGGGCCATCCTCCCCTACATATACCTCTGGAGTCTTGGGTCCCTCCCTATGTGTTCCCAGGCTGGTGGTTTAGACCCTGGGGGGGCTCTGGTTGTTTGGTATTGTTGCTTTCCACCTGGGGTCAATAACCCTTTCTGCTCCTTCAGTCCTCTCACTAAGTTCTCCATTGGGAAACCCCTGATCATATCAGTGGTTAATTGTGAACATTGTCCTCTGAGTGTTTTAGTCTTTGGCTGACCTCTAAGGAGACAGCTATATCATGTTCCTCACATTATGCACTTCCAGGCATCCACAACAGTGTTTAGATTAGGTGGCTGTACATGGGGTGAATACCCAGGTGGAAAGGTCTCCTGATGGCCCCTCCTTCAGTTTCTGTTCCATGTTTTGTTTCCCTATTTGCTCCCTTGAGCATTTTTATTTCTCGTTCTAAGTAGAACTGAGGCATCCCCTCTTGGTCGTCCTTCTTCATGAGCTTCATGTGGTCTGTGGGTTGAGTCTTCGCTAATCCAAGCTTTTGGACTAACATCCGTGGAGATATGTTTGTGTAACTCTCTTCTTTTGGGGTTTTTGGAAGATTACTTTCTTGCTTTTTCTAGGTTGTAGTTTCCCTCCTTGTGTTGGAGTTTTCCACCAATTATTCTTTGAAGTGCTGGATTTGTGTTGAGATACTGTGTAAATTTGGATTTGTCATGGAATATTTTGGTTTCTCCATCAATAATGATTGACAGTTTTGCTGGGTATAGTAGTCTGGGCTGGCATTTGTGTTCTCTTAGGGTCTGTATGATATCGGTCCAGGATCTTCTGGGTTCTATGGTCTCTGGTGAGAAGTCTGGTGTAATTCTTATAGGTCTGCCTTTATATGTTACTTTGCCTTTTTTCCCTTACTGCTTTTAGTATTTTTTCTTTGTTTTGTACATTTGATGTTTTGACTATTATATGGCGGGAAGTATTTCTTTTCTGGTCTAAACTATCTGGAGTTCTGTAAGCTTCTTGTATATTTATGGACATCTCTTTCTTTAGGTTAGGGAAGTTTTCCTCTATAATTTTGTTGAGGATATTTACTGGTCCTTTTAGTTGGGAGTCTTCTCCCTCATCTATACCTATTATCCTTAGGTTTGGTCTTCTCATTGTGTCTTGGATTTCTTGTATATTTTGGGTTAGTAGCTTTTTGTATTTTGCATTTTCTTTGACAGTTGTGTCAATGTTTTCCATGGTATCTTCTGCACATGAGATTCTCTCTTCCATCTCTTGTATTCTGTTGGTGATACTTGTGTCTATGACTCCTGATTTTTTTTTTTTATGTTTTCTATCTCCAGGGTATTGTCCCTTTGTGATTTCTTTATTGTTTCTACTTCCATTTTTAGATCCTGCATGGCTCTGTTTAATTCCTTTTCCCGTTTGGTTGCATTTTCTTGAAATTCCTTAAGGGATTTTTGTGTTTCTTCTTTAAGGGTTTCTATCTGTCTACCAGTGCTCTCCTTAAGTTCTTTGAGAGTGTTATTTATGTCTTTCTTAAAGCCCTCTATCATCATCATGAGAAGTGATTTTAATTCTGATTCCTGCTTTTCTGGTGTGATGGGGTGTTCAGGGCTTGCTCTGATGGGGGAGCTGGGTTCTGATGATGCCATGTAACTTTGGTTTCTGTTGCTTACATTCTTGCTCTTGCCTTTTGCCATCTGGTTAACTCTAGTGCTGCCTGTACTTGCTGTCTCTGACTGAAGCCTGTCTTTCTAGTTATCCAGCTTGTGTCTGATCTCCTAGGGGTCCAGATGTCTCTGTGATCTTTTCCAGCTGCACTGATTACAGTGGTACCTCTAGGATGCCTCAGGATATGGTGCCTCCAAGGTAGTAGTCCAGCTAGGTGACTGTTGTTCTGGGTGCAGTGTCTCCTCTAGAATATCTCAGGATATGTTGTCTGAAGCTCTGAGTTCATTTGTTCCTCTGTGGATCTGGATTGAGTGGACCTTCCAGTATGTCTCAGGTGGAATCTGGGGTCCACACAACAGCAGACCTGCCAGAGGTGTGATCTAGGCCTCAGATCTGAGAACTAGTTTCTAAGACACTGTCCAAGTTAGAGCGCTTGGGATCCCTGCTTCCTCTGGGTTCTTGGAGGTTGGGGACAGAGCTGCCACACAAGATCTGCTTAGTGCTCTGGCCCAGATCGGAAGGAACCAGTGTTCCCGGCCAGGAGTGACTTCCTGGGTCCTTTTGGTTCCCAGTTACTCCCTGTTTAGGGCAGGCCCTGCTGTCTGCTTACCTAAGATACTGCCTGAGTTCGAGCGCCTGGGATCCCTGCTTCCTCTGGGTTCTTGGATGTTGGGGGCAGAGCTGCCACCCAAGATCTGCTCAGTGCTCTGGCACAGACCGGAAGGAACCCGACTTGGGGACTTCTAAAAAGACTAGGATAGTTATCTAGTGAGACTAGGGCACCTGCTTATCTCTTCCCTACATCTGGTATTACAGGTGTGCGCTGCCATGCCCAACTTTCTATGTGTAGTTTAGGGATCAAGCATGGGTCCTCATGCTGGTACAGCCCTGTGCCCTCTAAGCCATAATTCAGCCATCTTGCATTGCTTTCTCTTGAAGCACCTGGAAACCTCCACACACTGTGTACTGAGATTCCTGTGACTCATTTGGATTAGCAACAATCTTATTGCAATGTATGCTCCACCAGAACGGGGACCATGTGTGCCTTATACCTCCATGTCCCGGGCATTCTTTCCAGTGCCTGATTCATTACTGCTCATCAAACATTGACTGGATGGATGGATGGATGGATGGACGGACGGACGGACAGACAGACAGACAGATAGATAGATAGATAGATAGATAGATAGATTGGTGAGTTAATTTAACCAGAAAGTTGGATAACCTCATGGAACATTGGAGTCCTACTGTGGACCTGACTGAAGGAAGCAAATCATTTGAAAGTCAATAAAACTCATTTGAACATCTTAGCAAAGGACTGTATGACAATTTTCCTCCATATGTACATTAATTGTTTTTTTGAGTCAGGGTCTCATTTAGCTCATACTCGGCCCTGTTCTTGCTGCGTAGCTGGGGATAACTTCGCCCTCCTCCCAAGTGTTTGGATTACAGGTATGCACCACCATATCCGGTTTATCAAGTGTTGGAGGTGGTGCCTAGGACTTCGTGTGTGTTAATTGGCTACTTTACCAATCCCACATCCCAGCCCCTCCTCCACATTTACTGAAGCCTCCTACATCATAGGCTGAAGCATCATCTTTCGACTGATGTAGAGCTGAGCTGTCTGCTCCTTGAACTAAATGAGCTCCCGGGACTATGATGCCTCAGAGTTAACCCAAGCAGTGTGGATCTTGTGTTGATTGATACTGTTTTACATAGGCCTGATGAGGCGGAGTGTTCTAGAAGAAAAGAGGAGCGTTCCCTCACCAGTGAATCATCACCTTGCTTACTACTTAGAGAAACGAATGGCTTTGGAGGAAGCTTTATGTACCGACAAGGCAGAATTTGATTTAAACTCTTCCGTGCTAACTGAGCCCCTAAATCTTTACCTTCAGGGGGACGGACTCGTATTTGTTGGCACAAACAAGATCATGGCTCCAGCCATATATGAAATATGTGGGGACCAGCATTGTTTGTGTAGCAACTCCACTTCTGAGGAATTCACGGCTGATTCAAGTCTATAGAAAGGAAAGCAGGTCACCTCTGCAACCACCTCTTCCTCTTCACAGTCTGGTGTCCTCCAAGTGGCCTTGGCTTGCTTTCCTGGCTTGAGTCTGGGAAGTTTGGGGGAAGAAGGTGTTTTGTCTGGAAGTGTAGGTTTCTGATCTCTATCTTGTATTCTTAGCCACAGTTTTTCTGTGTTTCTCTCTATCTCTGTCTCCCTGTCTCTGTGCCTCTTTATCTCTCTCTGTCTCTGACTCTCTGTCTCTCTGTCTTTGTCTCCCTATTTGTCTCTCCCTTTCTCTGTTGCTCTTGGTCTCTGTCTCTTTAGCTGTATCTACTAGTCTCTCTGTCCATGGCTGTCTCTGTGTCTCTCTGTATCCATCTTTCCATCTTTTTCTTTGTCTTTCTCTCTACCTTGTCCTCCTGCCTCTATCTCTCCGTATCTTTTTTTGTTCTTTCTCCTGTGTGTCGCTCTCTGTTTCTTTCTCATGCTTACCCTTTCCTGTCTTCCCCTGGATCTTTAATTGGCAAAGATACTAAATTTCTCCTATTTTGCTGATTGTGTGTTAGTTATACTTCTGATTTTTTTTTTCAAACATTGGCATGCTTTAATGAGTTTAAGATAAATTTAGAAGCCATCCAGCCTGAAACGAACAGCTGTGGACTGCTGATGGGTGCGGCCTCCATTCATTTTCGTTTTGCTTGGCCTTCTCTAGAATGCCCCTTAGATTTGTATTCTTTTTAAAAAATTGTTTAAATTTATTTCTAATGAATTTTTTTGCATTTATTTCTTTATGATGTGTGGCCATGCCTGTGCCATGGCCCATGTATGGAAGTGGAGGACAGCTAGCAGGATCTGCTTTTCTCCTTCCACATGAGGGTCTCAGGAACCCGACTGAGGTTTGCAGGCTTAGCAATAGACACCTCTATCTCCTAAGCCATCTTCCCATCACACAGAAAGGGATCTGAACCATCAAAGCCTGCCCGTAGAGCTGATGCTTTAGGAGTTTCAAAAGTAATATCATTTGTTTAAACACATAGAAAAAAAAAGGAATTTATTGAAAAATACAATTGATCAGACTAAGGGTAAATAACTGGGGTAATGTGCAGGCAAAGGTACCTACCCATAGTGGAATTGTTTGTAGACTGGTGAGGCCATCTTGAGTTTCCCATAGCCCAGCTTTGCTTCCAAATCACTAAGCAGCTAAAGCTAGCATTGAAACCTCCATCTGTGTGTTTTCTCGTGTTCTTTAAAGGGATAGAACTGGTAGGAAATATTTTTTTCATATATGGAATTTATTAAAGTAGCTTACAGATTGTGGTCCAGATAGTCCAGCAATGTCTGTCTCCTGACAGAAAGGCCAAGAATCCTGTAGTCAACAGTCCATGAGGCTAGCTGTTTCAACTGTTCTTCAGTATATCTGGAATCCTGAACAAGTAAGTTCTTATATGAGCAAAGGACTGCCTCAGCAACAGAATAGATGAACTTGTCAGTGAGAGTGAGGGCAAACAGGCAAAAGAACAAAAGCTTTCTTCTTCCATGTTCTTTTATATAGTCTGCCACTAATGTGACCCAGACTGAGGGTAGATCTTCTCACCTCAGGTGAGCTAGAAGATCAAAAACTCAGGTGACAGCAGATGCTGACCAGGATGTGGAGAAAGAGGAACACTCCTCCATTGTTGGTGGGATTACAAGCTGATACAACCACTCTGGAAATCAGTCTGGTGGTTCCTCAGAAAATTGGACATAGCATTATCTGAGGACCCAGCTATACTACTCCTGGGCATATATCCAGTAGATGCTCCAACATATAACAAGGACACATGCTCCACTATGTTCATAGCAGCTTTATTTATAATAGCCAGAAGCTGGAAAGAACCCAGATGTCCTTCAACAGAGGAATGGATGCAGAAAATGTGGTACATTTACACAATGGAGTACTACTCAGCTATAAAAACAATGACTTCATGAAATTCTTAGGCAAATGGATGGAACTAGAAAATATCATCCTGAGTGAGGTAACCCAAAATCAAAAGAACACACATGGCATACACTCACTGATAAGTGGATATTAGCCCAAAAGGTTGCAGTACCTAAGCTATAACTCACAGACCACATGAATCTCATGATGAAGGAAGACCAAACTGTGGGTGCTTCAGTCCTTCTTGGAAAAAGTAACAAAATACTCAAGGGAGCAAATATGGAGACAAAGTGTGGGACAGAAACTGAAGGAGGGGTTGTCTGGAGACTGTTCTACCTGGGTCTCCATCCCATGTGCAATCACCAAAGGTAGACACTGATGTGGATGCCAGGAAGTGCATGCTGACAGGAGCCTGATATTGATCAAGGGGCTCCCAATGGAGGAGTTAGAGAGAAGACTGAAGGAGCTGAAAGGGTTTGTGGCCCCATTGGGAGAGCAACAATACCAACCAACCAGAGCTCCCAGGGTCTAAACCACCAGCCTGGGAGCACATAGGGATGGACCCATGACTCCATCTGTATATGTAGGGGAGGATGGCCTTGTTGGGCATAGATAGGAGAGGAGGTCCTTGGTCCCGTGAAGACTGGATGCCTCAGTGTGGGGGAAATTCAAGAGTGGGGAGGTGGGAGTGGGTGGGTGAGTGGGGGCACATCCTCATAGAAGCTGGAGGAGGGGGGATAGGATAAGGGGTTACTGGGTGTGAGGGGATGAAGAAAAGGAATAACATCTGAAATGTAAATAAATTATCCAATAAAAAAAGGAAAGAAAAGAAAATTCTTCAGAGGTATGCCCAGATGGTCAGGTTTTAGTTGATGTTGGATGTAGCCAAGTTGACAGCCAATATGGGCTATCACAGTCCTCCTTTTTCCCTTCCCACATGCTGGGATTTACAACCAGCTTTAAGTCCTGATGGTAAAAACAGTGATGGAGAACTGAGTGGTGAAGAGGTCTTTCTCAGGGGAGTTACCTTACAGACCTCTTCTCTGCCCTGTGGAATCTGAGGATGTCTGTTCCCTTCCATGCTGCTCCCAGCTCTGGCACACAGAGTATCTGTAGTTCCTCCAGAAGCCCACATTCCCAGCCTGAAGGAGGCACCTACTTTCACCTGCTATGCTGCCATCTAGCTAGGGAGTTCTCTTTCCTTCCCTGCCCTGCTTCCTCTTCATTCCCTTTTCTCTTGTCACTGAGCTTGGCCACAGGCAATAAGGGAACCATTTTCATCATCAGGTTCCTTAACCACCTTCTCACCAGGAAAGGGAAAGCCCACTCTCCTTTATCCTGTCCTTATCCTTACTGCTGAGTGTGTTGGTACACTGTGTCTTGAGTTGTTGAATTCTGACTATTTTAACTTTGGAAGAGACATTCAGTTCACCCGGAACTTTACATATGAGGTAAACCGAAATCAGATGCTTGAGAGATTGGTCCAGCAAGACTTGGTGCTTAGTTCATAAATACTAAAGCATTATCAGTCCTACAAAGGAAGAATTTTGAGATCTGTGTGAAACTGCACATTGAATCCAGGGCTTCTGATGGACCACCCATGACCATCTGATCTACCATAGGAGATGCTATTGGTAAGCTCCAAATGCACACCTTTCAGTGTCCCTAATGACTGCCCATCATTGCTATACAAGGGCTTCCCAACTGGTCTAACTGCTAACAATTCTAAGTGCTGCACCATGCTTCACAGCATTTCCCATGGCTGCAGTTAGAATGGTGCTCTCCTTACTTGGCCTCCACTTCCATTTGGTCCAAGGAGAAGCAAGGTGAATTGATTTCCATTGCTTGTAAGACTCCTTTGTCTAGTTCTTTATGATCTCGTACGTACGTGTGTGTGTGTGTGTGTGTGTGTGTGTGTGTGTGTGTGTGTGTGTCTGTGTGTTTGTGCAGGTACATATGTATGTATAACTGTGCATACACACATGTACATGTTGTTGTAGAAGCCAGAAATAAACCTTGATTGTCATCCCTCAAGTCCTATCTATCATGGTTGTCTTCTTTGTGTTTGTTTTTGAGACAGGTCACTGACTGGCATGGGATTTGCCATGTAAGGCAAACTGTCTTGCCCCCAGTGAGCCACAAGTATCTTCCAGTCTCCATGAGCCAAGGGTTGGGATTATACATCTACACCACCATGACTAGCTTTTGTTTTACAGGTTAAGCTATCAAACACTGGCGAGGGTTTTGTTTATTTTATTGTTGTTGTTTACTTATTTTTATTATTTGAGAATTGTTTGATAATTTTAGTGTTTGTTGAAATCCCATCTCCCCTAGTCCCTCCCTGTTCTTCCCACCACTTTCCCTTTCCAAACGTCATATAATTGTCTGTATTCTTAAGACCCACTGAGGACACTTGGTGATTCCAGGATGGGAATGGGCATAAGGTATCTCCTGGAGGGAGCATAGTCAGCCTCTCAGGGGACATATCCCTGAAGAAACTCTCACTCTCTTACCAGCCATTAGTTATCAGTGACTCTTCAGCCTTCCTCCTCTGTCCAGGGTGGGATTTAGTCTGGCTTGATCTTATGTAGGTCCATTGCATGCCGCCATAGCCTCTGTGCTTTTTGGCATGTGTTCTAGGAATCAACCACACACAGGTCTTCATGATTACAAGGCAAGCCTTTTACTTACTAAGTTACCCCAAGCCCTGGCTTTCTTTCCTGTTCACCTTACTGTCACGTCTCTTTGGATCCAGCACAGAGGCCCTCTCTCTTTTGCCCACAAGGAGAATGTGTCCTCCTCTCATTTGGTTCAGTGTTTCTTCGCTTGGAGTATCTCTTCTGTCCCCCAGAGCCCACCCTTCTCATCATTTGGTAGTCACACAGAAAGATGACTGCTCTGGTAGTTCCATTCCAATGTCACTGAATCTCATCCTGTACTGTCCCTAATTATATCCCAACCCATCAGAGCGCTCTGTTGGATCTGTGTTTTCATAGCACTTGCCACTGGCAACAGTTATGTAACCCAAACAGTTGGCTTGCCATTTGTCATGTTTCCCAACATTAACTGTAATTTCATTAATTGTAAAGACTTGGTTCTGTTTTTCCTATCTTGTGCACCTGGATGGATCAATAAATGGCTTATGGTGTTTAAAAAAAAAAAAACAAAAACAAACAAACAAATCCCTAAAACCTTTGTGTGCTGAGTGCAAAAAAAAAAAAAAAAAAAAAAAAAAAAAAAGGTCATAGATAAAACTATATTCAGAAATCTTCACAAAACAAACTAGCATGGATCAACCTCCTGGTGAAGCGTTTTATATATATGGATGTTATACATATAGACATATATACTTTATATGCATATGCACTATAAGGTACACTTGCTTACATATTTAACATATTTAAAATATGTTAAAGTTCAATGGATCCTTCGAAGTACCTTGTTGAATGCAGTTTGAGAGCTCGTGACTCCCCTGATACTGTTTCCTTCTATGTAGATAACATGAGTTCCTTAAAGGTAAGGATTATCATGTTTTGCTTTGGTATTTGCAGATGATCTTAACTTAGTACTAAATATAAAGAAGTCGGACAGTAATGGATAATCCGGTTTAGGCCAAGTGCTTGGCAGCCTGCTATACCAGAGCCTAAAGATTCTACGATGCGTTTGGGAGTTAAGTAGTGTGCTAGATGGTTTTACCTGGGGTGTGATTCAGGGGCCTTGGTGTTACACAACAGATGGAATATTGCTCATATGATGCTCTCTTTTTTCCTTTTGAATAACTGTGTGGTGTGTGTCTTTGTTTGTATGTGCATAAATGCATACGCAGCTGAGGAGGCAAAAGACACCTTGCAGTGTTGGTCCTCAGCTTTCTCCTTGCTTGGGATAGGATCTCTTGTTGATTGCCGTGTATTAGCATGGCTTGGTGGCCTGTATGCTTCTCTGGATTCTCCTGTCTCTGTCTCCTGTCTCACCATAGGAATGATGGTAATATAAACACCCAAGATTGTAGTTGGATTTAACGTAATTTATGGGGGATTAGAGCTCAGAGCCCCCACTTGGACAGCAAGCACTTTTACCCAATCAGCCATCTCTGTCATATGATGTTCTCTTGATATTTATTTTTCCCTTGAAAGCAAGAGCTAAGAAAAAGTCTCAAATTAACACTTCGCAACTTCCAAAAAGCTGTCAGAGATACCGTTGAGTGTGGAGCTTCCAATAGGGAGGCAGGATAAGACAACAACATTTTATGTCTGCCTCAAGGCTGTACAACAAATCCTGAAGTGTTAGAAAGGAGACACAGGGGTCCTTAGAAATTAGGTTATTCCTGGCTGAAGTAACTGTTTTAAGCATGAAGTTCTACCTGGCTGGAGAGACAGCTCACCAGGACATGCACTTGCTCTGCAAACATAAAGACCCAAGTTCATATCCCAAAAGCCCATGTAAATGCCATATAGACATGCAGATCTGCCTAAAATCGCAGCCTTGAAAGGCAGAGACAAGGGATCCCCAGATCAAATGGTTATAGAGACTAGCCATATGGATAACCTGATTCTGCCTGAGAGATACTGCCTTAATGAATAAGGTAAATGAACAATACAGAATGATTTCCACCATCAGCCTGTGTCTTTTACATACATACATTTATCTATGCATACATGCATTTACACATGCATACATGTATACATGTGTACCACACACTTATCTGCCCACACACACATGCAAAAACATACATATATACATGCATATCATACTCAAATAAAAACTGAGTAAAAAATCTGAAATTACCATTTTAATATTTTATGATATTTATTTTTCCTTACATTAATTAATCTGTTATATGTCCATTGAATTTTATGATCCTCTTTGCCTTTCACAAGTGAAGGTGTCAAGACAGTTGAATTTTTCTTCGTTTGAAGCATAGCTGGATTGTATTGTGTTAATACAAACAGATTAGCCAAATGTTTGCGTCTGAAGCTTTACCTCTGTAGATTCTCCCACTGGGAAGATAACGTTCATACTCAGATATGGTTTCCTGATGGCTTTACTTTATCAGAGTTTGGGGGGGGGAACAAAACATAACAATAAAAAAAAAAAAAAAAAAAAAAAAAAAAAAGCTTGTAGGGGTTAGAAAACAGTACAATTCTCTATCTCCTGCGTGAGATATGTTCCGGCCCGAGGGCCCTCGTCATTAAACCTCCTCTGCAATTGCAAAAAAAAAAAAAAAAAAAAAAAAAAAGAAAGAAAAAAAGAAAAAGAAAAAAGAAAAAGAAAGAAAGAAAACAGTACAATTAATAAAGTTTTTATGGTTTAACTTGATTTGCCAGCATGAGGACCTGAGTTCAGTCCACAGATCCCGTGTAAAGTGCTTATACGTGGTGTTGCTTGTAATCCCAACACTGGGGATGTGAGAAAAGACAGAACACTGGGGCTTTTTATCAGCTAGCCTTGCTTACTAGGTGGAGTTTTAGATTGGTGAGAGTTCTTGTCTCAAAAAAAGTTATGGGCCTTCTTCATACATGCACATACATGTGCATGTGTGTATACATGTGAACCCTTGCATGTGCGCATATTCCAAAGACAGAATAAAAATCTACAGTGCTTACTAAACACTGTTCACCTTGCTGACTAAATCTGTCTCTACCTCAGCCCAAGAGTGGTCCAGAGTTCTCCGGCTTTAGACTAGCTGCATTCCAGCTGTAGATTAGGGAAAACTGTGATTTTTTTTTTTCTTTCTGGTTTCAGGAAAGAGTATCTGAAGAAGAGAGAAAAGAGCAAGCAGCACTGGGTGATCTCCATGTAGCAGCTGATGAGGACTCTAGAAGTGAGCACAGCAGTGTGGAGGAGGGGAAAGAAGACAGCAGACTGCTCCTGAAGAGACTGAAGGCTCTGGAGGTAAGCCACCCCGCCATCCACCCACTGAGAGGAAAACCTGCAGCCTTGGGCACTGATTGGGAGTCCACGTCTTCCTCTCTTGGTTCTCCCAGACTGATACATTCGCCCGTCAGGCACTGGAATGCTTTCCTCAAGAGTGGGCACAGTTAAAATTCTCTGCACTGGAAAGGTTTTGACCTGGTAAGCCCAGCTGCACTGCCTTCAAAGAGAAAGAGAGCAGAATAGCTCACTTCTAATCATAGTCTCTAAAATTACAAGCACTTCAGGCAGGGGCCATAGAATATTTGACTCTCTTCCCCTAATGCCTCATAACATGGATACATGGGGTGAATGAAGACGCATAAGATCCAATAGTATATACAATGGTGGTGAAAGGTGTCTATATGCTTACATACAGATTTTAATGATATTTTTGATAGATACATTTCATTTGGAAATAAGGCAAGTGTAGATATTGACAGGTAAGATACATGCAGAGAGAACCAGCACCAAGGTAAGGGGGTCTTTGATGGAGACCTCAGTGCCCCCACAGCTCTCCAACACAGAGAGAAAGCTCCAGATGGTCTACCTCAGAGGCATTTACATCAGTGTAACTGTTCATTCATCAGTCTTCCTACCTGTCGTCAGAGAACTTCTTGCTTACTTGTTCTTGTTTGAGTATTTGACACTCTAGATATTTGAGATACTTGAGTCTTAAGTGAAGATATTAACTTGGCGTATCCCAGAGGCTCATTTGGAAAGAGAGTCTAAATGTGGGGTTGTGTAAATCTGGTTGGACTTGGATATGTTTATGAACTGTCTTGATTTCCTTTGTTAATCTAGAAAGATTCAGTCTACTATGAGCAGCACAATTCCCTAGACAGGAGGTCCTGAATGGTCTAAGAGTGGGGAGAGAGAGAAACAGAGGGAGGGAGGGAGGGAGGGAGGGAGGGAGGGAGGGAGGGAGGGAGGGAGGGAGGGAGGGAGGGAGGGAGAGAGAAAGAGAGAAAGAGAGAAAGAGAGAAAGAGAGAAAGAGAGAAAGAGAGAAAGAGAGAAAGAGATAGAGAGCGCTAGCTGATTATAGGGCATACAAACATTCTCTCTCTGTTCTTGACTCTGGGTGTGACTAGATGTCCCATGCCCTTTCCACTGTGATGCCCCCACAATTATGGAACATAACCTAGAACTATAAGTTATAAATCCTTTCTTTTCTAAGATTTGCTCTTTATCTGGCTATTTTATCTCAGAATAGGAAATAAAATTAGAACATACATCTCCTAAATATACAGACCTGCCTAGGGATGTAGCTTGGTTAGTAATAAGCTTGTCTATCATGCTGGTAGCTCTAAGTTCTGTCCCTAGTATTATAAAAACTTAGACAGGGTAGTATAGACCTAAAATCTCAGCACCCAGAAATTGAGGCAGGAAGATAAGGAATTCAGGACCATCTTTGATTACAAAGTTCCAGGATTACCTGGGTCACATGAGAACGAGCTACAGAAGATAACAAAACAAAAAACAAAGGAACAATAAACTAAAACATAGTTCTGCTGTAGGGTCCACAAAATCTGGAATACTTTTATAGTCTGCAGAACGAGGATGAGGAACATGTGGCCTTGCTCTCTGCTTACTGTCCACAGCCCTGCCTCTGAGCTCTGGTATCCTTTAGAGAGAGCGCTGACCTTTATTAGATTCTTACTTCCTTAAAGCAATGAACACTTGAGCCAGATTCTCAGCATCTTGTTTGACTCCTTTGGAAACTTCAGTTACCCAATCTCTGTTTTTCTATCCTTGCTTGAATATAATAATAGTACACAACCTTACTGAAAAGCAATGAGATTAAACCTCTTATTATGTCTACAATTTCCTTATACTTGGTTCCATCTATGTTTCAGTTTTATCTCTGTTGCTGTGATAAAAATACCCTGGTGTAAAAGCAACTGAAGGCGTTTGTTTCAGCTTACAACCCCAGGTATCAGGTCGTCATTCCTGGACAGTCAAGGCAGGACCTTCAAACAGCTAGTCTGCACCTTCTGGAGCAGAGAGAAATGAACATATACATGCTTGCTCCTTGTCTCCTTGTTTGTGCTCAAATCGATGTCTCTATTTATATGCAGTCTAGAGACTTAGACCAGGGAATGGTGACACCCAAAGTGAGCTGGGTCTTTCTACATCAATTAATATTACTAATGAAGACAGTCCATGTCCACGGGCCATGCCAATCCAGGTAATTCCTCACTGAGACTCTTACAGGTAATTCTAGGTTGGGTTTGGTTGACACTTGAAGCTAACTGCAGCCTGTACTCATCTGTTCCAAGGCTGTTACTCATTCCTCAGTCATGTGCTTCCTGTTCATCTGAACAGAATAACTAATACAAAACTATGATTGAAAAGTGATACTCCACACAGACATTCTTGAAAACAGATGGGTGGACAAATGTTTTTAGATCCGAGGCAGAAAAGCCATTGGGTATGGAAAACATCTGGTTCCCTTGGAGAAAGGGGAAGGAAGGGATCACCTGTGTCCCCGGGGGTTTCATAACTTGGTAGGTTTTTTTAATAGACTTAGGAAACATTTTTAGGGGAACAGAAGATTCCAAGAGAGTATTGAAAAACCCCGCATGAACTAGAGTCAACTGGAGTGAGTTGTTATTAGACATACCTCAGTTGTTAATTCTCACTTAATGATTACCATGAAGTTGTTCTTATTTCAACTCATTGTCAGGAGAACATTGTGAAGGATATTTTATTTAATCAACCTAAGAGGTGTTTAAAAAGGTCTTTGGCATCAAATGTTCTTAAATTTTAGGGTATATACATATTTACATTATTTCCCCTTCCAAGAGAGTATTACATATTGGGCAACAGCTCTTATCCAATATTATTTGGATGTAATAACTAACATCTTGTAGTGACATTAATCCACATAGTTTCAAGTCACAAGTTATTTTATTTTTTAAATTGGACTGCTGTTACAGAGGAGTCATTGTTTATTTTTAAATTCTTGCTCTCATATCTGTTTAACTCACTACTTGCTCCCTGAGTTCACTCTCTTATTTTGTGAGGATTCTGTGATTTTATTAAAAACATATTTATTTATTTTGTGTGTGAAGGTGCAGAAGAACAATGCATATATCTAGGTCAGAGGATAGCCTGTGAGAGTTGGTTTTCTACTTCTGCCATGTTGGTTGTGGGAAATTAATTCAGATTGTCAAGCTTGGAGGCAAGAACTCTCAACTGCTGAGCCATCTCACCATCTCATGGACCATCCTCCATTATTTTGTTAATGGTATGAATTCAAGTGGAGGGGATTATGCTAGGGTCTTAGCTAGTGCAGCTTTGCAATGTCTGTAAGGTTGCTTTGATTGCTTGCTACTCTTGGCTCTATCTTCAGAAAGATGGCATTGCAGGTATGCACCACACCCAGGTCTGTTACTATAAGATGGATTTATCTTTTATTTACATGTAATCAGGTTTTATATGAATTTCATATACTGTAGAATTGTGATTATTTCATATGTGTATCGAGACACTTGCATAGGTTAAAAATTGTTGTGGCTAACTAACTACTTCATTTTTCTAGAGGCAGCCACTGACACCTATGTAGATTGCAGCATTTTAACTAAATTTTCTTTGTAAAGTCTATAGGAAAATGTTCCTAAAGGGATCTGGATATCATGCAAATAGTTTTTAGTGTTGTTCAGCAAAACTTTCAGGCAGCAAAGAGTATTTTCTACCAATGTGCTTTCCAAGCAAACATATTTATATGTTCTAATGTCTTGGCCCTGTTAGGAGAGAAAGCAGAGGTGACAGAAGGCAGACTCTCCTGGGCAAGTGAGATGGCTTAGGGGTTTTCTGCCAAGTATGAGGATCTGAGTTTTATCCCTGACACACACATGGCAGGAGAGACACAGTCTCTCTGGCTGTTCTCAGACTTCCATCCTGGTGCCATGGTTTAGATATGACATGACATGACACACAGAGACACACAGACAGAGACAGACAGACAAACAGACCCATACATACAAAAGCAAGAAAGAGAGAGAGGAAGAGAAAGACAGACAGACAGACCAAGCTACCCAAACAAGTTCCAATGAAGTAGACTCAGAATCCTAGTGTTACATTCTTGACTGGTGTGATCCTCCTTAGGTTCTGAGACAGGCCACCTCACTGAACCTAGAGCTCATCGATTCAGCTGAGCTGGCTGGCCAGCAAGCCCCCAGGGAGGCTCCTGTCTCCACCTTCCCTGCACTGGAACTACAGATATGAGGCACCAAGTCAGGCTATTTTAGTGAGTTCTGGGGATTGAACTCAAGTCTTCATGGCATAGCAAGCACTTTTCAAACAGAGTCATCTCAACAGCCAAAGGACTGCTTTCTTTACATGGGGGAGAAACACACCAAACCTTCTGAATTACACTGCTGTGCCACAGTCATGGCAAGATTGATCTTTCAACCCTACTCTGTGACACTGATTGCAGGATTCTTCTCAACTTACCTCTGGAGTACTTTGACTGCATCTGGGACCTAGCCCAGTCTCTTCTTGGAGTATTTGACTCAGCCTCTGTTTTTTTTATTTTTCTGGTATGTTTCTTGCTATGTGTGATTTTCTGGTCCACAGGTTCCTTGCTGCAGCACCAGCAGCCCTTTTCAGTGCTCTAGACAAACCTGACACAAGATTACACATCAAGATAGACATTCCCATACTTCTTCTCACAGCCTCTGATTCCCAGACTCCAGCCAGGAACAGAGTCAATCTGAGAACATTAAAGAGTTCTGAGCCTCCAGGAAAGTGCTGGTCTCTCAGCTGTAGCATCAAGCTTAGAAGAATGTGGCCTCTCATGGGAATGATTTATTTTGTGCAGAAAAGTATGGCAATTAAATATGTTAAGGTGAATAACAGCCTTTTTCTAACCAATTATACCTTTCTGTGAAAGTTTGACAATTAAAGTGCTAAGCATAGGTTTTTGTTAATACGTGATTCTGTTTAAAATTGGGTAGTTTAAAATAGTCAAACCTGGAGGTACATCACTGTTATTTATGGAACTCATACAGAATATCTATGCACTGAATATTCTCTATCGGCCAAATACTGTTCCCAGCTCTAGGGAGGGTCAGAGCTTATGATTATCGCCTCAGTGGACAGAAACAGGAAGCGCATGCTTAAATACCAAGAAAATTAATTGACAGATCGATTAAGTGGCTACAAATGTGAAAAATAAGTGATACCATAGGAATGAGTGTGAAATAGCTAGGGTGAGAGACAGTTAGCTTCCAAGGAATCCTATATTATCAGACCCCTAACGTAAATATGAACAATAAACAGGAGACGGCTCTGTGGGTATCTGGAAGATGAATATGGCAGAAGGAAGCACCTGTAAGGATGCAGAAAGCTTGTGACTTTACAGGGACATAAGTCAGACCCATGTCCTAATGGGTGATGGCTAGGAATTCCTATAGATTTCACTGCAGAATTTTTTTCTTGGTCTTACAGCGTTGCACAGGGAACCATGGAATTGAGGGTCTCAGTCTCATGAGCTCTTCTATGCCCACTTCATTTTCTAGTCTCCATTCCTTAGGAAATTCCAAGTGGACTTTCTTTTTTATTGGATATTTTATTTATAATTCAGATGTTATCCCCTTACCCCATTCCCTCCCCCGCCCAGGAACTCCCTATCCCATCCCGCCTCCTCCTGCTTCTATGAGGATGTGCCCCCACCCACCCACCCACTCCCACCTCCCCACCCCCAAACTCCCCCATACACAGCATCCAGCCTTCATGGGACCAAGGATCTCCTTTCCTACCTATGCCTGACAGGGCCACCCTCCCTTACATACACAGCTGGAGCCATGGGTCCCTCCCTAAGTGCTCCCAGGCTGGTGGTTTAGACCCTGGGAGCTCTGGTTGGTTGGTATTGTTGCTCTCCTCATGGGGCCAAAACCCCTTTCAGCTTCTTCAATCTTCACTCTAACTCCTCCATTGGGAACCCCTTGATCAATTCAATGGTTAGCTGTGAGCAACTGCCTCTGAATATGTCGATCTCTGGCAGACCTCTAAGGAGACAGCTATATCAGGCTCCTATCAGCATGCTCTTCCTGACATCCACATCAGTGTCTACCTTTGGGGACTGCACATGGGATGGATACCCAGGTGGAATGGTCTCCAGATGACCCCCTCCTTCAGTTTCTGTCCCACATTTACTTTGTCTCCATATTTGCTCCCTTGAGTATTTTGTTACTCCTTCTAAGTAAGACTGAAGCATCCACACTTGGTCTTTTTTCTTCATGAGCTTCATGTGGTCTGTGAGTTGAGTCTTGGGAATTTCGAGCTTCTGACACAGAACCAGCCCTTTTAACATGTATGGTATGCTAGTGTGGGAGATATTCAATGGAAAAGTCAAAGTTGATGACACAGAGACATAATCACAATTGTGGATGTAAGATATGCAAGCAGGCAAGGAGGATGGAACCAGGCCAGAACCACAGCTTTTTTTTTTAAAAAGCCAAATGCCTAAAATACACCTCAGGAAATCTTAATTCTCTAAGTCTATGACGGAAATGAAACACCTGTATCCTTTTAAAACTCTGCCTGTGTTTCATATGCACAGCCAAGATTGAAAGCCATAAATATCAGCTTTGCTTCAGAACATTTTCTGATGCTATAACAAGATACCTGGAGCTATATAACTTTTTAAAGTAACGACAGTTATGAAAGCTTGGAGTTCGGAGGCTACAGTCCAATAAGTACAGGTTAGGCACACAGTGAGGGTTCATACTGGGTCATAATATGTGGAAAAGGAATAAGAGAACCAGCCAAATGAAGAAAGATCAGACAGGAAGCAAGGGACCAGGGAGGAGCCAGACTTCCTGAAGACCTATGTTATCCCTGTGATATAAATACCTGGATCTCTCTCAGAGGGCTCCCCACTTGAACACCGCCACACTGGGGACCAAACAACTCTCACATGAACTACTGAGGGACACATGGGAAAGCTTTGAGAGCTATGAAACGGCTTAGTTAGCTGCCAAACCCTACACGTCCTCTTGGTCATAGTTATACACCTTTGAACCTACCTTCTCTCATCCCAGGATACAGTAAACTTTCCTTCAGTCCTCAGACTTGCATTCAGAAGCTGTTTCCATACATGCCCAGAGCTGGTAAGTCTGAGATGCTGAGGGCTGCTTGTATTCAGGAACACCATGGGGCATCTCTCTAAATCCCACCATTCCTAAGGCTCAAAAGTTTGAGGCTAGCCTGAGCTACACAGGAAGACCATGTCTCCTTGTATCAAGTAACTTAAAGCAATAAATGAGTAAATAAATATATTGTTTTTTAAAGTTTTATGTGCATGATGTTTGTGTGTGTGTCTGTGTGTGTGTGTGTGTGTGTGTGTAAATGCTGACATAAATGTGCCACACTGTGTATAGGAATGTCAGAGAATAAACTGGGTGTTGCCCCTCACCCTCCACTCTATTACTTTATTTGAGACAGAAATGTATGTTGGGCAAGATGACCTACAAGCTTCCAGGGATTTGCTGCTTCTCATTTCATCAAGGAGTGCTATGATTGTACACACACACACACACACACACACACACACACACACACACACACACACGATTTGGTATGTCTTTCCATGGATACAGACCAACTAACTGCTTTCCCCACAGAGTCCTCTTTTCAGCCCTTGGCTGCTTCTACGTGTCTTATGGCTGTGGATACACCTGAGCACTGTTTCAGCTCCTTGCTGATGAGAAGAAAACACCTCTTTCTGGTTTTCTATTAGTGTTTACCCTGTTCTTCCCTTCACTTTTATCCCACACTCTCCTCAGCAATAATCAAAGAAGAAATTAAGAGGTTCTCAATACCTGCCAGAGGTTGTCCCTGTAAAACCCCAGTATTATTTCCTTTCATCTTTAGGTTCTGTGACAATTTGCTGATAGGTGACACCACACATCTCTGCTTGGGGTATATGGTGTGTATCTATCTCCTGATTATTTTGCTTCCCTCTGGGAGTCACCTAGCAACAACACTGAAGGGAGTTTAGAGGAAAAAAAAAACCCTTCTTTTTGGTAAAGAGACTTCTAATTAGGGAGAAAAATCATAATGTATGTGAGTGGGTCTGTAACTTTGCATTAACTGTTTTCTGACTGTAAAGTGTTGAAGTCATTTTTGTGAGAAATTTGAAAGAAGGGAAATGAACGATTATAGTCTTTCTTCTATAAGCACACAAACTCCATGTCCATAGACTCAGTCAACTAAAGGCTGAAGTACTGAAAAATCTGCATCCCTATTGAACATGTGCAAATGGTCTTCTCTTCCCCAAGTAAAACAGTGTAACAACAATTTCCAGGGTGCTTCTATTCTACTGCACATTACAAGTGGTCTAAAAATGACTGGAGATGTGCGAGGGGCCAGGAAGGCAATTCAGCAAGTGAAGTGTTTGCTGTTTAAGCATGAGGACCTGAGTTCAGATCCCCAGAACCAATGTAAAAATCTAACTATGGCAGTGTGACTATATAACCTCAGTGCTGAGGGGGTGGAGACAGACCTCTGGCTTCCTGGCCAATAGAGCTGAGTCAGTGAACTCACAATTCAGTGAGAGACCATGCCTCAAAATATAAAGTGGGGAGCAATCAAAGAAGATGCCACATATTGATATCTGTCTTCCACATACATGTGCACATATTCATGCACTTGTATCTTCATGGGCACATTCACACTCATAGAAACACACATGTGCCATATATAAACATGCTTTTGAATGTGTGTAGGCTGTTTGTGTGTATATATATGTATATATATATTTCATGTCATTATTGATATGAGACATTAGGACCTATGAATTTGGGTATCATCATGATGTTCTGGAACTATTCTCCATTTGTCAGTTACTTTTCTATTGCTGTGATAGAATAGGTTGACCTAAAGCAAGTGAAGATAGAAAAGGTTAATTTTTGCTTAACTTCCAGATGATTACTGTCCATCATGGTGGGGAAGGCATGGCAGCAGGAACATGAGGCTGTGCAAAGGAGCAGTAATCTTTGTTAAAGTATAAACGGCATCCCAAAGTCAACAGTTATAGATAAGGTATTGATGGAAGTCACACAGCTTAGGAGAACGGTACCCAGAGCATAGCGCATCTTAGGGATACAATAAGGGAAAACTTGGACTGAGAATAGGCCTCAATCAAAAAAGTGCCTGCCTTAAAAGCTTAAGGACTTGAGGCTCACTCAACCTAGGACACAAGTGAAAATCTGGATGTGGTAGCATGAATTTGTAATCCTGGCACTGGGAAGGTAGAGCAAGAGGATCCTAGGAGCTTCCTGACCAGCGTGGCCTAATTAATGAGACCTAGGCCAGTGAGAGACTCTATTTCAAAGATGGTCAGTGCTTGAAGAGTACCTGAAACTGAGGAATGACTGAAGTGGTCCCGTGTCTTTCCACACATGCATATACACATATACAGTACATGTCCACACAGGCACATTCCTGCCACACATGCATCTGTACACATGCATTAACACACATCCACACACAGTAGGGGGGGTGGGGAAGGGGTCAGTTCATGGTTTGCTAAAATTATTTCAGCCATGTAAATTCTCACAGGAACTTCATAATGCTGTCAATTCTCATTTCCTTGGAGATAGTCTATTCAAAGCCTTTCAGTCAGACATCATAGCGGTTCCAGCCTTCAGCGATAGGAGGAAAGATTATGCAAGTAGAAAGTATACTGGAAGAAATGCATAAAAGCATGGATTGCAGCCTGCCAGGATGCTGCAGCCATTTTCAAACCCATGGTCTGCAGACCTAGGTCCTGCCTTACACAGACTTTCTCCATTTGATGGCAACAAAGCACCCAGTCAACATTACCAGGGAAAAAGACATTCTATTTTGTTGTCCATACTACCAGCCTTCCACAGCAAAGCATCCAGTTGGCTAAATTTTAGCTTTGTGTAGAATTCTTGACCTTTGCAATGGAAAAGATCTCAGTAAACCGTCCCACCATTTCCATGATTTAGAACACTCCTGTGGTTGACTGATAACCTTTAAGCCTGACATGAAACTCTCGCCTGCACACACACACACACACACACACACACACACACACACACACACACAAGCATGCACCTGTACATAGAAGCACATCCATCTGCACACATATACATATATAAGTTTTCTAAGCCCATTCAGAATAAGTTGCTGTTGGATATCCCTTTTTCTCCTTTCTCTAGCCTCACGCCACTGTGGTACTGAACCTTGATTTTCAACCCTTACCCTCTACCTTCCCGAGCATTTGTAGACCTGAGTCTTGCTAGATAGTACAGATACAAAGACAGCAGAACTTTTTCCTCGTCCTTGAAACACTCATAGGCTAAGGAGAAAGGAAAATGTATAGCGATTAGAATTATAAAGCTAGTGCACATTAAAATTAAAAAATAAAATGCGGACACGTGGTTCAGCATGTCACCAAGGAGGACATACTAACTGGATTCTTCAAGAACGTAAGGAAATAAGAAAGCGCCGCTTGAACAGTGAGCCTTGGCCTTCATGCCTTTATTCTAGAGAAGTGGTAACAGGGGTAGCTGAGAAAATCTCCTCAAGCAGAAAACCCTGAAGCAGCCTCACATAGGAATCAGCATAGGTGTGGACCAGCCTGTGGCCCTGTGGCCAGACAGGTGACCCAAAGGTTTACCTGCCTGCTCTGTGTTGTTCTATGGCACTGCCCTCCTTCCAAAACCAGACACATCTAACCTTACTTGCCCCCGGGCGGTGGTGGCGCACACCTTTAATCCCAGCACTTGAGAGGCAGAGGCGGGCGGATTTCTGAGCTCCAGGCCAGCCTGGTCTACAGAGTGAGTTCCAGGACAGCCAGGACTACACAGAGAAACCCTGTCTCGAAAAACAAACAAACAAAAAAACCAAACAAACAAAAACCAAACAAACAAACAGACAGACAAAAACCTTGCTTGCTTTCAAAACTGAGAGTTGTCTGATCAAATTTCTAACCAGGGCAGAAGTTTTCTTACCTACTGACCCCTGAAGTTCCCATAGCACCCTCATCCTATAAGGCAAGGTCTCCTAGCCCAGAGTGACCTCTCATGAGAGCAGCATTGAAGGAAAGCCTCCTGCTCATCCTCTCTGTGGAATACAGCTATGCACTAGGACACTTGCTTTATTCAGTGCTGTCCGGGGAACCCAGAGCTCCCCACAAGCTCGCTCTGCCGGCGCTCTCTCCACTGAGCTATGCCTCTAGCACAAAGCTTCAGTTCCTTATGACATGGCAGCTCATCTCTGATGTTTAGAAAACCTGTCCAAGGAAGCAGGCCAAGTGGTGCTCCACACAGTCTGGAGCTGTGCAGAGAATGTTTCTGGCAACAAGCTTATGTAGACACTCGCTTTTGAAAGAAGTTCCTTTGACAGCTACCAAAATAATAATGCTAATAGTAACAATCAAAACAAAAAAAGCATATGCTTTCCCATCAATTGAAAGTGCACCAATCACCAAGGGCCTTTGATCAGCACTCGTCTCCTTTCTGCCTGTCTCCCCCAATTGATGTGAAGGAGCCGATCCTGTAGACAGTAGTTTTGTTTTTTCTGATGACACTTGGAAGTGTTTTGTTTTTTTTTTTTTTTTTTTTGTTTAGTGTGGCTGTTTTACAAAAGCACTTTTTGCCCTCCGACTCCTGGAAGCTTGTTCAATCAAGATATAACCTTTTATCAGTTCCGACCAACTGCTGAGAGAAAGGAAAAACTTCTCCATGTGAGCCAGGCCAAGGTGTTAGGGGAGCTCTGGCTGCATAGCACACTGCCAAGCCCAGATCTGTGCGGGGGGAAGCTTGTTAGAAATACCTCAGCTATTAGCAGAAGCCAATATGTCAAGAGCTGATCTGCATAAATAAGTTTCTTTGCCAGGCTCAGATTTGTGTGGGAGTATATGCGAAAGCTCCAGATCTTCCAAGAGGCCAGTGCATCAAGGATGAATCTCCATGAATATTCGAAGAGCTATCAAAGAAGAAAAATGAACCATGAGGCCAACATTAATTGTGCCCAGAGATAATTAGAACAAAGTGTTGTTAATTGTGTGTTGGTTTAATGTGATGTAGTGGTGGATTTTTTTCCCCCCACAGAGTATAAATTTTGATGTCAGAAACTGAAAGCTGGCTGGCTTGATTGATCAAAGGCCTGTTTGCTTAGATACAGCTAATTGGGTGTTTTAATCCTTACTCCATAAAGTCTGGTGAAGGCTCCTATATCATGAATGTAACTGGAAACAAAGCCCCAAATCTTGGTTCCCTTTGTCTAGTGGTGTCTGAGTTATTCAAGAGCCTCTTGTAAGTAATCTACCTAAAGGTTATGAATGAATAAGATTATGCAAACAGGACTTGTCGGGAACAACACCAAAAAACAAATAAACAAAATCCAGTCTTAATGCTAACTCAGTTGTAAAGGTGTTTTCTTGAAAGCGTGAGGATCTGAGTTTGAATCCCCAGCACCCAAAGAAAAGACTAATAGAGGGCATACTTGAAATCTCAGGACCTGGGAAGCAGAGATGATGAATATCTGGAGCTTGATGGCCAGCCAATCTAGCCAAATCCATGAGCTCCAGGTTCAGTTGGAAACCCTGCCTCAGGTGGGGTTGGGGAGATGGCTCAGGTGGCAAATTCCTTGATGCACAAGCATGGAAGCCTGAGTTTCACATAAAAGTGTGTGTGTGATGTCCACATTTATAATACCAGCATGCATACAGCAAGATTAGAAATAAACCCAAGAGAATTTCCAGATACTCAGTGGCCAGTTATCCTGCCATTCACAGTGCTGAACAACAAGAAAGTCCTAGTCTCAATCACTGTGGAAGATGAGGACCAACACCTGAAGCTGACCTTTGACGTCCATTCAGGCACAGTGGTACACATGTATTCACACAGGAACATGCATACAGACATAATAATATGTACATACACTCAAAGTCAAAAGGTGATGATAATAATATGTAAAATGATTGAGGAAAATCCTGACCTTAACCTTTGGCTATCATATGTACATGCAAATATTTACACACATACATCACCATACACACATTTAAAGGCCCCATCCCCATCTATAAACCATATGATTGATGGGCAGTCCCAGAGAAAGAGCTACATCATCCTATTAAACCTCTTAACTTGCCTCAAGGAAGTGTCATAAAGCTGTGGCAGGGGGAGGCATAGAGGATCCAGAATGAGTCCAGAAAGTCACTCTTGACATAAAGGCATCAGATTCCCAGGCTGAGTCAAGGACAAAGTTGCCCCATAGCTAATCAATGTGCAGAAATGTACCAAGGAAGGCTTTGGGAAGAAACCTTCTGAGGACACCCCAACCAAGGGCATTCCCATCCACTCCATCACTGCCTAGGGAGTGGGGAATTAGATGAGTTTTCCTTCCTACCAAGAGCAGTGTGGCTGGCAATTTTGCAATGGGTCAGGGATGCTGAAGTTTGGATGTGGGAGGGGCCTAGATCCTAAACTCAAACTGTTGTAGTGCTAGAATCGCCACAGCATTTGATTTAGAATTTACAACTATTTCAGAACTTGGGCATTTCTTCTGTTTATTTCAATACCTTTAACTCTCCAAATGTAAATACCTCTATTGTGTATGGGGACATCCTTGGTTTTTTGTTTGTTTGTTTGTTTTAAACTGGAACCTGTTTATCCTGGTACACAGACCTTTCTTTTAAAGTACAATTACCGTTACTCAAACAAGGTAGCAGAGGGGCCTCTTTAAGAAACAGAGGCCCACTATGCTGCAGGGAAGGTAGAGTCTGTACCAGCTACCTGGTTTGTTGTTGTTCTTATTATTTTAAATTTGCTACATATATCTGTGCAAGGGTACATGTGTGCCTCTGCACATCTGGGGAAGTCAGAGGAGAACTTGTTGGAGCTGACAATTTGTAGAAATTGACAAATCTTGGCCACAACTCTCTTTGCACTGAGCCATCCTGCCAGCCCTCTATCCTATTTTCCAGACAGGATCAGTTCCTAAGCAGAGATCTCAAGCTGGCCAGTGAAGTCTAGAGACTCTTCTGTAAGTCTCCTCAGCCCTGAGATTACAAGCATGGGCCACATGCCTTTTCTTTGTTTTTATGTGTGTAGTTAACTTGGTAGTTTAAGTGCTCCCAGCATGCACAGGGGCATCCTGCTTTTGTAATCCACCTGTGTTTGTCACTATGTTAGCATCTCTGGGGTTCGGTCATCCCTCTATAAAGGTTCTCTACTCACACAGTGGCTTTTCTGGAAAGCCCTTTTGGAGAAGGGGCAGCCTGGAACAGACACCTGTTGTTTTTGAAGTTTGCCATCTCAACCACACAAGAACCATGCAACTCAAAGGAAATCAAGGGACAGAAGCAGTTTGAAGAGTTTGGGTCTTCCCCCTGGAGGACAAGCCTTTTCTGTCACCTTCATCTGCTTTGTGGTCACACCCATAACTTTTCAGAAAGATAGAAAAAGCGCCATTTCCTGTGACTATTGTTGCTGTTCAGGTTTTCCTCTTCCTTCAGATTTTAGTTGCCCACAGCCAAAGTCAAATTGGTTTTGGTAATCTCTTAAAAAAAAAAAAAAAAAAACACAGAAAACCTTCAAACAATAATGAATTCATTTAGGGGAAACTGTCTCCAGTGGGTGGGGGGAGGTAGTCCAGATTAAAATGAGAAGCAGCGTATGATTTGCCGAGGATTCTATGGCCATAGGATAAAATCGGTTCCTGAGAAAGACAAAATTTCCCCTGCAGTTTTCTTTTATGAGATATTCGTATTAAGAAGACAAACGGGCTTCTGTAGCTCCCCCCCCCAAAAGCAGGGTCTAGGAACTCCATGAGCTGAATGTAAATTCATGAACTAGCCCCTCTTATGGCCTGGCTCATCCTCAGTACCCGAGAACTCCTCCCAAGGGACCCGTTAAAGGTGGAGGAGCCTCAGAGCTCATCACAGAGTGTTAGAAGCACTTTTGGTCCTGGATTGTTATAATAGAATTAATAACCTTATGTTGAATATAATTGGGATAATAAGTCAATTAATACTGAATCCATTTGATAGCAGCCAGATGCACAATTGCATTTTCACTGAGAATATGGTTCTGGAGAACTATTTTAATTGCTTATCTGATCATTACATTCGGATCTTGAATTAGCTCTCTCCCAATTTCAAAAGAAGACTCTTCAAAAAGTAATTTTAGAAAGCTGTGCTTCATAGACAGAGGTGCCATGAACAGATGGACACTTTGTCCCTCTTTAATTTTTTCTTTATTTCCTACTTGCTTGCTATTTTGTTTTTAAGTATAATTTAATGTTTTTCATTATTCTTGAGAATTTCATATAAGTATCTAATGAAATATGATCATATCTACGACTTCCTACTCTTTCTTCTTCTTTTTTTTTCCCTGTTGTTGAAAGTCAGTTTTTCCATATAATGCATTCTGATCATGGTTTCCTGCTCTGCTCGTCCCAGCTTCTCCTCACCTCCTCTCTGATCTGGATCTACTCCATTTCTGTCTCCCACTAGGACCCAAACAGACTTCTAATGGATAAGATAAAATAAGAAAAAACACAAACCATCAGGGCAGAGTCATACAAGACAAACAAACAGAAGGAAAAGAGCCCAAGGGAAAAGCACAAGAACCAGCTACCCATTCATCCATTTGTTCATTCACTCACTCGGGAGTCCCATACAATCTCTAAACTAGCAGTAGTAACATATACACAATGTATTGTTATAATAGAAGTAATAACTTTATATTGAATATAATCAGGATAATAAGATTTGCACATGGGCAAACCCCCGCAGGTCCTTTGCATACTGTCTTCTTCTGTGAGTTCATAGGAGCTTTGATCATGTTGATTAAGAGGACTTTGTTTTCTTTGTGTGCTCCATCCCCTCTGGCTTTTTAACTCTATTCACCTCCTCTTCTGAAGGGTTCCCTAATTTAATGTCGAGATCCCATTTAGGACAGAATTTCCAAGGTCTCCTGCTCTCTGCACAATGTCTGTCTGTGAGTCTCTGTATCTGTTCCCACCTTCAGGAGGAAGCTTCTCTGGTGGTAGCTAAGAGATCTGAAATCGGTTGTAAACTGTTAAGAGTCGGTTGGTTGGTTGGTTGGTTGGTTTGTTTGTTTTAGAATTGTAGTATTTGGTTTTACTCTGGGTCCCTGAACTATATAGTCCCTGGCTCTTTGTCATCTAAGTAATATCATGCATGGGTTCCATAGAGGCACTAAGTTAAATCAGATCTTGTTATTCTGAGAAGCTTCACACCACCATTGACGTAGCACACCTTGCAGGCAGCATACCATTATAGATCCAAGGGTTTGTGGCTGGTTTGGTGTTTACATTTCTCCTTTGGTAGCGTGCAGAGAACCTTCCTGTACCAAAGGTACTAGACTATAGGCGTGAATGTCTTTGTAGGCACTTTTACACGTTCATTGAATTGGGTAAGTATTGTCTTTGGCAATAGAGTCTTACTGTCAAATTGTGGAAAGCAACCTAGAGTCCTGGCAACAATCTTGGTTGTTTGGAGATTCCTTTGGCTCCAAATAAAATTAGGTATAACTTAGTCCTGGTACTGGTACTGGAAGTTTCATCTGGTGACAAGAGTTTACAAGATGGTACTTATCTCCCTTATTATTTGGTGATTTCATTAGATAACCTTCATATTTGTATATAATTTAATAAGATTCTACTGTGTTAGGCTTCTATCCTACACTTCAAATGGCCCTGAATTTTAACAGTCTCTCTCCATATTCCTTCCCTTACCCCCCTCTACTCTCCTCACTGGATCCTTATGTGCCCGTCACCATCATCAATTCATATCTATCTGTTCTGTTTTTAATTTCTAACAAGTCCTCTCTGTTCCCTAGTCTCATACCCTACAACTAACCTCTATGCTTCCACAGCTTGTAGTTTGGTTGTCATTGATGTAACAGCTGATACCCACATGTAAGAGGATTCATACCATATTTGTCAGTCCCGGTCTGTGTTACCTAACTCAGGGTTTTTTCCTAGTTCCATCTCTGTACCTGCACATTTCATTATTTCATTTTTTAATGGCTGAATAAAACATCATTGAATAAATTTACCATATTCTTTAAAAATTTTGTATCTACTGTCCTGTTGAAGGACATCTAAGTCATTTCCTATTTCTGGCTATTATGAATAGAGCAGCAGTGGACATGGATCAGCAAGTGTTTCTGTGGTGAAGTGTCTTTTGGATATATCCCCAAATTGGTATGGCTGCATCTTATGATAAACCGATTGTCATCTTCCTGAGGAACCACCACACAGATTTACACAGCGACTGTACAGGTTTTCACTCCCACCACATCCTTGGCAGCATGTGCTGTCATTTGTTTTCTTGATCTTAGCTGTTCTGATGGGTATAAGATGAAATTTCAATGTAATTTTGATTTGCGTCTCCCTGATGGCTAAGGATACTGAACATTTAAGAGTTTCTCAGCTATTTGAGTTTCACATTTTGAGAATTTTGTTTAAATGTGTATCTTATTTTTAATTGGGTTACTTGTTTTCTTGATAGCTAGTTTTTTGAGGTCTTTATATTTTTAATATTAGCCCTTTATTGGCTGTGTAGTTAGTAAAATCTTTTCCCGTTCTGTAGGCTGTAGCTGTATGCTATTTACGGTATTCGTTGCATAGCAGAAGCTTTTTGTTTCAGGGTCCCATTTATTAATTATTGACCTTAGTGCCTGTGCTAATGGTGTTCTGTTCAGAAAGTTTCTTCCTGAGTTAATGACGTCACTTTCTCTTCTATCAGGTTCAGTGTATCTAGTTTGTGTTGAGGTCTTTACTGTTTTGCAGAATAATTGGACATTAACTCTTCTTTTAAATCTGGTAGAATTCTGCACTAAAACCATATACCCTTGTTGCTTTTTTTAATGTCTGCTCAATATCAGTAGGGGTTATAGGCCTGTTTAAATTGCTTATCTGTCTTGATTTAACTTTGATAAGTGAACTGTATTGAGATAAGTATCCATTTCTTTGAAAATTTCCAGTTTGGTAGAGTATAGGTTTTTAAAGAAGTCTTTAGGATTCTCTGGGTTTCCTCAGTGTGTGTTGGTAACGCCCCTTTACGTTTCTAACTCTCTGCCCCTCACTTGCCTTTTCCATAATGATTCGTCAATCTTACTGATTTTCTCAAAAAACTAACACTGAATTATTTTTGTTGTTCTTCCTATTTTATTGATTTCAGCCCAGGGTTTGATTATTTCTTGTTGTCCACTTTTTTTTTTTTTGGTTGTGATTTTTCATCCTTTTTCCCCTAGAGCTTTCAGGTGTGCTGTTAAGTTACTACGATGAGATCTCTTCATTTTTTTCTTAAATGTAGGCACTTAGTGCCATGAGCTTGTCTCTTAGAACTGCGTTCTTTGTGCTATAAGTTTAAGTATGTTGTGCATGTATTTTCATTCAATTCTAGACTATCTTTAATTTCTTTCATAATTCCCACCTGAACCAGTTTTTCATATAGTATTGAGTTGTTTAGTTCTCATGAGTTTGTAAACTTTCTTTTTTTTTTTTCTAGTGATGCTGATATCTAGCTCTAATCGACTGTGGTCAAATAAGATGCAGAATATTATTTTAATTTTCTTGTATCTGTTCAGACTTGCTTTGTATCTGAATATATGGCCAATTTTGAAGAAAGATCCATATGGTGGTGAGAAGAAGGTGTATTCTTTTCTGCTTGGGTGAAATGTTCTATAAATATTGGTTAGGACCATTTGGTTTATCAGTTAATCTCAGCATTTTTATGTTTAGTCCTGGTCTGGATGATCTGTCTATTGGAAAAAGTGGGGTATTGAAGTTTCCCAGTATCACTCTGTGAGGTTTATATGTGATTTAAGCTGTCATAGTGTTTCTTTTATGAATCTGGGTCTCCTTTTGTTTGGAGCATAGACATTAAGAATTGCAATGGACTCTTGGTACAGTTTTCATTTGAAGAGTATATTGTGTTCTTTTATATCCTGAGAAGTATATTTCATTAGGTAGTAAAACTCTACACCAGCTTGCTTTATATGTGTGTTTGCATGGAATATCTTTTTCCCTCCTTTTACCCTGAAGTGGTATCTAACTTTGATGTTAAAATGTATTTCTTAGATGCAGCAGAAGAATGGGTCCTGTTTTCAACACCCATTCTGTTAATCTGTATTTTCTTATTGTAGAATTGGGATCGTTGACGTTTAGAAATATAAGTGAACAGTGTTTGTTGATTTGTTACTTTATTGTTGTAGCTGGTCAAGGGTTACTTATTCTCTATGTTTTCTTGGGTGTAGATAACTGCTTTCGGATGAAGCTTCATTCTAGTGCTTTCTGTAGGGTTGGATTTATAAATAGACATTGCTTACATTTGGTTTTATCATAGAATGTCTTATTTTCTCCATTTTGATAAAAGGTTTTCAGGGCACAATAGTCTTGGCTAGCATCTGTGGTCTCTTAGATTCTGTAGAACATGCTGGCATTCTGTGAGTTCTCAGTGATCTCCCATTTCCTTCTCTCAGCACTCCCAATGATACCTCTGATATCCTATCTGTCTCTCAACTTCCTGAGAGATTTGTTCGTTATTTTGTTAACTCTTTTTATACCCACTGGGTCTAGTTAGGATTTCCAATATGCACACACGTGTAGAGCCATTCACTGGAACAGGGGAATCCAACCTTCTGTCCTTTCTTCCCAGCAAGTATCAGTTACCAATAGCTCTTCAGTAAGGGGTTAGGCCTAAACAACACCTCACCTATTATATTTTAAGATATGGCTGGTGCATACTTATGAATGCAACAGCCATATCAAATCCAAAAGGCAACATTTCCCAGCATGCTTCCCCATCCTCTGTGCTATCACCCCTTATCTCCCTAGAGGCTATGCTATCAGGAGTCCTTAAAGCAATTTCATTGCACTCTGAATAGGTGAAGCCCCTTTTAGCTTTGCTCTGTGGCTTTTGAATGCCTCCTACCAGCAGCTCTGTTTACATAACCAGCTGAGAAAAATCATCTCCAAACCTGCAATAGCAAGGTGACTTTGAAGCCACCTGTACACAAGGTTCCACTTTCAACATTTCCTCCAGAAGTGTACAGAGAATGGGTATGAAGATCAAAAATACCAACTATTGTAGAATCTATATCATCACTGTAAAAATACAATACCATTATTTTGTCTACTTTAAGTCAGAACCCAGAAGTTTCTCACAGTTTTCTCTCTTCACATTCCCTGGGGAAATATCCACAAAGGTACCAACCAGTTAGTTCAGGGAGAATCTGGAAGCCCCACTCACTCACCAGAGAGAGTGATTGAAATTTTGGCAGTGTACATAGGGCTAGACTAATTTCTTGGGAGAAATGATGGAATGATCTTTCCTTACCCAATATTGCAGGAGCATCCTAAGCTAGTGATGGCAGATACAGACTGAACCACATTCTATAGCAAAATCTCCACAATGGGGATAGGCTGCATTCATTTTCTTTGTTTGGGATTTGGGTCCCTAAGAATGCAAGTGTCCTCTTTAGTTCTTACCTCAGTGTGAGCTGCTGAAAGGCAAGGACAAGAGTTTTAATTTCATCTCTCTGCCTCTAATATGGAGTTCTCTGAATTTGATTCCAGTATTTGTTGAGATTTCCCAGGCACTAGATGCAGCCTACCAATATGAGGATTTAAACAAGTTGAGAGGCCCTATGAAAGGAATGAGAGATCCAGATAACAGTCAGAAAATTAATCTATTTTCCCTCCCTTGGCTGCAGGGAATTCAGTATTATCTGCTGAGGGAATCATTTTATTTTAAAATTAGACTTCATTATTAATACTGATAAACTGGGAAATAACAAAGCCTGGCATAGATTCACTTATTTTGCATTGCTGCTGGTTTACATTCATGCTGCTATCAGCTCGTAAATTAGCATATCAAATATTTAAATCAACATTGCTCTGCAGTGCCGTTGAATGACTTTGGGGCAGTTACCCAATGTATAAAATACTTTTCTTTTTTATTTTAATATTTTTATTTGGTTTTATTACTTATTTATTTTGAGACTAGGTTGCATATATATCAGGCTAACCTCATGGTGAGGAAGACCTTGAACTTGTGACCTTCTGACTCTACTTCTTAAGGGAGTGTTGAGATTCAGGCATGCTCTTTTGAGCCTGTTTTATGCAATTCTGGGGAATGAACTTGGGGCCTCCTTTTGCTGGATGAACATTCTACCAACTGATCTACATCCAAAGTCCATAACATTTTCTTCTTTTGAGTTACATATAAATTATACTTATATATTACATGTGACATACACATGCAAATATATATATATATTTAACTCATATATATATTTATCTCATATATATGTGTATATATATACATATACACACACACACACACATATATATATATGGGGAGAGAGAGAGAGAGAGAGAGAGAGAGAGAGAGAGAATATGAGGGTGATAACATTGGAATATTATGTTATTTGGAAATGCTTGCAAAACACATTTTTGAGCCACATAAAAAATTGACTTTAAGATTTCATTCTTAGGCCCCACATCTCTAAAATGCCAAGTGTTATGTGTATAAGATCAGAAATTAAAGATCACATACTGAATTGTCACCATTTGTATAGAAATGAGTTGGAACTAGAAACTTGCTGTGAGCATTGAGACATGGATAAAACTTATGAAATGTGTCTACATGTTCTAAGTGACTTGGAATTTCCTGATGTGGCTAAGTGATGTTTTCTCTCTCTCTCTCCCTCTCTTCCCTCTCTTCCCTCTCCCTCTCCCTCTCCCTCTCCCTCTCCCTCTCCCTCTCCCTCTCCCTCTCCCTCTCCCTCTCCCACCCTCTCCCTCTCCTCCCTCTCCCCCTCCCCCTCCCCCTCCCCCTCCCCCCTCCCCCTCCCCCTCCCTCTCCCCCTTCCCCTCTTCCTCTTCTTCTCCCCGTCCCTCTTTCTCTCTGTCTCTGTGTGTCTGTGTGTCTCTCTCTGTCTCTCTGTCTGTCTCTTTTCCATAATAATTCTAAGAACTCAAGATAAGAACTTACCAAACAATTTCCAATATTCACAACTTGGAGGCTCATAATCTTTGTGGCTTTCTTATTTGATTTGTAAATCACAGCTTATTTAATCATCAGCTACAGGATTGACATCTGTATTTGAACTCACAGCAAGCACATGATAAATAAGAAACTGTCTAAGTCAACTCTTAACCTCTGGATAGAAGTAATAGAATATGCTAAAAGTGCATTATATACTTGCATAAAATAATCATACATAACCTTGTATAATGAAAATATTTTTATTGTATAAGTAGAAAACACCATTTAATTAGCTTCATTCATTTAGATTAAGTATTTCATAACTCCCATTTCTCAAAAATAAATCTTATAGTAATTTGGCTTTAGATGTGAACCTGTGAGGGTCATAAAAGTTTCATGAAATAGAGTTACTGCCTCCATTTCTTGTTAAGTTTTCATTTATTCATTGGCTATTTGGTAGAAAAATTAGAGGCTCACTGGAGAAGTGAAAAAGCAGTGAGTTTAGTCTGTAGATGCCAGGGTTAGCATTCAGATTGAGTGGGTGAGAGACTGAGGGTTGAGTTAACACCAGCATTAGGGTTAATACAAGGCCAAGGGTTACTTTTGCATCCAGATTATGAGATTGGGCTTAATCTTAAGAATAGGGTTGGGGTTGGCTTTAGAGTTAGGATTCATATTGGAGTATCAGATTAGTGTTAAGGTTCACATTAGGTTTAGGATTATACTCAGTGTTAGCATTAGGCTTAGGGTTCATATCAGGTTTTGAGTTATTTTGGCCCAACACAAATTTGTAAAGTTATTTAAAATATCATGAGGTTTTTTTACCCCCTTTTTCCAGCTCAGATGCATGATTTTTTTCAATGTAACCTTTGTAAATGACATCATGTTGCAATGTTGAAATATTGGACACACTGTAATCCTCAGACAGCATGTTGATGTTTTAAGGATACCTGTACCCTATAGGGTCACTGTGAACTCCAAACACCAGCAAAACTTCTTCACATCTCTAGACTTTTCTGATCTAAATCCGGGTGTTCACCCTAGAAATGGTTCTGGATAGAAAACCTGTTGCCTCTCCTACTCAAGAACTTCAGAATAACTTCCTTATGAAGGTAAATGGGTCTTTCTCTTAAGTATCAGCCATGCAGAAAAAAGACGTGCAGCCATTTCGCTTTTTGAGTGGTTCACTTTTTAGTTCTTAGAAATTTCTCCCTTACTGTGGCAGTGTGACAGATCCGAGAATGGAGTTTGAACCTGGGATTTCAAGCATTGGTCTCACCGCTCACTTTGCAGTTAGTTAGTAGCACTTTATGACTGCATTCCATCAGCATATTAAAACACACACATGTAAAGTGGGGCATATTCTAATAGAGAGGAGTCTTACTTCCTTCTGAAGCTGAGGAGCAAAGTGGAAAGCATCCTTTTCCTTCTGCTGGAAGAGAAAGTGCTCCAGAAGAATGCATCAGAGCCACTGGGGATTCTGAGAGCTTCTTTGGACCTCTAAGCAATGATTTTACTTCTTTGATGCCATTTGTCACCAAGAATCTTAATATTTTAATATTCTTTTTGTCCCTCTGACAAAAATCTATGCCATCATCCAAGAAAGGCAGGAAGTGTTTGTTTTGGCCCATAACTCAAGGAGATACAGTCCATGCTGTTGGAGAAGTCTGGCATCAAGAGCAGGAAGCTGGAAGGTCATGTGGAGTCAGCAAACAGAGGACAGATAGGAAACATGGCCAGGCTGTAAAAGTTCAAGGTCCGTTCTCAGTGACTCACTTCCTCCAGTGAGATTTCACTTCCTAAAGATTCTGCAGCCATCCCAAATAGTGCCAAAATCTAGGGATCAAATGTTCAAACAGGTAGGCTTTGGGGAGACATTTCATATTCAAACCACAGTACCAAGAATAGCGTGTGTGTGTGTGTGTGTGTGTGTGTGTGTGTGTGTGTGTGTGTTGTTACTGCTCAACTGTCCTGTCATTCTTCAAAGTTAAAGTGCTTTAAAATCCCCCACCAGTGGTCATGACCAGCCCTTCCAGCTTTCCACCCCACCCTCATGCTGAGTAGTAAGACAAGTCCTTACTACCACCAGCATTTCCTGCTTTATTGTAAACTCCAGGAAAACTGGTCAGCCAGCCCTGTTCTAGCATCCAGATTCCTCAGGTGTTTGGGAACCTAGCTCTAAGAGTTCTTCCCTCTCTTACCTCATTCCCTGAGAACCAACCGCACTCAGCTAGGAACCAATTCTACATTTTTAAAATGACTGATTGATTGATTGATTGATTGACATCTCATTGACATCTCAAAGGTTGCCCTCCTCCCAGTCTCCCCTCACAGATTTCCTCCACCTAACTTCTCTTTCTTTTGCCTCTGAGAATACAGCTCCTCTCCCCAGAATCTCCCCACCCTGGTGCATCAAGTCTCTACAGGATTAGTTGCATCCTCTCCCACTGAGGCCAGACATGGCAGCCCTCTACTACACATGTGCTGGGGATCTCAGAGCAGCCTATATATACACTTTGGTCGGTGCCTCAGTTTCTGGGATCTCCGAGGGTTCTAGATAAGTTGACACTGTTAGTCTTCCTATGCAGTTGTGATATTCTTAAAGGCTGTTAATTCTTCTCTTAACTCTTCCATAGGGGTCCCCATCTCTGTTTAATGTTTGTCTGTGGGTATCTGCATGGATCTTAGTCAGCTACTAGGTAAGCCTCTCAGAGGGCTGCTATGCTAGGCTCCTGTCTGCAAGCACAACAAAGCATCATTAATACTATGAGGGATTGATCCCTGCCCATGGGTTGGGTCTAAGAATGGGCTGGTCACTGATTGGCCACTCCTTCAGTATCTACTTCTTCTGTGTCCCTTCAATTTGGGGTCAAAAGTTTTGTAGGTGGATTAGTGTTCCCATCCTTCCACTGAGGGTCCTGTATGAGGTGGTCTCTTGGTTCCCTATCCGCGCTATGGGCATTTTGGCTAAAGTTACTGCATGGTGGGGGATATTCTAGGAAGTCCAGAGACCCAGGATGATGGAGGCTCCCAATTCTGCTTCTGTTCTTGGAAGGCTCTCCGTTGCTCCTGAACCCAAATATTCTTGTGTCATTTCCTGTTCCTGTGACAAATTACCCTGACAAAGGCAACTTTGAAGGAAAGGAAATTCAGTTGACCTAAAATTGCAACTTATATTCTGTCATTGAAGACAAGTCAGGGTAACAGGAATTATAGGCATCTAGACACATCCACAGTCAAGAGCAGGGAGCAAATGAATGCATGCGTGCCAGTACTCAACTCACTTGCTCCATTCCTACAGTCAGAAATGACACCTCCCATAGGCTACATCATCCAACCACAATTAACATAATCAGGACAGCTACCCAAAGACACACCCACTAGGCAGGCTGATAGACAATCCCTCATTTTTACTCCCTTCTTAGGTGATTCTATGTTGGGTCAAGTTGACAATTCAAACTAACCATTACACCAGAACACGAAGATATTCTCACAATATTCAGAGCAAACATTGCAGAGGGAACAGTCCAGGAACTGGTGTGCTATATTGCTCCAGAACTCATTTTTGCTACCTGGATAATGTATTCCCTTTACCACAGTCCTGTATTGTCTTGACTTGTACTACAGGTGTAGCCACACATGTTAAAATGTGTCTCTCCCAAGGCAAAGAAGAGAAGCTGTAGCTTCCTTGAAACAAAATGAAAGCCAGTTCCAACTCCCTGCCTGCTCCCAGTGACTGGAAATTGCCTGCTTCCTGAAGTAGCCCATAGCAATATGGTAGAGGGGTGGAAGGCTTAGTCGTTAGCCTGAGTTAGAACCTACTCTACCCAGCTAAGCTGAGTTGACCAGCTCGGTCACATTGCTCTGGCTGTTCAAGCTAGAACTTGTTGAATATCATAGTGCACCCAACCCTGGGTTGTTAGAATTTACAGATTCTAAGAGTGAGGTTAGGAGACTCTAGGGTAACTATTTTACATGGCCTTAGCACTAAAGTTGCCCCAAGAAAAGAACCCAATACAATATAAACTACTTTCAGACTATTTCTCTGTTGCTGGAAGTCTGCCCCTTACCACTTCCCCACAAGTGATGGATCTGTCTCTGAAGGCACACTGAGCAATTCTACACCTCTCTCTCAGGGAGACTCTCACCTACTCTTCACAATTATGCTCCATTGCTTTAAATAACCAGCTTCTGCTGTTGCATGGTAAGACACAGGCCATGTCCATTCACCACCCTGATACATCTCGTTTTGCCCTAAGCCCCTCATGTGTAGCAACTGGCCAAACATAATTGTCTACCTGCACCAAGAAGAGCTCAATAAAATCCTACCCTGTTATCCCCTCTCCCCCTCTGCCAAACAGGATACGAAGCTGACTAGGTGTGTGATCAAGTGCTCCACTATTCTACATATTCCAGTCACTAACCACCGCCACCTCACTGCCACATATAAGTATCGTGTGCTCTTCCTGTACTGTTGATAGTGATTTTCCACTCAAGGGCAGGGCAGCATGTTGACTTAGGATGAGACATACCTGACTGGATAAATTCCATCCTAACCCAGCCCTTCAGGTTCTCAGAGCCTTCTGGACCCTGAGTCTGTTGCTTAGCAACCCAACAGTTATGTTTTCTAACCTGTTCTCTGTCACCTGAACATATGGTGAAAAGGCAACTCTTCCCAACTGGAAGATGAGAAACGTCATGCCATTGTTTCTACAGCTAAATGAACTCCACTGGCAAGGAGCTACATTTCTGAGCTCATTTTCTTTGTTTGTACACAGGGAGATTTTGGTCGATAGTCTATAAATGTCTCCAGCTCTGCATATCTGTGTGATTTTACCTCCATACAATATAGAAATATCCTTATTACTCTTATGATTTACCAGCCTTAAAGTTACTATTGGCACATTTTTACCTTTTATATTTTTCTTTCTATGAAGTATGCCAAAAGAGACTGTATTCCAACTGATATACAATCACAGACAGCATTTCCTGTAAGATTTATGATCATGATTCTGTCTTAATCTAATATTAAAATATGAAAGTTAATTCACTAGTGCTGAAGCCTTAAATTAGAAGATATTAGGAAATTAGGAAAGCGAGGGATTTGTATCTCTCGGGAAGAACAACTGAAGAGTTTGGTAAATTTGATCAGTTGGCAAGAAGGCCTTACATTGAGAATAGAATTCAAAGAAACTGGTGATATACTGCTCAGTTAATCTTGATAATTTAATACTATGAATTTAGTTCCTTCAAGATGTCCTTACACTTAGATGTCCTTTCTAAGTTGGGCAGGCTCAGATCTGAACTTAGGTTAGTGATCCTAAGCCATCACCTACTGTGTCTCTAAGCAGGCACAGTAAGTGTCTAAGTGGTTCCCACTGGTAGAGAGGAACCGTGTGCTCCTTTGCTTGTGAAAGCTGAAAAGGTCCTGAAAAACAAGATGGGATTCCAAGGAACAGCACCAGTGCTGACTTCTGATCTATACACACACACCGGAGAGAAAGAGAGAGAGAGACAGAGAGAGAGAGAGAGAGAGACAGAGCGCCAGACAGAGAGACAGACATACACAAATTCATGCTTTCTCATTTATATTCTCTCCATCTCCCTCTCTCTTCCTCTTTCTTCTCTCTGTTAACCTCCGCATCCATCCCTAAAAAGGAAAGGCATCTAGGAGTTTGTAGGATTCTTGACGGCTTTAGCCTGGCAAACTCCCCTAACAAATGCCATCAGCAACACTGAGCTCTGGACTTTTCTCTAATCGTAGCATCATGACTGACTGCTCTTGTCAGCTATTGGAAATGAATTTTGATTGGTTGATTACTGTAATGAATTATTGTAATCAAGCTTTGCTCAGATTGCTTCAATTGTGGTTTCCTATCCAGATTGTAAAATAAGTCATAATCTTGATGGTCAGAATCTTCACTTCTACATTATGACCACATCTCATTTAAAAAAAAAAAAAAAAAAGCTTATGTTTTAAATCAGGGATACACAGTAGACACAGTAGATACAAACAATTACTATGAAATACAAAACCTTTTACAACTCTCTCTCTCTCTCTCTCTCTCTCTCTCTCTCTCTCTCTCTCTCTCTCTCTCTCTCTTTAAACTTAGAGATCACAAATTTGGCACTGTCTGGCCAGCTACCACCAAGTATGCACCTATCTTTCCTGCGATGTGCTCATCTGCCTTCTCAGCACTGGGATTACAGACATAGACTTCTGAGTATTACATATTTTACGACTTGCTACAGATCCAAACTCAGGCTGTCATGCTAACATGCTAAGCAGTTTGCTGATTGAGCCCTATCTTCAGCTGTTTAATGCTCTCATTGGTTTTATGAACCTGAGAGAGTGAGACCTAAACTTTATTCGGAGCATCTGACAGTTCATACTCTGAGGGTTAAGAGGAGTCACCTGAGTAAAGTGTTGAATCACAAGGATAAGCCAACATGGTAAAAATGAATTTTCCCATATATAAATATGGGTAGAAAGAGCTGAGGTAAATCTACTTCTATCCACTACACTTGGGGAGAGCACATAAAACACATTTCGAGAGCAATTCTGTATTTTAAAGAAACTGAGATCACAGGACTTTTACCTTGTTTTCTTGGACTTTTCTCACAAGCACTCAGAATTTTTACAGGACTCCACTTTTAAACTGTGTTCTGACATCTCCCCCTGCCCACATCTTTTTTATTTTTTAATGTCAGGATATCCAGAGTTCATTTGGATCTGAGATATTGGAGATTAATCTAAATGGCATGTGATGCATGACTTTCCTATAAGTGAGCAAACTGTATTATAACAGGGAAAGTGTTGTGTTTAATACTCTACCACCTAGAAGAGAAATCCTAACTATGTCCAGTACTGTTGGTTAAATTGTTATGTTGATAAAAAAAAATCTAAAGAATTGTTGGAAAAGAGACTCTTATGATCAGTAGTTCTGGTATCTGGTAAAACATAAGCCCATATGTGCCTTCTAACAGAAATACAGATTTATGATGTCCTGTGCAAATAGGAAGTGACTTAAATCCCAGGGAAAATTAAACACAATCACTTCTTCAAATGAATGAGCAAGTCTATTACAATCTCAAAGTCTAGTCATAAACACAGAGTCATTAATATAATAATTTCTCTGTAGTGCATAGGGTCTTAACTTGAACCCTCAGTAGGCAGAGTTCTGATGATGTGTTCAATATTCCCTTATGTTCTTCAACTAGAGTTTTGCTATCTTTCTGGTGACTTCCTCTGTCTCCTTACTGGTTCTTGATGGCTTGGGGCCAGAGGAACTGAAATGGACTCCATAATGTTTCAGTGGATACATCTGCAATGACAGATGCATACCCCTTCCTAAATTTCTTCTGGGGAAGCAAAATTAGGCAAGTTAATGCATCAGCTTGCTTATTTCCTTCGGCAATAAAACCAGGGAGGTTAGAGTGTGCACAAGTATGGGTCTATTGCTGGAAATAATCCTACAACATAAGCAGAATCTGAAAAGATATTTAGGGGGTTATGAGTTAACCATAATAGATGAATCAAAACAGCCAGTTCCACCTGTTTGGCTGAGGGGGAAAGTATTAATAGGTTGATGGCTATATGGACCATAAATCTCTCTGATACCCTTAGATGAACCATCAATAAAAAAAAGTGTCTGCCTGTGGAAGAGGAGAAGGTCAGACAATTTCTGTGAAAAAAATGCCATAGCTTACCAGCTGGATAATGATTTCTCATCCTTCTTTGGTAATCTGCAAATAAAGTTTGAAAATCAATAGGGTTCTGTAATGCTCTTAAAATTTGACTGTTATAATAGGTTAATATAACAGCAATGATCAAGTGCATATAATTGTTGACATCAGTTCCTTCCCTGATTTACTAATTGAGCAAGAAGAGTAGGGTAAACAGCTATCATTTTAGGGACCATATGGCGTAAATAAATCCATTCCAAAGGTTTATCCTCTTGTTCTATAATACCTATAGGAGACAATTTAGTGGGGAAATAGCTAAGTTTGAAGGCAGTTAAGGATCTACTTGATACACAAATACCTCTTTTAGTCAGGATTCAAATAGCTGTAGTTCTTTTCTTTGCCTTTTGAGATAATAAGTGGAGACTGTCCAATGCCGCCTCTCCTTCGAGAGTTTTAAATACATTATTGGTTAGTGCATAAAGTTAGCTTTTCGTAGGCTCTGCTAAAATCTCATCAGGAATTGGAGGGAACTTAAAAGCAGATTGATTATCAAACTCCCCACCCCATGCTTCATGGTCGCTTTCAGGTAATGGAGGATCCACATCTGAAGGATACTACAGAAAGGGAGCTGAGGGAAGCAGCACCAACATAAGTGGCATCATTTTTGCTTTTGATTTTTCCTGAATGGGGAATATCTCTATTTTTTTCTCTTTTACTAATTTTAAGGTTTGTTTTCTAGTTTATATTCATTTAAGGAATTAGGCATCTCTTCATTGTGATTATTATCATACTTATCTTCCTTAAGGATTTTAATAACAGTTCAAATCAATAATTTAATAACCCCAAATCAAGCAGGGATCTTTCCCCCCTATTTATATGACTTTCCAATATTCTTGCAGAATCTATGCAATGATTCTTCACCTAGAGTTCCTAGGGATAGTACTTGTGCTCCTGCTTCCTTTGGGACGAAACAAAATTAATGCTGATCATAAGGGGATGCCTTCCCTGGTTCCTCCCCCCTTATGCTCACTCACCTGCTTCTGTGAGGGTTCCCACTGTCTTTCTCATAGCTCACTGTAGGGCTCTGAATCATGGCACCACTTGTTTACTGCTCTAGTTGACAGCATGAACCTGGACAAGCAGAACCTAAAAATGAAGTAGACCAAATTCTCACACACTAGCCAACTTTATTCAGGGCACCAGATAATGTATGCTCTGGACATTAAAAAGGATCACCTAAGAAAACAGGGGTTTTTTGTTAGTTTCTTTTTTGAATGTTTTTGTTTTGAAAACGGTGTTGGGCTGGAGAGATGGCTCAGTGGTTAAGATCTCTGACTGCTCCTCCAGAGGTCCTGAGTTCAATTCCCAGCAACCACATGGTGACTCACAACCATCTGATGCCCTCTTCTGGTGTGCATAACTACAGCTGCAGTGTACTCCCATATATAAAATAAATAAATCTTAAAAAAAAAAAAGAAAGAGAAAGAAAAAGAAAAAGAAAACGGTGTTAAGTTCATGTACCCATTTGTTGGTTGGAGGTTTCATTTCTTTGATATTTAATTTCTGCAATTCTCTGTAATTTCTGGATATTATCCCCTTGTCTACAGTGTAGCTGGTAAAGATTTTCTCCCATGGGCTGTTATGCTGGTTCTTTCCTTTGCTCTACAGAAACATTTTGCTCTCCTGTAGTCCCATCTGTTGATGCTTGGGGTTGGTGTCTGGACTGTTGGTGTTCAATTAAAAAAGTCATTGCCTATCACAGTATCTTAAAGGGTATCCTTTGTATATTCTTCTAAAAGTTCTAGGTTTCAAATTAAGGTCTTTTATCCATATCGAACTGTCCTTTGTACAAGATGAAAGATATAAATCCAATTTCACCATCTTCAGGCAGTAACCTAGGTTTGTCAACACCATTTCTTGGTAGATGATTTTTTTTTCTGAAATATGTTTTGGCCTTTCTTTCAAGAATTGAGTAGACATAACTTTGCCATTTTATTTCTGGTTCATCTATTCTTTTCCAGTGGTCATCCTATTTTTTATGCCAATATTAGTCTGTCATCATCACTATACCTCTATAGTATAATTTGAGTTCAAGTATTATCATACCTGGAGCTGTGTTCTTAACCCTGATTGCTTTGGCTATCCCTGGTCTTTTGTGTTTTCATGTGAATTTTTGTTATTATTTTTTCTAAACCTGTGAAATATGACATGGGAAATTCAATAAGTATAGCATTAATTATATGCATTTAATTTTGGTAGTATAGACATTTTTCACAATATTAATTCTGTCTATTCAAGAATATAGTTTATTTTTTCATTGTCTGGTATCTTTGTAATATCTGTTCTCAATATCTTGAAATTATCATTGTAGGTATTTCTAGGTTCTGTAGTTAGATATATTCCTAAATATTTAATTTGGGGGGGGGGAGATTTCTCTTGAATAGAACATGTTTTCCTAATTTCTTTCTTAGAAAATAGACTGTGGTATAAATGAAGGCCACTCGATTAAAAAAATCACTGATTTCTGTATGCTGCATTTGTACTGTGTCTTTATTAGATCCAAGAGTTTTCTTGAATTCTCAGTAGTGTCAGTGGTGTCTTTTATGAGTAAACACCATATCATCTGCCTCCTCCTCCCCTATTATCCCATCAGTTTCCTATTCTTGTCTAATTTCTATAACCAAGACTTAAAGCACTGTATCGAATAAGAGAACAGAGAGGTGTACATCCTTGTCCTAGTCCTGATTTTAGGAGAGATGCTCCCAGTTTGTCTCATTTTAATATATGTTGGCTATAGATTTATTATAAATACTCTTTCTTATTTTAATATATGTTCCATTGCTGTAATGAAGTGAAACACCATGATCAAAGCAGCTTGGGGAGAAACGGGCTTTATTGGGCTTATGTTTCCTCATCACTGTTCATCATTGAAGAAGTAAGGACAGGAAGAACTGAAACAAGGCAGGAGGATGGAGGCAGGAACTGATACAAAGGCCATGGAGGGTGTTGCTTACTGGCTTGCTCCTCATGGCTTCTTCAGCCTGCTTTCTTACAGAAGCTAGGATATCTAGCCCAGGGATGATACCACCCACCATGAGCTTGGGCCTCCGACATCAATCACTAACTAGAAAAATTTCTACAGCCCCATCTCATGGAGGCATCTTCTCAATTGAGATTCTGTCCTCTCTGATGACTTTAGCTTGTACTGTTGGCATCACACTAGCTAGCATGTCCATGTGTTCCTAAAGTCTCCAGAACTTTTATCACAAAGGCGTGTTGAACTGTTGAAATGCCTTTTCATGAGAAATTATAATAATCAGGCGGTGTCTGTCCTTGAGTTTGTTTATATAGTGTATGGTATATAATATGTGTGTGTATGTGTGTGTTTATCCTTATACATACATTATATGTATATGTATGTATACATTTATAATGTTTTTAGCATATGTATTTATGTATGTTAAACCAACCCTGCCATTCTGGGATGAAGCCTACCTTGGTCTTAGTCATAGTGTATAATCTTTTAAATGTGTTTATGAATTCAGTTTGTAAATATTTTGTTAAGAATTTTTACATCTATGTTTCTCAAAGTTCTTCCTCCCTCTCCCTCCCTCTACTTCCCTCTCTTTGTAGTAGCTTTAACTAGCTTTGGTATCAAGATATCACTGGCTTTATAGAATGGGTGTAATAGTGTTCCTTCACTTTCTATTTTATGGAGCAAGGTAAAAAAAATTAATATGTGGTCTTCCTTAAAAGTTTGATAAAATTTAGCAGAGACTCTGTCTCTTCCTGGGCTTTTCTTCAAGGAGAGGCTTTTAATAACAGGTTCAACCTCGTTGCTTGTAATGGTCTGTTTAAGCTGTTTGTATCTTCAGGGCTTAATTTTGGTAGGCAATATGCTCTTAAAGATCCTTTTAGTTCTTCTTGGATATCCAGCTCTTCAGAGTGTTTGTGTTCATAGTAACTTATAATGATCTTATGGGTATCGTGGGAGTCAGTTATACTGGAACTCTTTTGATGTCTAATTTTATTAATTTGCATCTTCTTTTTTTGTCAGATTAGCTAATATTCATTTATTAAGGCCATTTTTACAAGCTTGAGGGATGGCTTATCTCTCAGGAGCACTTACTGCTTATTCAGAAGACCAAAGCTCTACTCCTAGAACCCATGTTGGGCGGCAACTCCAGCTACTAGATATCCAACTCATTCTTCTGGCCTAGGTGTCCATGTAATATGTATAAACACATACAGGAACATATATATATACACATATAAAAATATAAATAAGTATTTTGCCGGGCGGTGGTGGCACACGCCTTTAATCCCAGCACTTGGGAAGCAGAGGCAGGCAGATTTCTGAGTTCGAGGCCAGACTGGTCTACAGAGTGAGTTCCAGGACAACCAGAACTACACAGAGAAACCCTGTCTTGAAATAAATAAATAAATAAATAAATAAATAAATAAGTATTTTTAAAACTTTAAATACAACAGATGTTCAGATTGTTGAACATAGCTGAGTAAATATATGTAAGGTGAATGTTTAAGTGGCCAACATATAACACCTACTGATGAAATGATGATTAATTACTGCTAAATTCAGATTCTCCACTTATGTAACATCTTATACAATGCTCAAATGCATTTTGCTAAAAAAGGAAGGTGTCATAGCTCACAACAGTAGTGAGTGATCACAGACCATTTGAATTACCTGATATTGGGCAGTAATGGTTTCCATCACCTAACTATCATCTGTCTCTCACATAGCTGTCATTTACCTATCATCTGTCTCCCATATCTTTGTTATCGATCTGTCTGTGTACTAGTCTGCCCATCATTTATTTGTCTATTCCAGCTATCTGTCTGTGTAGGTTAAGTATTTTAGTTGCTGTGAGAAAACCTCTGACAAAGGCACCTTAAGGAGGGAAGGGTCTTTTTGGCTCTCAGTTCAAGGGATGTGGTCTCACACAATGGGAAAGAGTGGCATCTTATACAGTGATACCTTATACCATGAGGGAGCTGGGCATAGTAGGTCTACAGTAAAGAAGCAGAGCGATTTGAGTACTGGCGCTCAGTTGACTTATTCTTTTTTTTTTTTTTAAATCAGTTCGTAAAAAAGTGGGTGTTTGGATTTTTTAATGTGAATGGTTTCCTAGGCTCATATATTTTAATGCTTAATTCGTAGTTGATGGAATTGTTGGGAAAGAACTGGGAGGAATGCTGTAATGGAGGCGCTGTGGAGTGTTTTCAGAGAAGGGGTGTCATTGAAGGTAGGCTTTGAGCTTTGGAAGCCTATGCCATCAAGTTGGTGCTTGCGCCCCCTCCCCCGCTTCCATGCACTTGTGGATAAGGTGTAAGCTCTCAACCTCTGCTACACTGACATGCCTGCTTGCCTGCTGCCATACAGTCCATCATGATGGCCATGGGCTCCACTATGCTCTGGAACCATGAGCCCAAAATTAAATGCTTCGTTCATGTTGTTTCATCATGGCAACAGAAAAATAACTGAAACAGAGCAAGTCTTCCTTCCTTGGGTAACCTAGTCTCGAAACTCCCTTATAGGCCTTCCCAGGGATTTATCTCCTGAGTTATTCTGATCCTGTCAAGTTGAAATTAATTACTAGCAATCATACTTGACAAGCTGATTTCAGCATATTTTTACTGTTAAACTTTTATGTGGCATTTAAACTAGTGAGTGTAGGAGAAAAAGCATTCTAAATTTCATATTTACTATATAAAGGTAATATTAAATTAATGTTTCTTTTAATTATAAATATATGTATCAGCATAAAATTAATATAATTGTGGGTGTAATTTATAATATAATTATCAAGTTAATGAAATAAGAAAGAAATGAAAAATATTCCCCCATCTTGCCCTCTTCATTAAATCGCAATATTAGCAGAGAGACTTTGTTCTCTGTTATACATTTTGCTGTGTGTGTCTTTTTCTTAACTTGGAAGCAGATAGCATGATAATAGGTACATGTATCTGAATAAGAATGTTCATATCTCAGAACTTTAATATTTCATTATAAGAATTCACTGTAATCATGCATACCTGGATACATAGCTCTCATTTTATTGACTCAGTAATAGCTTGTCAGTGATCTGCCATTGTGCTGCTCCTTAGCTGAACATTTAGCTTGCTGCAATTAGCCACTGTGTTTTGGTTTCTCTGTTGTTCTACTAGAAGATCTATACATGGCAAGTATGTGTAAGTCATACATCCATTTGTTTGTTATTCGATATGTATTACATGCAAATATGACAAAAGCCCAGGAGAGGCCATGTCAGTTCACTACATCTAGGGATCAATGTGACTTGAGCCCTATGGGCTGAGCAGAACATGTATAGACTCTTGTTTTGAGACTTTCCAAACGAAATCCCCTTTTAGTCTCTTCTCAGGAGTAGTACTGTGAACTATGCTTCGCACTTTAGTCACTTTGAAAATAAAGACCAGCACTGTATTAGGTACTTTTCCTCATTTCTATGATAATACCCAACAAGAAGCAACTGAAGAAGGAAGCTTTGGTTTGGTCCACAGTTACATCACACACATAGTCAAGAAGTAGAGGGATAAATGCTCAGCTCACTGTCTCGGTTTTGCTCAGTCCAGAACCCAGCATAGGGTACAGTGATGTACACATTTATGGTGACTCTTTCCTAGTTAATTAGAACAATACAAACACTCTCTTGCAGACATACTCATTGGTGTGTCTCCTAGGTGATAGCAGATCCCACAAAGTTAGCAATCAGAATGAACATCCCAGATCCCAACAGCCCCTCAAGCACACATGACTCTTTAGCTCATTACTTAACAATGGGTGTGTAAGGGTTCCCTCCCCTTCTCCCTCACCCAGTGGCCTGGCTTCCACTCCATTCATGATAGAAGCATATTTGTGAATAAGGAAGGTTGTTCCTCTGCACACGAAGAAATCAGAGCAGTTTTAATTTTCTCTTTGCTAATTCAGTCTTAATTCACGAGTGGTGATTTTGTTCCTCATGCATGACTGAGACTCAATAACATTTTCAATAAACTGTGTTGTAGTCATTGTGACACTTGTCATTATCTGTCCTACAGACTTCTCAGCCCTGACTCCTAATTAGAGTGTCCTGGCCACTCATCGTTTCTAATTCATAATGTCAAGATGTGTTTGGATTTAATAGATTAAGCCATCAGGAGAGGACTTGAGATCAAAAGTCAGATGGTTAAGTGTTTTTAAAGGCCATTTTTGCACATCACTGAATGAAAGGGGGAGAGCTGGTCAGAATGCTTTCTTTGCAGTGTAATATTGCTCTCCAAAGGACATAATTGTTTCATAATTTAAAATGTAAAAACTAAATGATAACAATTGTGTGTGTGTTCCCTGACCCTGCCTTCCACACAGTTTAGTTTAATTAAAACTCTTAAAAATGAATTTTCAGAAAGGCAAATGTTACACCTGTAGTCAGTGGGAGTGAGAAGCAGTTATCCTTGGGGTCTGATGCCAGCACCACCTCCAGGGTCTGATGCCAGCACCACCGCCTGTTGCTTCAGTTCTGGCTAGCCATACAGGCAAACAAGCTGACCTTCTCTCGCTCTCCTTCCATCCCCTTGCTGCTCTCTCACCTCCTTTTTCTCCCTGTTTTTCCATATATGAATCTATCCTGCCCAATTTTCTCTCAGGTAACATTGTAATTCCCTGGCCTGTGGGAGGGAACCTACAAGAAACAGGTATGTAAGAGCAACATTTGAACATTTTCCTTAGTTATCCTTTCATGGGAGATATGTGTCTTGCTGTTGTATAGAAGAACATTCTAGAACTGAGACTTTAATGAGAAAGACTGATCAGTAGCTTATGAGTCTCAAGCTGAGCAAGGGAAAGTCCCATTGTGGGGTTGCACGGACAGATCCTCAGTTAAAAAGAATCGTTTTCCTGATTCCAAGTTATGTGCATCTTAACCTTTCCTAGCTTGTGGATTGATTGTAGATTTTTTTTAAAAAAAGAGTTTTTCTTAGTTTGTTTGTGTTTGTTCATTTTGTTTTGTTGATTGTTCGAGACAGAATCTCTGTAGCCCAGGGTAGTTGTGAACTCCCTGGAACTTTGTGCCTCAGCCTCTTAAGAGCTGGTAGTAAAACAGTACGTCACCATGATCCAGTATTATTCTTTATTATTTTCTGTATTAGCTTTCTTTATTAAAGAGATTTATTGTTATAGTTCCATAGATACTTAGAGCTTTCACTTACCAAGTCCAACCTCCCTGTATCTACTGTCCTACGGGTTGTAAGAATCAAGCCAAGGTTGTCAAACTTGGCAGCAAGTGCCTTAACCTGCCAATCTATCTATCTGGTTCCTGATTTTGGTTTTTGAAGTGACCTCCTGTGATGATGACAGCTTTTTTCTGTCAACTTGACACAACCTAGAGTCACCTGACAGTGTGAGACTCAAAGAGGCACTGTCTAAATATTGCTCCGTGGGCATGTCTATAAGACATTATGATGACATTAACTTTAATGAGAAGTCCCACTCACCGTGTGTGGGGACACTCTCTAAGTGGAATATAGGTCTGTATAGGTGAAAATGGGGCCTAAATAGAGGTTGTCATTCATTGCATGAATGTGTATGAGTCTTGACTCCAGTTGATATGTCCAATTGCTTCAAGTTCCTACTGCTGTGACTTCTCTGCCATCATGATCTATAAGTCATTATTATTATACAAATAAACCCACTTTTCTTCATTTTTAAGGGGTAGAGGGCTGGGGTATTTTTATCAAATCAACAAGAAATGAAATGAGAAGATGGCTATACTCTACCCCATCAGGACTGTAGCAATCTCTTCTATTCCTGTCAACTGTGCTTTAGAGTACATATAGTTAGGTGTTCTGCTGTTAACTACACACAGTCTACCATTGTATTTTCTTGTTTAAGTGACCACTCTATGACTGTCTAGTGACAATCATGTTTCCACACTGATTTCTCAAAAAATCTGATCTAAGCAGGGTGATTACTACTAATTCAAGTTTCCACTTGCTTAGAAAATCATTTTCATAGTTTGTTTTCCTTCTTTTTGTACTAATCCATCTGCCAATCTATATCTTTTACTTGGAGAATATGTTCCATTTACGTACAGGCAGGATATCATTGATCTGAAAAGACATAGTCCTAGAATTTTATATTTTGCTTAATTATCATAGATATTTTTTGTTTTGGTCTTCTCTTTCAGCTCATATCTGTGATATGATAGTGACATAGTTTCATTTCTATTACTGTGATAAAGCACCCTGTCCCATAAGAAAAAGGTTTGTTGGTTATTATTATAGGGAAAAGGTCCAATAAGGAAAGGGTTTATTTGGCTTAAAATTTCCAGTTACCATTCATCATTAAGAACATTTTAGTCAAGGCAGGAAGTCAAGCTAGTCACAGAATAGCTACAGTCAAGAATGCACCCACGCTGCCTGCTTGCTTGCTCAACAAGCTTCTTCTACTCACACAGTTCAGGGCTCAGTGCATAAAACAGTGCCACTTATATCCAGTGCCTCTTTCCATCCCAATTAATGATGTGATGTAAGTGAGAATGAGGCCTCCAAAGAATTACATATTTTAATATTTGCTTTCCAGTTGGTGGACTGTTAAGTAGGATTAGGAGGTATGGCCTTGTTGCTTGAAGAGATGAGTCACCCAGGACATGCTTTGAGGTTTCAAAAGCTCTCACCAGGTTCAGGCTCTTTCTCTCTGCCTCCTGCTTCTGGATTAGATGTAATTTCTCAGCTATCACAGTAGCACAGTGCCTGCTTGCCTGCCTGCTTGCCTGCTTGCTTGCCTGCCTGCTGTCATGCCATCATCATAATCACAGACTTACTTTCTGAAACTGTAAGCTGGTCCCCAAATTAAATGCTTTCTTCTATAAATTGTCTTAGTCATGTTGTCTCATCAAGCAATCAAGACAATCCCTCATGACACACTCAAAGCCTGATCTAGATAATTCCTCTATTTGAAGCTTATCCTCGGGTGATTATAGATTGTGGTGAATCAATAATTAAAAGCCAACCAGCAGAGGTGGTTTAGTGAATGGATAATGTTTGGTACATTTGTGCACCTTTGCTTCTGGTAAGATAAGGTTTTCTTGTGTTTCCATGACTACAACCTATAGCTACCTTTCCTTCATTTCTGCAGATCAGATTCTTATAACCATTATTTGTCAGGCTGGTTTAGAAGTCAGTGGTTCTCTGTGTATTTTTGTTCGTTTGTTTGTTTGTTTTTTAACTTGTCTTGGCAAGTATTTCCTTCCTCTCCACTTCAAGAGGATAGCCTTGCTGAGTGAAGAATCCCTAGCTGGCAGTGTCTTTGCTTGGTTTTCCATTCAGTAGTTAGAAGTTATTCCCCTCCTTATAAGGTTTCTGCTGAGAAATCTCTTGTTAGTCTAATAGGATACCCTTCTCAGTGGCTTGCAACTATTTTCTTGCAGACTAGGGATTTCATTTTTTCTCCTACTGTCAACATTTAACTGTGCTGACCTGTAGTGAAGATCTTTTAAGGTCATGTCTGTTTGGAGTTCTGTCATCAGTGTTCTGTACATGGCCGTCCACATCTATGCCAAGATTAGGGCACTTCTGTTACTATCTAGTGAGCAAGCTTACTAGATCTGTAGAGATCTTCCCTTTTGGTTTGAGTGTTAAAGAAATGTGGACCATTTGGGAAGCAAAGGCAGGAAGTGCTACAAAGCAAGACCTTAGCTCCAAAGCCAGCCAACCAGCCAACCAACCAGCCAACCAGCTAACTGACCAGCCAGCCAACTAACCAACCAAACAACCAACCAGCCTACCAACCAACCAACCAACCAACCAACCAGCCTACCAACCAACCAACCAACCAACCAACCAGCTAACCAACTAGCCAGCCAACCACCCAACCAGCTAACCAATCAGCCAGCCAGCCAGCCAACCAACCAACCAACCAACCAATCAATCAGCCAACCAGCCAACCAGCCAACCTGCCAATTAAAAATGGTAAAAAGAACAACAACAAAAAAAAGAAACTTTAAAAGTTGTTTTGTGCGCCGCACCAACCCTGACCAGCAGGAATTAAGACACGGAACAACCAGTTCCTTCTCACAGCAGTTTACTCAGGATGCTTAGCAGTTGGTAGTCAAGATGGCGAGCCCGCGAGCCCTTCCTGGGCGCAGCTTATAAACCCTGCCAGCAGCCCATGAACTCATGCCACGTGCACCATACAGCTGAGGTCACTAAACAGCAAAACAAGCTATGTGGGATAAACAATATATTTATCAGAGTGTGCTTCAGCTGTTATAGGCTTTTGAAAACCAAGTCTTTCATCAGGGTATATGGTTCCAGATGGCTGCAAAGTTGATCTAGCTGCTTTCTAGCTGCTTTCTGCTTAAAGTCAGCTCCCAACAGTTTTGTTTAATGCTATCCAGGGGCCTTAAAAATCTTTTTCTTGTTTGTTGGTTCTCTGTTGGCTTCCTTTTATCCTTTGTGCCTTTGTGTGTGTGTGTGTGTGTGTGTGTGTGTGTGTGTGTGAGAGAGAGAGAGAGAGAGAGAGAGAGAGAGAGAGAGAGACAGACAGACAGAGAGAGAGAGAGAGAGAGAGAGAGGAGAGAGAGAATGGATGAATGAATGAACGAACGAATGAATCTGCCTACTTGTCTTCATGCTTGCTTGTGATGTTTCAGATTGGATATTCTTTCTTCTGCTTGATTTGGACTCTTGTTGGAACTTTCAAGTATACATTTCCTGTATCTTACTGAACTTTCTCTAAGATATCTGTTTGGTTCTTTTACAAAATAAGTAAATAAATAAGCCTGGGATGACTATTTATTTGTGTTCTGTTGGATTGCACTGAGCTTCTGTATGCTCATGCTTTTTATTAATTAATTAATTAATTAATTATTTTATTTATTTACATTTCAAATGTTGTCTCCTTTCCTGGTCTCCTCTCCACGAATCCTGCATCCCAATCCCCCTCCCCTTTGCCTCTAAAAGGGTACTCCCCTTCCCACCTACCCACCTACTCCTGCCTCACCCCTCTAACATCTGCTTTCTCTGGGGCATCAAGCCTCCACAATACCAAGCACCTTCCCTCTCACTGATGCCAAACAAAGCAGTCCTCTGCTACATATGTAGTAAGAGTCATGGACCAGCCCATGTATATTCTTTGGTTGGTGGTTTAGTCCCTAGGAGCTCTGAGGGGTCCGGTTAGTTGATACTGTTGTTCTTTCTATGAGTTTGCAATCCCCTTCAGTTCTTTCATTCCTTCCCCTAACTCAATTCTTCCAATGGGCTCAGTCCTATGGTTGGCTGTGAGTATCTGCATCTGTCTTAGTCAGGTGATGCAGAACCTCTCATAGGACAGCTATACCAGGCTCCTGTCTGCAAACATAGCTTAGCATCAGCAATAGTATCGGAGTTTGGTGTCTGTGGATGGGATGGACTCCAAGGTAGGGCAGTCTCTGGATACCCTTTCCTTCAGTCTCCGCTCCAATTTTTTCCCTGCATTTCCTTTAGACAGAAAGAATTCTGGGTTGTGTGACCCCCATCCCTCTCTGGGGACCATGCCTATCTACTGCAGGTGGTCACTATAGGTTCTATCTACCCACTGTTGGGCATTTTGACTAATGCCGTCCCCACTGGGTCCTGGAAGCCTCTGGCATCCCTGTAGTCTGGGACTTTCTAATGGTTCCCACCCCATTCCCCACTCCCATTGATGCACATTTCTATTCATTCTTATGGACCTCTGAACTTCTCTCCTGTCTCTTCCCATACCCGATTCTACCCCTTTTTCCCTCCCACTCCCCTCTCCCATCCAGGTCCTTCCCTCCCTCTGCCTCCAACTATTATTTTGTTCCTCCTTTTAAGTGGGATTTAAGCATGCACACTTTGGCCTTCCCATTTGTTATGCTTCATATGGTCTATGCATCATGGGTATTCTGAGCTTTAGGGCTAATATCCCCTTACCAGTGATTGATTACATACAATGTATGTCCTTTTGGGTCTGGGTAACCTCATTTGGGATGATACTTTTCTAGTTCCATCCATTTGTGCAAAATTTGTGAAGTCCTCATTTTTAATAGCTGAGTAGTATTCCATTGTGTAAATGAACCACATTTTCTGTATCCATTCTTCCATGAGGGACATCTGGGTTGTTTCCAGCTTCTGGCTATTATAAATAAGGCTGCTATGAACATAGTGGAGCACGTGACCTTGTGATATGGTGGAGCATCTTTTGGATTTATGCCTAGAAGTGGTATTCTAGAAACCAAATAACCGTATTTTAAAAATGGGGTGCAGAGCTAAACAAAGAATTCTCAACTGAGGAATTTTGAATGGCCGAGAAGCACCCAAAGAAATGTTCATCATCCTTAGTCATTCGGGAAATGCAAATCAAAACAACCCTGAGATACCACCTCACACCAGTCAGAATGGCTAAAATAAAAAACTCAGGTGACAGCAGATGCTGGCGAGGATGTGGAGAAAGAGGAACACTCCTCCATTGCTGGTGGGATGGCAAGCTGGTACAGCCACTTTGGAAATAAATCTGGTGGTTCCTCAGAAAACTGGAAATAATTCTACCTGAAGACCCAACTATACCCTCCTAGGCGTATGCTCAAAAATTAAGTTCTTTTTCAGACATTCTACCCACTTCTCCCTCCTTGGATCTGTTGCTAGAAAGTCATTGCTTTTATGGGGAGGTGTCCCCTCCCTCCACAGTACTTGCTCTGTGTGATGCAGTACACCCATTAGGTTTAAGGTGTAGCTACCCTGATGGCTCTGAGGCAGACACCCATGGTCTGGGCAATGGGATACCTGTGTGTTTCCTGAAATAGGGATGTGCATGATTCGCTGACTACATTCAAACAGTGGCTCACTTTTCACAGTGGCTTCTGGCTACAGTACACTTAGAGTCTACTGGGAGATGCTGTGAATTCCTCTTCCAGAGCAAATCTACTGTGTAATTTTAAGGTTGCTTATCTAAGCAGGCTGCTAATCTGAGAGAGGGATGTGCAACTTTCCAGTAGCTTGAGAAGCCAGTTTCTGTGGTGATGTGGTTTCTTTGCTGGCCAGCTGTAGAGCTGGAAGGCAGGCATTGGAGCGTTTTGCGTCCCTCTCTATGCTGTTATGCAAGGCATAGGTGTGTGTAAACATGTGTGTGTATGTGTTGTGTGCACACACACACACACGTGTGCGAGCACATATCCACATGCATATGGGTACGTAGACATTCACATGGAGGTCAGAGGATAACTTTGGTTATCATTCTCTAGGCACCTTCCCCTTTTTGTTAGAGTCAGGTTCTGTCATTGACCTGAAACCTTACCAAGTAAGCTAAACTGCTCTGTCTATTGTATTTTCAGGGTTTCCCCTGCCTGTGCCAGGCATCTTGCCACATGCAGACGTGTGCACGTGTGCGCACGCGTGCGCGCACACACATACACATATCCAAATGTACATAGACACAAATGCACACATGTGTAAACGTGTAAACATACATACATGCCTACAGAAAAAGGTTTTAAATTATTTTTTCTTAATATAAACATAAACACAACTCCATTCTTTCTCCTTAAATGCAATTATCCTAATTAGGATTTTATTGCTGTGAGGAGATATCATGACCACAGCACTTCCTATAAAGGAAAGCATTTTATAGGGTGAGGCTAGCTTACAGTTTCAGAGGTTTAGTCTGTTATCATGGGAGGAAATGGAGTGGCATGCAGGCAGACTTGGTGTTGGAGAAGGAGCTAAGAGTTCTACATCTCGATTTACAGGCAGCAGAAGGAGACTGTGCCACACCATAAATCCCACCCTTATGGTGATATACTTCCTCCAACAAGGCCACATCTCCAATAGTGCCTCTCCCTATGTAACAAGCATTCAAACACCTAAGTCTTTGAGGGGGCATACTTATTCAAATGACCACAGTGTTTGATGTTTAGTGTGCACTTTTCTCAGATTTCCCATTGGAAATCATAATTATTTATAAGTGTTCTGACTTAAGTTAGAGATGACTCAGCAGTTAGGAGCACTTGCTGCTCTTGCAGAGGATCTGAGTTCAGTTCTAAGCTAAAGCTCACAATTGCCTGTAACTTCAGCACCAGAGGATCCAACACTATCTTCTGTCCTCCGTGAGCACTGCACTTATGGACACACACACACACACACACACTCACACACACACACACACTCACACACACAATTTTTTTCAGTGTTTGGACTCAAGTCAGAACAGAGGTGTCCCTGTCACTCAAGCTACTGTGCCCACAATGTCATACTTCTTAGGACAAAACTGAATAGGCAGATAGTGGGTTGCCTCCCAAAACGTTCAAGAGCCTACGCTGGCAGGATATCTGAACTGCACAGGGGGGATAGCAAAGTGGCCAAACGTAAGGTTAACTTTCTAAAATCAATAGCATTTTCTCAAGATGTCTTATGCCAATGAATAGCTAGGTAATATGTTAATTCCCAAGGAAATAGATCCCAATGAAGCACTGAATTTGAGTTTTCCCTGAGCAGAGCATACCTTGTTAGTGAGTTGGCTTATTTGTTTCTTTGTGTGTATGTAGGGGGTGTGCATGCTCAGGCATGCATATATGTCAGAGGGAACAGGTACACATGGATACATACAGAAGCCAGAGTACAACCTTGGACATTATTTGTCAAGAGCTGCATACTCTTATTTTGAGGCAGTGTCCCTTACTGACCTGGGGCTCTCTGACTGGGCCAGTTTGGCTGCTCATTGACAAGCAGGGATCTGTGTGTCTCTCCCCCAGCACTGGGTTTACAAGCACACACTAATGTATCTGATGGTTTTATTTATGTGGCCTCTGAGAATAAAATTCAGGTTTTTGTGCATATAAGGAAGGCACCCTATTGACTGAGCCATCTTGCCAGCCCTGAGAAGAGTAGACTACATGGTGTCTTAAGAACTATCTCACAATTTATAGGAATTCATATGGCTAAAAGACCTTATGATAGCATACTCATCCTTCAGTATCCAAGGGCATTGATTCTAGCACCTTATAGTCTGCAATTATCATCTCTTCTATAAAATGTCAGTGTTTGTATATGATCTATGCATGTCCCTAAACATCAATATTTTAAACCAAATGATTATAGTTATTAAATAAAACTGTCCATATTTATTAAGTAATATTGTAGGCATCTCCAGCTATTTAGGAGGTATTCTATGCATATCCTCAAATCCCTGTATCATTTTTCCAACAGGCTTTAGAAGCCTATGTATCTTGGTTAATAGATTTCCTTTATATTTTTCTACATATGAGAAGAGCCTCAAGTTGCACAGCCTCGTCCCTCATCTCCTGGCTGTCAGTAGAGATGGAATCTCCGTTTATTTCTGAGGAGTGTGCCTCAAGTCATCCCCAGGGTGCCTTGATTTGGGCCGGGCATCTTCTCATAACTTTCCTCATTTCTCTTTTTCCTCCTGAGAATCCCTACTCATAAATCACTTGTCCGCATATCTCTATTTTACCCTCTGCTTCTGGCAAATCCAGCTTTAGAGCTGATGTCCTTTTAAAATTACAAAGTTGAGAGTTGGAGAGATGGCTCAGTGGATAAAATGTTTGCTGCATACACATGAGAACCTAAGACCAGACCCCAGCATCCACATAAAAGCCAGGCATGGCAGCTCATGCATGCAGCCCAAGCACTGAGCGATGGAGCTGGACAGATTCAAAGGCTGCACGTGTCAGTCGGTACAAGCAAATTGATGGGGTTCTGGTTCAGGGAGAGTCCCTGTTGTAGAGAATAAAGTAGAAAGCAAGGAAGATATCTTAGGTCATATGTGACCTCTACATGCACACACAGAGGCATAAAAAGAGCACTTGCTTACACATGCTCAAATACACACAGATTCAACAAATAAAATAATATTATAAAGTTTAGAGATGCACATTTCAGAAAAGTAGAATATCATGGGGTACGGGAACATACTACAGGTCCTACCTCTCAGAAGTAATTATACCATTGGAATATTGGTATATACATCATTCCATATTTACATCTTCTAAACTTTCAAAACTCTAACTGAACAAGAATGAGCAGCTGTTACTTATTTTTTCCTCATGTATGAAGGTTTTCTTAACATTTTCCTGTATGTAATTGTAAGTTGTGGAATGGCAAGAGCGCCATTAGTGATGGAGAAAGATGGCACTGAAATGAACATGAAACTCCACATCCATGTTGCAGAGGGGGAGGATCTTCATTATGTGAATGTGTGTAGCATGAACTTATTATTAATCCCAGATGCACAGGAAAACATTAATAATTCACTGCATAGTCATACCTGATTCGGTTAAATGTACCATAATTTACCTAGCCATTCATTTCCCTGTTATTTTAGAGTTAGGCTGTTTCCATTACTGTCATTTAGACAAATTATATAAAGCAGGTTCCCAAAATTATTTAAGGTGGCTTAACTCATTCTTCTGCCTGAATTGTCATTCCTGATTAATGACATCAGGTTTTACCAGCTGTACCATGGCTGCAACCTCACAGGCTGATTCTTCAATCAGCTGTCCTCTTAAGAACTGTGACACCACACTGTGAGCAGTCTCCTATCAGCACAGGCTGTTAACCCATCCCCTGTTCCCCATCCTTCCTGATAGGGTTTAGGCAAAGGCCCGCATCACCTTTCACTCTCAGAGTTTCTTTCTCTGTTACAATGATAAAATAGTATGCCCAAAGCAATTTAAGGAAAAATGGGCCTATTTTGACCCACAGTTCAGGGGGATATCCCATCACTGTCATGGCAACAGGAGCCTGAGCAAGGTGGTCATAACACATCCACAGCCAGGAATCAGAGAAGATGAATCTGATGCTAACTGCTCTTCTGCTTGCTTTCTCCATTTTCTACAGTCCAATTCCTGCTCAGGGAAGGGCCCTGCCCACAGTTAAAACGTGTCTTCTTACATCTTTAACATAGACAAGCCTGTTCCCACACACATGCCCAGAGGACCATCTCCCAGGTGACTTGAAAGCCTATCACATTGTCTGTGAGAGCTGAGCATCATGACCACTGAAGTGAAAGTGACCGATTCCTGTATCTAGAATCTCCTCCTGTGCTCTGTTAGTATGCCCCTGTCTCCCACCCTCCTCTTCTACCTCTCCTAGCTAACCGTCTTGAACCAGAGCACACCACCCTTTCACACCTATTTGATTTGGCTTCTACAGATTTTTTTTTTAATTCCTAGAAAGGAAGCCTGAACATTAACTTGTCAAAAATGTATTCACCTTTCAAAATGAGCTCTGGCCCAGTAGGTCTCCTTTAGTAGGGTCTTAAGATAAAATCATATGGAAAGCTCCTTCTATTATAAAGCATTCTTATTTAAAGATTCATTTTTATTATTTCTAATTATGTGTCTCTATGTGAGTTTGTTTGTATACGTGAAGCGCTTACCAAGACCTTAGTTGCAGCCAGTTGTGATTCTTTTGTAGTGGGTGCTAAGAGCTGAACGCAGGTCTTCTGCCAGGGTAGTGCGTGTTCTTAGTCACTGAGCCATCTCTCCAGCCTCACTGCTCTGCATCTTGACATCACATGTGGCGTGGACCCCTGACTTACGATCTGCTAAGAGTCTGAGCTGCATCTCTTTATGCAATTTCATTGGCATGCTCCTTCCCTGCTTTAGCATACTTCTTGAGAAAGCTTCCTTCATAGATGACTACAGTCAGTCAAAGCTATATGCACATTTGCATATCACCTAAAGTAACTCTGACAGGAAACCCTCCATCACGACAACCCAAATCTCAGCATAGATGGGGTAGATGATCTCCAGGCCCCACCCTTTGCTGAGGATGTTAGCAATGGGTAATTTCTAGGGGAGGGAGAATTAATCCTTCTTTTTTTGAAGATGTGGCCAATGGTAAGTTTCCCATATTCCAGTGGATGACACATTATTGTCATGTACCTGAACAATATTAACTGCACTTAGTGACTTATCAAAATAAATTTTAAAAAACAAACAAATAAATAAATAATTGGGAAGTTGGAAAAGGGCCTGTTATTGGGAACATGTAGGGTGTTAAAGAATAGATATGATCATATTTCATTATATAAATATATAAAATTTTCAAAATAAAGAAAGTTTTTTTTTTTTTCCAAGAGAAAGAATTTAAAAACTACAGAGCCATGTTTTTCAAAAATCCCCATGGAGGCCCAGTTCCTAGATACCTACCTTCAGGAAACTAAAGCCAGAAGCAATTACGTTTTTTTCCTGAATCAATCCCTTGTGGCCAGAGACAAGCCAGGCACTCATTGATTTAGCCCTGAGCATGTTAACCAACTCCAGTGACAAGAGGAATGGCATAGCCCTAATTAAATGAGACAAAACTAGAACAGCTGGCTGTGAGAAGAAGGCCAGTGCTGGCCTGGACTAGGACCTCAGATGCCCACGACATCCTCCATTTTTAGAAATGGCTGACCACACCAGGTATCTTCTGTGACTCCCTTCTTATGGGTGAGAGACCTGACACCAACTAGATTTAACTGCCTGGCTCTACATTCCCTAATAAAGACGGGATGAATAGATTTTAATTATTTTCAGCTAAGTACGGTGATACATGATTGTAATCCCGGCAAGCTATTGGGAGGCCAAGTCAAAACAATGAGTTTGAGTCCAGCCAAATATAGCAGACTGTCCCCCCCCCCAAAAAAAAAGTCTTTTTTCCTCTAACTTTGATTTTTCAGGGTTGAATTTGGCTCATTATTTAACTTTTAAAGGCTATCTTTGGGGCACTGTGCATAGTAGCACTTGCTATACAATCAAGAGGACCTGAGCTTGGATGTCCACCATTCATATATCAAACAAGGCGAGGCTGTGCAAACCTGTAACCACAAGGCTGTGTTGGAAGACAGGGGCAAGAGAGTCACTGGGGTTTGCTGACTGGTAGCATAGCTCTGGATTCAGTGAGAGACAGTCTATAGGGAGAGTGTACAGAGTGGTAGAGAAGGATCCCTGACATCTCCATTACCACCCTCCAAACACACACTTACACATGCATGCATATACCACAGAGAAAGAGAGAACAGCTTTTCTGTATAGTGACCGTCACAGTTGGTATTATCCGTAACTCCATGTAGCTATCCTCACCAGAGTGACTTAGACTTTGTCCATGCTTGTATCTGATTTTATTTATTTATTTATTTATTTATTTATTTATTTGCCATGAAGGAAGCGTTGAGACATTGGTAGACATTGTTCCAGGGCAAATGCATCAACAGCTTATGCCTGAAATTATAATGACTGTTTAAATCCTTTGTCAGGATCAGAACAAATCATTGTGTAGTGTATTTGTAATGCTCCTTTCAAAGATCTCAAAAGCAAGACCCTGTGGAGAAGAGGCCAAGCTCCCTGGATCCAAACCCCCTGTCATGCTAATTTGCTAAAGGGATAGACACTCTGAGGACAGTTGTGGACAGTCTACCTTGCTCTTCTTGTACTGAGCAGAGAATCTGAGCTATTGTCAGAGCTTTCTTTGTCTCCCTTCTGAAAGTACAATCCTTTTAAGATTCAACCCTTCCCAGCCTCTAGATAACAATCACCATAATGCGGTTGGGCCCCACGTGTTTGTGTAAATCTTAAATACCCCTTTCCTGTCTTTAAATTATGGTGACACAAAGAAAAACAACTCATACATTTTTGATCAGATCAACATTATGCTTTTGGGTTGAAGAATTTTAATTGGGATTGAAGCCGTGCTGGAGGATTTTCTCTTGTGCTTTTTGTGATGTTCCCGACGACTAACTATTGCTCTTTAGATGAAATTAATGGCACTTAGCACTGATCCCGGAGGAGATGACGTTTTGCGTTTTTTTTCAAACTAGACTTGTGAACAAATCTTGCCATTTGTATTCCTGTCTCAGATTAGGTCCAGAGGCAGACTGGCAGGATTTGTTCCATCTCCACTTACTGGGCAGCTCCATATTAGCAGATCCAGTTCCTGCCGTCCAGTGTCACCTAGGGGAAAGCAGGTACAGCCCAGTGCCTGTACAGTGGAACAGTTACAGATGAACAGATGTGTGGCCTAATTTGCATGTGTCATTGAGCTCGTGGTTAAAAAGTAGAACCAGGAGATAGTGGGGAAGATTCACCAGGAGTAACGAGATTGAGCCGTGTCTGTTTGTCTTTAGCTCTCTCTTCATTTCTTCTGATGCCTCATCAGGTTTACCCCCAACAGACAGCTGACTACATTATGGAGAGTTCCTCAGAATGGCTGTACTCTCCAAAGGGGTGGGGAGCTGAGGAAGTCTCCAGACCCTAACAGCAGTCTTTGTTCTTGTACTTCTGAAAGAGACACAGTATTATAAAGTGAGCCATCAAAAATCTAATTAGAGCGAAGAAGCAAACAGGACATACTTTTTAGAATGGACCAGGTGCTAGAGGAGTGGAGAAGTTGCCAGGACCCCCAGTAAGCAACTCACAGCTACCTCTAACTCCAGCTCCAGGGAATCTGATTCCATATTCTTGCCCTTAAAGGGACCCACATGTAAGGACACTTGAACCCCCCTCTCCCACACACACACTTTTGAAAAGGAAAAAAACCTGACCAAGCCAAGGAGCAAATCCTCCAGCCTGGCAGGGGACTAATATGTCACCCTCCATGTGACCCACTTTTCTTTTTTTTTTTTTAATTTTTATTGGATATTTTATTTACATTTCAGATGTGATTCCCTTTTCCCCATTCCCCCCAACCCAGGAACCCCCCCCCATCCCATCCCTCCTCCTCCTGCTTCTATGAGTATATGGCCCCACCCACCCTCCCACTCCCACCTCCCCATCCATGACTTTCCCCACACTGGGGCATCCAGCCTTCACTGGACCAAGGACTTCCTCACCCACCTATGCCTGACAATGACATCCTCCCCTACTTATACAGCTGGAGCCTTGGGTTCCTCCCTATGTGCTCCCAGACTGGTGGTTCAGACCCTGAGAACTCTGATTGGTTGGTATTGTTGCTCTCTCCATGGAGCCCCAAACCCTTTCAGCTCCTTCAATCTTCTCTCTCACTCCTCCACTGGGAACCCATGAGCAGTTCAGTTCCTCCCTGAGGATACACACTTTCAGGAAAGGGTCCTGATGTTCTCTGAAGTCCGGAATCCAATCTGCGGTCAAAGGAAAAAAAAAGTGTATAATATAAAAGGCTATGTATAGGCAGGTTGGAACCCTCTGAAATTGGAAAACTCATTAGGAGGAAAGGGTGTGAACATTCTGCATGCTGCCCTAGGTAGGAAGTTCAGCAGTTGCTTTGAGCTGGCCCAGCTAGAGACTCCCCCATCATGTTTGGAAGTGGGAAAGGGGAAACCTGACTCACCTATTATTCTTTATGTCCTATTTAGAAAACCTGTAAACCTCTTCCAGTGTTAACCTTCTACCCAGTGTGGCTTCACCACCACCACCACCAAGGTTCTTTAAGAAATGAGTTCTAGGATTGTTTGTTAACTTTTCCAAAGAGAAGGGAACAAATATCTATTCATTCCAGACAAGACACAAATAAAAGACAGAAGCAGCAATTCCACCACACTGTCTCTCGGTTAAGCCAGTAAGTTTGTTAGACTCACTAGCACAGGAAAGGGGTTTCTTACAAGAACAGGGATGACTCCAAAGCAACCAGATCACCTAGTCTCATCCCATTATGAATATGTCATGGAAGCTGCATCATAGCGTCTCTTTGAGCTAATATCCAGCTGTACTCCAGCATCTCCTAGCTGGGGAAATTGAGGGCTGGCCTCTCCCAAGAGAGAGTCAGACCCACTATCTTTCCTTCCTTCCTCTGGGAGGTATCAGGAGTCCAACACTATTACCAAAGACCTGGTTAGCACTGTCTTTTTCTGCTCAGTTATGTGCTGTGGCTACCAGCTCAAGGTGGTCTCTGCTATAATGGCAATAGGATGGTTGTTTTGTGCCTTTGGGTGAAGACAGTATCAAGATTATATGTGAAAGAAGCACCTTGGTAGAGGAAGACCAGAAGTCCTTCCCCCGCCGAGCTACATAGAGCATGCATTAGAGAAGCCCACATTATACAAACATAGGAAAGGAGGATGCGGTTTAAATGACCTGTGGTGGTCATGGGTCTCCCTCCTGGTCCAGGGCTTTGGGTATTTTCCCTCATCCCACTTGCCCATTTACAGGGTGCCTTGCCTTTCTTAATAAACTTCATAAACTTCATAAACTTCATAAACTTCTCCATTTCTGTTTCTAACCCTGCGTCCATGATCCAATCCTTTGTCTATGAACACAAGAAAGTAGAACTCTCAAGCCACTGCTCCAGGATCAAGATCCATGCCCATAAGATTAATACAAGAATGATACATACTCAATAGCTTTATCAATTATGCAGCATAGCATATATTATCTCTTCTCTGAAAACTAAACTGCTTTCTGGCCCAAGATGAGACATAAGAAAAACAACTACCCTAACTATCGATCCTGTGATGACTACTATCCATTTAGCAGTTGCTACTTTTGCAAGTTCACTGTCACCTTAACCCTCTGGCGAGTGCCAAGAGTACCATTTTTCTTTATAGCCATTGGCTCAGTTTAGGTTTCAGTGAGTTGTGAAGGTCATTGATTTGGACCATGGCCTGTAAAAAAAAAAAAAAAATGGTCACATTCTCCTCTTCCTGGAATGATTGTCCAATTTTTTAAATTGCTTTTCACCTTGTACCAGTTGCCTATCTCAGATTTGATGCTTGTTTCTCTGTGTTTAAACTCTTAGGTAAGTCTTTCCTAAAAGATGCTAGAGCCTACGATATATAGGCAAGGCATGACATCCCACAGGAGAAAGTTGGTGGGTACTGAGCAAAGATCTGTGTGTGTGTGTGTGTGTGTGTGTGTGTGTGTATGTATGTATGTATGTATGTGTATGTGTGGGGGGTGTGCTTGTGTGGGTGGGGGTCTGTTTGTCTGTCTGTGTCTGTATATTTGTATGTGTGTATGTCTGACTGTCTGTCTGTGTATTTGTATGTGTGTGTGTATGTGTGTGTGTGTGTCTCTGTCTGTCTGACTATCTGACTCTGTGTGTGTGTGTGTGTGTGTGTGTGTGTGTGTGTGTGTGTGTGTGTGTGTGTGTGTCTGGAAATTTATCTCAGATCCTCATGCTTGCACAGGATGCTCTAACTGACTAAGCCATCACCCACCCCAAATCTTCATGCTTTAAAATAAGGTGGGGGAAAAGGGGGTAAAATTTGCCTTCTTCTTAAGTTTTAGCATATATCTCATGGCAATAAATGCATTTGTAAAATAAGCTGAGTACATCATACTCAGCTATTGTATATCATATATACAATAGGGGACTTAGTAAAACATTCTTAGGTGTGTGAGTACCAAGTACTCCAGGGAAGACCCCGAGGTAGGCATGGGAGCCACATAGATTGTTAATGTGCTGATTCTTTCGTATAGACTGAACAGACACTGCCATTTTCAAGTGTCTCCATATGTTTGTATGACTAGTAAAATTTAACTTTGCTTAAATGTATTTTTTAATCATAGCATATCCTTTTATCATTTTTCTCAACCAACTTCTAGCAAAAGTATCATGTTCCATTCAACTTTTTGCACCCATGTATCTGAGCTTAACAGGCTTATCACAGTTGGGGAGGAGTAACTTCTGAGATGGAAGGTGACAGGCAAATTAGTGTAAGGCATTCTCGCATACGCACCCAGTCTGTATTGTCTGATTTTGTTCTAGGAAGCAGGTCTCCTCCAGTGATCTTAGAACCAAGTACTCTGAACCTTGTCCCCTAGGCTGTTATTATCTTGTCAGAGTGCTTGAAGAACACAGGGCAGGTTTGTAGGTGGGAAAGACCCCAGTAGGCTGATGCCCAGGAGTTTGAAGAGGAACCCCATGAAGATGACTGGACTCCTTAACTCTGGCCTTGATAATAAGGCACTTAGCAAATGATGGGGCACCTTGTCACATAAACACACTGTCATGACTCTATTCTTATTCTCACAAGGGCATTAACCCCTTCGTGGTAGATGAACCTGACTTCATCTAAGCTCACTTGCCTCCTGATGGTCTCATGTTCAAGTCCATTTACAGTGGCAATTTGAACACATGGGGTTGGGAGGATGGACCACAAACACTGCATTGTAGAGCTCATATTGTTGGCTCAGGAGTCAGAAATGATGAAAGAGGGCACAGGGGAGGAAGAATCAGCTGCCTCATACCAACAAGTTGAAATGCAACTAAACAGCAAGGATACTCAAGAAGTAGAAGGGCAGTGTTTTTCACAGCCCCCTTCTCTAGTTGCCTAGGACCTTTGCAGTGACTTACTGGAATCTGCAAGATGCTACAAAGTGAGCCAGTTGATAAATGGATGCATCATGAAACCACGAAAGAATGTCAGAGTGCTCAGCAGGACGTCCTCAGTCTTCCCACAAGGCACAGGGAATGCTGCAGGAGCGGGGTTGGAAAGAATATAAGATCCAGAGACTAGAGGGGAATGGTGGGAAATGCTGTCTTCTGGATATGGCATGACTGCTCACAACTGCTGTGGCCATCTTCACAAGACTTGCACTCATATAAACCAGTTACATAGTCCCAGAGAGGCGTTCCCATGGTCTCACTCCTAGCTGAAGTCATTGGTAGTCAATGGCGCTGAGGAAGAGTTGTGTTTCCTCAGGAATACGCCAACTGGTAGACTACCCATGGTCTAGTGGATGACCCTATACTCATGCAGGTATGGAGAGAGGGGTGGGATAAGGAAGTTGGGAGGGAGATGTGTTAGTGGGGTTGGGAAATTGAAGTGAAGGTAGAAAGGAAAATACAATCAAGATATATGGTATCCATACATGAAATTTTCAAGAATAATTTTTTTTAAAAAAAAATCAAAAGCTAATGTAAAAAAAAGTGGGAGCAGTGAGAGACATCAAAAGGAAGTGTGGTAAATAACACTGAGCACAAGCCCCTCCTCAGTGCACAGGAAGGCTTGCGGAGCTAGGGCATCGTTCCCCTGACCTCTGTCTTGCCTGCTCCCAGACCTCTGAGAGCTCATTTTCTCTCCCTCCCATCCCTCCTCCTCTCCTGCTCCTCCTCCTCCCCTTCTCTCTCTTATTCTCTTCCTCTCCATTGTTATCTCCTTCTCCCTCCATCCCTCCTCTGCTCTGTTTTTTGACAGAGTTTTCCTGAATAACCCACATTGGCCTTGGCCTCAAAACACACACACACACACACACACACACACACACACACACACACACGCACACCACTTCAAGCTAGCCTTCAATTCAGAGTGATCTTCTTGCCTCAACCCCTCAACTGCTAAGACTGCAGAAATATACCACCATACACTGTTTAAAATAATTCCCTTAAACATAATTAGTCTGGGTTTTATTAAATGTACTCTCAAAATGCTTTCCAGACTTATAAATATAAATTATATAGTATGAATATTTAAAAGTTTTTGATAGTTCAATCAAGTAAAACCAATGGAATCTAGCCAGTAACCACAGACTTTGATATTCTGTACCAAAGAACCATAGCATAAGGGAAGTATCTTGTGGATTCTGCCCCCCCCCCCCGATTTCTTTGCTTAGGTTAATAGTTTGGATTCTATGACAAAATGAATATTGAGCATTTACCTCCCAGCCTTCTAGAACATGCTGCACCCAAGCTCACTGTTCTATTAGATGGATGTCAAATGAAGGCATGCTGTCTGGTTTTCAATGGGCTGCCTTCTTGATATGCCCTAACAAGGCAAAAGCAGTTCTGATCTCTTTTTCTATTATTAAAATGACATTAAACCCTTCATGACTTGACTTTATCTAACCCTAATTACCTCATTTTCAAATTCATTTGTGGATGAACACATATGAAATGAAAGAAGGGCATAAATATGTTCCATATTCATTTCATGTTGGATCTCTTCCTTTTCTTCTCATCCTGAGCTTCCTGTCAAGAGCCTCCACCATCTGTTATCAGTGTAGTGTTTTAATGGCTTAAAACAACACCTATTGCATTGGGACAGGCTCCCTCCTGAGAATTCAGTCACCTGGATGCTCTGGAAGATGATCCAGTAGTATGTGTGACATCCAGGCTTGGCAACTGATGATTTGGAGTGACAGAGTCTCACAGTGGGTCATATCTGTTCCCCCTTACTTCCTTTTTCCTGTTGGCTTAGCTAGCCTTCCTATGGTAATTCCAAAGAGGTAGGGGAAAGTGCTGGAGGAGAGGAGAAGAAGAGAGGACAGGAAGGGAGAAGAGAGGAGAGGGGAGCGGAGGGGACAGGAGAGGAGGGGAGGGGAGGGGAAGGGAGACAAGATGAGACAAGGCAAGACAGAGTGAGCACATGAGCACCAAGGCAGGAAGTCCTAGCCTTGGAGCTATGACAGAATTTCTTCTGGTCTTTTATATTTGTCTAAGTACCCTACAAACTCAGCTCATTGCTGTAGGGTGAGCAGTTAGATTATATATCAGGATGGGAAGATTGACTAAGACACAGAAGGAAGGAATGTGTGTGTATATATATATATATATATATATATATATATATATATATATATATATATGGAAATATTTGTGACTACGTGTGTGTGTGTGTGTGTGTGTGTGTGTGTGTGTGAATATGAGTGCAGGAGTCTTTGGAGGCCAGAAGACTATGTTGAACTCCTGGAGTTGGTGTTATAAGTGGTTGTGAGTGGTCTGGCAGGGGTGGTAGGAATTGAACTTGGATCCTGTACAAACAGCAGTATGTGCTCTTAATTGTTGACACATCTCTCTGGCCCCGTGATCACTTTGCCATGATGTTTCTATACTGTTGAAGAAAAACAAAGGACATGTTTGAGGATAATTTGTCTTAACTTGATTTTTTTATTTACACATTTTCTCTCCTAACCAAACAATAATCATTTTGATTTTGCAATGTGACTATCAAAAATAGTGCGTTTGTGGCTGGGGAAATGGCTCAGCCAGCAAGTACTTGCCTTGCAACCATGAAGACCTAAGTATGATACCTAGCATCCATACTTTGAAAAATAAAAAAGAAAAGAAAGGAAGGAAGAAAGAAAAGAAGGAAGCAAGGAAAAAAAGAAGGAAGGAAGGAAGGAAGGAAGGAAGGAAGGAAGGAAGGAAGGAAGGAAGGAAGGAAGGAAGGAAAGAAGGAAGTTGGCCACATGATGGTACACACTTAAGGTCCCAGTGCCCTGCCAGGGGGCAGAAGCAGGCAGACACCTGAAGCTTTCTGGCCAGCCAACATAGTCTACTTGTTGAGTTCTAGGTCAATGATAGACCCTCAAAATAAAAGACAGATGAAGATTGATACCTGAATCTGTCCTCTGGTCTTTATGCACACAAAGAAAGATGCATACACATATACACATACAGAAAGGGACAAGGAAAATATAGAGTTAATTTGGGTAAAATCTCTCCAAACTTGATTTCTTATCTACTTATTTGCTTGTTTCATAGACTAAAAGGGTAATAATCAGTTTCGTTTTGTAATGTATACATTAAAACTAGCACATGCATTTTTTTTTTTCATTTCAAATAAAATGCCCCAGCAAGATCAGGTCTGTAGTATGCGAGTTTCATGTTAGAACCTGAGCTTCACATCCATACCAGCAGACAGTCTGGTTTTGTCTGCTTTCCAACTTAGGAACTTATCATTCAATTGACTTTTCCAGTATGTTCAAATACCTGCAAAAGCCTTGCTGAGCAAAAAAAATCTGCTGCTGCTAACTCATTCGTCTTCCCAGACCATAAAGGGCATAAAACATTAATGAGGGTTAGATGTTAACATGGCTGCCTTCTTCCTCCATTTGCCCAGTTGAGTTTTTCAGCAGCTAATAAATAATTGCAAAGTATCTTACAAAATAGGTGTGTATGTCCTGGCTGTTATGTATCTGTCTGTTTCTCACAACATAAGAGATGGAGTTGCTCAAAGTCTGCCAAGTGCCCAAACTACCTATTGGTTGGGAGACCTGCAATTAATTAAGGAGTAATATTAAGACATCAAGGTGCAAAGAAACAACCAATCATTAAGCATTTTATTTTAAATTAGCATATGCTAACATACCATTTACATATGCTGGCCATTTTTGCAAAAATATTGTGGGTAATTTATCAAATCCAGGTTTGAGCATAGATTCTTCTTCCAAATAGCACAAATTGATTGACAGCACCAAGTCTGGCACTCACAATTGCCTAGACTCCAGTTTGGGGGAAATCTGATGCCCCCTTGTGGCCACTTTGGGTATCTGCATTTATGTTGACATAACCTACACAAAGACACACATATGGATAAATTTAAAATAAATAAATAAATCTTTTTTTAAAATTCTGGAGGTCCTGATAATGACAATGAAACAGAATTATTATAGCCACTGTGCAAATGGAGATACTGACTCACTAGGAAAGAAAGTAACATATTCAGGGTTAGTGGTTAATACATGGTAAAGCTGAAATGAGTCCCCAGGCTTTCTGACCCCTTGGGTGCTGCATCCTGCAGCCTAGCATTGTATACAGAACTCATCACTGTTTGTGGGATGGATCCCCATGTGGGGCAGTCTCTGTATGGCCATTCCTTCAATCTCTGCACCATACTTTGTCTCCATATTTCCTCCTGTGAATATTCTGTTCCCCCTTCCAAGAAGCACTGAAGCATCTACATTTTGATTTTCCTTCTTCTTGAACTTCATATAGTCTATGAATGTATCTTGGGTTTTCTGAGCTTTTGGGCTAATATCCACTTATTAGTGAGTGCATACCATGTGTGTTCTCTTGTGACTGGGTTACCTCACTCAGGAAGATATGTTCAAATTCCATCCATTTGCCTACGAATTTCATGAAGTCATTGTTTTTAATACTACACAGAAGTTGTAAATGGAATACTAATCATCTATTGAAAACAATACCTGTGTTTTTGAGATGAGATTTTCTTGCTGAACGTAAATCTCCATGACCAGGCTATATTAGCTGGCCAGTGAGTTTCTCCCAGTACTGGGATTATAAGCACACACCCCAAAGCCCAACTGTCCCACTATTTCACATGAATTGTGGGGTCAAATTTTGATCTTTAGGCTTATATAGCAAGTAATTTACAGACTGTGCTATCTCCCTGGACTAATTTTAGAGACTATTTCCCTACTTGGTTCTGTCCCTACTGTGTCCTCAACTGTAAAAGTGACCTTTAGACTAGAAGCAACCACTCCAAAAGAACAAGAAAGAGCTTTGTGTATGAGGCATAACCACTCTCTGTGCAGATGGAGGACACAGTTCATGCACATCTGGATCAGGTATACTGGCTTCTTCTTTGCTTTCATCCAAACATCATTTCCCCCTTAGCTTAAGAGTGAATCTGCCCTGACCTGCTGCCTTTCTTTACTCTCCAATGCAAAGCACCTTGTGTATGTTTATGTTAATTTTTCAGTTGGGGGTGGGCAGTTAGACCTCTGTCACTTGATGTGATCCAGCCTGATTTTACAACCTCCTAAGCCCCTCAGTCTAATACCCAAATAATCACCATGATTAGTCAAATGAAATCCCCACCGTGTGTTTGAGGCTTTGAGATTAGATATCACTTAAACCTCCTGTAATCTCATCCATGCCAAAGGATTAGCCTGGACTAGCTGTGAGGAATTGTCTTTTGCCAATTATGCCTGTTTGTGTTCTATTGATCTGTGTTGATAAGAGGAAATTTTATATAATTTCAAAAGAATTAATGACATTTTAGGATTTGCTGGGCTGCATTTAAAAGGTGACTCATATCATAGCATACAAGACAAAGGGGGACATCCTGTATCATTTTCTATTTCTTGAATCTTTAGGCAGGGAAACTTTAATAACTTTAGTCTTTATAACTTGCCTTCTCTTCTAGTTGTTCGGCTACAGCAAAACTTCCATCAACAGTCTTTTTGAGAGGCCCAAACTGTCTGCTGGGCTCACAGCACAGCACAAGAAAAATCAATCCATCTTTGATATCCACTGCCGTTACTAGGTAGGTAGGTAGGTAGGTAGGTAGGTAGGTAGGTAGGTAGATACATAGATACATAGATACATAGATACATAGATACATAGATAGGTAGATACATACATAGATACATACATACATAGATACATACATAGATACATAGATACATAGATAGATGAATGAATGAATGAATGATTGAATGAATGTCTTTTTATCGTGGTGGAGTATATCATTTTTCTGCTAGTGCAAACTGTCTCCTGCAAGGCAAGGCAAGGCAAGGAACTGTTAAGGTTGCAGATGTCCTTGCCAGGAGGAGCAGCTGAGGTCCAGAAGGATTGCTTTCCCAAGAGACATGCCTGGACATCCTAACCCCTGAACCGTTCAGACCCCAGCTACCGGTTATGGACCGGCTGTTTAGTTTAGATGTGGCGTTGTATCTCTTCTGCATGCCCAGACGTCATGAGCTAAGTGCAGTTTAGACTCTTTCAGATGTCATGGGTTTTAGTTATTTTTCTTACTGCTATGACAAAAAAAAAAATCCCTCACAATACCTTTTAGAAGGGAGGATGTATTTTGACAAAAAGTTTGAGGATACAGTTATGGTGCAGACATGCCCATAGCAGTGGGGGCTGCTGGTCATGTTGCATCCATTGTCCAGAGCAGGGAGAGATGGACAATGCTGGTGTTCAGCTAGCTTTCTCCTCTTTACTTAGTCCAGGGCCCTAGTCCTGAGTCCATCAATATTCAGGGTGGGTCTTCCCACCTTGATTAACCTAATCTAGAAACTCCCTCACAGATGTGTCCAGAGGTTCTGGATCCTATCAAGAACAATCAATATTTTGACAATCAACATGAAACCATTTATATCATCCAGTGTGCTGGGCTAGAAAGAGCAGACATATATTTTCATGTTCTCCATGGGTTTTTTTTTTTTTTTTTTGATACTATACATTTCCCTTTCATTGTTTTATTTCTCAACAATCACATCTCATTTATTGTAATTCCATTGTAATGTAATTTTTACCCAATTAATAATTATAGAATAATTATGGGATTTTTTTCCTGACACTGCCTTTTATGATGAGGCCTGAAAACATAATTGTTCTTTAGTTTTCATTAAAACTCGGCATCCGTTTGTGATATGCTCTGAGTTTTAAAATATTTAAAATGTGTGTGTCTTATACATTTGTGTGTACATATGAAGCTTGCCTGTGTGTTCATGTGTAGATCCCAGATGTCAACATCAGATATGCTAAACTGACTGGCCAACAAACTGAATCTCCTGTTCTACCTCCCCATGGCTGGGTTTCCAGGTGTGCACTGGAACGCCAAACTTTTACACAAGTCCTGGGGATGCAAACTAGTGTCGTCGTGCTTCTATGGCCTCCCGATTAAGAGCTAAGTTAGGTCCACAGCCCTGCTTTGAGTTTTCAATCTTTCATCCTCTGCAAAGACTCTATTAGATGAGTTCAGCTTTATCCCAGTTAGAACAAAGGGAGGTACGCTTTGTTTGTGATCCTGCAGAATGGAGATCATTGGGAAACTCCATACACTTTACTGACAAATAAAGCAAACACGAAGCACTGAAACCCCGTATGTTGTGAAGCATGCTGGCAGTCTGCCTCATCCTCAGCTCTCTGCAAGCAGGCTGTTTTGCAATCTGGAGCCTCCCTGGGTGAGCTGTAACAAAATTGATCCTAGGTGCATGTAAGACACAGCGCATTCCTTCCCCGTGCTGATTTATTCCTGGCCTCTTCCCTATGTTTCTCCATTTAGCCAATCATTTAATCTATGATATAACTCACAGGCAGCCACTGAAAACAATGCAGCTGGTACTTCCTCAGCAACAGCCTTGACTGAGACCCTTATGCCTATATGAGCAAAGAAGCCATGTGGAGCCAGGAAGCCTTCCCAGTGAAGGTCAGGTGTGAAGAGTGGATTACTAACAGCAGTAGGAAGGCGGGGACCGCATTGATGCCATTCACCCTAATAGCACCATCCCCTGGCACCAGACCTGAAATGAGGGGGATACTAAAAAATCATATATGGAATGACTCAAGAAAAGGCAGAGGAGTTGACTCGTCCAGTAAAATGCTTGCTAGCAAGCCTAAGGACCTGAGCTCAGTCCCAAGAAGCCATATTAAAAACTAAAAGGCAGGCATATCCATGAGGCTCTCTGGCCAGCCAGCCTAGACATCTCAGCAAGATCGCAGATGATGCAAGAACCAGTCTCATGAAGCAAGGTAGTCAGTACCTTAGGGATGGTACTCTTAAGTTGTCCTCTGGGCTCCACAAACTTGGAAACACATGTGAATGTACATCTGGGGACACACACACACACACACACACACACACACACACACACACACACAATACAGAAGTAACAAAAAGGCCTGAAAATATAAACACCAATGACCCAGAAGTCTGAAAGTACTGAAATGAATTGAGACAGAAAACCAAGAGCATCCATACTGGCGCTGAGCAGAAGTGTGTTCAGACCCTTTCTGTTGCCCTGTCTTTCTTATGTTCCTTAGCTCCTCAGTATTCCTGTCCCCACTGCTCTAAGACCAGACAGACATGCTAAATTCCTCACGCTCCTTGATGAGTGCATGATAACATGCATACACCATGATACTCAAGGGCAGGCACTGGCAGGTTATTCTTAGGAAGCTATGAGGAGTTGGATTTAGCTAGGAGACACGGTATCCATGGAACAGATGAAGAAGATGAAACCAGAGAGAAGGAACAGCTAGGTCATTGAGTGCCTTGGGTACCAACCTGATGAGTTTGAACTTAATCTTGAAACCTCTGGGGTATCCTTGAGGTATTTTAAGCAAGGGAGGGGAAATTCACCATCTATTGGCATTGATAGCAGCCATTTGAACCGGATGCAAGAAGACCGGCTCTTAACCTTCCCAGCTGCTTTTCTAGGTTGCTCTGCACACCTCACCCCCGACCTCACCAAACTCTACAAGCATTGCTGCCCAAGGGTTCTGGGACTCATACTTGATGTTTCCACGTTCCCAGAACACACTCCTCTCTGGGTGAGCACTTAGAACTTTTAGTTGTAAAACACAACTCAGACTGTTTGGGGTTGCCAGTGGCTGATTTGCTCTGAAGCACCACCAGACAGAGTTGTGTTTTTGTTAGCACAGGCAGAATCTTAAGACCAGACTCTTTTCTCCATTCCTGTCTCAGACACTCAAGAAGTGGCCATACATCAGAACTACATCCTGGACTCTCAGCCATGCCAACAGAAGGAAGCTTTTCCTAGCCAAGGTCCTAGCATGGATTCTACTGGAGTGGCAACTTCACCTCTGGGTCATTCACCATAGGGCAGCTTGCTCTGAATGGCCAGGCCTGTGCTGGGAGGCATGGAAATGCCACCATTAACTCAACACCAAAACAGCCCCATGAAGGAGAACCCTGTAGCAGGGTTAGGTACAAAAAGGTCATGGTACTCACTCCAGAAGTTGGAGAATGGGTGTTAGCTCCAGGATTATCAGTGTCTGCTGTATCTGCCTACCATCTGCCTTCAAAGTTCAGAGGCAAAGGAATTGCTATTTCCTCTAGGAGCTTGATTGAAATGTTGAAACTGGAGCCTGGGAGATGGTTCAGTTGGCAGAGTGCTTGCCAGAGAATCCAAGTTCAATCATGGCATACTTAGGGTGCATAGCACATATGTAAAAACCAGGCATACGTGTAGCACATGTCTATACTCCCAGAACTGGAACACAAGAATGAAGCCAATCCTTGGGTTCACTGGCTACCATTGTCTAATCTATTGAGCTCAGGGTTCAGTAAGAGATCTTATTTCAATAAATAAAGTGGACAGCGTTTGAGGAAGACACATGACATCAATCTCCGTCCTCTACACATAGCATTGTATAGATGCATATGTACCCATACATGCCACATACATGAGTATATACCATGCCAGAAGTATACTTAGAAAGAAAGGTAAATTCTGAAAATGAGTTATACACGGTCTGGCTTCAGAGCTGGCATAGATAACACCCTACATAAACCTTCTTCCCAAGAATTAGCACCAGGCACTTAATTTAAAAGGAAATCAATAATAAAAGCCCCAGTCTGGCGGTGGATGAGGGTGGCCTTGAGGGAATGCTGTGGGCTATTCAGCTGAGCACATGTAAGTTTGAAGGCAGTAGACAAGACACACTGCTTTTACATTGCTGGGGTTGGAGGGATGTCTCAGTGGTTAAGAGTTATTACTGCTTTTGCAGAAGACCCTGGTGCCCAGAACTCTGAAAGTATATTTGGCCCACAGAGAAAGGGGTACAGATATATTAAGTTAGAGTCATTGCTTTCCAATGAGGATAACTGTCTAGAGTCCACAGAAGTCCTGCGTGGCCCTTGCGTTGGAATATACGGGACCTGCACAAACTGTCTTCTAAATGCCTTATCTCTTCTTACATTCTTTTATTTCCTTTTCCTTCTCTTTGTTATTTGCACATGTGTGTGTGTGTGTTTGCATGTTCATTCGTGCATGTTTCTGTGTGTGTACATGCAGATGTGTTTGCAAGTGGGGAGACCAGAGGTCAACCTTGAAAGTCTTCAGGTACCATCCACCTACTTGTGAGACAGACTCTCATTGCACAGGGTTCTCACTCATTCAACTAGTCTGACTGGCTAGCAAGTCTCAGGGATCACCACCCCCTCTGTCTTCCCAATACTGGATTACAAACACATGTCACTGTCCCCAAATTCTACATATGGAGTCTACACATTGAACTCAAGTTACCCACTAAGCCATCTCCCCAGTCCCCATTTCTCAAAGACTCAAGCACCATTCTGGAATATTCCGTTGTCTACTTTTATCTTCTCACCAGATCTAGACTGGCATGCCAAGGAAGGCTTCAGGATCCTATGTCACCCAACTCCTGCTTTTTTCTTTTCAAATACATTGTGACGTAACAGTTCCCACATTAGCAAAACTGTTATAAAAGTAGATCCAGACAGGTGTGGTGACCTACACTTTTAATCCCAGCACTCAGGAGGCCGAGGCAGGTAGATCTCAGTTGTTTGAGGCCAGCCTGGACTACATAAAGAATTCAAGTCCAGCTAGTACTTGTATAAGGAGTGCCTGTCTCATAGATAGATAGATAGATAGATAGATAGATAGATAGATAGATAGATAGATAGATAGATAGAAATTTTCTGTTTCTGCTTTCACTTTGGAGTGTAGGTCTCTGTGGTAAAACATTAATTTCTCACTTATTAAAGAAGACACTGAAGCTGGAGAGATAGCTCATTCCATAAAGTGTTTGTCTTGTAAGCCTGGGGACCATCTCCAATACATGGATGAAAAAGCCAAGCGTGAGAGTATGTATGTGTATTCTAAGTGCTAGGGAGAGGGTGACATGGATTTCTGGGCCTTATTGGATAGCCAGCCTAGCCTCCTTAGAGACTTCATGAAAAACAACTTGGAAAGTACCTGAGGAATGAAGTCTGAGATTATCCCCTAGCCTCTATGCATGCACAGGCGTATGCACACACACATACACACACGCACACACGTACATGCATGCACAGAGAGAGAGAGAGAGAGAGAGAAAGAGACAGACAGACAGACAGACAGACAGGCAGACATTAATTTAAAACATTTGTGATTCAACATATTCCCAACTTTCTAAATGAACGTGTAGATATCCTCATCTTCTTTGCCATGAGATATATGAAAGCAGGAAATTTGAGAGCATCTTTGAGATTCTGTCCTGGCCTTTGGCTGTGGCAGATAGACCTTTCACTTCAGAAGACCTTTAGGCACCACATTGAGAGTTAACCATATTCAAAATGCAGGGGCGTTTTGTTCCTGACTGCTTCCCTGCTCAGTGTCTCTGGCTAGCGTTGTTATTTACACTGTGCTGACCTTTGAATCCAGCTCTATTTCAGTGTGTCCGTTTCCTCTCCTGCTGTAGAATCTATGGAAACACAAAGCTTTAGAGAAGAATCAAAACACTGATCACTGATCAGTGTTGTTCTTTCCCAGTAATAACACCGTCACTGTCATTACCAGTGTTATGAAGTCATCAGCACACTTATTACTAGTGTACCATTTTAATTGGAGGAGAAATGACCCAATAAATGACTTCTATTAATATTTAACTACTGGTTGTGAAAAAAGCCAATATTATAGAATAAAATGTATACTAAGTATGTCATGACAGACTTTAAACTATTTTTTTATTCTTTTCTGGCAAGAGAGAAGCCAGTGAAATCTTACAGAAACAGGTCATTCTAGAATTCCTAAGGGCGAGATCTTTTATGAGAGAGTGCTTAAATATCTGATATCTTCTGTGGAAAGGGATAAAATGAAATGGCTTTGAGCACCGCCTTCCAGAATCAACCAGCACTTCCTTGTGGCTGGAACACCACGAGGAAAACCATACCACTTCCCTCGAAACTCACTGAAATGTTGGTGCACAGTATATTAAAGGATTCTGATTTATAATGATGAGTTATTAAGGAGAAATTGAAGCCTTCCCAACCCAGAGGTTTTTACATGCAAAAATTAAAGAGCCCATTATAGTCCATTAGTTTAAAAGGTAAACTTATTAATCCCCTCATGATAAAATGGCTATTTCTGATTTTATGGTAGAATTTAAATGCTGTGGATGGCATTTTAAGAGTTGGGATAATGAAGTTCTTGGCTCTCTTTGCAGCCAGTGGTATCCAGTGTTTATGAGATAGCCATCAGGATGAGGGGTGTGGTCTCCTACAGAGGATGAGGTACCCCAGAGAAGCACATCTGCAAAGTGGTACAAATGGGGTATAAAGCTAAGGGCTGGGGCATGGTGGGCCTCAGATGCAGTAGTTACACCAGAGGGCCCTCTGGGGGTCCAGCACATGTGCAGTGCAGCATGAGCACCGTCTGCCGTCCCTTCTCCTCCAAGTCTTTTCCTTATCACCAACATTATATTCTGGTGGATTTGAGGCAGCATAACTGCTGAACTAAAAGGTAGACAAGAAACATCTCTGTGCTATGGGTTTCCTTTGCACCTAGTTAAGTTCTTCCTACGTCCTTTCCACACCTCTAGGGATACTGAAGACAGGGAATGGTTCTTTTCCTGGGTTGCCATAGCACAGCAGTGTTGCCCTTTTGGTAAAACCACAGAAACATGTATCCTGGAACCAGTTTTAAATCTCTCTCTCTCTCTCTCTCTCTCTCTCCCCTCTCTCTTTTTCTCTCCACCCCCTTCTCTCTGTGTATCAGGGAGTCATACGTGGGTGTATGGGTGTGTGGGCTGAACCTGTGGATGCCATAATATACATGGGGAGGTCTTTGTGGAGTTGGTTCTCTCCTGTTATCCATGGTTTCTGGGGATGTAACTCAACTTACCAGGCTTGAGTGGCCAGAACCATTACCCACTGATCCATTATTTTATTGAAATATTCTTTATGGATTGTGAAACACATAGGTTTTATGCTGCACATACGTGTGTGCAGAGGTAATTGTTTGTGTACGGCATATGTGTGGCATGCATGTGAAGGACAGAGGACAACTTCTGCTCTTTTTCTACATGTGCTGTTGACAGTGTTCTGTTTGTTTATCTTTATTTGTTTTGTTTGAGGCAGTGCCTCTCAGTGACCTGGAAATGTCCAGCTATGCCAGGAAGGCTGGCTGGCAGAGAAACCCCAAGAATCTACCTGTCTCTACCTCCAGCTCTGGGATTATAATTTGATCACCACTATGCCTGGCATTTTTGAGATGGATCTGGGGTACAAACTCAAATACAAGGTCATAGGAGCTATTGTCACACAGATTACACAGATTTAGCTTCCTTAAATAGCTTCAGTCATCATGGAGTCTTGATGTCTTGGTGTCTTGGTGTCTCTTACTCTAGTTGGGGCCAAAGTCACACTGCATTTCTTAGTTAAAATAAAAGTATCTTTTCGGGGTATGCATAGCTCCATCAGTTTGGTTTCCAGAAGTTTGTAAAGGAGGCAGCATGTCTGGTAAAGTGAAAGTTGTTTCTCAACTTGAAGGTGATGCTTACTATGTTACCTTCAATTTGGGACCCAAGAATAGAGAAGAGACAGAGAAGGCTATGGTCCATCCCTGCCCACTGATGGGAGCAGCATGCAGCTCACTTTTCCTGGGAAAGGCAATTGGACCTGCAGAAACTAAGAAGGGACAGAAAAATCACCTCTGCTTTTCAGTGAGTTCTCTGTGATGTAAACCACCTTGACTCTGTATGAGAGAGCCTTGCATAGGACAGTCTTATGACCCCATTTTAGTTTCGCAAGTAAGAAAAAGTTAGATTTATGAAATTATCTGTAATGTAATATATATTCATATACATATATATATATGAATGTTGAGCATATCCCCTCATACTGCCACGCCTCTTCCTTCCTCCTGTTAGTCCCTTTGTCCCTTTTGTAATTTCATTTCTATTCTCATGTCATACATATTTATATATTTATATATATGGCATGAGAACTCAGGAACTACATTTGAGAGGAAGCATCTGTATTTGACTTTTGATCGTCTCCAGTTGCATCCAGATTTCACTCAACACCATGATTTCCTTTTTATGGCTGAAGAAAATTCTGTTATTAGTGCATACCTCCTTTCCCTGAGCCCGTTCTCTTTGGTTGCATACCTAGCTTGCTTTCATAACTTAGCTGTTGTGAACACGAGCACGCAAGGACTATGGGTTGTATTTTAACGGTAGCATTGTTCTGTGGGAACGATTGTAAGACCAGTACGATGAGAAAACTGAGCTGCTTCGTGGCTGCTAAACTGCCTGAGCAAGGGATCCCTTGCCAGCCACATTCCCTCTCTGTCTCATAGTTCACATCTCATTATTTTTTCCAAGAACGTTTTATCATTAAATACTATATAAATAAGTCATATTAACATAAAGTTATTGCTGTTTTGAAGAATGTGGGTAGGTTTTGTATTATTTTTTAAGAGTCGTTTCTATGCATTTTTTTCCATTTAGAATATAAGAATTGAGCTTTTTAAATATTATTAACAGTTTCTTTTGACAAATAGCTTGAGCGTCCTGGGTCTTAAGAAGCATAATGGACAGCTAGCATTTGCACAGATGGGCTCTTTGAAAGGAACCGGGCATACCGCTGCTATTCAGCATTGGATGTTTTTCCGGTGTAGGAATTGTTGGGAGGCAAAAAAGGCAATTAAGGCTCTTATAGTTATTCTTCAAGGTGTATTAAATGGGTACGTGCTTTAACTATGTGTTTACTTTAAGAACCGTAAAGGGAACCCTTGGGAAATATTCTCAAGCTGAGCCCATTGCGTTAGACAAAGACGCCTGGCTCATTTTCATAAATATATCCGAATTCCATTATTTTTCAAATTTACTTGTAGACTGAGGAAGAGGATAAGTATGTTAATGGAGGTCCAAGAGAATGGAAAATTACAGCGAGGATTTTTCTCTCTGCAGCCAGTTCAGCCTCATTCTTTCCGGCACTTTCCAGCCACGGATATATTAAAAATTGAGGGCTTATTTATTCAAACATTCTCTCAATAAATGTTTGTTGTTTAAGGCATTGTCTGGGACCTTTCGTTGGGAATCAAAGCCATAAGACCTAGCTGAAAACAACCATGAGCTTGTACCCTCTGAAAATTCCATTCACTTCTATAGGCAGAAATCCTGATTTACAAAAAGCCATGGGCGTTTAAATAGCAGCTCAGACTAAGAGAAAGCTAACTACATAGTAGCCATGTAATATTCCTTTCTACTACTTATCCATTCTCTCTCTCTCTCTCTCTCTCTCTCTCTCTCTCTCTCTCTCTGTCTTTCTCTCTCTCTCTTCCCTCTCCCTCTCCTCCTCCCTCCTTCCATCCATCCCCCCTTCTCTTTTACATACACTCTCTCCCCTCTCTCTCTGTGTGTGCATATGTGTGTGTGCATGCACATGTATACATGTACATGGAGGGATTACATGTACATATGTGTGGAAGTGCATACAGAAGTTGGAGTACAACCTTAGTGCTGTTACTCAGGTGCCCTCCACTATGGTTCTTTTGGGACAATGTCTCTTAATGGCCTGGAGCTCACCAAGTATCCAATACTGGCTGGCCAGTGAGCCCTTTAATGGTGTAGCCTGGGGTTGCCTCAAACTCACAAGCTTTCTGATTCAGCCTATAGCAATTGCCTACTAGTAGACACAACCACTACCATCAAATATTTTTTTATTTTAATGACTAATCAGGTCCTTCCTAGATCCAGAACCAAGTGCACAGTCACCAACTCTTTCCTTACTCATTCTTCCTAAACAAGGGAGAGTTTATCAGTTACTTGGATTTCAGCAAGCACACTGGTAGCTGGAATGCCTAACTCCTACTTCTTCCCTTCAAATCAGATGAGGATAGTCACCAGTCACATTTTGATATGGCTCATTGTGGTTGCTTTGCCCTCCTGTTTGGGCCTCTGCAATTGCATGGACACATGTTCAGACCCTAGTGTTTATAGTACATGTTCAAATTTGACTTTTATTTCTATGGAACGTTAGAAAACACTGAGTTTTTCCACAACTGGATACTGTAATACGCTCTCAATGGATAAAATGACTTTAGTTTGTTATGTAGTTTGGCATGTCCTAGTAATAGTAGTTTGGTGTCAGAAGCATTGATGGGCCACTTGTCCCTTACTGATCTATATACCATAAAGTTACCATAGAGTTACCATAAAGTAACTAGATACATACATACATATATATATATATATATATATATATATATATATATATATATGAATTTCTCTTAGCTTTCTCTTAGTCTGAGCTGCCATTTAAATGCCCATGGCTTTTTGTAAATCAGGATTTCTGCCTATAGAAGTGAATGGAATTTTCAGAGAGTACAAGCTCATGGTTGTTTTCAGCTAGGTCTTATGGCTTTGATTCCCAACGAAAGGTCCCAGACAATGCCTTAAACAACAAACATTTATTGAGAGAATGTTTGAATAAATAAGCCCTCAATTTTTAATATATCCGTGGCTGGAAAGTGCCGAAAATGGCTGCCATATATATATATATATATATGGCAGCCATTCCACGCAAAGATTTTATAGATGGAATGAACCTAGCTTGCCAATGGGACAAAGAAGTATTAATAGATTAATAATATAAAAGTGAATCTAAGTACATTAATCTACACAGTGCCTAAGAGAACAGATGTTACAATGAGTGGGAACCTAGGTCATTACTTGATTGATTAGGTATGTAATATAGACTTTACGTGGCAATTAGAAGTAATATGACAGATGATGACTGTTAGGGGAGTGAGAGTCAGTTTTCCCTACGACTGCCATACAGATAGGTTGACCATGCTCCAGTGGATGTCCTCACACTCAGGTATAGAGGCAGCCATAATTGGACTCGGTGGGTTACTAAATAATAAAACAGAGGACACAAATTTGAGAGGGGGATGTGTGGGAGGAGTTGGAAGAAGATGTGGATGAATATGATTAAAATATATTGTATGCATGTAGGAAATTCTCAAAGAATGCATTTAAAATATGTATTTATAATTTTTATACTGTTTAAGGTATTTATGAGCTATATTTTGTTCATAATTCCCTACCCTACTCCTTCCATGCTCCTTACCCACCCAATTTCATATTCTTTCTCTCTCATAAAAACAACACCGACAACAAAAACAGCAACAACAAAGCATGAAATCTGTTTTGTGTTGGCCAAATACTCATAAACATGTACATACTACATACCCTGGAATGTGGGTGCTATACCCACTGCCACGTCATGAAGAAAATGTGTTTGCCTCTCCGGCACTTATCAGTTGCAAATAACTTTGAAGCACTGTTGGATGAGGTTTTGTTAAGAATGGGTAAGAGGAGAGAGAACAAGGAGATGGCTCAGTTTAGACAGTGCATGTCAAGCAAACGTGAGGACATGAATACCAGAATCCATATAGAAAGGCAAGCATGCTGGCAAAAATTTAAGACTATAACTGTTGTTCTACAGCTGGGAAGATAGGTTAGTTGCCTGCACAGGAACAAAGTTCAATCTCTAGACTCCACATTTTAAAGGTTAGGAAAGTAAAGGCAGGCTAGCTTGTCTAGCATACTTGATGCTTCTGGTCAGTGAACTTGTCTCAACAAATAAGGTGGGCAGAGCCTGAGGAGTGAAACCCAAGCTTGTCCTCTGTCTTCCAGATGTACACACATATGAAAGAGGCAGAGATAGAGAGACATAGAGAGAGGAGAGAGAAAGAGGAGGGAGACCAAGAGACAGAAATGAAGAGTCAAAGACAGAGCGAGATGGGGAGAGAGAGAGAGAGAGAGAGAGAGAGAGAGAGAGAGAGAGTGAGAGAGAGAGAGAAGTAGGGAGGGAGGGAGGAGACTATGGCAGTTGTAAATGAGACATAGTGTTACCACAGGGACACACCACTGATGCTGGGAATGTTCTGGAACAGTCATATCACTATTTGTAAAGAATAAGATACTGTCCTTACCTGACAGCATCATGTGATATAAATCCCGAATGGATCAGTGAGGTAAATGTGCAGAACGACAACCACAACATTATTAAATTTGAAGAAACCAAGGCGACTATTTAATTGCTCTCTAGTGGAAAGGACTTTTCTGGTTGTAAAATCAATGAAGGAAATAGCAAAGGAAGAGATATGATGAACATTTTAAATGATTTTAAATGTTTAAAATGATAAACATTTTAAAGTTGTGAACATAACAATATCACAAATTAAAATGAAAGCAGTACCTATCATAACTAAAACAAATCTTGGTGTCCTTAATATATTAATTCACCATCAATTGAACAGAAACTTCATGACAGGTAGCTTGGCTTGGAAGATGAAGACACAGTTCAGATAATAGAAAATGCCATAAGTTAATAAATATAGGAGTAAAAATTTAACACCCCGTGCCAGCCCTGAGGTGACAAATGGGGATATTTTGTGTCTAACACCAGCAAAAGACTGGACTGTTTCTTCTACAGAAGGGAGTGTCTGTCTTACATGCCACTGGGGAACTGAGAAGTACTGTGACTTGTTTATAGGCTGTTTCTACTTGGGTGGAAAAGGGCTGTTTTACTCACAGTTAGGGCAGGTACTCAAATAGGGCAGGAATCTGGAGGCAGGAGCTGATGCAGAGGCCATGGAGAAGTGCAGCTTATTGGCTTGCTCCCTATGCCTTGTTCTGTCTACTTTCTTATAGAACTTGGGACCAGACCATTAGCCCAGCAATGGCATCACCCACAAGTGGCTGGACCCTCCCACAATAGTCACTAATTGAGAAAATGTCATGCAGAATTACCTACAGTCCAGTCTTATGGAGACATTTTCTCAGGTTTGGTTCCCTCCTCTCAGATGACTCTGGTCTCTGCTAGGATGCCACCATAAGGTAAAGTGAAGTTTTTAAGAACACTAAGGGTTTCAGCTATTAGAACCGCTTCTCAGTACAGAATTCCATCCTTAGAAACACCCCCATGGTTACAAATAGAAGAAAGCAAGGTGCAGTAGCACATGTCTGTAATCCCAGCACTGGATGATGAGGCAGGCACAGAATAGTACCCATGACACACTGGGAGCCAGCTTAACTAGATCTGTGAGCTCCTGTGGGGAGCCGACAGAAGGCAGCTATCATCCTTGGGCCATCTTGAGCCATATACCCTGATAAGAGATTTGATTACAATAGCCTATAACAGCTGATCACACTCTGATAAAATCTTGTTTTAGATACCCAGGATCTTCCCTTGGGTGTGTGAGACTTAAAGGTGTGTGACTTAAGGGCGTGACTTAGAGGCGTGGCTTAGAAGTGAGACATATAAAAGGAGAGAGGCAGACAGAAGAGTTCAGTACAACTTGGAGTAGGAATTAGGCATTGAGGAAGAAGACACTTGGACTAGAGAACTCAGAAGAAATTATTATTAGGTAGTAGGCACTTGGCACTTGGAGGAAGAACTTGGAAGTAGTAGTAGGCTCTTGAGACTCGAGACAGGCAACTAGGAATTAGACACTTGTACTTGAGTCTAGGAACTTGGAAGAACTTGGAACTAGGGACTAGGAACTGGGGACTAGGAACTCAAGACTTTGGACTTGAAGAGAAGAAGAGAGACTGAAGAATAATCAGGATTGAATCACATCTGTCTGGTCTCCATTCTTCACATCTGTCCTCACTCTCTCTCTTGCTGAACCCCAACCCACAGACTGGAGCAGCTTGGGGCAGTGCGGGCTAACAAGTTAGTCCCCAAGGCTTTTGGCAGTGTGAGTTCCAACATTGACAGAGTGATCCGAGACATTTTGGCTCCCAAATGTGGGCTAGAGCAGCTCTCAACATTTTTGACACCCAACGTGGGGTAGCTCGGGCCGCAACAAGCTCCTGGCTTGGTGAGAGAACCTGTCTCAAAAATTCATGTAGAGAGTGATCTAGGAAGATATTAACATTAACCTCTCTGACATATGTGTATGCACGCATGTGTGTGCATGCACAAACACACACATAAATCTTTTTATTTAAATACAGTTTTTACCATGTCATTTTTAAAATATTTATTGGTTATGTTTATGTGTTTGTGAATGTGGTACCCATGGAAGCCAGAAGAGGATCCCCTAGTGCTGGAGTTGCATCTTACAGGCAGTTGCAAGCTACCTAATATGGGTGCTGGGAACTGACTTGGGTCCTCTGTTGGAGCAATTACTCTTAACTGCTAAGACTTCTCTCTAACGCCTACATCATTAGTTTTAAGTGAAAAATAAGTCAAATGATGTGCAGAATAGCCCATGACATAATCTTGGGCATTCTAGCCATCAAATCGTTTTAATAATGAAGGGAAATGTGTACTGTATGATTAAAGGGAAAGAACATATGCATAAATTAACTGTAATGATCAGTATATATTACTCTTATAGGTGACACTGTCATTGATGGCCATCTCCTGGGGTATGATTTTGAGCAATTTTGTCTTTCTTATTAACGTTCTATATTATTTTAGGCTTCGTGGAACATACTAATTTTAAATCACAAAAGTAGACAACCCTACCCTTTTCCCCAAGGCATCTCTGCCTGTCATATTATTTCCAAACCCTTCAAAGGCAAGACATATTTGCGTGTATTTCTGTAGACAGTGTTCACATGTGTTTCTTTTGTCTAAGAGATGAGAATGTCTAATGTATTTATCATCACGAAGACATCGTGGGGAGAAATTGAGATAAATGAAAACATGGCTTGAAAGAAAAAAAGTAATAAAAATGTAATGAGTTAAAGCTTGTCAACTTGTATTTCTCAAGACAACAGATTTCATAATTTTCAGTGATTGTCAGAATTGGGTCTTTGTCTTGGACTAAATGGTATGCTTTTTAAAAGGAACTACTAAGTATATATATATATATATATATATATATATATATATATATATATGTGTGTGTGTGTGTGTGTGTGTGTGTGTGTGTGTGCATGTATATGCATATATATATGTTAATTAGTCCAAACAAAGCTGTCATATTTGAATACTTTAGTTGGTGAGTGAGGACCTGAGTTTTGTATCTAATAACTTCATTATCTAAGTTATGGCTGTACATTCTCAGTGGCTAAGCTCTTCCCCACAGCGTCACCTGCAACTGTACATGGTCTTCAGTGGTCTCCATCCATTAGCCTACTTAACAATCCCAGCAATCTAGCATCTTGCTTTTCTTTCTGACTTCATTTTATAAATTAGCCAGCTGAACTACAGAAGGTGTGTGAGTTACCCAGGTAAGAGTGCTTACACATCTTGAAACCAGAATCTGTACATACACAGGTGGATGTCACAGCCAGCTTCCTTACCTATCACCACCACTACCTTCTTTTCATAACACCAAGTAGACAGCCAGCAACACTGATGCAAAGTTATCAAGACCAACCCAGTAGTTTGCATCTATTCCATGAAGCCCTCCACTTTGAATGCAGAAACCCTCTGCAGAACTCATTCACCCATCCCAGAAAGGCAACTTCTCAGTAACACATCGAAAGAAAATGGGAGAGATGACTCAGCAGTTAATAGAGCGTGCAAAAGGAGTTTCAGGACTAGGGTTCAGATCCCTGGGACTCATAGTAAATGCTGGTTAGAAATGGCAACTCATCTGTAACTGAGTTGCTTGGAAGAAAAAGACAGAGGATCCCTAGAGCAAGCTGGCCATATCAATGAGTTTGGAGTTTGGCTGAGAGACCCTGCCTCAATAAATAAGATAGAAGAGAAAGAGGAAAACTCTTGACATAACTTTAGGCTTTTGCACGTGTGTACATGAGCTCACACACATGCATACATATTCACATGCATGTGCACACACACACATACATACAGGAGCCTGCAATCCACACATGGGTGCGTGCATGCACATATGAACACACACACACATACACACACACACACACACATGTACACAAGAAAATTAAAAATTTTCAAAAGACCTCAGGCAGAAACTCAGGCCTCTTCTTTGTTAAAGCCACAGACTTACTCCAAAGTCAAGCCTTTCCAACTGACCATTCTTTCAGAGCCCTAGGCTGCAGGCAAGCAAGAAGGCAAATTTTCTGCATAATTTTGAAATATGTGGGCAGTTTTGAATGTACTCTACAGGGTGTGACAAATGAGAGTCTGTGTAAGTCAATACACCTTTCTGTGAAGGACTAATGGTTTTATGTGAATAGCAAGGCAACACAAGACAAGCCAGTATTCTTGTTTCCTGTCAGTATTCTTAAAGTTCACTGCCATAACTCTGTTTCCCTTGACCTTTATTTGTGGTTCCTACCAGGGATCTGCTCATTCACTGAGCTCTAACTGGGCACGCCCCAGAGCTGCCCTCATTCTGCTTTCTTTCTGCATCTCATAAGGAACCCCTCTCCATCTCTACTCACTTGATTGTTCTGGTTTTTAAGTTATACTGTGATAGCTCTTTGAATAGCACTTGAAATATTTCATCTCTATGTTTATAAATACATGTCAAAATAAATATTTCTCCTTTTTAGTAAGCATAGTTAAAAATCAGTAATATTATCATGTTATTTGCAATAACAATTGTGATACAGATAGATAGATACATACATACATATTTATAGTGAAAATATCCAGCATGTATAGAAATTCTGAAATCTAAAAATACCCCAAAGCAACGGCTTTAAACGAGTTGTAAATGAGAACCTCTCAAATTTAGAATCCAGTTGTAGGCCAGACAGAAGTCTGTCTAAGACTCTTGAAGCTGGGGGGTAATGGAATGTTATCACAATCTTTGAACCTCAACCAGGTCCTCACACACACACACATGTTTGTACTGAGTCAATGTTCAAAGCAACTCTTTATTCACACAAAGATATTCTGAACATAGTTCTTGCTTGATTGTCTCCAGTGTGTGTGTGTGTGTGTGTGTGTGTGTGTGTGTGTGTGTGTGTGTGTATGTGTGTATGTGTGTGTGTTCATGTGTAGGTAGGTGAGGGTTATGCAGGCCAGAAGTCAACCTTAAGTATGGCTCCTCAGTAAGGTTCCACTTTGTTTTGTGAGACAGAGTATCTCACTGTTCTGGAACTTACAAAGTAGACAAGGCTGGTGGGCCAGTAAGCCCAAGTGTTCCACGTGCCTCTTTCTCCGCAGTGTTATGTGTACAGGTGCATGCAGGTACCTGGCTCTTCCATCGCTGCTGAGGATCTGAACTCATACATACCCTCCTGTGTGGGTGGCAAGCACTGTATTGTCTGAGCCACCTTTCCAGTATGCCCAGTCCTCAAAGCTTCATTGTGTGTGTGTGTGTGTGTGTGTGTGTGTGTGTGTGTGTGTGTACATGCCAGTGTGATCAGCTGTACATATGACTGAATCTGCAGAGGCCAAAAGTTGATATCCAATGTCTTCCTTTATCATTCTCTACCTTGTTTTGAGGGAGTTTCTAATTCACCTGGAGCTAACCATTTGGCTAAGCTGACTCTTGGATGGTCTTATCTCTGTTCTTCACCCAGTTCTGGCTTTACAGAGCATGGCATCAGACCTGGCTTCTACACGTGTGCTAGAAATATGAATTCAGATCTTCATGCTTAAGCATCGAGCACCTTACCCACTGAGCTATTCCTCAGGTCCAGAAGCCTCATACTGAAAAAGGCAGTAATTCTAGGATAAATTTAAAATATATGAAGAACTGTTATTGTACTTTTAAATGATTGGATATTTTCCCAAACCAAATACGTTTTACAGGCAGAATCCTATCTCTTCTAACATGTTTTATCTAATGTATTTCCACTCAGAGACAAAACATTCAAACAGACTCACATTTGTAAGTACTAAGTTGCTAATTAGAATCTAAAGTGAGACTCTGTAATAGAGTTCAACCTTAATGTGAAGAGTGTTTTCCTGGGGTTACAGAGACAGTTCACATGGGTGAGGTGTTCGCTGCCGTCACACCAGAGCAGTTGTCTGATTCATTATGAAGCTGTGAACTTGGTCGTGTCTTTGAGATGATGTTCCCTCTCGAGCAGTTGACTAGATAATTGTTCCGCCCTGGTGCCTAATAGGAACTCAGTAGGTGTGAGACCTCAGTCTGCCACTCAATGCATCAAAGGAATGTGCTCTGAGAAGATTGGCACGTCTAGGAATTGGGCACACATTCTACCATGTTGTAAGATAAAGTTAAGATCCACTTCATAGGGCTCTAGAAATGGCTAAGTGGTTGGGAGCATTTCTTGCTCTTGCAGAGAACCCAGATTCATTCCTCTGTGCCCATGTGGCAGCGTATGCCTGCCTGTAACTCCCACTCAAGGGGACCTCTTCTGACCTCCCTGGCCTCCTACACACATATGCACATAAACTCAAACAGACATACATCCATACACAAGAAGGAAGGAAAGACAGAAGGATGGGAATAAATATTTTTAAAAATCTACTTCATCAAAATCTATCAGAATTAGTGATACCACCCCCCAAAGATCAGTGTAGTGTCTAGCCTTTATTGTGTATGTAGATATGTGTGTATTCATGTGTATTCCAGGGCAAATGAACATATAGATACAAGTACTTCTCGTGTGTGAATGTACATGTAGAGGCCTGAGGATAACCAAGGGTATCATTCCTTAGTTGTCATCCATGTTTCTGAGATAGGGTCTCACAGTGACCTGAAACTGAGCAATTAGGCCAGTCTGGCTACCCCAGCAAGGCCCAGGGACCCACCTGTTTCTGCTTCCCAGGTACGAGTGTTAGTATCATCAGATTATACTGCATGCCCTGATTTTCATACAGAGGTTTTAGGATCAAGCTCAGGACCTCATATTTCCCCAAGCTCAGGGCCACTTTACTTTGCAACATGCTGTTGCTACCTGGAAAGTCCAAGCTCAAAAACCAAGCAATCAAGTAACTACAACAAAAGCAAGAAAACTTCAAAATGTGTTTACAGTTTTGGGTGGCAGCATTCAGTGCTATTCAGGGGTCCCAGGCTACATTTGGGTAGAAGAGGAGAAATCCCTAAAGAAGAGATCTGGTTTTCTCTTTTATGTGATGACAATCAGATCTCCTCCTACTGTGTGATCTTTATGACTAACAGCCAAAGTAAAACACTGAAGCTAGGGAGATGATGTAAAATGTTTGCTCTACAAACATGAAGCCTTTCAAAAAAGCCAAGCGTGTGACCATTATCCTAGGACTGTGGATTCAGAGTTAGGAGGATTCCCAAAATTTACTGGCTGGCCAGCTTAAACAAATTGGTGAGTCCTAGGATCAGTGAAAGTCTATGTCTTTGAAAATAAGGTCGAGAGGACTGAAAAAGACATTTGAAGTTGACCTTTGGCCTCCACACACATGCCCACATAAATGTGTGCACGCACACACCACACACACATACATACAGAGAGAGAGAGACAGAGACAGAGACAGAGAGACAGACAGAGAGACAGAGAGACAGAGACAACCTGGTAGATATTACCATTTGGCTATATCTTCCTTCATCTACGAAAGTATATGGTCAGGCTTAATTCCTCAGTCCTCAATAACTAAAAGTTTAGAAATATGTTGAAATTTAAGGTGTCATGCAATTTCTGATGTCATTGACACCTGTGCATGTAGAGAAATGGATACATGTCTATGTGTATATCCATACAACACTATACATTCTCATACTGTTATGACAGTGTTGTCAGTATGAGGTAAGGAGGATACTACTGGCACATTGTGGCATTAACTTTTCCTGAGAAAACATAAGCCAATCTCCCCCTCAGATAGGGCACCAACAACAGACCAAAGTAAAAGCTCAATCTAATTCTAATTTAATGAACCAATGAGTTTATTTTTTTAATAGAACATGACTAAGGTTTACTTATAAAAGCCTAGGTAGTCCCCAGACAGGTGTATCACTTCAAAGTCCTGCCCTATCTTGGGTGATGACTTTATAGAAGCTACATCATAGAATCCAGTTTTCAGCCAATTTCCTAATTTCTATCACTTGAGGCTTGAGGGTGGTTAGAAAGGGTAATGACTGGTTTCAGGTGAAGGTCCTGTGACCGTCCTTTTCTCTGTCTACTAGAGAGAGAGAGAAGAATTCCGTAGTTCTGTTATCATTACCACAGGCTTCTACCTCTGTACTGTTCTGCTTAGATTAGTTAGTTACCATGGTGACTGGGCCAAGGGACTCCCTAAACTGGAGGTAGGATGATCATGTTATGCCATACATCAACAAGTGGATAGGGACCAGGGCTGTAAGCTCTCAATCAACCACTCAGCATAGCTTGCCAAAGTAATAATGCAAGCTGAAATGCCAGAAGTGCTGAAGTCAAGAAGCCCTGGTGTAGGTGTGTGTATACCTCTGTTAAGTGCACATCCCACACACAATTCTCTCATTATACAGAAGGGTTGCTTGTGTTTAATTTGCTCTCAGCAGATCAACAAGCCATTGTTTTCCCAGCCATCTGTTGAGACTGAAATAAGCTTTACTGTTCTCTGCCTGACATTTCATCCACATTTGTCTTAATGAGACTTCACCCTGGTTTGGGGACTCTCCTCTCTGCTCAACAGACTGCCTTCAAGTCTGGTTGAGACAACTGAGCTCAGCTCATGGGTTCTAGTGGAAGTTGGCTTAACCCTTTCACTGACTCAAAGAACAGAACAAATATGCACTGTATCTGCTCAACACTTTGTAAATGTATAACTAGTGAATGGGTTGAAGTATGATTCTCTTTGTCAGTTCAGAATCTGTAACTATTTACCACTGGACTATTGCTATACAGATATTCATGAAAACCAAGATAGTGTGTGTGTGTGTGTGTGTGTGTGTGTGTGTGTGTGTGTAGCCCATGTTCTTGTGTTTGAGTGTGCATATATGTGTGAATGATAGAAGTCAATCTCCACTGTCAATATTCATAATCTATCCATCTTTTAGTTTTATTATTTTTATTGTTGAAAATTATCATGCATGCATATAATATATTTTGATCAACTCCATCTCACTCTGTCCCTTCCTACTCCCCCCAAGTCCTCCCAACTTTCCATTCCAACCTCTTATACTTCTTTTTAAGACTTATTGGATCTACTTAGTGTTGCCTGTATATATATATATATATATATATATATATATATATATATATATATAGCCATCTTACGAAGAACATGCAGCCTCTTATGGTTCATCCCTGTTGAAAACTGCTTAAGTGCCCAGAGATCAACAGTTGCTGACAGCTCCTCATCTGGGAGTAGGGCATTATGACTCCCCCTCTGGTCACTGCTCTGATTTAGGCTGTCTTAATCCTGTACAGGTCTTGTACATGCAGACCCAGCTACTATGAGTTTATGTGTACAGTACCTTGTCATGTCCTAAAAGTACTGTTTCACATCAGTGCTCCACAACCTGGCCCTTACAGTCTTTCTGTCCCTTCTTCTGCAATGATGCCTCAACCTTGGAGATAGAGGGAGTGATATAAGATACTCCATTCTCACCTGAGCAGCCCACAGTCTTTTGTTATCTGCACATTGGCCAGCTGTGAGTCTCTGTATTATATTCCAGCTGCTCCAGAAATAAACTTCTTCCATGAAGGTTGAGAGCTACACTAAACTATGAGTGTAAACATATTATCTTGGAGGAACATTAGTGTATTTAGCAGAGTAGTAGTTAGTAGAAAGTTCTGCCCTAGGACTTATAGCATACCTAGCTATGAGTTCTTAGCCCAGTTAACAGTACCAGAAATGAGTACTGGCTTGTGAAGACAGACTTCATAAAGTGATTGGTTATTTTCATAACACTTGTGCCATGATTGTATCCATGAGCATACATTGCCAGGCCATTTTATCATAGCCTGCCATGTTCACAGCAGTTGAGACTGCTGATTTCTTCTCTCACCTAGTAATGTGAATAGTGCCTTCCAGCACTGAGAGAGTTAACTAATACTGATAAAGCTTCCAGATCAATACCACCTTGGTTTCCCCATGCCTTATGATTCAAGTATGTGCTATATTCAGCAAAAGAATTTCATCAAATTCTGGAGATGTAATCTATAATATTTGATGTGAACTCTGAGGTATTCCACTGACCAAAAACTCAAAAAGAGGTAACCTATCCCTGGCACCAGAGTTTTTATTTGCTTTCCCATGATGTCCATTAAGGAGGTTGTCCCTCATTGTGGGGTAAATCCATTAAAAGTCCTTTTATAGGTGTAGCTTCTACAAGAGTTTTCCATATGGCCTTTTCAGAGGTTTTTAGTGTTAGTTATTCCTCCACTTAACCCCTCGTCTACCTTCATCTTGGTTATTAAGACATAAATTCTCACTGAACCTGGATTTAGCCAATTTTGCCTAATCTGTTGGTCTAGAAATCCCCAGAGATCATTTGTCTCCACATACCCAGTAATAGGATTACAAGCACATACCACTACAACTGGCTCTTTATGTGGGTTTTAGAGGTCAAACTGGGTCATTGTGCTTATACCACAAGCACTTTAACAATTATTCTATCTGCACAGTCAACCAGATGCTTGGTATTTATAGCTGGAAAAGACTTGGGATATGCAATGATCTTGAGTGACTAGAAAATGATTTATGTTATAGCTCAGTGGTAAGCACTTGGCTACCATGCCCACGGTCCTGGATTTCATCCTTGGCACCAAAAATTTGGGGGCGAGAGAGAATGATATTTTGAAGCATCTTCTACCTGATTTATCAGAAATCAGAGACCACCAGTTACATACTGGGTAAGGTCAGTTGATCGTGTGGAGTGCTCTATTCTTCCTTATGTGTCAGATACTAATATTGAGCCAGTATCAGACAAGTATCTTTTATCTACCATAACTGACTTCACTGTAACAGTTTCCCTTTTATATAGACTAGGAGTCTTACCATTTATAAGCTGGGCAGGATTTCTCATCTTTCTAATACCTCCCAGCTTGTATCCATTGGGGTGGCTACTATTCTGGCTAGAAATGTCTTTCAGTTGCACTGACTGGGAGTATGAGATGCAGCCATAGAACTGCTTAAAGTATAGATAAAGAATCTATCGTCAGACTTTAAGTTCTCCCAGGCATTAATCCCCCTAATGAGTATATCCCCATGATGTTAAGTAAACCATCAACACTTCAGACCTCCTCCCTCTTCTGACATCATATTCATAGCTGTACAACTCCAGGGTTTTTCCCAGCTGACAGCATCTGGAGAAGAGTGAATATGCATAGACATTTAGGAGAGTGAATCAGGAAGGACTATCAGCATATAGCATAGGTTCAAAGTTGTGCTTTTCTAGAGGTAGCTGGGAATTACATACAGAATTCATATATGTCTTTGAGACTTCTAAAATTTAAAAAAAAAAAAGGAGAGAAATAAATAGAGAAAGAAAAAATAAACAATTATAAGAAAAAAAAACTAAAGCCAAAACACTGTTAAGTGACTTTGGCAATGGCACACAGTCATCAATAGCTGGCCTCTAACCATGTGTTCCTGGCTATTTTATCCGACACATCGAACATGGAAAATGTGTTTAAACTACTAATATGCCACTTAAAGGCTTGTTCTCTTAGCAAACTGTTCTTAACTGAGACATTACTTGTGTATAACTCCTTAGTAAACATTACTGGATAAGTACAGGGTTATGCATCTTGATTCAGTATAATCTTGGTAAATTGTATGCAATTCAAAATGATGAATCATTAATATGATTGATGGGTGCCAGCTACCAAACAACACCTACTTATTAGCTGTTGCACCTACACAGGGCTAAACATTGATATATTTATTCTTCTTTACTCTAACTCTCAGTGGGTAATCCTGTCATGCTTCCCCCTCAACCCTCAACCTTATCATCTCAGGGTCCAAAGTGTTCCAAAATGCCTGCCAGATTCTACCCACTCACCTCACAAAGCCACCAGGGAAATGTTCAAAACTAGACTGAAGGAGAGGGATAAGCATGCTTTATACAGATATTAAGTCTCATTCCTAGAGGTTCACAAAACCATCACTGTTGCCTGCAAGTTCTGTGTAGAGAAGCAGGCATCACCCACTCCATTTAGCTCATAGACATCTAACCCCAAGCTGTGGGTCCTGACAAAAAGTATGTTTCACTATATTCCCATCATAGTCAAACATTTGAAAGTATAGGATGATGAGATGCTTGCTGTCTGGCTTGGAGTGATTCTGATTTCACCAGAACTGTGTGGTGTGAAGAAAGCCAATGAACCTGTCTGAACCTCAGGTTGCTCATGTGTTAAATAGCGACAACATCAGTTAGCTCACTTGTAATTTGTGGGGAGCATCAAGAGACAAAAAAAATGTATTAGCCACTACTGAGCATGGAGAATGACGAGCATAACTCAGATATCATTAGTGTTTGTTAACTATTGTTATCATCACCATCATTATTTCTTATAGTTCCCATGGGCCTCCTAGTTACAGCTATTCCCATGGCCCTGGCTGCAATTACATCTACATTCCCAGTTGTGGGCCTGACATCTAATGAAGGTTACTGTTAATGTTCCCTATATATAAAACTGAACTAATAACTGCTTTTTCCAAGATTCATTTTAAGGTGTATGACAACAATTCCTCTGCTGTGGCCTTATCAGAGTTAGGTGTTTGTTTTTGTTTTTGATCCCAGTGACGGAAACTGGGGTATGACAAAAGACAGGCCAACCCAGAGGGCTTTTAATGGGGATTTTCATTTCAGCTAAACACTTGGAGATACCCGCCTCCCACCTCCATGGCATTCCCCTGTGTTGAGTAATGTCCTTGAAAGAAGTTGGAAAGTACCTCTCTTCTGTGCAACCTTTGACTACTGCTGCTTGCTCCTATTAGAGACAGACAAGATGGGGAGCTGGGCCTGGTGACCTAAACTATAGTTTAGTGTAAACTATAGAAGTCTAGTGTACTTCTTGCAAGACCATTTGTCTTGAAGGGAGAAACACCAAGAACTGGGCTATATAATTAGATTAAATCACAAATACTAAACAGCTTAATCCCTCTTGTTTTGAATTTAAATTCTTAAACCATTGGTCAATGTTCTATTTAGAGAACTAAATAGAATAAATAGCATTTGAATGAGGAACCCCTGGGAAGCTCTAAACAAATTTCACGAAAACATGTAAACATTGGGAACACCAAGGGATGATATCAGTGCAATTGTCTGCAGGCATTGTGTGAGCATTGCCAACAACCCACATATGTTGAGATTTTCTTTTCTCTGTAAGACTGGGGAGAAGGGAGAATCTACAGCTCTTTATTCTTCCTACACTCTCCGTTTCTACTAAAAATTTTGTCGCCTTCAATGAGACTTAGAATGTCAACTATCAACTACATGCCATTCTTGTTTCTCAGCCCTTACCTTCCAAGCACCATGTAAGTACTGATGGATCTGTTGTGATGTCTCTCATGCCTGTCTTACTCTCCTCAGCTCTGCTCTTTCAGGGATGTTGTGGCTTTGATATAAACACTAGAATCATAATTTTCAATTCCCTCATTTTTCCTTCCAATTCCTTTGTGTGTCTGTGTGTGTATGTGTGTGTGTGTGTGTGTGTGTGTGTGTGTGTGTGTAATACTAGAGAAAATTCCTAAAGATGCTCATTTGATCATGTACCTATGGCAATGTCTGGCTTCATCCATCTTCATCTCTTAACAAGTCTCTCTTTTTCACCTATACACTTTATTATAGTGGAACTGGCCTTTCCAAACATACCAGAACATTCCCTGGGCCTCTGTAGAGCTCTGTGACATTTTTCCCTTTAATGAGAAATGGAATAGGCAAGAAACATGTATTCTTTTCTGCTTCTTAGATTTATATTTCATTTCACTTCTTTTCTTTTCTTTCTATGAGATGTATATGTGTAAGAATGGGTAAGGGTGGGTGCAGAACATGCCATACTATGCATGAATATAGCATTCAGAGGACAACTTTTTAAGCTGGTTCTCTCCCTTCATCATGGTGGTTCCAGGAATCAAACTTATTTCAACAGGTTTGATGACAGGTGTCTGTACTCACTGAGCCATGGTTCTAGTCTGCTTTCCGTTTCTATAATAAAAAACATGACCAAAAGGAGTTTGGTAGAGGAAAGGGCTTAGTTCAGGTTATAGGTAACCACCCATTATTGAAAGAAAAGAAGACATAAATAACATAAATAACCCTAGTCAGGAGCTTGAAGTAGTTACCATGGAGAATGCTTCTCACTGGCTTGCTCCCACTAGCTCCTGCTCATCCAACTTTATTAAACAGTCTGGGATCACCTGCCCAGTACTGCCCACTATATGATGGGACATCCTTCATTACTTAGCAAACTAAAAAGATAGCCTCATATATTGCATCGAGGAAATTCTTAAGCTGAAATACCCTCTTCCCAGTGAGTTTAGTTAGTGTCAAGCTGACAATAATAACTAACCGGTATAGCCAACTGGTCAACCCCACGTAAGGATTTCTTACTGAGTGTGTGTCCCTATAGAAGTGTACATAAAGTGTAAATTTACAGTAAAAATGGCGAGCAAAATAAAAAAGATATGTGTCACTACATCAGTAAATGAAACAGAGTGGCCCCCAAATCTCCATGAACTCATCTCTTATTCCAGTCATTATTAACGCATCTATGAGAACTCACCCAGGAATAAAATGTACTCACAGCTTGTGTTGTATGCTTATTTGTGTGTTTGTTTTAAAAGAAATTTACAGTCCCTGAATTGTTGGCATCTAATTGAAAAGGAGAGCCTGCACCTGGCCCAGGGACAGCACCTGATGGATAGGTGACTCGATTAGGTGACTATTTCATATCTTCAGTTTAGGGAGAATTGTGAGCTCTGTAATGTTCTTTTCTTCCACCTTATAAGATGTGGGAATGGGATCATAAGAAAGTCCTAAGGCTTATAAGAGAGCTTGATAGGATTTGAAGGTGAAATGAAATACTTTGTCTCTCCCAGATGATCCCCTTAGTTTAGCAAAACAGCTCAGTTCCTAGCATCTGAAATGCTATGATTAAAGACTGACTTCCTGTCTCTTCATATGCAAATCTACTTAGGGCCTCATTCGTTTGCATCCGAATGAATAAAAATGCAATTGTGAGTACTTTGAAAGTAAGCACAGAGGTGTCCAACCTTTTCACATCTACAAGTTTGCAATGAAGAACTAAACAAGACAAAAATAACAAAAACAAAACAAATAACCAGAATGAGGCTGTAAAGTTGTCTCAGTCCTTAAGAGCACATGCTGCTTTTGCAGAAGACCTGAGTTTGGTTCCCAGCACCCACATCTGTTAGCTCACAATTGCCCATAGCTCTGGTTCCAGGGAATGTCTAGGGACCTGGCCTCCTAGGATGTCTGGCCTCCACCATGTACACACATTCACACACAAATTAAAAATAAAAATGAAAATAAGAAAAACAGAAATTTTACAAATGAAAACTCAAATCTATAGAGATCAGTATAATTTGGAGTCAGGAACACACTATCCTAAATGGGAAATCCTCAGTCAGAGATGAATTCTAGCAGAAGTTTTGATCACTATAAAAGAGAAAACTGAACACAAAGATCCACCAGCAACATATTCTTGAAGATTCTAATTGAGTCCTCTGGGTATCCTGACTTAATAGCATATTTAAAGTGGAACATGATATGTTCTAATTTCTATAATTCTCAGTAATGATGCCTACATTTCCCCCTTCTTTTCTCTTTATCTTTTCCCAACTCGTCTATATAAATATTCACTGTTTCTTTAAATCACACTTAATTAGAGGATTTTCTGGGTTTTTTTAATAGTTGTCTCCTGTTGGAAGTGGGATAATCCCGAATCTCTAATAAATATGAATGGATTAAAGAGAATCATGAGTTCAAGATCATTTTAGCTTCCTGGGTTTAATTGTTAAAATCTTCACTGTCTCCTGGGATGTGTGGGATTACACCAATTAAATCATGTCTCTGTAACTGAGCGCTGTGGCCGTAAATGTGACTGTTTGGTAGCACCCTCTCTGTATTTAATTTGCTGGGCTGTAATGGATTGTCAGAACAGTAAATGTGAGACAGGTAACGTAAACTGTAATGATGGTAATTATCTGAATGGATCGATCATTGTGTTATTGCAACCTGATGTGGGTAGAGGCAAGATGCAGGCATCCCATATAAATTCCGGTTTTCCATTTTATTTCCTCACAGGCTCTCCCCCAAGATATCTCAAGTGAAACAGTGTAAACTGGCTACCACAATTGTCTCTACTCTCTTTTCCAGTCTCCTTAGTTATGTCAGCAGACCCCATCCCAAACACCCTTTCTCCCAAGAACGCAATCATCTTACAGAATTGGAGTACTAGTTCTTGCTCTTGTAGTTCCTGATACCTTAAGCTCTGAAGTTTAAGTTGTTTTAGTTGAATGATTTGTATTCGTGTGTGTGTGTGTGTGTGTGTGTGTCCACCCATTGTGTGACACCCTTTCCATGTGTCAGCCTCAGGTATCATGCCTCATGCAAGTCCACTTTGGTTTTAATACAGGGTCTCTTACTAGACAGGAAGAGCTGAGTAGACTGGGTTGGCTGCCCTACTAAGGATGCTCTGTCTCTGCCTCCCTAGGTTGGGATTACAGATGGATGCCACCGTGCTCAACTTTCATACACTAGTTTTCTGGATTGAACTTGGGTCCTTGAGCTTGTGTAGCAAGCACTTTGTAGACTAAATTACCTCTCCCAGATTTGTTCCTGAAAGAACTATAAAGCCACAAAGTAAAATAAAGGTTGCACATCCTAGCATTACCTAAAGATCTACAACAGAACCAAACTAGACTATCTTTCTGTATGGACCGGGGTCAAGAACTGACTGAGCGATTGCATTCACTATTCCTGATGCAAGGTCAACAAAACAGAAGTGTCACAAGCCTACAAGAAAAGGGCAGCAAGCTGGGCAAAGCTTCCATTTTCATATTGGCAGTTAATGGTTGCCCGGAGAGGAAGAGTAGTGTTTCTTTAGTTAGGAATGGCTACTGGTAGGCTATTCATGCCCGAGGAGATGAACTCCTATCCATGTACTATTTGCAATACAAGTTAGACACAGAAGGTAAGAAAAAAGACTTGAACTTGACAGGAAGATACATTGGGGGATAAGGCAAAGATTGAACCAGAGTGGATAATCAAGATAATGGTAGAGAATTTACATAGCTTCTTGGTAGAGATGGACCCCTATTCAATACCAAAGGTTTGATCCTTCCCAAAGAAAGGTAATAGAGAAAAGGAGGAGGAGGGAAACAGAAATGCGTATTTGAAATTTTCAAGAACAAATTGATTAATAGCAGTAAGAAAGAGGAATGAAATCATATCACACGTTTCTCATCGTAAAAACCAACAGACCTCAATCTTACATTGCTGTAAGTGAAAAGTGACCTTTAGTGTCCCACCGAACTACTGTCACAGCCTGTGGCTGGGGATGATGGCAGAGAAAGGCCCGGGAGAAAAATCACATCCAGAAAGAAAAAGGCCAGAGTCACAGTATCAGCGCTGGGTACAGGATGAACAGAGTTGCTGTGCTGGCTGAGAGGTAGAGCACAAAAGAGCTGATCCATGTTGCTTCCTTAGAAAGGTGGCTTGCTCACAAAAGGTGATGCAAAGAGGGGGTACAGTTTAGAGATGTTGTAAAGGGGAAGAGGAAAGGGAGTTCAAAATGCTCTGGAAATAATGGGGAATATAGGACTAACCCCTCTAATCATTGTCCAATAAAAGGACCACAAGGAAAGGGAAATGGCCCAGTCAGTAAAATACCCGGCATGTGGTCACAGGGCTTGATCCAGATTCCCAACTCCCACAGAGAAACTTCTGACATGGCTGCTGATTACCTGTAATCCCACACTGGGAAGGAGGAACAGAAGGATCCTGTGGCTTGGTGACAAGCCAGCCTGGATGGATTAATGAGCTGCAGATTTATTGATAGACCTTATCTCAAAATAGTAAAGTGGAGAATGACTGAGAAGACAGCCTGACATCAACCTCCAGCCTCTAGATGCACAGGCACACATGTGAAGATGCACAGGCATTCCATCAAAGGGGCACATGTAAAGGTGCATGGGCAGGCACTTAGCCAAGCAGACAGTCAATCCAGGGATCCTGTGTGCAGGTAAGGTGAGTGATTGCACCTGATATATGCCTGAGACTGATATAGACAGGGACAGTCATGCCTAAATGTGTAATGACGTGAGGGGGCAAAAGACGCTGCTTTAAAGAGGCTTTGGAAGAAAGAAAAACTGGAGAGAGCAAACTGCCAACAAGCCTACAAAAGAGTTGGACAGAAAGGGAGAGTTGAAGCACGGAGACTCACTGCATCTCAGTCTAGTTGTGACTTCTGTAATCATGCTAATGTTTAACATATCCAGGACAATAAAATGAAATCAAAAAGAGGGAAAATTAAATTTGGACACTGTCAGAAACAAATGAGTTACCTAACAGCCTCTGGATGGGAGAGCAGAGAACTGACCCAGTCACCTAGGAACAGAGAATTTTGATTAATACCTTTACTCTGAAAAAGAATATATTGTCAGCTCTCCCTAGCATGGATTTTCCTGGTGTAACAGTTTTCTGTGCACTGTCGGGAGGGGGGAAACGAGCCAGTAAATACCTGCTGTGGGATCCCAGTTCTCGCTGTAGGAACTGGACACTAGAGATGGGAAATGTAAATGGTGAGGAGGAAGGAGGGGGCTGAGAGGGCAGGTATGGAGGAACATGGAGAAGAGGAAACAAGTACAGGGAAAGGAGTTGAGTGGAAGAGAAAGGAAAGGAGGAAGGGAGGGAGAGGGGAGGAAGTCACAAGCATACAGGAGGTATTCAGATCAAAGGGTACAAGTTATTAACAAGAATTATAGATAAAAAAAAAAGCTCATTCATAAAGGAGATCATAGTACAAGGCTTTCTGAAACAGAAATAAGGAGTGTGGATCATGGTACCATAGTGTACAAATGTATTTCAGGAAATCGATAACCAGCCTATGGTTGTGCGCAATAGCATCCTAAGCTACACAAGGGACAAGTGGGGTCTTGTCTGAACCCTGCCCTCATGATGCAGGAAAGAAGTGAGAAGGAAAGAGAGTGGTAGAGCAGATGTGGCTAGATGTTGACTGTTAGGATGTGGGGGAAGGTGTGTGGGAAGTCGACATGATTCTTGAAATTGTGTGTGTGTGTGTGTGTGTGTGTGTGTGTGTGCACATATTACCAAACAGAACCTTCCTGATGTAGAGAGGCTATAAAGGAAGCACACTGACCTGTATACCATCTCAAAGCCTGCTGCACTCAGCAAACTGATTAAGAGTGCTCCTCCCAGGGCTGAGGAGATGGTTTAGCCAGGATAGGGTTGGTTTGTTTTGGGGGTTTGTTTTTTGTTTGTTTGTGTGTGTGTGTGTGCGTGTGTGTGTGTACGTGTGCACGCGTGCACGCAAATATAATGACCTGAGTTCCATCCCCATAACCCACCCATATAAAAAGCCAGGCATGATACTACCTTAACATTCCCCACCACAATAAACTTTACCTAAACTATGAGCAAGAGATATGCATGCACGCACATGCACACAGACACACAGACACACAGACACACACAAACCTTTTCTCCCTAAAGTTTGTCAACTGGTTTTATTATAACAGTGAAAGAGACTGATAGCATATCAACACTCCCATGCCCACTGCTCTGAGAAGCTTGAGTGCTGTAATTAGAAGAAGCAGGGTAGAGAGTATGTGTTCACACTCAAGGTGTATGTTCCACAATCATTGGCTGGCTCCAAGAGTAACACCTGAACTTTGTCTTTCAAGTTGAAACCTTTGCCTGAGATTTACTTTTGTGCCTTCAAAAAGTGTTAGGCTTCGAGACCATGCCAAGTATTAATGTAGTAGATTTAGGTATTTCTTACATTTTCATAGCCTTAGATAAATACTAGCATTCTTCTGGGGAACAGTCATGCATAGAGTGTGATTTGATTTTCGACTTGTTCGGAATATCAAGTTCCGATTTCTTAGAATCGTAATGTATGCTTGTGAGCGAGCCTGTAAGACAGGAGTCATCCCTCCGATTTTCTAATAGTACTTAGGGCAAACCTGTCAAAAGTACTTCTAAGAGATTACCCAGGGTCCTGGGGAGGTATATTTAGCAACCATATTGAATGAGTTGTCACATAACACAACGTTTCATTGATTTATGGGTGTTATTTCTGTCTCTTACTGCAGGCAGAGAATTCAGCACTGGCGCTGGAAAACGAGAATCAGAGAGAACAGTATGAGAGATGTCTTGATGAGGTAAGGTTGGGGAAGAGAGCGGAGGAGAGGCTGGGCTTCGTAAGGATCTTGATAAGGTCCAAGGGCGTCTCAATCCCATGCTCCACAGAGTGGTAATGATGTCTCCCCCAACAAAAGGAAGTTGTAAACAGATGTCAGCTGAGAAACATTAGTTTCTTAGCCTTCCTTTCCCGTAAATGCACCCTCTACATATCTCTTTTATCTCACCTCTCTCCCTTCCCTCCCATCTGTTTCCTCTCTGCCCTCTCTCCCCTTACTCCTTTCTCTCCTCTTTTTCCTGTCCCTGTATCTCTTCTTCTCCTCCTTCCATTCATCCTTCTCTCTGACTTTCATTTCTGTCCTGTATGAATATCCCTCTATGTATATCTCTTCCTCACTCCTTCCCACTTCCTTCTTTCTGCTGCCTCTCCTTCTCTGACCTTTCTCCTTTCCTCTTCTTCTTCTTCCTCCTTCTTCCTCCCTCCCTCCCTCCCTCCCTCCCTCCCTCCCTCTCTCTCTCTCTCTCTCTCCCCTGCCCTTCCTCCATAATTTTCATAGGGCATCTATGGTTCCTTTGGGTAATCGCCTTCTATCCTTGCACATACTTAGGGTATGATTCACTGTCTGATCAGTTCCTTCTGTCCAAGAAACATGATCCTTGGTCTTGAATGAGAAAGAGCCACACATGGGCACATTGCGTGCACAACTGGATGCATTCTCAGGGAAGTGAATTGTTGATAGAGTGGGTGGAGACAGCATTCACAGTTGGCAGCCTGAGGGGGAAATCAGCACATTGAGCACAAGCCAAAAAGCAAAAAAGAAGTCAGGAAGAAAATTTGAGTGCAATAGAAGAAGACGGAGCCCCACGCATGAGTAAACTCAATAAATATTATCTGATAATGATGGCGAGGTGAGGACAAAAATGGTGGGTGTATATTAAGTGTCTGGGTGGGGGTAGGGGTGAGGCTGGAACCGAAGCCTGCTCAGAGCGCTCAACCTCCTCAGCACCCCCTTATACTGTTAGGCATAGGGACCAGTCACACTGCTGCTTCTTGTGGAAATGGACCATTGGCCACATGGAGTCTCCTCAGGGACTCTACTCTGATGGGAGCCATTATTTAAATGAATGACTTCTTTACACATCAGCCCAGTGTGTTAAAACTCTCACACATTCTATGAGAGTCTGTTGGATGCTCATTAGAGTGTACCTGACAGATTTTAGAAAAATTGCATGCTTCTTGTTCTCTTATTTTATTTGTGGGATGACCAATATGCCTTCAGTTTTGTTTTGTTTTGTTTTGTTTTTCTTTTTAACCTTGCTAACAGCTAGATAACTGTTTTTTGGTGAGCTCTTTGGTATTCTTACCCTCTCTATCTCCTCCATCCTCTCTTGCCCTTGACACTGTCCTAGAAGTTGATGGGTTGGACCACAGGTACACAAGTCAGAATCCCAGGTGTAGCCCATCTATCACCATGTTCCACTTTTTGTTACTTCAGACAGGTATAATCTCAACCTTCTGAGGATGAGTGTTTTGGCTATTTTGGTTTTCTGTCACCAGTGTTTCTACTAGGCTGAATTATCCTACACCAGCACTTCTCCTAGCCCAGGATAATCTGGTACCAGAACTTCTCCTAGGCTGGATTATCCCATACCGGTGTTTCCCTTAGGCTTGGATATCCTATACCAGTTATTCACATAGGCTGGGATAGTCAGTCCCACATAAGCACTTCCCCTAGACTGTGATATCCCACACTAGCACTTCCCCTAGGATGGGATATCATTAGTCTTTCTTCTGGGCTGGAGTTTTTCATACCAGTGGTTTTCACAGACTTGTGTAGAACTCACTTTGTAGACAAGGATGATCCTGAACTCCTGATCTTTGTGTCTTCTACCTCTCAAGTGCTGGGATTACAGGCATGTGCCACAATCCTGGATTATGTAGTGTTGGGCACTGGAACCTGTTCCAACTGGTTCAAACTCACCCCAGTGGTTGTTAAGGATATGCTGTCTAGCTCCACAACATCAGAATCCTCTGGGAGCTTGGAATGAATGCAGACTCACAGGCCTCATCCCTAACCACAGAATCCTGGTATCTCTCAGGGTGAATCCAGCATTTAGGTATTACCAGGCTTGCCCACTGGTGTCTGTATATACTACTCTTCCAGTCTTGGTCTTATAACATTGACCACTCTGGCCCTTGTACTCAGTACTTACATGTTGTTGGAGAAGTCTCCAGATGTCCCTGTAAAACTGCTTACTTTTCAGCCTTTTTGTCATTTAGTATTTCTAGCCACGTGAACTGCTGACTCAGTCAAATAATGTTTGTGACCCTCTACCCTGTTGGGAGTCAGAAACTCCAGAATGTGGATGGACAGAGAGCTCAGGGAATAGAATATATAGAAGGACCTGGGTTTGAGGCTTGGAGCCCATGTAATATACCAAGTGTGGTGGCAGACATGTTGCCCCTGCTTATGAAAAATTAACATAGATATTACTTCAGGAATGTCACCTGAGGTTAATGTCCAATATCTGCTTGCACCCACAGACACAGACGCAGATATGCACTCACACACACAGAGTGGGGAGAAAGGGAAGGAGGGAGGAAGAGAGAGAGAGAGAGAGAGAGAGAGAGAGAGAGAGAGAGAGAGAGAGAGAGAGAAACACTCAAAGTTAAAGCAATTAGGAAACTTGTTGACATAAAAGGTAGCATACAGACTCTGGTCTGATGAGGCCAATTCAGCTTTCCTCAGCCCTGTCCCCCAGGCCTTTAGTCCAGTCAAAGTCTAGGGCAAGCAAGACCAAATAGATCCAAGGCTATTTAAAGGAACCAGTAATCCTCCTGGGTTAAAAGTATTGATGAGCCAAGTTGTACTTTCACCTCTTGGACAGAAATTTCCTGGAATACCTGACCTGTAGTCAGAAGTCAAATTTATGGGCTCAAATCACACAGCTTTGTACTGACCACAGTTTTCCCTAGGGGCGCTCTTCATCCAGCACAAAGCTCACAGCATTTCTCTATAGAAACCAGAGTCTGGCCCATGGAGATGGCAGAGTCTGTATGGTGCGAGCATGAGGACCTAAGTTCAGATCCCCAGAACCCTTGTAAAAAGCTAGGTATAGTGGTACACTTCTCTAATCCCAGTGGAATTGAGGCAGAGATGGGAGGAACCTTGAGGCTCACTAGCCAACCAGTTCAGCTGAATGGGCTTCAAGTTCAGTGAGAAACCCTGGCTCAAATTAAGTTGGAACACTGACTGAGGAAAACATTTCATGTCTACATCTGGCCTGAACATGCTCACAGACATACAAGCTCATACAGACACAAGTGCACATATGCATACAAAAAGAGTCATCTGCTCCCCGTGTTCCACGTGCCTGTGCTATGTGGGTTTCTCCAGGGTACCTCAGACAAACTAAAATTTTCTCCTTCAAATCACTTTCTGTGGTTCCACCGACAGCAGGAGTTTTGAAGAGAGGGTCCCTCTGTTCCTAATTGCAGGAATTAACAGTTGCCAGCCAGGCGGTTTACAACAAAGAGCCTTGTAGTCCTGAATACCGGCCTCTGATTACACATGCCTGTTGTGCTGTAACTAATTGCACAGGGTAGACCGTTTCTAAGCTTCGTAAGAGGATGCTCTCGAAGGGGCAGTTCCATGTAGTAATAATGCAAAGTGGAAAATCTTTCCAAGGCTTTTTATACTAATTAGTGCAACTAACAAGGTAAGGCCTCACGTAAGTTATTTCCTTGCAGTGAGCTGCAGAGAGCCTCCTCGGAGGTAAGGCAGGGATGTAAAGCACCCGCAATCCTGATTGCCCCTCACGCTTGTTTTCTGGGAAATGGAGACCATGTTGAGGTTTGAGCAAACACTGGGGAATCTAAAATTCTGTCTATACTTTTACTAAAAGAACATCTTTATTAGAAATAGGCAGATATTGTGCGTAGACACACATATGTATGAAAAGATACATAGTCTAATGTACCCTTGGGGCATTATGTATGTAAGCCAGACTAATGGACAGCTTGGGAGGTGCATACACACACATACATACATAGATGGATACATATACCACATACATATATATGCATCTCAAATGCATAAATAAATACCTATAGCCATATACATATATGTATATGCATAAATCCATACAGCCACATACCATGGCTTGGTAGGTACACGCGTGCGCACACACACACACACACACACACACACACACACACACACACTTCACTTCTCTTGCTTCTTTGCCTTAAAGTAGAAAGATCACAACAAGGATTGCCCTCATTGCTTTATGGGAGTTTGGAAGCTTTCAAAGTTGCTTAGTCTAAATATTTGACAGGAAGGCTACTATCAAGTGGTGAATTACTATTTGTTCATGGTATTGCCTTAGCCACAATTCCTTCCAGACCAACTGTTCCACATACAGAGGTACAATGTGTGTATAAAATGACCATGATACTATCCCTTGAACGGCTGCATTGCCCTCAGGTGGATTCAGCGGTATCTGACAAACCTGTATTGAGCGTCACCTCCCTCATTTGGGCTCTGCAGAGGTGAGGGGGTCATGGAGTCTGGGCTAGAGAAGCTGCTGGTGCAGTGGGAACTTCAGGAATGGTAGTCAGCAGTGGAGAGAGGCAGTAAGACAGAGCAGCAGTAAAGAGAAGAGTGTGTGTGTGTGTGTGTGTGTGTGTGTGTGTGTGTGTGGTCTTCCTGCTTGCGTGGCAAGCGCTTACTCACAGGGTCATCTGCCTAGCCCCCTACGTAGGGATCTTTAAATATGCTGCTGGCTATATGATGTCCTGTTCCAGGTCTGGTTGGACTCTACTCTAGCATGGAGCTAAGCACTCACGTTTTTAAGGTCTTCTGAGAGTTATAATACTCACCCAAGGTTAAGAACTGCTATAGGGAGGGCTTCGGGGTACCATAGCCATGTATGTAATGCTTTTACAAAGTATGTGGGAACGGATGACACACAGGAAACAAGCCTGCATACAGTGATGTGCTCACATGGAAAGTTTGACATTATTTCTGTGTTAATAAAAAGCTACTGGCTCAGAATTATTGTGACCGTATCTGTAATCTCAGTGCTTAAGAGGTAGGACCAGGATTAAGAGTTCACAGTTATCTTTGGCTATATCTTGAGTTCCCGGTCAAACTGAGCTACAGGAGACACTGTCTTTAGAAGAGAAAATTTTCTCTAGCTCTCTGATCTGGGTGCTGTGTGCCTGGGTTGGACTTAGGAATCTGTACTGGGACACCTTCAGGCACATCTCATATCAGAGGTCTACATCATCTTTAAGGTCACCCTCTCAGTAATACAGGAGGGTCACAACCTGCTCCCGGTTGTCACAGCCTTTGGTGCTTAGTTGAGCACAGGCCTAACTCCTCTGGTCAAAGCCTCCATTCAGCTTTTACTCCTCCATTATTACTCCTGAGGCTCAGTATAATTCTCATCCCACGTGAAGTGTTTAATGCATGTTTGTTAAATGACTAAATGAATGGACGGAGAGGGAACAGCAGGAAATTAATTTCCAAATTGTTTTCTTGCAGTCCCACATATGCATTTAGACTAATGCCTCCCGTTATCTCCTCAGAGGAGGTAAACAGGCATTTATTATGCACCAACCCTAAACACAATCCAAAGAATAAACACTTGGAAGGAAACAAGCAGACATACTCAAAAGACCAAATTGAATTTGAAGAGGCCATATGGACTCTGGCTAGGAAAGACTCAGAGTTCACGAATTGTCACAGCTGCTCTGTCTTGTAGTATAGCGAGTGTGGAGCTCTCTCGTTTTACCTGATAATGCTCTCACGCAAAATAAATGAATGTCAGCGAAGGCTGAATCTCACTGGGTAGAGTTCTTTCATAGCATGAACAAAGTTCTATCCCCAGCACATCATCTTGGTGCACACCTGTAATCTCAATGCTCCAGAATCAGGGTCCTCTTTGGCTACATAGAGAGTCTGAGGTCAGCTTGGGCTGCATGAGATCCTGTCTCAAAATTCAACCCTCAGAAACAAAAAAAAAAGAGTGTGATTTGTGACTGATTTATGCATTCATGTCATGCACGCACACACACACACACACACACACACACACCTCATGCTTTTACAGATAAAATCCATTTTCTTTACTCTAACATGACACAAGTGGCCTTTTCCCTGAGCTTCCCCTCCTGACTGCCATTTGATTTTGATGGAGTGACTACTCTACTTTTGGCCCTGCCTAAATGGCTTCTCTGACTTACACAGTCACCTCACACTTTTCTCATAACTTCAGATGGTCTCCACATTTTATGAATGGAGAAAACCACTGTCTTCCCCCCATTCAACACACTTTAGTCTATGACAGCAGCACAAGCTATCTGTGGACCTAAGTGTATATGTATGTGTGTACACGTGAGGGTACGTGTGCATGCACATGCAGGTAGAAGCCAAAGGACAGCCTCACATGTCATTCCTCAGGTGTTTTCCACATTGCTTTTTGAGATAGGATCTTTCACTGCCTAGAACTCATCAAGTAGGCTAGTCTGGCTTGCCAGAGAGCCCTTGGGATGAGCCCATCTCTACCTCCCCAGTGCTGAGCTCACATGTGCCAACATATTTAGCTTCTTTAGCTTCTTCTCTCCCTTTTTAGTGTGCCTCTCTGTGTGTGGTTGGTAGGTAGGTAGGTAGGTAGATAGATAGATAGATAGATAGATAGATAGATAGATAGATAGATAGATATTCTTTCCCCCCGCCCCCATGAGACTTGGGCAGAGACAAACCAGACGGAGCAGGATTCAAACAGGCAGATAGAGAGAGACGGCAGAGGGCCCCATGCCCTCTGCAGGCGGATGCCTTAGCCGCTGCGCCACCGCCGGTTCGCTAGATAGATTTTTCCTAAGTGTAGCACATATGTATATGAATATATATAATGAGCTCAAGGTTGATGTTGCAATCAGCCTCAGTTATTCACCTCCTTAATCACTGAATCAGAGTCTCTCAATGAAAACCATAGGTCACCAGTATGCCTAGTCTCCCTAGCCAGCTTGTGTGGGAATCCTTTCTCTTCAACTAATGAGTCTATGATTACCAATGGGCTACCATGCCCACCCATCATTTGCATGGGCTTCTGGGTATCCACACTTGGTCCTCACACTTGCATACTTTCTGTTTTGGTTCACTTTAACTTCCATGTCATATCCCCAGCCCCATGCCTGGTTTTTAAAAAGTGGAATATGGAGGTGGAACTCAGGTCTTCATCCTTACAAGACGGGCACTTTAGGACTGAGCCATCTCCACAGTCTCTGGATTCAAGTCTTTTCAGTGACCATATACAAATATTCTCCTTCTTGTCCTAAGCTGCCTCTTTATAGTAACCCTCCAGAGTGCATTTTCAAAAACACACTTGCTTTCCACTAGATTGTAGTGACTTTGTTGAAGTAAGACTTACTTTGTAAGATAAAATCTCCCATCAGAGCCAGGGAAGCTCAAAGTAGGCAAAAGTGGGCTGCAGTCTATGCTCAGTGACTTTTCATTCCCTTCTAAGGACTAATCTGGAGCTTTAAGCCCTCCAACCCAGGGGATCCCTGTGGCATGGTGAACTAGGTAAGAACTGGCTGAAAACTCTCTAACTTGGTCTCTCACACAGCCCAGGAGAGGGCTCTTTTGGATTCAAATAACAGAAATGTCAGCAATCTCCTCTTCCTCTGTCTCTGGAAGGCCAAGTGCCTAGAGGACAAAGGACCACTAGCATAAAAACAAACAAACAAACAGCCAGATGTGCTAGTGAGCCTAACAGTCCCCATGCTAAGGAGGTGGGGACAGCAGCAAGCCTGCAGTTTACTTGGTGTTTAGTGCAACGGAGCACTAAGGCATCCCGTGGGTGGAAATATCAGTTTTCTGACAGAATTCCCACTGAAGAGGAAAGGAGCGGCTCTGCATTGTCTTCTAGGCCCCAAGCTGGGAGGTCTCCACAGAAAACCTGGGCAAGGTTGTCCCTACCAGCAGCAGAAGTGCTGTCAGCTCTCCTCCACGTACCTCAAGTCCCTCTGGCCCAGGCCAGCTGCTGTTCTGCCTTTCTTCTGAGAGAAGCTGGCCAGTACCCCTGATAGTGATTTGTTCTCATTAGCTGGGCATGGCAGTATGTGATTATCGGCTAGCAAAGACCTGAGGGCAGATTCCGAGAGCCTTATGGGTAGAAGCATGTCCCAGGCATCATCATGTAAGCCTATTAGGGACTGAAGGTACCACATCCGAGCACTAACTCTGTCAGTGCGTCTGGGATGGGTAGGCATGAACACAGCAAGAAGCCTAAGAAGCCATTTTTATTGACCATAGAGAGGAAAGTGTTCGTACTTCTCTTCCACAGAGAGCCGCTGAGTCCTTCTGGCGATTCCACCTCTGTGTCAGTGGCTACAGAAATATTGTTCAATTTTCAGGTAAAGCAAACAGCTGTCCAAAGAGCATGCCAGAGGGAATGGTGTCCAATACAGAGTCAGTAAGCCCAATAGGCAAGGAACTGGCTTGCAGAGATACAGCACAGCTCCTCCCGTGGGCTGTTAAGGGTAGGATATTACTCTGTGTCCCCATTAAATCATAGATACAGCCATTTTATGTGACCACTGTTAACACCGAATGGCTTCAGAGAGCAACCAGTTTGGAGGAAGAAAAGAAAATATTGATATTCGGCAGTTTTATGAGCATGTAAATCAAATCCAAGTCTTGGGTTTTTTTAAGTAAATTATTTATGGTTTGAATTAACTTCTTTGTATTGTTCTCCAATTCTGCCTACATAGACAGCTCAAGTCTTCTGTTTTCCTTCATATGCCAACAGTAAAAGAGGTGATGTATTGTTTGACTTTAAACTCTCAGCTACTTATAAATTGGAATGAATGTTTAAAAACTCCCAAGATTTGGGAGCTGGGAGAGGTCTCAGTCTGTAAAGTGTTTTGCTACACAAGCATAACTCAGTTTGATCCCCAGAGCCCACATAAAACACCAGGGGCATTTTTGTGTGCTTTACCCCAGGGTTATGGGTAGAGGCTAGCAGGTCCCTGGCCAGAGTGTGGTGCACAAATCAAAGCTCCCCAGTTTTTGTGAGAGACTCTGACTCAAAAACTAAGAGGCACAGTGATAGGGGAAACCACCTAAAGTCAGTCTCCTGCCTCCAAATGCATGCTTCATACACACTCACCCAACCACACACAGCCACACATGTTAGAAATGTATACAAAAGACAAGACTATTTGATTTCAATGAAAAACTTTCCACGTTTATTTAATGTCAACAAGGTAAATTTGGAAAGGTTTTACTGGGCAAAATACCCTTTGTGCATACACTTTAACTAATAAATTATGGATAGTCTTGATTCTAATTATTTACTTCTTGCGGCATAAACGCCTCCTGCCCAAAACTCAGTGCGAGCTTATGTTTTAATTTTCTCTGAGACTTGCTGGTAGCCAACTGTTGTAAAGGATGTGTTGTTTTGTCAATATTGAGTCAAGAAACAATTAAGCCCTATGAAAACATTGACACCCAAAATATTCCATGATGAGAGTCAGGCTCACAGAACTGAGCATCCCCTAAAATAAATGTGTTACCCAGTGCAAAAGTAGATGAAAAAAATGCCCTGCAATCTCTGGCTGAATCTGAGAATCACCATAGTGATAACATCTGTACACCGTGTGACATGTTTAATGGTGTGATTGTAATCATCAGTCTGCGCTATCGTCGCTGTAGATGGCCATGCCCCAGTTGTTGAGCTTCATAGGTATATGTTTAGAAATTTCATATTGAATAACTGAAGGTGAAAGGGTGCAAACAAGTATGCTTTATGTTCTATAGTGTCTAAGTATTTACTTGTTTTTATTTTTCTTTTATTTGTGCATGTGTTTCTGTATGTGTGTGTGTGTGTTGTGTGTGTGTGTGTGTGTGTGTGTGTGTGTGTGTGTGTAGAGGTGTCTGCCAGTATGACTGCACAAAAAGAACAGAAGAGGATATCAGATATTGTATCTTGTCTATCATGTTCCTCATACTCCTTCTTTCGAGACATGGTCTCTCCCTGCACCAGGAGCTTACTTTTCCTGGCTATACTAGAAGCCAGCAAGCACCGTCAGTTTTTCCATCTCCACCCACCTTGGAGCTGGGGATACAGGTGTTTACATGCATATCCTATTCCTTATGCGGGTGTTGTCCTTATGTGGGTTTGGGAATTTGAACTTAATTTGGGAATTAGCACACATAACTGAGCAGCAATCTCTTACCCACTGAAATATCTCTCAAGGCCAGTGGATCTCAACCTTCCTGATACTGTGACCCTTTAATATAGCTCCTGTTTTAATATAGCTCCTGTTGTGGTGACCCCCTAACCATAAAATTATTTTTATTGCTACTTCATAACCATAATTTTGTTTCTGTTATGAATTATAATGTAAATATCTGTGTTTTCCAATGGCCTTAGGTGTCCCCTGTAAAAGGGTAATGGACCCCCCAAAGGAATCATGACCTACAGGATGACACCCACTGCTCTAGGTCCTTAACTTTGCTACTAATGTTTATCAGATTCAGTTAGGCAGGCAATGGTTTATAATATGCAGTTTACACACACACACATATAGTATCATACAAATTATATTGTATATACGACATGCATAGATAACTAATTAACTTCTAAATCTTAATTTTGATTTTGAGGAAAAGATCTCCCTATGTAGTCCAGGTTGGGCTTGAACTTGGAATCTTGCCTCAGTCACCTCAGGGTTAAGTCTATGCGCATAGACCACTAAACCTTACCTGCGTACTTTAATTACTTGCAATGAATTTTATCAAGGGTATCCATATCGTACATAACTTCAAGGTGATACTGAAGGTTAGCATTAGACATCCCTTATTGTGTTTTTAAATTTTCAATAAAATTATGATCTTAATTCATACATTGAGAAATGCTGAAGAACTCTGTGGAGAGCTTGCTAGATCTTTGAAAACTCGGAGACACACTGTTAGGTTTACATGTTGTGGTTTTACCATGATTAACATTACATGCTTTCCCCTCTCGTGGGCACTGAAATGGCCTGGAATGCCAATGCTGGCTCAGCTTAATTATGATTCTTGTCTTCGGTTGAAGAGGAATATAGCTTTCTCTGAGGTCCCAAGTTGCTTGAAGAAAATTAAAATTCTGTTAGGATATTAGTGATGGCTCAGGCTAGGACTCCCCTGATACAGTGCCTGCCTAGCATGTGTAAAGCCCTGGGAGCCATCCCAGTGTGACTTGCGAGGTGTGATGGTACCTGCCTGTAATCCCAGGTCAGAAGCTCAAGGTCATTTTTGTCTACATAAGGAGTCCTAGATAGACAGACATACACATCAACCTTGCCTCATATACAATATAATGTTGAGAATTATGCTTGCTATATGTTGTAAGAAACTCAGAATAATAGTAACTCTGGTGCCTAGTCAATGGAAGTACAGCAGCAGACAGTGGAAACCATGACAAGATTAGTACAAGGCCTTCTCTGTTTTTCTACCTAAATATGCATTATGATGCTTGTTATCAAGAGATGGCTCTTGTGCCAGCATTCCTTTTTAAAATTATGATATATGAATAATACAAGGTTTTGCTATATCTTTTCTTCCATGTACAGAACACACATTTTGATGATGTTCATCTCCCTCTTGTTCTGTCTTGTTTCTTTTCCTCCATCCTATCGATCTTCTTCCTCTTCTCAAATAGCCCTCCATCTAATTCCATGTCTTTATTAAACATATTGATTCCACACATGAGAAATAACATGTTATTTTATCTTTCCTGTGTCTGAATCATTTTGTTTAACATTCTATCCATTTTTTTACTACCAACAAGATTTCATTCTTTATGGATTGTGTTGACATACTACATTTTTTTTTTATTTATTTGATGGACACCAAGACTGATTTAATAATCTTTTCATAACATATGTGCAGGCTACTTGATTGTTTGGTTCCTTGAGTGTATTATGATGAGCTGTATAGCTGGGTTCTGTCTGTCATCACTTTTAGGCCCCACACAGAAGAAAGGAATGGTAATCTGCCTCCATTCTTTTTACAGACTCTACTAGACCCAAGAAAAATAGTCTACTTATATCTTGCTAGTTGGAACTATGTCATATGGGAAGAAAGGAGAGCTGGGATGTGCCCAGTCCCCAAAGTCAAAGATGGGATTTTTCTACTGTGGAGTAACTTAACAACTACCAGGTTCTGGTATAAGTGGCAAACACCAGAGAGGGATGTAGGAGAAGACAGAGGAGCAAAATGGGCCACACAGGAAATGGGCTGCCCTATTCTCATCTGTGTATCTTTTTGTGTTGTCAGTCATTTTAAATGAAGACAGGTATGGAATAGAAGTATCAACAGAGGTAATTACCAGCAATGCAGGGAAACTGTGCACAGATCATTAGAATGGGCTCTCTTACTGCTTATTTTTGTAGACTTTGTGGAATACATATGGAAAGAGATTATTTCCCCAAATATGGAAATGTGAAAGCCAAGGTGTGAATTTTCTTCCCAGCTGAATCATCGTAATTGGCCACAGGGTCACGTTTGGATATAGCAAAATATTACCCAGAAGGACATGCTTGTTATACAGAGAAAGATCTTTTATGGGTAGAGGGGAGAGGACTACGAGGGGCTCATTACAGGCTGGAAACTGTGAAGGACTTGTTAAATGAATATGCATTCATAGTCTGTTATAACCAACAACTTCTTTCCTTTTTATAGGTAGCCAACCAAGTTGTTCGAGCTCTACTCACTCAAAAGGTAGGTTTACCTTCTGCCTTTTACTTGAAGTGCTAATTTGAATGGAGTACCCATTACAGTGCCAAACCAAGGAACCATGACCATAGATGTGGTGGAACTTTGCTGTTTGTTTACTTAGACTAGAGTTGCAATTGTGTGTATGTTTGTGTGTGTCTGTGTGTCTGTGTGTGTTGTGTGTTGCATAAGAAGTAATACCAACACATAGCTAATTTATTCATACGATTTAAGCTCTTGAGAAAGTGAAAGGAAGCTAATCTACTTTCACTTCTGTTGCAGTGACACATAGTCTGAAAAAAAGCAAAGCAAGTATTTATTTGGCTTAAAATTCCTGATTACAGCCCAGTGTAGAGAAGTCAAGGCAGGAACTGACATCATTATATCCACAGTCAAGAGCAGAGAAAGTAAAGACATGGCTCCTTGCTTTCTTGCTCTCAGTTAGCTTTGTCCTCTCTTTTACTTCAGGGTACCTCCCTGTCTAGGGAATGGTACTGCCCACAGTAGGCTAAAATATGTCACTTAGAAATTAAGACAGAACACCATATATATGCACTCAGACCATTCTAATTTAAACAATTCATTATTAAGACTCTCTTCCCAGATGACTCTAGGTTGGATCAAGTTGAGAATTATACTCACCAGCACAGAAACCTTTTTAAAAATGAAAGATTTTCAGTTCCCAAAAGGAATATCAGACTCCTGGGTTTATGTTGAAAAGCAAACTAAAGAAGTTGGTGAGTCATTCTAGCTCCTAGGACAAGAAAGTCGTTTGGGGGACAGCATTCAAAGGGGCCTTGGACTCAACAAGAGGGCTTTGAGATTACAAAAGTGTTCTAATTCCTTAAAGCCTGAATCCTTTTTCTATGGAGTGTGCATGTAGATGACACTCTTTTATCTCAAGATCATGGGGAAGTCTGATATAAGACAGGAAACACTACTTGGGTGTTATTTTGAAATCAATACAAAATAAACATAAAATCTCTTATCATCTCTTCAGCTGTGCATCCAGCCTCCGCACATAGTACCTCAGAGTTAGAACTATTTATGAGTTATCTCCCACATTGTTGTGACAGAATGTCTGACCCAAGAAACGAGGAAAGAGTGGTTTATTTTGTCTTCCAGTTCAAGTATTCAGACCACCAAGAGGCAGAAATCACACAGCAGAGGGAATACAAAGCAGCTGGTCACACTGCATCCACAGCAAGGGATTAGAGGAAATGGTCACATTGTATCTACAGCCAGCTATTAGGAAGATGAGTGCTGGCCCTGGGCTTGATTTCTCCTTCATATGAAGCACAAGACCCCCGCCCACGGAATGGTTAGCCTGTATGTAGGGAGGGCCTTCTCACTTCAGTATTCTCAGTCTAGGAAATCCTCTCACAGACACTTTGAAAGGTTTATTTCATAGATGATTCTAGATCCTGTCAAGTAGACAGTCTGTATTAACCATGGGAATCACAGCCAGAGTGAGTAAATACATGTTTGCCCAAATTTGACAGATTTGGTACATTTTATTCAGTGATTCTTATCCTAGCCACTTCTCACTGAGTCTAAACTCTAGTTCCCTCAAATTTTGTTTATTTTAACAATTTCTTCAAAGTATAAACTTTTCTAAAAGATTCCCAGCTTCTGTAGCATCCCCTCAAGCGTCTGACTGTAAAGAACCAAGTACTTTGTGCTACCGAGTCTTAATAGAAAAGAAATTTATCAGGCATCTACCCTGTCTTGCAGATGTTCTTAAATATTATTTCAATTTACATTGCACATGAACTATGACAGTATTTTTGCTAGACATCTGTAAAATTTCCTTTAGCAAGTATTTATTAACTATTTCACATTTGATATCAACATCATGTAAATACAGACATCCATGGATGTTATTTAGAGTTGGGTTCTGTTGTAAGGAACAGATTTGTAAAATAGTGATGGCTGACATAAGCTGAAAGACTCTTTTTCAGTACTAAGTCGCTCGGTCATCAATGTAGTATTATAACTCTGAGTCCATAATGTCTCTGACTCCTCTCATTTTTTTTCCCTGTGTGATGAAGTCACAATTCCTAGTTCTGACTAAAGGTCCAAAATAACTGCTTTAGCTCCAGTCACTGTGCCTGCTGCATTTCAATCATCAGAATAAAAAAAAAAAAAAAGAAGAGTTTGTAGAGGATAGCATACCAGCTATCTTAAAAACAAACAAAACCTTTACATACCTTATTTACTTACTATCTGTCTATATGTGTGGGTGTGTATGTACCTCAGCATGTATATGTACATCAGAGATTCTCTCCTTCCACTGTGTGAGTACTGGCTTAAAAATTATCCACCAAGCCATCTCACTAGTCCCCAGCTCTTTTGTAAGATGATATTTAGAAACTTCCAAAGGTCATTAGTCTATCTCCTTGAGAAGATTTTCATCACAGAGCTACACCTAAGAAAACTGGTAAATGGGGCTTCACTGTAGGTAGAAAGATGTCCAGAAAAACTACAGGTTGTTCATCTACTGTGGAAGAAAGTAAAAATAAGATGCTAGTGGATAAACCCGGATTTCTGCCACAGTGTGCATAGATACCCTTGTCTCTTGAAACCTTTCATTTCTTGGTTGCTCTGTGCTAGCGTTATTCCACAGCAAAGGGAGAGCCTCTGCAGCCCTGTGTGCAGCCCTCGGAAGCAGTTCTTCTTGTCTCTTTAACGGTGCCTCAGGGGTCTGGTGCACTGCAGAAGAAAGCAGGGTCCTTAGGTCAGCCACCAAAAAGTAGCCACACAAATCCAAGTAATAGCTGGTAAACACATCCATCTACTGCAGTGAGGATGGATTTTTAGGCACACAGAGAAGAGCTACCATGGGACAGCATGCCCTTAGAATTTCACCAAACAGAAAGTCATGTAGTGGTTTTTGGAATGTCCACGGGCTCACATTCTGCAAAATGTGCACCTCCTGGTTTCTACAGGACCCTAAAATTGCTTCAAAAAGACAGCTGTTTCTCTTCAGTTATAAACAGAACAGAGCTGAGGATATGGCTTGGTGGGTAGAGGGCTTATCTAGTGTGCACTGGTCTCCATTCTCAGTACTGCACAAGCCTGACTCAGTGGCACAGGATTTGTAGTACCGACAGGAGAGGGAGGAGAAAGATCTGAAGTTCAAGATCATTCTTAAATACTTAGGGGGCTTGGGCTACAGAAGACCACCTCAAAAAAAAAGATAATTTTGGGGGAAAATAAATGCAACCCACATGCAGATGAGAAAATTAATTCCAAAGGTAGAGGTAGTTGGCACCGGTTATATGACAGAAATTGTCAGTGATTTATGTCTGTCATTTTCCTCTTTTTCTCAAATGCCCACATGCCTGTGCATACATGCCAACACACACACACACACACACACACACACACACACACACCACAAATAATTTAAAAATAAAACAAAAATATAAAAACAACCACATCATTCACCTATAATATCAAGTAAGGATGCGTGGTGCATGTGTGCATGCTTGTGTGTGTGTGTGTGTGTATGTATGTGTGTGTGTGTGTGTGTGTGTGAATGCAGTGCCTGAGTCTAGAATATATTGAATCTCTGGGAACTAGAGTTACAGGGAGTTGTGAGCTAACTAAAATGGGTGCTGGTAACTAAACTTGGTCCTCTGGAAGAGCACATACTCTAAGTGCTGTGCCATCTCTCTAGGCCTAAATGATCCAGTTTTAAGATGTGTCATCTCTTATGATACACAAAAGCCTCTCTCCCATGCCTTCTATTTTTTTCAAGGGCAATCCAAAACCAATATTGGTCTTAGCAAGAATTGTTCAGACCAACATCCGGGTGAAACAACCCAGTCATACCAAGAAGAAGGTCTGGCATGTGAATAGCACAGAGCTATCTCCCTCCCACCATGTGCCGGGCTGGACAATCAAATTGTCCCCAGGCTTCATGCCTGTGTTCCCACTGATTAACCTTCACTGTTCCTTAAATAATACAAGTGGCCGTTGAAGTTCAGGTGTTTGTATGAAAACTCTCTGTAGAGGGTGGAGAGATGGCTCACTGGGAAAAGGCACTTGCAGCCAAGCCTGATGACCCAAGTTCAGTTACCCAGACCACTTGGCAGAAGGAGAGGCAAGGCTCCCATTGTTCTCTGCCTTACACCCACACACTGTACACACACCCACACACTGTACACACACCCATCCCAAGAGTGTGAAAATGAAAGCTCAGTAGAAACTATCTTCATTTCTGTTATCTTACCCACGGGAAGAACTGCCTAGCTTTGCCCCTGTGCTGCTGGGTAGTTTCCACACTGTGGCCTCATGCTCCCTTTTCTTCTTATAAACTGACACCGCTCTGTGTGCGCTCCCTGCCGCCTCCTTTGAGTCAGAATGCTTGTGTTTTCCCAGCCGATGGGCACTATTAATATTTATCTGCCCCACAGTCAGGTTTTATTAATTACTTAATTAGTAGTAGTGAAAACAATTAGCGTTGAGAGCAGAGAGTGTTATGTGCATGCTGGCAACAGAAATTAGCATAAGTGATAAGCAGAGGTTGAATGACTTATAAAAAAAAAATGGTGGAGCGTCCGTGCACAGAATATATGCTTCTGCTCTCTTGGACTGGCTTCATAGGGTCTCCATTCTAACCACACATCTGGGGACATGGATCAGCTAAAAACATTGTATGTGTGGGCTTCATACACTTAACCAGAAAAGATGAAAAGTGCATGCAGTGTACGGGGTGCAGTGCTCAGAAAGGTTTCTTTGCCCCCATGAACAGAACCCATGCTTTAGAGTATGATGGTGCCTGTTCACACTCAGCCTCAGAAGCCCTGTATCTCTAGAAGCCAAGGTGGATATGGAACAGGCTTCTAACAGCTATCATGTAGGCCAGGTATGCCCAAGCTGTGTGAGCTGCCTTTGTCCCAAGACAGTTGTGAACACTATGTGACAAACTCATATCACAATGTCAGATTAGATACGGCTGAAGAGATGGCTCACTAGATAAAATCTTTGCCTCTCAAACATGTGTACAAGTGTCCATATGTCCAGGACCATTGTAAGGCTGAACATGGTAAAGTATGCGTTATAACCTGAGCATCCTTTGAAGACACTGAAGGCAGAGAGAAGAGAATTCCCAGAAGCTCCAGGACCAGTCAAGGTCATCAGCAGGCAATAAAACCCTGTCTTAAGGAACATGGAAAGTGAGAAGCAACAACTCAAGTGGTCCTCTGACCTCTGACCTCAGTGCACATGTGTGTATGCCAACCTCTGACCTCCGTGCACATGTGTGTATGCCAACAAGCAAACATGAGCATGTACACACACACACACACACACACACACACTTCATACATACATACTCACACAAAGTCTTTTAATAAAGGTGGGTCACTTCTGAGTTCTGGAAAACATCACTGCCAGCTGGTGCTCTCCCTACCTTTCAGGGCCTATGTTAGCCCATCACTGTCAATGGCAGAGAGCAGGTATCCACCCACCTGACGTGCTGACAAACCTGAGTTCTCTGTATTATGCAGGTTACCAGGGGATTTGACAGCATCATCTCCTCTAACATTTATAACAAACACAACAAATAAACCACGAACATCTACTTCACTCATACTGTACCCAGTGGTACATTAAAAGAGAGAGAGCGAGAGAGGAAAAAGAACTCTGCTTGTGCTGGGGCTTTTCTCCTTATGGATGTGTCAGTTAGCTGACAAGATAGGCCTACAGCAAGAAGATGATGGGAACACAAAGTGCTTTATGCTTAGAGTTACAGCAGAGGCATTGGGGGCTTGATGGGGTCTAAACAAGGGAACAGTCTCCGTAGGTGCCAGGTAAGGGGTCTAAAAAGGACATTTAAACTACTGTAAGATATTCCAACAGCACGTTGGAAAACTGCTCTGAGAGGCAGCAGTGGATGAACCTTGAAATGTAGGAAGAGGCCAGATTCTGAAGAGCCTTGAATCTGAGCTGTAAGTTTGGAACTTATCAGAGAGGGTATTACCATTGAACTCATACAAGGACTGGTATCGCAGCCTGGGAGGGAGGCTGCCCCACTGTGGAGTCCCCAAAGGCCCGATTCAGCAGCTCCTCTGACCATGAGCTGGGGAAAAGTTCTTTAAACAACTTGAACTATTGAAAGCAATTGCTCCCAACACTGACACAAAAGGGCTAACTGTGTTCCCTCCCTGGGACTGAGCCCAGAGTTCTCCAGACAACCTGTTTGAAGAACAGGCAAGATACAGTGGTAGTTTAAATGCCTTTACTTGTGACTAGACAAATGGCTCAGTCAGCAAAATGTTTCCTTTGCAAGCATAAGGAACTTAACCCCAGAACGCGATGATCTAAGAGTCCTCTTCCTCTAACCAAGTTTCCTGGGTGGTACTCTAGAAAACAAGGTGTAGAGAAACACACACACACACACCACACACACACACACACACACACACACACACACACAATGGGGGCTGGTAAGGTGATGAGGTGGCTAAAAATATACACTGTCCAATCCTGAGGACCTGGGTTTGATCCTTAAGACTGTGTAAACCCATGGGCATAGCTGTGACTGTGACCCCAGAGCTGTGGGGAACAGAAATAGGAGCATTATTGGGATTTGCTAGTAGGACACCCTTTGTCCTGCTTGGTCCTCCACCACATGTACACACACACACACCACACACACCACACACACACACACACACACACACACACACACCACAAAAACAATTGAAGTGGGTAGCACCTAAAGAACAACACCCAAAGTTGCCCTCATTCCTTTACATACATGAAGTTTATATATCTGCATACAAGTGTTCATGTATCTGCGTATGTATATATTCTTGCATACACATGAAAGCACGCACACACACACACACGGACACACAGAGAGACATGCACAAACATGCGTATGCACATACAGACACACACAGACACACACAGAGACACACAGATACACACACACATAGACACACACAGAGACACACAAACACATGTATTCACATACACACACGCACACACATATACATATACAGACACACAGACACACACAAACATACACATACAGACACACAGATACACACACATGCACATACAAACACACATTCACATACAGACACACACATATACACATACAGACACACACAGATACACACACAAATACACATACAGACACAGATACACACACAGACACACGCAGAGACACACACAAACACATGTATTCTCACACACACACATATACACACACAAACACACACACACACACACACACACACACGTGCGCACGCACATCCCTTCATTCAGAGGTACTCCTTTTCACTAAATGCATCAGTGACTACGTAGTCACAGTGCTGAGACTCTCAACTCACTCCCTAAATGACACTGGAGGCTGCATCTAAAGTGCTAGCTCCTCTAGTTCATCCGTTCTCTAGTCATTGTAAAAATACTGTTGTCCTTGTGGTTAGTACTTTATGATTGCTTTTATGAAGACATCAAAGAAGCATAATATATAGGTAGAAATGTAAATTGACTTTATATCACTAAGATTTACTGCCTTCAAAAATAGGAGACTGCATTAATGCATGTCTGATTTCAAGGTGCTTTATTTATTTATTTTTGTACAATTGGTCTTCCCTGAACATAACAATTCCATCAGACAATCGTCCGTGGAAGAAAATGTTGTTCATGACTTATTTTTCTGGAGGCTTTGAAGAATACAATGATGGTTTTTCCTAATGTGTCTGAAGTATCATGCAGAATACAGCTGTAATATGCAAAGGCATCTTTTGGTCAGACTTTCTTTTCCCTCTTCGTGTGTTTTTGTAGGATCTAAGGGAGGAATGTGTAAAGTTGAAAACGAGAGTGTTTGACTTGGAGCAACAGAACCGGGCACTCAGCATCCTGTTCCAACAGCGAGTCAGACCAGCTTCTGACGTGCTCCTCCAGGTATGTGTTTATGTGGAAAAACGGCCTTTGCTCCTAAAAAGCTCTTGACAGGAAGCTGCTTGCATTCAAAGTTTGCCAGCCTCTCCAGGTGTAAGGCATATTGCACAAAAATCCCAGTGCCACACTGTCTCAGGTGCTGTCCTTAAAAGTGACTGTCTCTCAAATTCTCTACTTTGGAAAGTTACACTCTCATAAAGAAAAACTCCAAAGAAGAGTACACAGGCAAAGGAAAGATGAGACTGTCCTGTCCGTCCTCTGGGCTGGAGAGATGCCATCACTGCCATCTGCTAAGTGCTTGCCTTTCAAGCATTACCACCTGGGCTTAATCCCCAGAATGTATATTTGAAAAGCCAGGTGTGGTGGCAAGTTCTTCTAATCCCAGAGTCAGGGAGGAAGAGAATGGTGGCTCTTTGTCCAGCCAATCTAGCCAAACGGTGAGTTCCAGATCAAAGCAAGAGACTCTGTCTCCTATAACAAGGACAGTGTCCTAAAGAACAACACCTAAGGCTGGCCTGTGGCCTCTACAATCAAGTGTATATGTATGCACACTTGAACACACACACACATCAGGAACACATAAAAATTCATAAAGCTAAAGTTAACTTCCTGTGCTCCACTAGAAACATACCAAGGAGTACCAAACCTTGCACACGCTACATTGGACAGTATATAAGTAGAGCATTCCCATTGTCATTGGAAATTCTCCTTGAAATGTTTTCTCAGTGGTTGAGTCCCTCATCTGTTCTCTGCATTTTGGCATAAACGTCTCAGTACTCCTCTATGGAATCATGAGAGGCTGCGGCTCACAGAAGGAAACAGAGTTTGTAAAATAGTAACAAGAGTTAGCCCCACCCCTCATCTCAAAAAGGAGAGCTCTTTGAATTACAAAGTAGATCTCGTTTTAGAAATTAATTTCCTCTCTGCTTTATTTGTTGGAACATAATTTATAATTTACGGCTCAAAAGTTGTTGGCAGGCCACAGGGAGAAACCGTGTGTCTCCATTTTGTTTCCTGGACCCGACCACCATCAGTGTTTGTCATTGGGGATCATGAGTTTGCGAGAGGCTCCATTTCTTTTGCAGTTTTACAATTAAGACCTGATATTGTAATTACATTTAACAGCTGTTGCCTGCTCGTGAATTTTTCTGCTTTGCTTGTTCTAACTCAAGGCTCTTCTAGAATGGTGTTGAAGGATCTACAGTCCCTGTTTGTAAATTCTGATGGATTATTTATTGAATAAACACATATGCCAGAGACAATACAGCTTTTACATTGGCCCTCACAAATAGGGCAGATGGTCAGACTATCCACAGACCTTGTGCTCTATTCATTGAGTGTTAGTTATCAAAGTTTATATGCTTCACCAAGGAATTTGCACTTCATGAGCCATCTGCAATAGGAGATTCTTGCTAAAGGTGGCCTGTGTCTTAATTTGCTTTTCTATTGTTGTGGTAAAGACTATGTCCAAAACCAACTTTCACCTTTTTTATAAATGTCACCTCTCTGTTGTGATTCATCATGAAGGAAAGTCAGAGCCGAAATTCAAGGCAGGAACTCTGGAAGCAGGAACGGAAGCAGAGGGCCAAGAGGAACCCTGTTTGCTGGCTTGCCCCTCATGGCTCGCTAAGCTTTCTTATAGAACTCAGGACCACCAGCCCACAATGTGGTTGGCCCTCCTGCATCAGTCACTAATCATGACAGTACCCTATAGACACCAATCTTACAGAAGCATTTTCTCAATTAAGATTCCTTCTTCGCAGATGTGCCCAGGTTAATGTCAACTTGACAGTCATGACAGGCTGTTAAGAGACCCATGAAAAACAATGATAGAATATAATGACTGCTGGGATGATTAATGTTAACTTTTCACTTGTTAGAACCTACAAGTAGCTGGGAACATAGTCTCAGTGAGGGACTATCTAGACCATGTTGGTCTATGAGGCTGTCTGTAGTGGATTGTCTTTATTGCTTTAATGTGGGAAAACCCAGTCCACTGTGGGCGGCACCATTCCATTGGTTTAGTCTTTGGATTTTATAATAGAGGAATCTAGCTGAGCACAGAGCATGCATACATTCATTGTTCTTGACTTTGGATGTGATTGACTAGGTGCCTCAATTTCCTGACATGATTGCCCTGCAACAATGGACTGTAGCCTGGAATTGCAGACAGAGTAAATTTGTTCTCCCCTAAATTGCTTTTTTTTTTTTTTTGTCAAGGTATTTTACCACAGCAACAGAAATGAAGCTAGAACACCTGCTGTCTAACACCTGTGTGTCATAGTCATACTTCGAGGAAGTAGCAGGATTTGCCGTTGATCTATTCATTATTTCACTCACAACAGAGTTTTCTGATGTTGCTTTGGGGATTAAGTGAGAACATGTACTCACCATGGAGATAAAAGAGAAACCACCTGAGCTTGCTTTTCACCTATTGACACTTGGTAATTATTTGTTGAATAGGATAATGAATAAGCAGTAAATCCAGCTTGAGAGCTGGGAGGTTGATTTGCATAAACATAAGGGAACTTTGTGCTCTCTCTTTCTCTGAAAATTTCTCATTTTATATGGATGCCTGATATCCTGTGTAGCTGTGAAGAGTGTGTGAATAGGCTTTGTGAGAAAGTACAGCCAACTGACCTGTGTCTACCTGGCTGTAAAAAGTACAGACCCTACAGCTGCTCCCTGGGGACTCTGGAGGAAGTTTTCCCCTTGGATATCAAGTCATTTCCTATATGTTTAGGAAACTGTTTAAATTCTCCTCTAAAGAAGACAGCTCAACAATTCTTAACCATTTGATGTAGCCACCCCAAAGGCAAGATAGAAAGATGATGGTTAGATTCATGGTGACTTAGTAAGATAAATGATAAGTGTCAGGAAAAGGCATTTGTAAGTCACAACCAAGTTAAAAAAATAAAAGGATAGATCTAAGAATTAGCTGGCAGGTTCTAGTAACTCATAAATAGATCCGGGTAATGAGGCACAGTGGTCCTGCCTTCAGTCACAGCAGTCAGGAGGCTGAGGCAGGAGAATCATCGATCTCAGGAATATCAAGGGCATCTTAGGTGGCATAGTGATACCACAAAGCCAAGAAAGCAACATCAACCGCTGAACAACGCTCTGCTGAGGTTGGCGAGCACAAACCTAAAATTTAAAATGTGGAGCTTGGTAATGAGCGTTCTCTTGATTCCATTGATGCCTTGATATCTCTGGGAGTAGAAGTAGTTGTAAATCAGGTTCAGGAGACCTCCCCCCCCTTTTTTTTTAAATTCAGATAACAATCAAAGTAAATTCTAAAGAACTGAGAAGTTAGTGTAGAAAATAAAGTCCCAACGTTGTCGTGTCAGGGGCTGGCACCTCAGTCCTGTCTGAATCTATAAATAGCCCAAGCCGGATGAGTTAATGATAGTGTCTCATCTGGAAAGTCACACAGAACAACATTTTTACCTCATAACTGCTGACCACTAGGGTAGAGCTCCCTGTCGGTTATCCCCGTTATCCTAGCATTCTCTCATTCGTTGGGTTAGAAGTTCACCAACAGTGAATTATTTCAGTAACTCAGTTTGTGCATAGAGTACACATCATGGTAATTATGGAATTCCAAATTTAATAATGTGAGGCTGGCAAAATGGCTTAGCCTGACAATCTGGCTTCAATCCCTAGAACCCACATAATAGAGAAACAGATTGATTTCCCCAACTTGCCCGCAGATCTTTATATATTATGTACCGTCATTCAGATACCCCCACAGAAAAGGTTTTAAAATTAAAATTGTAATTTTATACAAACTGTATTATCTAATGAACTATGGTGGGTATCAGTGAATTATTTTTGTAAAGCAAATCCCGGTGTTTCTAACTACTCTATAAAGGCAAATGGAATCAAGGAGTTCAGTATTGTACTAAATATTGGTGTCTAACTATAGCAAAATTACAGGCAACAGTGAATTATATTAAATGTACGGGATTCTGCATGAGAACTGCTCCTCAAATATTTGTTAGTTTTCTTATTTGTTTGGCTTTTGTTTGTTGAAGAATGATGTATTGACTCATGGGCTGTGTACATGGGACAAGCACTCTACCACTGAGCTGGATCCCAGATCCTCAAATGGTTCCAAAGGAAGACTCCAACAATAAGGTCTATAAATAAGAACCCATCTTTGGCTATAACCAAAATGTAACTGAACAAAAATGCAGAAATCACCATGTTACATCACTTGCTGGTAAATTCAGAGCTTGTGCTGATCTGATCTTTTCCAATCGTATGAGATAGGACTGAGTACTGGCTCATTGTGTACGTTGAGTCCATGGGGATACAGGTGGAGAGAAGCTAAGTCACACAGCTGCAGCTCACAGGGGGAGGCTTCAATCTGGAAAGCTAATGAAACTGATTCCATCAGTACCCAGTTTGACCTCCATCTAGTTTTCCCTCTTTAGGGACTTCTGAATAAGCAAAAGAACTTGTGTGTGTGTGTGTGTGTGTGTGTGTGTGTGTGTGTGTGTGTGTGTGTGTGTGGCAGCTAAAGGACAATCTTAGCTGTCTCTTTCTACCTTACTTTTTGAGCCAAGGTATCTTCTAGGCCTGGAACTCAACAAGTAGAAGTGGTAGTGCGCTCTGGGGATCTACCTTTCTGCTTCCCCAGCACTGGATCACAAGTGCACACACCACTGCTCATGGATTCCTTTACATTGTGGCTAATGTTTGAACTCGTGTCTTCATGCTTGCAATATGAGTACTTTGCCAACAGAACCATCTTGCCTGCCCAAAGACTATGATTTAGATTCCCATTCTAAGTGATGACAGGCCCACATGTGACCCAGATGCATTGCAAAACTTCCTCGGTACAGTAACAGCAAGTAGACCACATTGTAATAATTTCTAGCAGGTTCCTGCCATCTAACTTTTGTGCCTGTCTTCTGTGTTCTGCCTGTGTCACCATTATTCTGATAGGATTTTATTCTCATATATTCAAACCGACACAGTTATGTTGTTGTTGTTGTTACTGCTGCTATTCTTGTTGTTTTGTTCTGCTTTTTGATTGGCATTTCAAAGTGTCCTGCTGCCCATATCCATGTCATACATATATAGAAAGAACGCCATTGTGTCTGTTATTTACAATAAGGGAAAAAGGGTCTGACAAGGTGTGGACAGTTGTCATTAGTTCTTAGGAATACATATTTTAGCTAGCCCCTTTTTTTTCCATTTATTATTTCAGATGGTATGATGAAATGAAAAGGTCTGAAAATTCTATACTAATTCTTTTCTTTCATTGTCAACTTGATCATTTAGGAAAAGGGTCCTCAATTGTAGAATTGTGTCTGTCAATTAGTCTTAGTATGTCTACAGGGATTCTCTTGACTATCAAGTATGTTTAGGGTAGTATGGGCTTAGGCAACTGCTATTTATTTATTTAGGGAGTCTAGCCCACTCTGGGCAGCACCATTCCCTGCGAAGGTAGTACTAGGCTGTGTAACAAAACTTCTTAAGCTTTAGCCAGAGAGTCAGACTACCAGCAGCATTCCACCATGGCTCCTGCTTTGATTTCTCTCAGTGATGGACTGGGACCTGGAAGTATAAGCTAAATAAACTTTTCCTACTCTAAATAACTTTCAGTAATGAAGTAATGTATTATTTATAATGCTTTTATCACAGCAACAGAAATAAAACCAGGCCATGTTCCTGTCATGTTTTTCTTCTAAAAATCCTTATTTTGGGGACATAAATCTGCCAGTCGAGTTTGACAGAGCACTTCACACTCTGCACTGATACCATTTCACAAACCGTACACACCCCTTTCTGACGACAAGGTCATGCTGCACCCTCTCAGGCATTTTCATAGTCATTGCTGTCCCTGTTATATGTTCTCACTACTAGATACCATACAGGTATTAGTTATCTGTATCACATGACTGAGCAGTTTATAAGCTTGTGTAGAATAATGGAATTCTGATTTCTTGTGACAGGGAAGAATTTCCTATAAAGCCCAATGGACCTTTCTGAAACAGGAGAAATTTAGAAAATGGTGTTCTGTCCAGCTTGTTCCTGGGCAGCTGCCATGTTCCCACTGTTCCTGCTCTGACTGTGGCTCCGGCTAGCTAGAAACACAGGTCCTGACACCCACAAGACTTTACTGTTGTGGCTGGTTCTGCCAATCAGCTCCATAGAGACCATACCCCAAAGCATGGATCTTGGGCCGACCCTGTTACCCTCATGGCTCTCTGTTAAGCCCCAGACAATACCCGTCATTCTCTCGGTACCCGGTAGAATGAAGACTCTTAATGCTTAAAGATTATCTAATGGATTTATATATTTAGAAATGCTCAATTAACAAGATGCCCACATAATTAGAATAGTTACTCAATATCTAACCTTTGATATAAGTTGCTACCCAGGACTGTTCTCAACCCATCTGTCCTCCTCCATGGTTGCTTCCTCCCTCCTCCTTCTCTTTCTGCTCCTTCTCTCCTCCCCTTCCTCTCCTTCTTACCTCCCAACTCCTCACTCCACCTACCTCTCATACTGCCCAATCACTGAGATTTACTGCAAATACAGTGTAATATACGGGGAAAATATCCCACTATACCTTTCTCCTCAGAGTTTCACTTCAGCACAGCAGTAATCTCTTTGAGGCCAAGAGATTTCTTCTCGATCTTCTTTTTCTTTTTCTTTGTTCTTCCTTTTCTACAGGCAATGTCACTATTCATAATACATACATGATCTGTACTTCCCTACTGTTTGCCAGGGCCATCCAAGCTTCTTTTCTCTGGGTTGGATGAAGAAGAATCATTATATTAGATTCATGGATGTCCAACTGTTGGCCTAGCACATTTTAAGAGTACTTATGTATATACTCTCAATATATATTTATTTTAGTGGTTTGAATGAGATCTCCCACAGGCTCTAGCTGTGAACAATTCATTCCCAGTTGGTGACACTTTGGAAGTTTAGAAGACGTGGCCTTGCTAGAGGAAGCCTGTCATTAGGAGTAGGATTTGAGGTTCAAAAGCCAAGTTCCATTTACTCTCTCCGCTTACTGCTTGTGGTTCAAGGTGTGATCCCTCAGCTCTCAGCCTCCTGTTTCTCCTGCCATGCTGTCCCTATCATTGTGGACCATAAATCCAAATATACCCTCTCTCTTAGATAACTTGCCTTGGTGAACACTGATTTAGCAATACATCAGACACTCTCCTTCAGCATGTATGTGCTTGGGCATGTGTGCCCTCACACACATCAGCACACAACAGAATTCATCATAAGTACACACCACATACATAAATAGTGACAATATGATTATTCAGCAAATCAGTTATAGGCAAGGGACATGGAGGGCAAAAATGCTTCAGTAGTTGTCGAGTTCAGGCAATGGGAGCTTTCTCTTCCCTTGTACCAGGACTGTTCCTGAGCAAGAAGGAGTCTACAGAAGAAGCCATAAGTGTCCCCAAAGTTTGGAGCACTTTATGGCTCATACTCTGCCAACATTAGTTTACTTTATGAGTTTCTGGAATGGATCAGCTCTGCCCCTTAGCTACTTGAATGCCCATCACAGAAATGTCCTCTACCCTGCCATGTGACTGATGTCTAATTTAGAAAGATTCTCAAGGTTGAAGGGAGGCACAGTTTCCTAGGGTTTGGGGGATGTTGAAATGATGGTGTAGCTGCTGGCAGTGACTCTGCTGTTCAGCATCATCAGAGGGTTTCCGTGCTCCCATTATGAGTGCCAGTCAGCTGTAGAAACATATGGAGAATGTCCATCAGGGATACTGACTCACACACTGAGCACTGGAAGGATATTAATTTGTCAGAGGACCAAAAATGGCTTCCCTGTGAGATAAGGGACATTGAAAGATCACACAGCTCCTCCAGGGTCGGGCTTTCAGTGACGAGATGACAGGTCAGATCAAGGAAGAACCAATAGAGAAGATGGGAAAGGATCTTCAGGTTAGGGCAGAAAGTGATTTTTTTTTTTGTCTTCATAGCACAGCCAAGGCTCTTAATAGACTTGCTTCACCCTTGACTGTGTCATTTTTCTCTTTCTCTCTCCCCACTGCGCCAAGAATAAATAGTGTCACTCCATGGAGGACATGGTAGGTTTTTCTTCCCCTGTGCCTTTGTGTCTGCCATTTCTTTGGTCACAGTGCTACACCATCCCAGTCCATCCCAACCCTGTCATCCCTCTTTGTTCTGTTAACAAACCACAGACATCAATATCTTGAGAATTTAATGATCTACAGAAGCACCAAATTACATAGTAAAGTGTCAGATCTCTGTATTATCTCAACAAAGCATGTTATAAAATAGCCATGATTTAATGTTGAATGACAACTTTATTATCCTGGAAGCAAAATTAACCCATCTCAAAACTGACAAAATATATGCATACCTCATATACGAGAAAAGCCCAGGAACCATACAAAAGGATATCTACCTAGATAACAGTTTTAAAAATTTAACTTTTAATTTACATTTTAAGTGTACTTAGCATGAAGCCATTTATAGAATTTTTCAAAGTTATCATTTTTAAAATGATAACAAATTAATCAGCCACTGAATTCAAGATACCAGGTCTTCTCGATTTTATTTAAACACTAATAGCCATTTTCTATTGCAGAATAACTCACTTAGATCCTCCAGCTAATGATTTGTACAGATTACATCTTCTGTCATTTCTATTAGGAAATGAAGTTTAAAATAAGATAATATATATGACACGGGCTAGAGATGGCTCAGCAGCTCTGTGCTGCTCATGCTGAGGGCCGGAGTTCCATCCCAAGCACCCTCACTGGGCAGCTTGCAACTTATAATTCTGGCTCCAAATGAACTCGTGTTCTTCTTTAGCCTCTGCGGGCAACAGTGTACACACAATTGAAAGAAAAAAAGTTTTAAAAATGAATAAAGTTCTATAACAAACCAAAAGTATGTGACCTCCAAGGATTTAGGAAAGTCCTGTCCCTTGGAGCCTGTGCTCCAGGATGAAGCCTCTGGGATGCCGCCGTGGCAGAAGGAAGTCAAGTTGCAAGGGGCTGCAGAAGACCTAGGGGAGGAAGCCATGCCTCAGAGTGAGGTCAGTGTATAGGGGAAAGCATAACTGGAAGCGAGAGGAGCATCCTGTGCAAAGGCAGGAAAGACTGTTTCTTCCTCTCCGCAGTCTTCTCTCGGAACCCGTGTGTGCAGCGTCAGGTGCTCGTTTTCACTCCTCAATCAAGATGTTGATGTCCTCATCCTTTTCTCTAAGTCCCAGCCTTTGTTAAATAATATGTTTGAGTATGCTACAAAGTGTGTTCTAGCCTGCTGCCCTGATTGCATGTATGTACGGGTGTGTGTACGTACGTGTGTGTGCGCGTGCGCTCAGATCTATGTACATATGTTTACTAATATGTGTGGCCCCAAGGCTGAGGTCAGAAAACATCTTCAGTTGCTCCCTCACCTTATTCATTGAGGCAAACTGTCAGTCAATTCCAGAGATTGAGTGTAGGGGCAGTGTTGTCAATCACTGTGCTCTGGAGATCCCCTGTCATTACCTTCTGAGGCTGGAATTATAGGAGCCAAACAGCATTTACTTGGGCTTCGGAGGCTCCAAATTCCAGTTCTCAGGCTTGCACGGGACACACTTTAACCGTCTCAGCAGAAATACTATTCATTCTTAAAGCAAATGAGAGGCCTTTTTATAGCTGTTTCTCTGCAGAGACTCGGTGCTGTGCGGTGATCGGGCGGCTTAGCTCTGTTGCACATTCCAGTGCTTGAACGAAATGTTTTGCTTGCTGTAGGATGGTCAGCTAGGGAAGGTGGAGGTATTCTGAGAGCACGACTCTCTGCTTCATCGATTGAGCGTTTACAGTTTCTCAGGGCCAAGACCCATGCCACACAAATTTTCAATCCTCCCACATATAACATAAACAGACGTAAACCTTGATGGCTGTTGGGTGGATTAATGATCCAGGGAACCTGTGGGATGAGTGTACTGCTTGCTGACAGGAGGTAGACAGGGATGGCTTCAGAGATGACGTAATTGTTTCATAGGTCACAGGGTGGGGATGCAAAAGGTCCTTAAGGACTGGGGAGAAGGTTCAATTGAAAAAAATGTTTGCCATGCAAGCAAGGAAGGGGTCTTGAGTTCAAACCTCAGGACCCATGTAAAAGTGTTGTGTGGTGATACTTGCTTGTAACCCCAATACTAAGCAGGCGGAGAAAGGGTTATCCATTAAAGGATTGCTAGTAAACTAGATTACCTATTTGCTCCAGTGAAAGAGTCTTTCTAAAAAATTAATGGTATCCTGAGGAACAAGAACAGAGGTTAACCCCTGGCCTCCACATGTACAGGTACACATGTGCACATGTGTATGTGTATGTGCACATGCACCTGTGTGTATATATGCTGCTTCACATGTATTCCCCCCACACACACATAGCCCCCTGCCTCTCCCCCCACATGAACCGTGACTCACATAGAACTTCATATGCACCTTCACACACACACACACACACACACACACATACACACACACACATTCCTACAACATCACAAGATTTGGACATGTGAACATGAATTCCCTCTGCACACACATGAGTATGTACAAGCAAGGTCCTATATCTGGCACATGAGAAGGTGAAGTTCACGCTTCCATGAAGTCGGGATGATTAGGGGAAATTTTTCTCCTCTTTAAATAAGTTCTGTTTTGTTGTTCTTCCTGTTGTTTATTCTATTTTTCAGTGTTTTCTTCTGCTGTCTTTATGCCTAGTGCCTGTATAACCTGGCACGGGGCCTCTATCATAGAATGACTGGCTCCTTGTCTGTATCTGTGGGGAATTGTTTCTTTGGGGCAAGTCTTCAGTCACAGTGACACATGCTCCCTTGCTGCTTCCTAGGTGTGAGTTTGAGTCTGCCCGACCCCAAGCACTCTTTCTGTAAATTTTAAGGTACAAATAGAAGGTATCCACTTTTCCGTTCTTCATAGTCTCTTAAACCTAGACAACAGCCAAATATAAACAAGTTCCTTTCAAAAGCGTAGTTGGTACCACACAAACCGTCATCTCACCAGGAACAGTGAAAATTCTTATGTCCTCCACTCAGGTGCCTCTGCATGCTGGACCACGCGAGGGACTGAGGAAATGGAGCAGTGTACTTGGGTCCATAGGGCCCCTGAAGAGATGTTGGAAATGTGTCACTAATGCTTTACAATTCAAAGGAGTTGAACATACAAGGCTTTATGTACATCCTCTCTGACTTTTAATCTTGGCCATTCTCCAAATTTAATTGCTTTGCCACCCTATGGATAGCCTAGTAAAGCTTCTGAGGGGTCACCTGCTCTATGACCTGCTTGTCACTGTCTGCCCTAGTTAGTGATGGTGGAGGATTTTTTTTTTCATTAAAGCATGATGTGTGTGCTCAGAATACCCGATAAGGCTTTCCAGGCATAATCACAGTACAGCTAGCACGTGTGACTTCATTATATTACCTGAAAGTCACTGAGGGGCTAGGGATATGGCTCCGTCTGTAAAGTGCTGGCCTTGCAAACTTGAGGTCCTGAGCTTGAGCCCTAGAACTCATATTAAAGTGTTAAATGTGGTGATGCACACTTGTAATCTCAGTTCTGGGGAGAAAGAGGCAAGTGGATCTCTGCGTCTTGCTGGCCAGCAAGCCTAACTGAATTGGTAGTTTTAGTAACCATAGAGAAACCATGTCTCAAAAGAAAAAAAAAGTGAACAGTACCTAGGAACCATAGCCAAGGCTGACCTCTGACCTCCACACTCATGCACACATATATAGATACCTGTCACAAAAGTTTCCTTACAGTGTGTATGTGGCAGTATAAGGTTGTCCTGAAGACACAGAGACCTTTAACACAGAGTTAGATATAAAGACCTCATTATTTAACAAGAGTGAGGTGTGTTGTTTTAGTTTACCTGGCTTTACGTGATAAAAAGACCCTGACAAAAAGCAGCCTGGCTGGGGAGCAGGGACAGGGTTTACTTTAGCTCACAATTTTAGGTTACATTTCCTCACTTCAGAAAAACTAAGACAGGAACTTGAGGCATCTTGTCACATCTGCAGTCAAGAGCATGCATGCATATGTTTATATTCACTTCACTTTCTCCACGGTTACACAGTTCAGTGCCCAGACATAGGGAATAGTGCTGCTCACAGTGAGGGGAGGCCTCCTATATAGCTTAGCAATCAAGGATATCCCACAGTCTAAGCTGATCTAAACAATCTTTGAGACTTTCTTTCTAGGTGATCCAAATTTGGGCCACGTTGACAGTTGACACCGTCACAGTCTATTAAGTAGAAAATGTAACAGAAACATTTACCATCATGAGTCTTCAAAGCAAAAAGTAATACCCGGGTGTCTTAGGGTTTCTGTTGCTGTGAAGAGTCACCATAACCACTGCAACTCTTACGAGTGGAAGCATTTGACTGAAGAGGGCTTACAGTTCAGAGTTTTAGTGCATTATCACCATGGTGGGATGTCTGCAGGTGCGAACACAAACAGACACGTTGCTGGAGAAGTAACTGAGAGGTCTCTATCTGTATTAGCAGCAAGCAGGAAGAGAGAGTGAGCCCTGGGCCTGGCTTGAGCATTTGAAACCTCAAAGCCCATCCCCAGTGACGCACTTCCTCCAATAAGACCACACCCCCTAGAGACCAAGTAGTGCCACTCTCTTATGACTAAACATTTAAACCTTTTGAGCTTATGAGGCCATTCTTATTCAAACCACCACACTGGGATAGTACAAAAAGCCTTCCAGGAGGTAGTAGCAAACTGAACTTTAAAGGAGGAATTTGAGTTTGAGTTTGGTTCCTAGAACTTATCAAGTCGTATGATTTAAAACCATTTATCACTCAGGCTCCAAGGGGATCCAAAAACATGGACACCCTCACTCATATGCTAACACTCCCCATACCTCAGAGAGAGAGAGACAGAGAGAGAGAGACAGAGAGAGAGAGAGAGACAGACAGAGAGAGAGAGACAGAGAGACAGAGAGAGACAGAGACAGAGAGAGACAGAGAGAGACAGAGACAGAGAGAGATAATTGAAAATAAATCTTTTTGTAAAAAGAGTGCATTGTATTCTGAAAAGCAGTGCTGTAAATTTGGTGCTAATCTCTTCTTTTGTGTCTGTGTGGCTTGCGAGAGGTACCCATGTGTGCGTACGTTTACAAAGGATAGAGGTTGATGTTGGGAGTCTTCCATAATTGCGCCACACCTTATTAATTGAGGCAAGATCTCTCAGTCTAAACCACAGCTCAGCAATTTTTCTAGCTTGCTCATGAGCAGCCCCTTGTCAGAGCCTCTGTGCCCTGAGACGAGAGCTGGGCCCCAAGTCTGCTGGACTTTTGTAAGGGCTCTGGGGATCTGAATTCCTGTCCTCACACTGTGTGGTACACCCTTTATCCATTGAGCCATCTCCCCAGCCTGGTAATCAGAATACTGGGATTTATATTCACACAGATCCTAGATCCTGACTTTAATCATATCCATGCTGTTTGGAAGATGTTTTATCTTGATTCTGTTTTATCTGGTTTTCCCAAGACCTTCTAACAGTATCAGATTTACTCACAGAGCGCTGCAGAAAGACAGGTCCCTGGAGGAGGACTGTGTTAGCTTCAGTCTCTATCGCTGTGACCTTCAAGAATGAGTCCTGTGGCTCTTTATCTGAGGAAGAATCCAGTTAGGCTGAATTTAAAACTTGAAAAAAAAATGGAAGGGTGCTGTGTCCAAACTAGTGTTGGGGTTTTTAATATTAAATTAAAGTTCAAATCTGTTACACAAATCAGCACTATATTTTAATAAACCAAGCGGCTAAAATATAAATGTAAAATATGCACTCTCTAGAAAACAACATTCAGGCATTATTTTTTTCATATTCACATAAGAAAACCTGATTTTACTGGATTTAGTAAACTTTATGCAATAAGTGTTTATCACAGAAACCTTCAAATCCCCCCCCCCAGTAAAAATGTGTCATTGAGCATTCCATTCTTATGAATTTTGGATAAATGTAAGGACTTGGAAATGCAAGAGACAGAGAGTACAGAGGGAGGAAGCACTGGCGATGTTTTCCTGGAGATCTGATTATGCAGGTCAGAGAGGCCTGTTGCTGTCCGTGGATTCCACACCAGTGAATCCGGATTCCGGCACCAAAAAGCTAAGGAGCCTAAACCTTGAATGTAAGGCCAACAATTTCCGGAGGGAAGGGGGATGTTGGGTTTTTTTTTTTTTTTTTCTTTTTTAATGGCCTCTTACAACTCAAACTGGCCTCAAAAGCACAAACACCCCTCCTCCCTCCCCAGTAATATGTGGAGGCCCAGGTCAAATTCTCCAAAGTTAGTGGCAATCCTTGGGTAACTGAGGTGTTGGATCCCTTATATGTACAGGAGAGAAGTCTCCATCGCTAGTAGTTTTCCTATGGTGGCGTCTCAGCTGACTGTGCTGTCTTTAAAGCGCAGATCCATTCCTTCACTGGTCACTCTCTGAGCATGACTCAAAATAGCTTGTCTGCAAATGAACAATTAAAATGATAAAGGATTGTGGAGATGGTGCACTAACAAGGGAGGGCCTCAGTTCTATCCCCAGAGCACACATTTCAAAAGCCAGGTCTGTGCACTTATGTGTCTCTGTGATCCTAGGAGAGACAAGTGAATTCCTGGGTCTTACTGGCCAGTCAGCTTAGCCTGTTTGTTGAACTCCAGACCAGTGAGAGACACTATATCAAAAATACATGGAGGGCCCCTGAGAAATGATATTTGGGATGGTCCTCTGGTGCACGCGCGCACGCACACACACACACACCCCACAAAAAAGCAGGCATACCTGTCAATCTGTCAGAAAAAAACACTGAAAAGTTGCATAAAGGCTCACTGGAAAGAAGATTATTTCCCTGCATGTCACAGGCCCTGTGATTCCTAGTAACCAGAAACGGTGTCCTCTTTGATCCTGTAGCATCCTAAATTCCAGCCATATACTGTTACCCCATCTTTGTCCAGTCCTCCCTTACCGATGGTAAATCAAAAGAACCAGTAATTTACTTACCTATAACATTACGCAAAATGGGCAGAGCTGTAGAATGCATGAAGGGTGCCATTAGAAAAGCAGTCCGTGTGGTTGTCTGATTGGCCTGGACTGGACTGAGGCTTCACTGTGTTTTTCTGAAATCATGTAGAATAAGGATCAGTCTTGGAATTTTCAAAAGGAATGCTTGGCAGTTGCATCAGTAACGTCTGTGGGATAGAGGGATATCTCTCATGGTAAAACACTTGCTTCACAAGGACATGAATTCAAGCCCCAGAACTCACATGAAAGAGATCAGGGGTGGTGGCACACTCCTAGTACTGGAGAAATGGAGGTAGGATGACCTGTGGGCCCAGCGGCTAGCTGGCCTAGCCTACTTGATGAGTTCCAGGCCAGGGACAAACCCTGTCTGAAAAAAAAACAACAACAACAAAACAAAACAAACAAACAAAGCAAAACAACCATAAGGTAGATGGCAACTGAGAAATGACCTAAGATTGTATTCTTAGGTCACACACACACACACACACACACACACCCCTCAATCAGAGGTAATTCTATCTATGTGGAATAGCAAGTAGGCCTGTCTGAAAATTCCAGGCTTTAGTTCCTGCTTTGACTGCCATCACCAATGAGCTGTGACCTGGAATTATTAGATCAATAAACTCTTCTTCCCCAAAAGTTATTTTTCTGGACTGGGTATTTGTCACAGCAACAGAAGTAAAACTAGAAATGAGCTGGAATGAAACACGTACATGTACATCCGTACCAACATGCCCAAACATACGCACTTCCATATAAACGTGACTATGTGTTAATTTATGTATTATGTATTAAATTATGATAACTGCGTGTTGAGCTCATTCTACCCCTTGTTAGTAAACAAAATTTACTTCACGGAATCCTTACTTCAGAGTTTTACTGAAGTGGGAGACGGACGCCCAGAGCGATTACTCCCTCACCTTTGCCATCTACTTCACATTCATTGTTTTCTGCCTAAAGGGCCTCCTGCCTGCTAGACCATCATTTCTAATGTTCACCTTTATCCCTTTTCCCAGTCCTGTAGAAGAGTGCATATTGCAATAGCTTTCAGCAAATCAAGCAATTAAAAGCCATTTAAGGGTCTGTCTGTGCTTGCCAATATGCTTACACTTTGGACAAATTGAATTAAATATATTTGCTTGGTGTCCTAATAATCTGTTACAGACAACACCACTGTGGACATAATAGATGGGTCCCCAAATAAAGGATGTGAATCTAATAATCTTGTAACATGATCAAAATACTTACCCTTTAAATGTGCTTATGCTCAAGAATAATACAATCATAGAATATTATATTGCAGCTTTCAAGATCAGTCTTCTCCACCCTTTGTTATGAACACTTACATCAATACTTGTCTCATGCAAGGTCACACAAGGCATTCAGAACAGAGTGGTGACCAGGGTCTAGATGTCTAGATTGCCAGTGTCTGCTTTTTGTGCTGTGCCACAGGGTAGTGTCCTGGTTAGCGTTAACTATCAATTTGACACAACCAGCAGTTATCCGGGAAGATAATCTCAATTAGGAATTATTTAGAATCATCTTTGCCTGTGGTCATGTCTAGATTGGGAGAGAGGTGTCTTGTTTCTTAATTGATATAGAGAGACCCAGCCCACTGTGGGCAGCACCATCCCCTAAGCAGGTGATCCTAACTCTATAAGAAAGCTAGCTGAGATTAAGCCAGCCAGCCAGCCTGCCTGCCAGCAAACAGTGTCTTCCTTGGTTCCTGCCATACTTTTTTGAGTGTGAAGTGAGTTACTCAACCAGAGGTAATTCTATATAGAATAACAAGTAGGCCTGTCTGGAGATTCTAGCCTTGATTTCCTGCCTTGACTTCCTTCAGTAATGAACTGTGACCTGGGATTATAAGACAAATAACTTATATAACTTTTCTCCCCAAAAGTTATTTTTTGGACAGGGAATTTGTCATAGCAACAGAAATGAAACTAGAACTGGTAATAAATTTGATGTTTTTTAATAAAGAAGAAATAATTTGTCATAAAATGTATGCTTTGGACCTAACGGACACCTTTGGGAAGTGGTTTAAATGCAGAGAGCTGAGTGCATACAAAGAACTCTGCCGAAGCAGCTCAGGCTTGACTGTGTGGCGAGGAGGCATTACAAAGAATCGGCTGCATTCAGGGAGCCTGCCATCAGCACAGTGAGATGGGTGGCATAGTACTTGTTGGTGAAATTCCTTAGACTACTGCATTTTCATCTGAACTGTGAAGCAGAGGGAAGAAGGAATTCAAAACAACCCCCAGCACTACTACTAGAGACCAGCAGTGTACTCTGCAGTCCTCCTGCCCTTTCCTGGCAGTGCTCTTTCTGAGTCGCCTGGGAATGGTGGCCTGGGAACAGGGAGGAGGTGACCTGGTGCACGGCAAGGTTGTCTTTCTGCAACTGCATTCTAAAAGCAATCATCAGGGCCCCAAAGACATCGTGTCAATCAATTTCTTTTCACTGTTGAATTTTGCAGGACTTCATGGGGTTTTGTGTTTGGGGTTACTCTGCAGGGATGGTTAGTTCTAAATAGATCCTTGTGGAGTTTTGCACTGTGCCTCAGAGGAAGTGTTTCCTCAGAACTGAGTATAGGCGATAGCTGGAGTTGTATGTGTCAGAAATACCCCCAAGTTAAACTGCTGGTTTGGGTGGTTACGGGAAGCACGGACTGACTTGACTTGAGCACGTGACCAAGGTAGAAGGTTTGATCCTCCATTCAGAGAAAATTTTCTTACTACTTCTGGATATTCGGGGAACCCCTAAAGTTTGTCTGTGGGTGTCCTTAGTTATGAAATTGGTCCTAGACTAATATTGCTTTGAGTGATCTGAACTGCCACTGACCTACATCATTCATACACGTCATATTGAAAATACTTTAATCTAATATACTTCCCCTCAACCCTGCTTTAGGAAATTAAACAAATAGGTGGAGTCCCAGGATGCTCACCCTGTAAATCCAAAATACAAGTTCTTCTGAAACAGAGTATAGTTTTCAGCCTGTGTTTCAATCTTCTGATTGTTTCCCCCTCTGGGAATAGCTAAACATCCAGGAAGGGTGGATAAAGATCATGTCACTGGGATCGGATTGCACAATAGGTGTGTATTTATGTTGTGAAGATAATCAGAATTGCAAAGTAGACCCCAGTGTGTGTTCTCCAAGATGAAATGCATACAGATGTTTTCCGAAAAGTTTTATTCATATTTCACTGTGTGCTGTTTGACGCCGGGCAAGGCAGTCACGGAGATCCTTGAATTAATGTAGAAAGCTTGTAATGAGATGTGTGCAGAGGGCCGTTACCATTAAGGTTGCAATAGAATTTGCCATAAAATGAGGAAAGCAGAATGAAGAGGTATTCTGCATGTCGGTGCCTAAGATGTAAAACTGTCTCCTGGTTACAGTTGGGCCCATTGCTGCAAGAGGATAACACTCACTGCATTAATTGTATACGAAAGATTACAACTGATTGTTCAAGAAGCTGCAAACTCGAATATTTTACTACCTAAACTTTGCTACTATCCTCTGTCTCGACTATGGAAATATTGAAGTATTAGATATATACTATGTATAGTACATATATATTTATATATAGTATAGTATTTAATATAATAAGCTGTAATTTTTCAAAAGAAAGTTTCTTGCCTTTGTTCTAATTAAGGGAAACCACTAAAGCACTGCACATATGTCTGACCTGATATTCTGTATGGTCAAGAGAATGACCTAGGATGGTATGTTTTTGGTCTTGAATGAGTGCAAGCCAAAATAGGAGAATAAATAAATAAAGACAGATGGGGGATGGATATAACAAAGAGGTATAAAATATCTTTAAGTCATATGCTCACAACATCCAGCAGAGAGCTACTGAGGAAGTCGAGGCAGTCAGCATGAATTTCTGTTCAGGCTTTCTCTCCATGCCTGAATGTCTCTGGTGTCTTTCTATTTGATGCTATCATCTTATCAGTCATGTTTTGTTATTCTACTTAGACACCTCCCTGGAGGGGACTCTTCTCTGACTGAACCTCTAATAGGAACCTTGGTGACAGTCTCAGAATGGATTCTGTATTTGAATTCTGTTGGGTGTTTTGAGCACGAGTTTTGATGATACATTGCTATCCCTCTGTCTGCTTATGTGTCTGTCTATCTGCCTATCTATCTCTATTTGTTCTTTAAATTTGCTTTGATGATGCATTACTGTCTGTCTATATTTACTTATTCTTTAGATTCGGCTTGCTATGCACTTACTAAAATCACTTATCTTGCTATCATAGATTATTTCCCAGACCATAGAGAAAACATGTCTTTGGAAATTTCTTCTCTCGCCCTTCCTCTGCCCTAGAGATCATCCAGTTTCTCTGCAGTCCTCATCATCGCCTAGCCATGAGTATTACTCACCCACTTCCCATCAGTGTGGATTAGTTTTGCCTTCTCAAGAGTCTCATGGAAATAGAATCATACAAGTGTGTGTGTGTGTGTGTGTGTGTGTGTGTGTGTGTGTGTGTGTGTGTTATCTGGCTGGTTTGCTGACTATGTTTGATACTCAGTCATGTGTTTTCTTACATCGATTCATTCCTAATACCTTTAATTTTCTTGGGAAATGTATGGATGTGCAGTTTCACATATGTGGGCAAATGTGTACGGATACTAGAGATCTACCTCAAGTGTTATTCTTCAAGATGCTGTTCACCTTGTTTTAGAGGCAGGGTCTCTCATTTTTGCCTGAAATGTAGTGATTTGCCTAGGCTGGCTGGCCACCAAGCCTCTGGGATCCATCTCTTTCCCTTCTTCTGCCTCTCCCCTTCCTTTCTCTTCCCCTTTCTTCTCTCCTCCTTCTCTCTCTCCTCCTCCCATCTGCCTCCCCTCCTCAAACATACTGCAATCACTGGCACATACTACTTCAGCTACTTTTTAAAAACATGGTTTTGGGGGATGGGATAGAACTCAAGCTTCAGACTAGTATAGCAGAAATTCTGCTAACTGCGCCATCTTCAGAGCCTGCTTTACCGCCATTTCCATGGCTTCCATTCTCTGAGGTTTTTGTAATTTCCTTCAAAAGCTTTGGATGTATTCATATACTATTGAAGTAAAAATATGACCACCTCTTAGTTTCTTTTCCTGTTGCTGTAATAAAGTATCCTGACCAAAGCAATGCAAGAGAAACAAAGCTTATTTCAGCTCACAGTTCAAGATACAATCAGCCACACAGCAAAGTTAAGGTAGCAGGAGCTCGACGTAGGTGGTTACATTAAATCTGCTCTCAGAAGGAGAAACCAGTGAATGCAGGCTTGCATGCTAGTGCACAGAGCCTCTCTCCATTTAGAGCATCCAGAATCCCAGACAAGGAAGGATGCTACCTTTAGGAGGCACCTCAGTTAACTTAGTCAAGAAAATTCCCCAAGGACATGATCAGAGGCCATTCTTTCAGGTAATTCTAGACCCCGACAAGTTGATGACACTGACCATCACAGACAGTCTCTTACTTTTTAAAAGCATATGTCTCAAAACAAATAATATTTTCATAGTATAGACTAGGCCCATTTCAAACACATTCAGGAGACGCTACACTGCTCATCATATAAATAATAAAACAGATGAAGTAATGTGCAGAATCTCAAACCCTGTAAAGACCACAAGTTAAGCTGCTTTATTATTGTTTGTATGTTAGAAATTGTAAGTATCATTCTAGAAATTAATCTAATTTCCCCACTTTCCAGGTACTGGATTGTGTGACTTAAGTCACTTAAATACTTACAGAGGCTGAACAACAATTCTGTTTTGCAGAGAAACTAGAGAATATTTTTCTGAGAGTTTGGTTTGTGCTAAGAAAGGGAATAAAGAATGTGGGTAGTTGAAAATTGATTGAATATAAAGAATTAGCATAAAATACATAAGAGAAACCTATGCCTAGGTCTAAATCAAAACTCTAAAATTTAATCTGTAAATCTAACATATCAGGAATAAATGGTTATTACTGAAAAATAGGAATTTCATGAGCCAGGAAGAAATTGTGTGAAGAATTTCAGAAACTTTGAAAACTAATGAAGTCACCAGGTAGACTAATATTAGAAAGCCACACTGAGCTAATTCATTTCTATATATCAATAAAAACCAATTGGAAACTGGAATTGACAAGAAATTCCATTTGTAAAGTAAATAAGAACTGTAAAGTACCAAGTAATAGGACCTGATAAGAAACGGGTAAGATCTAAATGAATGAAACAGAAGCTGTTTAATGAGAAAGGGAAGGAAGAAATGGATAAACGGAAACATATTGTATAACCATGGGACAAGGACAGTGAGTGTTAGGAAAACATTAAGACGGAGTGACAAGTCTAAAATCAAATGCCTTATCAAAAGAAACATTTTGTGAGACTACAAGTCTAAAAGCAAATGCCTTCTCAACAAAAGAAACATTTTGTGAGACTACTCAAGAAGCCAATTATGAAATATATTTGGGATATTAGATACAGTCTCACATATAAAGAAAATCTTTAAAGATTAAGAACACAGGACTGGAGAGATAGCTCAGCGGTTAAGAGCACTGACTGTTCTTCCAGAGGTCCTGAGTTAAATCCCCAGCAACCACATGGTGGCTCACAACCATCTGTAATGGGATCTGATGCCCTCTTCTGGTGTATCTGAAGACAGCAACTGTGTACTCATAAATAAAATAAATAAATCTTAAAAAAAAAAAAAAAAAAACACAGGACGATGTGGAAGTAAGTCGGTAGTCTCTACTACTAGACTGTGTAGCTGGAGCAGAGATGGACTTGAATCTAGAGGAACACAGACTAGACTGACAGAAGATGAATCTAACCCTGGGAATACTTACATGGGAAATTAATTCAGAAGAAAAGGAGAGTGGGTAGTGATGAACTCTAAAGTATATTAAGTAAAATTTACAAATGAAAAGAATTGGAACCCTAGCTTACCATGACTTAGTATACCACTTACATGGGTTTTTAAGTTTACTTTTATTACTTCTGTGTGTGTGTGTGTGTGTGTGTGTGTGTGTACACGTGGAAGGCAAAGGACATGTACACACATGCCTCAGTGAGTGTGTACAGATCTGAAAATAACTGTCAGGAAGCTTTTCTCTCTTTCCACTAACTGGGTCCAAGGGATTACATCAAGTTGATAGGTCTAACAGGTGTACCTTCATCCACTGAGCCATCTTGCTGCTTCTAAATTTACATGTGTTAATTTCCTAAGTTTACTAAACATATAAGTACCAAAGAAACTCCCAATAAATAGAGAGGAGTTTTTATTCAGTTTTTGTGGATTAGACACTTTTTTTTCAAATAGGACAGAAAACCAAGAAATCACTAAGAAAAGTATTGTTAACTTTTATTAAATCTATAAATTTTTATTAAATTGATATTTTAAAGTTTTAGTTGACCAAATACCCTCCAGCCAATAGGCAAAGACAGAAGGCAGACCAGAAGGAAATGTTGTAATGTGTTATAGCCAAAGATGAAAGTCTGAAGTGTACAAGTAATTCCTGTGAATTATAGCTATGAAATGGTGAACTGTAAAACAGAAAAAGGAGATGAGAGATCCAGAGAGTTAAAAGGAGAAAACACAAGTAACTGAGAAATCTCTGAAAGGATACTGCTGCCTTCTCTTGTAACCAATAAATAAAATTACAGGCCTCTTACCCACCCAATATACAAGCATAAATAAAATAGTGATAATATTAAGTGCTGTCAGTAGATTTCTAGAGAAACAAGCAGTCTCATGCTCAGCTGTTAAAAGTAGAAACTGCAGGCTGCAGACATGGCTTTAGCAGTGGGTTTAAGTTCAGTTCCCTGCACCCATGTCAGGTGGCTCACAACTTCCAGCTCCTAGGAGCCCAGTGCCCTCTACAGATCTTTTTGGATGATTGTACACAAGCAGACACAAAAACACACACAAAACACACCCATCCAGGTGGGCATGCGCATGTGCACACACATGCACACATATACACATTGGAAATAAATCTTTTAAAAGAAGGAAATATAGACCCATGCATTGTACATGAGGCAGAGAACAGCAATTCTTGTGTGATTACTTCCCTCTGACTTCAAAACCCTCCATGTTTTCTCCACAGAAACTGTCATTCCCATGCAATGAATGACATGCTATTTATTGAGTTGTATCTGCAGTGGAAAATTCTGTGGCCATCTAAGTGTCTGATAGAAAACTGATACCCTCAGACTATGCACTGTTACGCTGTAATCTAATACAATCATATTGCTCTGTATTTACTTATCAAACAAGACCTCCGGGTGAAACATGGAGTGAAAACATGAAGCTGCAGAGCATTACAGAGAACATGAAACACTTCAGACTGCAGTATGCTTACATACAGACACAAAGTAATGAACAATGTAATGAGTGTATACATAGTATACATAGTATACATAGATAATATATATAGATACATATATGAATATATAGATAGATATATGAATTTAAAATATTCAGGAAAAATAGCGTATTTATAAGAGTAGCTGTGAGGGTGGCAAGAAGATACCTTATTTTTCTTGTAGAGTTTGGGTTTTTGCAGTGAGAATCTATTTATAAGTTATTTAGGTATAGTCAAAAGTACATTGCCTACAGATGTGCCTCAGCAGGTAAGAACACGAGCTGCTCTTACGGAAAGACCCAAGTTGGGTTTTAAGCACACATATATCTGGTACCTCATCAACAACCTATGATTCCAGCTCCAGGGAACCTGACACCTCTTCTGGATTCTATGGGCACCTGCACAAACACATTCCCACTTGGAGACACACACACACACACATATATATATATAACCAAAATATTATACATGTATATATGAAACATCTGGAGTTAAATTGAGTCTGGGTCACCTTGCTTCATGTTATACTTTCCATTAAATAGATGCATTTTCATGCAAATGACATAATTTCCTTTTTCCATGCAGATGGATAAAGTTCTATTGTGCATATGTACCACATTTTCTTCATCCACTCATCTGTTGATGGACATCTAGACAAGTTCAATATTTTTGCTATTATGAATAAAGAATCAATGACTATGCATATGCAAGCACCTCTGTAGTAAGAGTCAGAGTGCTTTGTGCCTGGGCTTGTATAGCTTGTTCCATATAGAAGCTGTATTTAAATTTTTATCTAAATTTTTTTTTTGAAAATTTCATATAAGTACTGTACATCATTCACATCATTTTCAACCTTCCATCGAACTGCTGTGCGCCCATTTTTTCTCAAGTTAATAATCTATTCTCCTTTACTATTGTTACACACACACACACACACACACACACACAAGCTGCTGAGTTTGTTTAGTGTTGGTTGTATGTATATGCGTTTAGGGCTGACCACTTGGAACTGTATAGCCTACCATTAGGCCTGTCCCTGGTGAAGATTGATTGTCCTTCTCTCAATAACCTAATAATTGCTTGTAGCTCTTCATAGGGGTAGAACCTTATGAGATTTTCCCTATGCACAATGGTTAATGGAGGTTGTCGTTGTGCAGGTCTTGTTTAAGTAAGCATATCTTTAGGATTTCCTGGGTCATATATAGAAGACACTACCTCACAGCAGTGTCTAGCTCTTATAGCCTTTCTTCTCCTCCCCCTCTGCCATATAACTGGAACCTCAAGAGCATCAGTTGGGAAATGTCAGTCGGGAGTGGATGATGCCAGTTTGTATGTGAATATGGACCCATTAGGATTTCTGTAATGAGGTCCATCTGACTCAAAAAGAAGCTTCCTTGATTCTGATCTTAAGCTTGTGAGAAGCCACAGATTTACATAATGTAGGGCCTATGCTAGGTGACTGGATTGATACAAACCTAGACCTATTTGGAAAGAGTTGAAAATTGCCTGTATAATACCAGCCCATAGGCAGATCTGTAGGGTATTGTCTTGATTAGTGATTGATGTGAGAGGGCATGCTGCCACCCCTGGGCATGTATACAGGAAAGCAGGCTGAGCAAGCTGCAGTGGGGGTCGGGGGGCGAGACAGTAACTGGTGTTCTTCCAGGCTCCTGCTTCATTTCCCACCTCCAGGCCACTGTCCTGATTTGCTTTAGCGTTGGGCTGTTACCTGGGAGTATGATGAAATAAATCCTGTCCTCCCCAAGTTTCTCTCTGTCGTGATGTTTTATCACAGCAACAGCAAGCACAATAAACAGAAGAAGAGTGGGGGTTTTAAATCAATGAAGTAAAAACAAAAGCAACTAACTGGATACACATCAAATTCAAATGAACCAACAGTGGAAAATAAGAGGCCTGAACTAGGATAGGATGAAATTAAGTTATGTCAGCACACACTGGGATACATGGTCAGGAGGGTAAATAAGATTACAGAGAGGTCAGAAGTCAGGTCCAGTGAGAAAGCTTTTAAATGCAAACAACAAGGTCTGGAGAATGGCTCAGCAGTTAGCACTTGTTCTTCTTACTGAGGACCCTGGTTCAGTTCCCAGCACACCAGCCAGAAAGTGCAGATCTGGGGAATCTGACCCATCATCTGGTCTCCATCAGTGCTTGCACACAAGTGGAACACACACAGAGAGACACACCTATACATAATAATTATTAAAATAACAAAAACATCATTAACAAAGCAAACGACAGAGAATTATATTGAGTGAATTAAGCAAGTCTCACAAAACAAACATGGTATGTTTTCTTTCCTTTGTCCCAAAAGTTAGACAAATACATAAAATTGTGTGCGCATGTAGCTTTTGGACTTCCCTGCAAGTGGAAAGTCGTAAATCAGATACCAGAAGTTAGGAGCCACCTATTTATTGTTAGAAAAACATCTAATATACAGTAGCTCCGAGTCTTACTAAAGATTACTTTTCCCCAAACTAAAGCCAAGCACTATGGGAAAGCCCACAGTTGGAACGAAACTGTGATACTGGGAAAGTGGCCTGAGAAACCCCATTTTGTTTTTTATTCCAATTGCAGAGTATTTAAAGTTAAATTTTAGAGCTTTATGAAAGTTACTTAGATAAAATAAAATTAATTGACATTAAATTAACTGGCAGTTAAAGATTCAAAGAAAAATAGAATGATATTCTGATGAGGGTAATTTGAATGAAAATTGGAACAAAAAAATTAATCAATCCATTAAAGGCAGGGAAGTAGGGGGGAAAATCAACACAGACCTCCCCAACCAAAGGATCTTGAACAAATCAGACCTAGGGGGAAAAAAAGTAGAAATGGAGATAAATGGCATTAGGAATTGGTGTGAATTATAGACAAAGGGAACCTTTTACTAATAAAACTGAAGGCCTGATATTCTAAAGAAGACAAAGAAACAGTCCCAGGAAATCGGAAGTGAACCCCAGCTGATTAGTGGCCAGATTGTAAAGGGACTATTCTGGGAGTAGGAGAACCTTGTTCAGTCCTCACAATCAACATAAAAAGTTGGGCACAGTGATAAAAGCTTCTAATCCCAGAAGTAGGCAGAAACAAGTGGATCCCTGAGTCTTCCTGGCTACCCAGTATAGCCCAGTTGGTGAGCCCCAGACCAGTAAAAAGTCCCTATCTCAAAAAATTAATATGGACTGTTCTTGAGGAATGACACCCAAGGTTGTCCTCTGGTGTTCATATGTACACACACACACACACACACACACACACACATACACACACCAATGATATGCGACATGCTATATTAAATAATGCTTATCAAACAAAGTTTATTTAAGTAGTCCAAGGAATGTATAGTGTTAATGATGCCTTATAACTTTAAGGTAATTCTCCATTTAAAATAATAAAATTTATATAGGCACCTCAGTGACTTCTAGGAGTAACATATTCATTTCTAGGTAGCAGGGAAACAAACTCTTAGCAAACTGGAAGCCCTGTAAGAACACTTGTGTCTCCTGTGCTAACATCACGTTGGCTCGTGAAATGTAGAGGTGCTCAAGTAAGACACAAACATAAATGTGTGAAGATGTGGCTGTGGTCACCATGGCACCGTTCCCTGTTGTTGTAGAACATAAATAATAAAGGAGTTGACAGAAACATTGCAGGGAAGGACTCACAGTTTCTCTTCTGCCTGAAGAGTGTGATTCATGAAACTCGAAGACAACCCTAGAGAAGCTTTAAAAACTACCCTGTTGTCTAGCATGTGGTATAAAAATCAAAAGAGCTGTAATGCCTCTGCAAGCCAACAGTGACTGACTAGAAAAATGTAACAAGGAAAAGGGTGTACATCCTAAGAACAAACACTCGGGAGCATCTATAAAAATAACCGATTAAGAGCCTGTCAATTGTGAGGCAGCCATGAAACTTGACTGGGCAGTAGAGCTATCCGTTAGAAATAACCCAGTGTCTGTTGGTGGAGGAACTTGACAATGCGAAGATGAGATCAATTCCTGAAAGCAGAAGACAATTAAATCAAAATCCCTTCTGAGTATGAGATGGGCTCTGACAGGAACAACTAAGTGGAAGAAACTCATGTCTGTGAAGAGTGGCGTGACCACGGAATTATAAAGTAGCAGCTAGGTTGGGGTGGTACTGGCTCAGAAACATGAGTTAAATGACAGTGTTGCTTAAGATGAAAAATTTGAACTCAGGAACAACATCAATAGGGCTCCTAAAAACATACAGGACACATAGTATAATCAAATATAAATTCCAGATGGGGTACTGTGTTTAAAGGTAAAACATTTTTGAAGAATTGTAATAACATTTTGATACACAAAGTGAGAAAAATCCAAAAATTATAAGCGAAACGACTATGGTATTTAAGAGTAAAAGTAAATCAATAAGCAAGTAATCTCTGTAGAAGACAGTATAAAGTTAAAAGGTAAGCAACACCAAGGAAAAAATTTCTATTCTATCATCCACATTTATATCAAATGTATATAATACATATGTAACATATATCAAATATATGTCATATATATCAAATATATCACATATATAATAAATGTATACACACATATCAGTAATGACAACTCAAAAAAAAAGAAATGATCAAATACTTGGTAGAAACAAACTACAGGAGAAAAATCTAAGAACTCCCCAAATGAAAATCAAGGTATTTTAGCAATGGAAAAAGAAATAGCATGGCAGTCAGATATCAACGCTGACAAATATTTAAAAGCTGATATCTAGTGCATAGAGTTTTTGACTCAGTGACAAAAATGTTTTTGGAAGACTGTTTAGATCTTTATAAACAAAAACCGAGCATATACATTCTAGAGCCCCGACATGGCAGTTCCTCGTCACTGCCTGGGAAAAGTCTGCTCCATGAACACCTGCAAATCTTACGTGTCTATTGTGGGGATATCTGAGGCAAGAAACACTGTTGTGAACAACCAGAACTGTCCTTAATGGCAAAAGGTAAGTGAAGAATGGACCCTTACACTTCATAGAACACTGTGTTGGAGAGAAATGGGAAATGTCGGCCTACATGGATTGACAAAGAATTTAGAGTATCCTCTTATGGGAGGAATGGAAGAGGTGCTGGACACCAGGGAGACACCTGTGGGAGTGAGTCTCTTAGGGATAAACCGAGACTAGCCAAATAGTCTCTGTTCACCAAGAGGGGCAACTGCAGTTAGGCACTTGCTTTCAGTGGGCCAGAAAAAGAGAGAAGGAGAGGAGAGAGGGGAAAGGGAGAGAGAAACTTTAGAGGAACAGTGAGAGGGGGTGAGACATTAGCAGAATATTTAGAGAACAAACTTGTTCCAGCAAAGGAGGACACAGGGAAACTGAGCCAAAGAAAGAAGGCACAGCGTCAGCAAACAGCTAACACATGTGTAGTGTTTCAGTGATTTACTATCCAGCCAGAGGCAGGGCATATGGAAATAAATAGATAAATAAATATAAATAAATAAATAGAATTACAGAACAGTATGCATAGTACTGAGCTATTCATTTATGTTTGTAAAGCAAATATGGCTTGGCAGATTCCACCAGAATGTTGTGGGAAGAGCCACACACTAGAAGCAAAGGTCTCATTCTTTGCAATGGAAGGAGGTATACGCAGGAAAACGTTCCAATTTCGTTTTGTTTCTCCATAACTTGAAATCTCACTATCAGGCTTTTATATACAGCTTGTACAATTTTTAATAGTTGAAAGACCTACTAAGTGGCATGAATCCTTCCCCATGTTCTTTTGAGAATTATCACAGATCATCTTGACAGACTCAGGAAATGACGGAGTACAACTGGCAAACATGGGGCCAATTGTTTGTCTTAAGGAGAGAGATAATCTTTCTGAATTTTGCCCTGATGCTGGTGGGAACATCTTGGTCTTCTACTGTTCCCCAGTTGTGGGGCAGAAATGAGAGTGTGCTGATGTCTCTATGAGGCAACCTTCATCTGAGAGGCCCAGGGCCCACAGTTTGTGTTGGTCTTTGTGAGTTTGGTTGTTATAGATTGTGACATGTTGTTTTGTTTGGGTTTGTTCTCTTTCTTTGATTCATCTTTACTTTTAAACTTATTAGTCTACATGTCTGTGTATGTGTGTGTGGACATACACTACAATGCATGTGTCAAGGACAGAGGACATTCGGAAGTTGCTTCTCTCTTTTCACCTTATTACGGCAGGGTCTTTCTCATGAAGCCATGCTGCATGCTCCAGGACAAGAGCCAGTGTGCTTCAGGGTGATTTTGTTGTGTTCATCTGTCATCCACCTGAAGAAGTGAGTGCTGGAATTCCAGATGTGTAATTCTCATAGCCAACTTTTTAAAACATGGATTCCATCCCGAGGATTTGACTCAGGTAGTTGGGCTTGAAGGAAAAGCATGGTTGTCTATGGAGCCATCTCCCTGACCCTTTTCATTTGCTTTTTGAGACAAGGTCTCACTGTATAGCTCTATCTAGCCTAGAATTCCGAAGTAGACAAGGCTGGTCTCAAATTTGTAACAGTCCTCTTCTCTGCCTCCAGAGTCTGGGACTGTGAGCATGCAGCTCACCGAGATGCCACACTCCCCAGCCAGTCAGCATAGCAGAAAGGGACATTTTAAGCTGCTATCTATACCTAGCACCTTATGTGATTACTAGCAGTATCATTGAACCATTTTCAGTGTGTCTAACCTACTCCGTTCATCTCTTTAAATTAAAAATCATCACTGAGAGTCCCCACTTGTGAAAACATTTAACCTTTTGTGCATGTTTTTACTTGAGGTCCGTGAGACTGCTCCCCACTCCATTACTGGAGATGAAAGCAACCATGGTTAATATGAAAATTACTCTGTCTGTGGTCCCAAAGCATTGTGTGTGTGTGAAATCAGAGGTTTGCTCAACAGGTTGTAGATGGCAAATTCCTCTCCTCTATGGCAATAATAGCTAGTGTTTACTGAACACCTCCTGTGGGGAAGGTATCATTCTTTTTATAAATGATCTCATTTTTTTCTACATAAGGCAGAGGTTGTTGCCCCCATTCTAGACAATAAAACAAGCTTGAAGCCTAGTATTATATCTCGGCCAGTAAACTAATTGATGCACAAGCATGAGGACTTGAGTTTAATTTCTAAAACTCATATAAAATAGCTGAGTGTGGCCAGCACACTCATGTAGTCCTACAGTGGGGGAAGCAGATTATGGGAGGATCCTTAAGACTCTCTGGCAAGCCTGTCTAGCTGAATTAGCAAGCTCCAGGTTTGTAGAGATACCCTGTCTCAGAAAATAAGGTAAAGAACAATGAAGGATAACACGTGGAGTCTACCTCTGGCCTTCACAAGTACCTATACACAAACTCTCTCTCTCTCTCTCTCTCTCTCTCTCTCTCTCTCTCTCTCTCTCTCAAAACTTTCCCCAAGGCAAGCATTTTAAAGGTCTATTCTTCAAGCCTTTTTTGTTATTGTTGATCTTGATGCTTAAATAAATGCAAACTAATTACATCAAACTTATTGCTGCCCGTAAGTGTGTCATATGAATGATACTTGCTTCAGTTGGTTAGCCGGTGCTTTAGTTCATGACTGTTTTCCTGTGGTTACTCATTAGCTTAATTTACTATCTTGAGTTTTTTTCCCTTTTAGGGAGATGCTTTGTCCTTTAAAACATTTTATATTAGCATATATATAGTAAATATTTTATTATATACTAACTATACACAATAATGTGTTTTATTATGACATTTGCATCCACGTGTACTTAAGTCATAATCCTCACCATCACTCTGTCTTCACTCCCTCCACTCCTGCTTATCCCCTTCTTCTTCCAATCTAGCTCCTTATATGTTCATGTCTTTTCATTTCTCTGTGACCCATGAGCTTTATAAGGGCTGATGAGAGGAGCATGGGCATCTTACCAGTGGCTACTCCACCTTTAAAACGTGTCTCTAATTAATTACCTCTAAATGGTTGGGAGAGCGGCCATGATAAGCCCTTCCCTATAGTGGGAGATACTTACATCTCCATCCCAAATAGGACCAGTCAATGAAAACACAACTCAGTAATTATGAATATATTCTGTAAACCTAGATTGGGCAGATACCCCTACACTACTCTGTTCCCCAGCTATGAGACCCTTATAACTTGAGGGTTTTCCAGACCCTCCATCTATCCTTCTACCTCCTGCTTCCTAGTCGTCCTCTCCCTCATTGTCTTCCTCCTCCATTGTCATCCTCCAGTGGTCCTCCCCTGCTCTCTTCCCACCAACCTTTATATCTCCACCTCCCCTTCTTCTGCCCAATCACTGGCTCCAGCCTTTATTTTACAAATTAAGATGGGCAGGAGGTTCACACCTCCTCTGCAGCCCTTCACAGGAAAGGGGAATTAGTATCAAAATACAAGGCCAGGGCTCTCCACAATACTTCCCCTTTTGTGACAGGATGTTGACAGGTCCATTGTTATGCAGATGTCACAGTCATTGTGACTTTATGTATACAATTGTCACGTCATGCTCAGAAGGCTGTGTTCCACAATAATTCATGCCATCCTTGGGGTTATACATTCTCCCCACCCCCCATGTTTCCTAAGCCTTGTGAGGAGTGATAATGATATCCCATTTATGGCTGAGCTTTCAACAGTCACTAAGTCTTGGCATAGTCATGCATCTGCAGTTACTACTCCCAACTGTAAAAAGAAGTTTCTCTGACCAAAGCTGAAAGCAGTCCTAGTCTATGTATATAAACCCAGATACTCAGAAAGCCATCTGTCCTGTCCCCACTGTTTGTAAGATATTAAGTCTCTTAGCTTAGAGGTACTACTGTTTCATTGCTAGGAACCAAAGTGAGAAAGTATACCTTCTCTAGAGTAAATAACCAGGCCTCAAATATGCAATGGCGATGGGTATGTCAAACACCTCAGGCAGGCCTCCATGGAGGGTGGATAGGAAGATACCCCCTGCTTCTTGATGCTGTCTTATTCTGAGCTTGCACAGTTACCAGTATAAAGAAAGCTAAAGGAGGAAGGGTTACCTGAAAGTGGATTTCTAGGAGTGGATATCAACTGGGAAAGGAACTCTGGGGATGTCTATGAGAGAGTTTCTAGATTGGGTTAATTGAGATAGAAAGACCCACTCTAACTATAGGCAACACTATCCTGGTGTCTTAGTTACTACTCTATTGACATGAAGAGACACCATGACCATGACAGCTCTTACAAAAGAAATCATTGAATTAGGGGCTTGCTTACAGTAGCGGAGGTAAGTTCATGAGCATCACGGTGGAAAACAGGTAGCCATGGCACTGAGGCAGTAGCTGAAAGCTTTACAGCCTGACCTGAAGCCAGAGAGAACAGTGGGCCAGGCATAGGTTTTGTGAAACTTCAAAGCCCACCCCCACCTTTTCTGACAAAGCCACACCTCTTCCAACCAAGCCACGCCTCCTAATCCTTTTCAAGCAATTGGAGCCAAGCCTTCAAACACTTAAGTCTATGGGAACAATTCCCATTCAGACCACGCACCGCACCTTGGTTCCTGGACTGAATACAAAGGAGAAAATAAGCTGGCCACCCAGCATTCATCTCTCCCAGCCTTCTGACAGTGGACGCAATAGAACCAGCTACATGATGTGCCTAGCACCACGTCTTCTCCATGGAAAAGGAGTGTCCTATGGAACTGTGAATTAAAATAAACCCTTCCTCCTTTATGTTGCTTTTGTTATATGTTCTGTTTGAGCAGCAAGAAAAGCAAAGAGTGGATCAGGTTTGGACCATCAAAGATACAAAGATACTCCAAAACAATATGACTGTTTATGAGCTAGCACCCCTGGGGGCCAACATACACATCATGCATCTTACTCTCAATGGCTCTACTAACCTTAAAAAACACATAGGGAAATGTCTGTTTAATTAATGCATAGATGTAAATAAGGTCACACAGCCAGTAGCCTCAGCTTGTTTGAACTTGAGTCTAACTTCAAAGGAAATGTTATTTCTCTTGTATCTCTGCAACTCTCCCACTTATCAACAGTAGGCAGTGGGTCAACTTTGGGCCTTATGAAAACTTTGAAAAATCCAGGCAGAAGCTCCAGAGGATCAGCTGAAATATACTTAAAGCTGTCTGTTTTCAATACCCTTTCAAAAAGAAGAATCAGGAAAAAAAATTAAGAAAGTAAAAAAGAATGCAAGGCCACAGGAAGACATACATTGGGCACTCTCTGTGAACATCTTAGTGTGAGTCTAATTTGCCTCCTTCTGAACACACTTCATAGCACGGAGGTTAACAGCCAGACTGACCAGGCTTTGAACTTGAAAGAGGCTATTCACCTTTCATAACCACTGTTCTTATCTGAAAAGAGGAGCTCATTGTATCTGCCTTCCAAGGAACCTGTAAGAACTGAAATAACACATAAGGGTATGGCACAGACCTGACACAATAAATAGCAATTTTAAGTGTTGCTATATTAATTTTCTCACGGTGTCTTGCCTATATACCACACGTTGGTGTCTTAGTTAGGGTTTCCATTGCTGTGAAGAGACACCATGACCAAGGCAACTCTAAAAAGGAAAATTTAATTGGGGATGGCTTACAATTTCAGAGGTTCAGTCCATTATCATCATGGCAGGAAGCATGGCAACGACCAGGCAGACATAGTACTGGAGAAGGAACTGAAACATCTTTCTTGATCCCAAGCCAGTCAGGAGAAGACTGTCTTCCAGGAAGGTAGGAGGGGGGTCTCAAAGCCCACTCCCACAGTGACACACTGCCTCCAACAAGGCCACACCTCCTAATAGTGCCACTCCTTGGACGAAGCTTATTCAAACCACCACAGCTGGTTAGTAGATTCACTCCACATGCCCTTCTGTCTTTTCCTTTTCTTTCTGCGAGCTCTCTTTTTTTGTAACTAGTCTCCCAGTGGCTACACCAATAAATGATAAGACATTCTCCTTCTACAATAATTTATCATCAGGACTAATAATGATCATGAGCAGAACTTCCTTGGCACCTTCTCTGTTTAGGATAGAACGTTGAACCTCGCTATAGTGTGATGATTGTTATCTTGAACATACAGTAATTATTCTTTTAATGACTGTACCTCCATATGCTGACCTAAAACAAATAAGAGACACCCTCATATCATAGCCATGTGATCTTTTGTTCCCCTCTCTCTCTCTCTGTGTCTCTCATACACACACATCTCTATTCATCTATCATCTATTTCCCTCCATCCCTCCCTTTGTCTCTTTCTCTCCCCTGATTCATGTACCTTCTAAATCCCCATAAAACTCATCATCACCTTCTTGAATACGCATAAAAAGGAATGAATAATTAGCTCTGAAAATACTAGCCCTTACTCTTGCTAGTGGTTTGCCCTGACCTTGTGTAATAGCATGTTTCCCAGAATCTAATGTACTGGACATGCTCATGGAGGTTTGCTGAAGGAAAAAAAAAAACAAAAAAAAAAAAAAACGAAGTATCAGTTATACTTTGTCAGATCTTCTTCTTTATTATTTTATCCCTTGATGCTACTGATTTCCATTGTTTTCAACGTGGAAATCTTAAATTTGGAACAAATAGTAAGTATTAGGCCCTTAAATTTCATGGATATATTCTCATGTTTCAAGTAGTGCTGCCACTGTATGCTAGAAACTAACATCTGGGCACACTGTTGGGTCCTGTGGTGTTTAGGAATCACAGCAGACATTACCTGTGTCTCTCTGCCTCAGAGCCATCCACCATGTGTACTTTAATGAGTTTCGGGACACTGAAACAGAGAATCTGACACCAGCCTATATAGAAACTCTGGGTATCGTTGCTGTGAGTTCAATGCAAGCTGTATTTACTCTGACGTCAAGGGAATAATTGAACTTTGCTTCACTGTTTCAGGAAAGCTCATCAGTTGTTCTAATGGCATCCAATGCATGTCTCAGCAGCTGACATCTGGGAGTTTCTGTACTTACAAATATTGCCTTGGTGGTGCTTCTACCTTTAAGTATGAAGAACTGATGCTTAAGCATTTTTTTTATGGAATGCATTGTTTATATAATAAACTGTATGTATATACACATTTTACAAAATATATTGCATATATAGTACATGTACATATAATACATATATATATATATAATCCAGTATATACACATATCAGATATGTAATATGTAGTATTAAACAATAAACAATATATGTACAGTTTTCTATGATGAACGATATATGTACACATATTTTATATGCTGTATATATAGTATATAGTATACAGCATATATACTATATAGTACATATACAGCTAGTGATTATAAAATATCTAGCATATACATATACTCATATTTATTATATATAGTATTATAGGATAAACATTATAAATGTATAGGGTTTTTTATCATGTGGAAAAGTATGTTTTTCTGTGACAAAATGTGTGTATGTGTGAGTATATGTTCATTTCGTGTGAATTCATAAACTATATTTTTAAATTAACATTACACTGTAGGCTGGGGTGAAATGTCAGTCAGTAAAGTGCTCTAAGAACCTAAATCTCATCGCCAGAACCCATATAAAAAAGACAGACCCACACTTGTAAGCTTAGTACTGGGAAGGCAGAGACATGTGGTTGCTGGGTGCTCACTGGCCAACCAACATAGCCTACCTGGTGAGTCCCAAGCCTGTGAGAGAGCCTGCCTCAAGAGACATCTTTGTTCTCTAGTGTCTATGTGCACATACATATGTGTGCAGCAACACACACACACTAACACACACTAACAGACACACAAATATGTCAGTGTATTAAGGGAGTCCCACAGGCGATGACTTGCCGAGATGACTCATAGGACCTGGGGCCCAGTGATCCAGCTGTGCTCCTGGATAAACCATATAACAGTGAAGGGCTTGGAGGGAAATGACTACTGGATGTGCTCTCATGAAGAGTGGGGATTGGGGAAGACCAACGCCCAAGCAAACTCCTCTAGTAGAGTCAAGCAGGGTATCTCACACTCCCCTAGCAGTGTCTTGCGGTGACATGTGTAAACTGTCGCAGAATTGTCAGGGGTTTAACCTCATATATTGTAGGACTGGTCCTATAGAAATCCTGGTCTGGGTACACACCAAAAATCAAGACTTTCAGAAAGAAAGCAGCCATTTAGCCTGAAATCTATTGCCCAGAGTATGTAGGTGCTTTAAGCCAGTCTTTCTGGCAGAAATTCCTCACATAATCCACATGAGACATTCTCCCCTGATCTCTACATGTCTATACAGAACAAGCATACATACATATGGGCACACTCACTCTTGCACATATATCATATATGTAGCACAGACATTCACTAAACACACACACACACACTAGCAAATAGAAAAGTCTAATAGTCTAATTTGGTATTGTCAGTTAATAATGTCTCCTTGGCTAACACCATGCTGGAGAAGAGCAACTCCAACAGCCAGTGAGCACAACGGGCAGGGACAACAGGTGTACTGTTTAATTGTTTTCTCATCATGGTGCGTATTTCACACTCCATAAATCCCAAATGAAAAACCAGAAGAATATATCAAATTAAATGCTTCAGAGAATTAAAGAATTTGTGCTACTTGGGATGTAGGGGATACACTTGAATCTGTAGAAGGAATAGAACCTCCACTATTAGTAATGTCTGTGAATAGGTACTATTTATCTTTGCTTTTAAAATCCCCACAGGAGGTAGACATAGTGGTGCAAGTCTGGAAGGCCAGCACTGGAGAGGCAAAGGAAGGAGGACAGATACAAGTTCAAATCCAGTTGAGTGCAAGCCAGTCAAGACAGCATAGTAAGACCCTGTATCAAAATACACACACACACACACATTTGCACATACACACACACACATTTGCACACACACAGCCTATGAAGATTTTGTTCATATTCAAAAGAGCTAAGAATCCACATGTGGATTTTAAAAAGGAATCAATTAGTGACCGTAGTGAGCAGCTAATATCTGCGTAAATGTAGGATTAATTATTAATGTTCTGGGATGTGTTTGTTTGCTTGTTTTTTATTTGAAATGGGGTCTCATGCAGTCCAGGCTGACTTTGAACTCCATAGATAGCCAAAGATGACTTGAAACTCCCGATTCCTCTGCCTCTGCAGAAGTGCTGGAACGATAGGCGTGCACCACCCTGCCTAGTTTATGAAGTGAATTGAGCCCAGGACTTCCTGAATGCTAGCAAGCACTCAAACTGAGCCGCAAGTGCAGCCCCTCTTGTTTGTGCATTTGGTTGGTCAGTTGTTTTGGTTATCTTTTTTAAACTGGGCATTGTGTTTTGTGAGAGAAGGGAAGAGATTGGCTGCTTCGACTGGACAGCACCAACATTGGTAATGACACCCTCAGTCTTTTGGGGTTTCCCACCTCAGTGCATTTCCAGAGGAACACAATTCAAGTTTGGTTAAGTGTGTTTAAGCACATACTTACGTCATGTAAGAGTCTGTTACTATCTGCTGCAAAACAACTCTCTTAAGTTTTTGTTCTTGTTCTTAATGTGTATGTGTACTTTGTTTGTATGTATACCTGTATACTACATATATGCAGTACCTATAGAACCCAGAGAAAAATGTCAGATCCCCTGGGATCTGTTAAGTTACCATGTGGATGCTTGGACTTGAACCTAGGTCCTCTAAAAGAGTAACCTGTACTCATAACCACTGAGCCAGTTCTTTTGCTGATGTACATCCCCATGACTTACATCTCACACCAGAGGAACATGAAGCAGCTAGGCAAGAGCTTGACCCCTTTGATTTGAGGTCTTCTTGTGTCTCCTTCTCTGCCAGGCAGCTTGCCATGTCACAGTACTGTGATGGTACTCCAATTGGGTCTTATGGGAAAGCTGACATTACCTAATGGATTCCTGTGACCTTGCTGGGATGTGGACAACACTATTCATTTTTGTCTTTTTGTATATATCTATGTGCTGGCATATGAGTATATATGTTCACACTTAATTGGGTGCATATGTGTGTTCACTTACACATGTGCATGTGTATATGGAGGCCCAGTATTGATTTTGGATGTCTCCTCTTTACTTACTGAGACAGGGTCTTTTACTAGTCCAGCTACTCCATCGCTCCAGAATCTCCTTCCTGCCTCCAGAGTGCTAGGCTTACAGATGGCCACCATGCCTACCAGGCTTTTACACATGTTATGAGGATCTGAACTCAGTGCCTCATGCTTACATTTCAAGTTCTTTACCCTCTAAGCCACCACCCTGGACCTGCAAACCTGCTGTATTTAGAGATAAAGGCAATACTTAATGTAGCAGAAGTCTAGCTGTTCCATCTCTCTCTTAAGGGCAGATGTGACAACCTAGAAGTGTGAACTATGCCATTAATGAAGCACGTCATAAACCACTCCATTCTTCATTATCATGCATTAGATGATTGCAGATGGTCATCCTAGAAGTTCATATTAAATTGGGTGGCTTACCTTGAACACGTTATGTCTCATTAGCCACTCGCCTGTGTAGAGACACAGGAAAGAAGGGCAATTTGTCTGTGTCCCATGGGCACTACAAGGGCAGTGATAACATTATGGATTAAAGACCACTTAACTATACCAAAGGTAGAGAAAGTTGGCTTTAGAAAAACATCCCATGTGAGACTCCATGTATCTCTTGAACTTTTTCTTATAGCTGACATTTCAAGTTGTTTCATTCAGTAAGGATAAAGTGTGTGTTTTCCCCCTGTGGTGACAAATAGCCACAAAGTTACAATTAGTTTATTTTCTAGAAATGGTATGTATCTTTAGTAAGTCATCAGGAAGGTATTACCTTAGTATTGAAAATATCGTAGATTGAAGATTTTGACTCACACCAAAGAGGCCATGTTTTGGGGAGAAAGGATCATATTCAATAAGCAGCATGTATAACTGTCATACCTAGTCAGTGCCCTTCTTTCTTCTCCTTTGGAGTCTAGAGAGAACAAATACATTCCTTCCTTCACTTTCCTTTCTTCTTAGGAATATCCCCACGGTCTTGGGTTCTGATTTAAAAGATCTAAATGCAAATCTTCCATGGGAATTCGTGGGAGAGTTTTGTCTTTGCCTGGTTACAGGTGACTGTTCGGTTCCTTCTTCCAAATTGGATGAAAATAATATAGGCTGTCTTACAGCCATCTTAAAATGAGTTCCACAACAGCCATCTGGGAATGAGCCATACATATGCCAGCAACCTTGAAATGAATACTGAGCCAGCCATCTTGCCATGTGCTATGGAGATTTATTTTTGAGATTAAGCCCTCAAAGCATGGCAGAATAGTGGACATGGGGGATGGAACACTCACTTGGTTAAGTGCTTTCTAATAACAGATTCCTAGAGAAATAGAAAGGGGGGAGGGAGAGAGGGAGGAAGGGAGAGGGAAATGAAGAGGGAGGGAGAAACACAGAGAGAGAAACAGAGACAGAGAAAGACAAGGAGAGAGACACAGACAGAGACAGAGACACACAGAGAATTCTATTAAAGTTTCTCAATGTATTCCTAACAGTCACCCCATCCACCTGAGGGAAGTGAGTAGAAAGTGCCTTCTATAGTATTTTCCTTCTGTGTTCTTATAAATGGAAAAGCTTCCTTCAAAAAGAACACTTAACAACATGAAGTTTCTTTTCTTTGATTTAAAAAAATAGTGTTTTAGTTTCAAGTCTTATTGGGGTACCTGAAATGTTTATAGAACACAATCTGTTGGAAATAAAATGAAAAAAGAGGAAGGAATATCCGTAGCTCTGGGAACTTTATAAAGCCCTGCAGCTACCTTGAAGAACTTCTCCCCTGCCAGCAATTTTGTAGAACATCCCTTGAGTTTTTCAAAATGCAAAACTTTCTGAACAGATAACTTTGGGGACTTGGGAAATAGCTCAGGCAGTAAAATGCCTGCTCACGTGAAAACAGGTCTGCATGGTGGCGCATGCTTGTAATCCCGGCGCTGGGAAAGAAGAGACAGGTAGTTCTCTGATGCTGGCTGGCCAGTCATAGAGTGCTGGGAGGAAGGATTCCAGGCTAGTGAGAAACTCTGTCTCAAAAGCAAAGCAAAAACAAAACAAAATAAAGTAAAACAATACAAAGGAACAACAGAAGTGAATGGTATCTGAAGAATGACACCTAAAGCTGTCGATGTCTGTTGGCTTCTACACACACACACACACACACACACACACGCCACAAACACACTAGTAATAATAATATTAATAATAATAATATGCAAAGGTAAATCAAATTTTAAAAGAGACCTTTAGTTTGACAAATTTAGGCTCCTTCCTGAGACTACATGGATGTCTCCACCCTTGTGAGCTGAGTGTCTTGAACATCCACACTGCAGTTAGGTAACAAGAGGTGACCTCTGTCTCGCTGTCCCTCTTTACGTCTTCGTCTTCCTTTCCTGCATTCCTTCTTTGCTATTTTAAGAGCGTGAATGGATGGCATTTCAAAAACTCTGATGAGAAAGTCTCTTTAAAAGCCCTGTGGAACTCTTGCTTATTTCCACTCGTCCTCCTCAGAAGGATGGCTCTCTACTTTGCGACCGTGTATTGATCTCTCACATCCTCCTCCCGTCCATCTCTGCTTTGCTTCCTACGGGCAAAGGGCGAGAGGAAGATAATGGTATTAATTTTCCAGACATCTGCACATGTTTAAATGGCCTCTTAAAGTCTGCGCATGGTTTCTCTGTGTGCCCACCACAGGGCTAAAATGCCATCAAGATACAGATTGCAACAATAGCTAACAATCGTGGCTGTGCTGCTCACCTTGGCAATGAAAAGAAAGCCAATTTATTTCAGCAGAGATCCACACTAATGCCCGCTCCTACACAGCCAGAACCAGTGCCTCTGGGTTTCAGAGGTAAATGGTAGGTCCTTGTCTTTCTGAGTCCACCCACCTTTGCCCAGACATTCAGGAAGTCGGTGGCACAGTAGAAGGGCCAGTAGATGTAACAAGAAATGGAGAATTGAGGAACACAAAGAATTAGAATTTATAACATTATTTTATAAAGTCGTGGACCCCCCCCCCTTTTTTAAAAAAGAACAAACAACTTCTCTGAATGATATGTGGGAGTTGGGGTGTGCACATAAGCCTATGGGGGTCAGAAGAGGAAGCTGAAGTTACAGTCTCCTGTGAGCTTCCTACTGTGAGTGCTGGGACAGAACTTGGGTCCACTGCAAGAGCAGCAGGTGTTCTTGATTGCAGAGCCATCTCTCCAGCCTCTGTGTGATGCTCTAAAACATGCTCTGTGTGATGCTTTAAAGGCATGTCATCGTCAAGGAAGCCAACTACAACTGTCCCTTCCTAGCCACAAAATATGGGTTCCAAAGCTCTCTGCAGAGACCAAAATACACAGATGTTCAAGTCCATTATGGCGAATGATTTTGTATTCGCACAAATCTGTTTGCATCTTCTTTTACATTTCAGATTTCTTGAGATCACTAATAGTAACTGACACAATGCTGATACCTTGTACATAGGCAGTTCATTATTTATGGAACAGTAACGAGGGGGGAAAGGTCTGTGCACATATCATACAGAGAACACTTTTTCCAAATAAGCTAAATCCACGGAAATTCATGGATATGGAAGGCTGGCAGTATCTTGAGGTGTATAGTTATCAAAGTATTAAAATGTCATGTGACACACTAAGACGTGCTTCCTTTTTATGTTTTTATTCCATTTGTTTTATTCATGTGTGCATGCGTGTTTGCGTGTATCTATTTGTTTCCGTGTCTCTGTGTGAGTACATCCCACTAGTTTCTTGTGGAGGTCAGAGAACAACTTGGGTTAGTTTGCTGTCTGCTACCACCATGTTGATTCTGGGAATTCAACTTCCATTGTGAGGCTGGGTGGCAAGTGCCTTTGGCTGACCTATCATTCTGGCTTAGGATGAAAGAGGAATGTCTAGCATTGTTTTTGTTTGACTGTTTTAAAGGATGGTCTCACTATATATTCTAGCCTGGCCTTGGACTTTTAATTCTCTCCTCTTAGTCCCTGCCCCCAAGTGCCAGGATTATAGGCATGTACCAAGGTTCATAGCATGAGCATAGTTTTTGATAAGTGTGAATGTATACACTGTTGAGAGATGTTTGCAGTTGCAGTTCGGTAAAGTGTCAAGGATTCCTGTTGGAGAAAAAGTCATAGGTTTATACAGCTATAGTACATTACTGAAGGATATGCTATATAATTTAAATATACAGAAACTGAAGATACATGAATCCTTTCTGATCACAAATGCCAGAAGCCACAAAGTTTGGGTACCACAAATGTGGTAGCTTGCCTGAAACCCAATCTCCCAGGAAGTAGAGACTGGAGATTACTGGAACATGGGCAATGCTGAATTCAAGTGAGTGACCCTGCCTCAGTGTATAAGGTGGACAGCTACTGATGACACCTGATATCACTTCTGACCTCCTTATGCATGTTTACTCATTTGACCTTAATATTAATATACATGTATATATAATATTATTATACAGTATGTTATTATATAATATATGGCATATATTATATATTATATACAATAAAATGTCATATATCATGTACATATTACATGTAACATATATATAATATATTATGTTTATATATGCCCCCACATATGGCAGTACACACAAACACATGCGTGTATACCATACACATTAAAAATAGCGAACTTCTGATCATCCATGTTATCTTTTTCTTAGAAATCATTAGTTTGCAGTTGATATTACCCTGGCCGAGTCTTCATAGATCACAGACCCTGAGCTGTGTTCTCAGGGACAGGGACAGATCACAGGAGGGGACCATAAATTTTTTCTTGGCCCTCTTCTCATCAATTAGTTGTGGGATATGGTAGTTTGAATGACATGCCCCCTATAAGTGTCAGACACTTGAATATTTGGTCCCCAGTTGGCGAATGGGGAGCATTATAAGGTAGAGCCTAAGTATACCACTGGTGGTAGAATTTGAGGTTACAAAAGGCTCTGCCTTTGGAGTGTGGTACGTCTACTTTTCATTTGTGGGAGACGTGAGCTCTTAGTGACTTCTCTAGCCCCCTCTGCCACCTGCTATTTCATTCAATCATTATGGACTGTTACCCCACATGAACCCTTCCTTCTATAAGTTGTCTTGGTCATGGGATTTTATCACAACAATAGAAAAGTAACTAAGACATGGGGAAAAGAACAGTAGTGGACAACTGGTTTATGCTCCTCTATCAATCCAGGTGTTGAGGACCAATCAATGTACACTTCAGTTAAGGGTCAACATGTGGATAACACCTCTCCTTCCTTGATTATTTTAAGCCTTATTCATGTGTACATGGTGTGTGTGTGTGTGTGTGTTTCCTTACCCATTCTGCTGTTATTGTCACCCAGGCTGGTTCTTAGGTACTCTGCTCAGTACAGCAATAAACGCAGATATGCAAGTATTTCTGCCACTCTGACTTGGAATTGTTCAGCTAAATACCGAGGAGTGGTGACGTTGGGTCACATGATAGGTCTAAGTCCTCCAACTGCTCCACAGGGTGGCATCTACTTTCTCAGTCTGATAGCTAAAACTCTCTGGAAGAAGGAAAAATGTTTTCAAGGAGGCATGTGACCATTTCTCTTAGGATTCAACACTTTCTCCCAAGGAACATAGTTTTAAGGGAGAAATACATTTGAATTAACCTCTCTATAAATGTAATTATCAGAGAATCTCTTAGGACTTGAGAAAGTGAGATTTAAAGCCAGGAGAACTTCTTATTTCTTGTAACAGACTAAAGAAGCTGATTTCACTTGTCCCATTACACGGTGATAAAGCAGCGTTTGATAGCAGCAGCCCATGTGATAAAATGATTATGGCAGCAGAGAGAGCGAGAATCTAATAAGGGAATTGATCTGCAGATTCCAATTCTGTAAGAGCCATCATCGATCAGCATAAATGTCAATAATGAGATCATATCGAGAGCTGCCGAAATCCTTCACAGGATTCCAGACTCTGGCAACAGAGTCAAGAAGTAAACGCAAAATGAAACGTAAAACTCTCACAATCCCTCCCAATGACCGATGGCAGGCTCCTGGACACTCCAGTGCTACATGGCACAGTCTATCATGGTCCTTGAGAAAAAGAATAGGAAACAAGTTATCAAAGTATTCTCGTGTTTTAAAATGTGTGTTACCAGTATTGTCTGAAGACAGAATAATTACAGTTATTATCACACTCAATAATTAGGGTTAAAAATTGGGGTTCAAAGAGCGGGATAGGAAGAAGCTAATGTCCCTACTCTTTTGTGTGTGAGATACCGTGTTTGCACAATGCTGTGACAAAGGAAATTGTCACTTCTCAGACCCAGGTCAGGAGAGATTGTACAGGATAGCATACTTGGGTTTTCATTTATTATTTACTCTCTTTAAGATTCATTCATTCATTTGTTTACTATTTATTTGTGTGTACATGCTGTGGAGTGTATGAGAATATGTGTGTGGTTGTATGCATCTGTGTGCATGCCAAAAAGCCAGAAGAGGGGATTGGGAGGGGATTGGGTGTTTTTTTTGTTTTTTGTTTTGTTTGTTTGTTTGTTTGTTTGTTTTGTCTTCACCTATTCCTTTGAGTCAGGGTCTTTCTTTAAACCCAGGGCTTGCATTTTCTCAACTAAGCTGGAAGCCAGCAGGTCCCAGAAACACTCTTGACTCCAGTACCTTAGGAGCTGGGATTACAGCCACATACAGTATGATCAGCTTGTTATGTGGGTTCTGAGACCTGAATTCAGTTCCCGTAATTGTGAATCTCACCAAGTTAGCTTCAGGATCAGGAAAACTGGGGGGATTAAAACATGTAGTGCTGCCCAAGAGCAAAACTGGGTAGAGGAGTCAGCTGGTAAAGTGCTCTTAGGCAAGCACGAAGACTTAAGTTCAGTCCCACCTATTGAAAAAAAATCTGGGTGAGATGATAGTTATTTATAATCACAGAGCTAGAGAGGCAGAAGCAGGAAGACCCACACACCCTAGCCTCCTTAGCAAGCTCCAAGTCAATGAAAGATAATGTCTCAAAAATCAAGATGAATAGTGTCCTAAAGAATACCTGATTTTGTTTCCTGGCCTCCACATGCAGTAAAACACACAGCTATGTCTATCTGTGCTCACGAATGCACTTGCACACCTATGCAAACTCACTCAGACATGAACAGGGTAGGCATGCTTAGTGGGCAAGCAGACAGCAAATGAACTGAAGGCACACACTGGCTATGCCCATTCCCACGGGGCCCATCTTGACATGTTTGCCTTTTGTGGAAGATTCCTCCCATAATCGCTATCTGAGAAACAGTGTTGTGCAGGACATGTATGGACAGCCCTCTGTGGATATAGGAAAGGAAATGTATTGAAATAGTTAGGAATTTAGAACAAGCCATTCCTGACATTTTGATAGTAAAGCAACTGTGACTTGGAAGCACTGCCATGGGGATTGAAGAGGTGGCTCTGTGGGTAGCACATGCAATGCTTTCAAATCCATTGAACCCATGTAAAGCAAGGCATAAGCATATATCTTTTAGGGAAGTAGAGAGAGAAGGGTCCCTGGAAGTTCACAGGCAAGCGCAGAGAATACTATGGTGAACAAAGAGAGTGTGCCTGTACAAAATGGAAGGCGTGGACCAGCACACAAAATTGACCTCTGGCTTCCACATGCACTGTATGGTATGCATGTGCGGACACCCAAGCTCATGAATGAGCACACACACATACATGGACACATTCTACACACACATGTCATATACATACACACAAAATTATTTTTTTTTGTGCACTGTCTTTCTCTTCTTCCCTTACTGTCTGTTTATTATATTTGTTCTAGCTCAGCTGGATGTGGCCTCATACTTTCTTGAATCTCCGCTAAGAGAATAAATCTTCAGTGGAGACCTTCTTCTATTAGGAAACTCTTTGGGGTCTTGAATTGTATATTGCCATAGAGGACATGAAGGTAAATAGAATTTAAAACTGAAGCAGACTGCTCTCCTTTTACAAATGTTAGGCTTGGAGGATGGAGAGCTCAGTTGGTAAAGTGCTTGCCCTGCAAGCCGGAGGACCAGAGTCTGGATCTCTACCACTGACATGAAAGCTGGGCATAGCATGCAAGTCTATAATCTTAGCTCGAAGGTGGTAGAGGTGAGGGCATTTGGTCCCGATTGCTGCATAGCCATCTAGTCTACTCAGTCAATAAGCTCTTGGCTCAGTCAGAGATCCTGTCTTAAGTGATAAGGTAGAGACTGATAGTGGATAAAACCCAGTGTCAACCTCTTCCCTCTTCACATATTTGCATATACATCACACACACACACACACATTCACACACTCACACACACACACACACACACACACACACACACACACATAATGTTTATGTTCAAATTCTAAAGTCTATTTTTATGCTCAGTACATTTATCATTATGGGGTATGGGTCTCTCTAATAAAAAAAACATATCTGATTATAACAAGGGCTGGATTCATGGGTATGTAATCTGTGTATTCCACATAGGGGTATAGGAGGGTCCTGTTCAGTTAATACTCCACGGTCATTCTTTTGGACTTCTGTACAAAGGGCTCTGCACTGGGCCACTCAAATGTTGCTCATGGTCCTTAAAACAACCCGCGTTTCTCAAGGATCTGACACACTCCAGCTGCCTTAGCTAAGTGACTCCTCCCAGCCTTTAAAACTTTAGAGTTCTTTCTTGAACTCCAAGCCTTCAATAAGCTCCTTTAATTTTTAAATCCAGTATTTAATCCAATATTGCTCTTGCTGTTCCCAAAAGAAGACGAAGTAGTCTGTCGTAATTATACAAAGCTGGGATTTAAACCTAAAATGTTGATGACCGAGGCTGTATATGTCCCCCACTTTTTTGGTCATGGGTGCCACAAATGTGGATGCCGACGAATTTGTGAAGCTGAGCTCTGGATTTTGTCTGAATCTTCCAAAGCTAACTTTGTAGTTATTATTCTCAGTGTTTAAAATATGTCAAACTAATCTAAGGCTGGGAGGCACTGAATTCCAGTTAATGGTAGCACAGTGAAATAGGCCATGATTGTTGACGTGGGATTTTGCCTGCTGACCCATTTAGACACTGGGTAACATCCTCTGTGACTCAATTATTTGGCTTTTGAATAAGTAATTCACAGAATAAGTAATTCACTTTGCAGAGTGAGTAAAGTTTGATGCATCCCAGTTAAAGGCTGTATTACTTCGTTAGTTTTTGACTAGAAGAAATAGATTTATGAAGCCACAGCTATGGTTTAATTGGTGTAATGCTGCCCTAGCACACACTGAGTGCTGAGTTCAAGCCCCAGTACCACATAAACCAGGCATGGTGGCATGCTTGTAGTCTAGCACTGGTAAGGTAGAAGCAGGGGAATCGAGTTTGACTCTCCTTCGGCTGAATGTTGACACTGAGTCTAGTCTGGGATACATGAGACTATTTCTTGGCAAACCAAAACCAGAATAAAACTCATGAAAAGAAATTTGCTTTCTCACATCAAATAGCTGAAAATTACAATAGAGATATATGTAAGAAACATCTGAAGCCCCTGGAACCATTAACATGGAACAATCAAGGAGAAATATTTATAAGTTTCACCACGCAGCCTGAGACAAAACACTATTGTCTTTAAGCCCAGCTGATTGCCAGCAAGTGTTCAAATCAGAGCCTTAATTTTATCACCTTAATTACTTCTTGGGAATTTTAATTTCTCATAGTTGTTAAAATAAGTCTGAGAGCAGTTTATTTTCTCTCTGGGCTCATTTCTTTGTAATAGTTATTTATAGATCCATAACCAATTCCTTTGAAAAATAAGAACTCACTTTCAGCAGCTTCTGAGGTTAGAAACGCTGCCCATGAAAGAAGAGCTCAGAGAAAGATTACTGTGCATCTTTGAGAGAAGTTCCCATCAAAGCAGTTTATGAAAATTAATAAATCTTTGGGGATTTTGTGAGTATGGAATAATTTTAGGATTATGGTAGCCAGCAACTGTCTCAGAAGAAAATGGAGAGATTATGTTATTTATATTTATGCATTGAGTATCTGCTTAATACTTCGTAATTTCCACCCTTTGGGGATTAGAAATTTCCCTTTTGACCTTCCCCCATGCCTGGTTCACAAACACAGTGTTTACTAACTCTAGACCAGTGTGATGGGGATTAAGCAGTGTGTACTTGTAGATGCTTAAGAAAAATAGTGGAGATGGATTATGCCTTGTGGACGATCTGTGTGTTTGCTAAATTTGTGTGTAAGCGTGAGACTCTGTTGGTTCATTATGTGCGAGCATGTATGGGGAATGTATGCATGTCCATGTAGAGCTCAGAGATCAGTGCCTAGGGGCTTCCTCACTTGTTGTCCACTTTGTTGTTTTTGAGACAGAGTCTCTCACTGAGCCTGGAGCTCATCAATTTGGCTAAGTAGGATGGCCATTGAACTCCAGGGGGTCCTCCTTCCCCTTCTCTTCCTCCTCCTCTTTGCCTCACTTCTTATCACCCCAACCTTCTAGGAGTGCAGGTGTGTGCTGCTGCGCAGACTTGGATGCTGGAGATATGAACTAATGTCCAGACCCTTTCCCCTGGAGCCATCTCCCTAGCCCTTTACTGGTTTCTGATGATACAATTACAACTCCTTTTCTGGCAGCTTCTGGCAACAGACTTCTGTAACATCATGTTCATGCACTTGTTCCACTGATGGCGTGGTGGTGTAGTCACTGAAAAGAGGGTTAGCTGGGAAATCTGAGCAATCTGAGTTGAAAGCCTGGCATCCCTTCTGTCTCAGTTTCCCCTAATGAACCTGAAAAAAAATTGCAAATTTGAGATTTAAATATAGACTCTACTTTGCACATAATAGAAAATATAAAAATCAGTCCACTTGACTTGAGTCCTGCACAATGGTTAGAGGCTGTTGTTTGCCAAGAAATGATTTAGCTTCCTGAAGCATATTTCACAGCTAATCCTTTAATGCCTGTTTTACATATTACCCTTCCCACTGTTAATATTGAGCAGTGTTGTGTGCTAGTAATTCCATGCCCTATATTTCACATTGCTATTAGGAAGCCACATAAATAACAATTTTCAACTGCTTGTTTGTAATATCATAAGGCATTTCTTACAGTGGGGGTAAAGGAACGGTAGATTTAAAAAAATTACCTTGGGAACAAAGCTACAGGGAAGCCATAGCGCTGATGTAAACCAATGGAGTCTGCAAAGCAAGTAGAAGTAACGCTTTAAAAACCTGATCGTGATCGACTTCGTGTGAATCATCAAACGAAGGGAGACTATGGACTTTCACTGACCATTTAGTCAGTATGGCTGTGCATGTCAGACACGTGCACAGATGCTGTAAAGTGATAGGGACTCCAGCAACTAATTCCACCTGATAAAAAAAGAGACTTTCTCTTCCCCTCCCCCTCTCCATCCTCTTGCTGTTTCTCTTCTTCCTGTCCTCTTCTTTCTCTTTGTTCTCTCCTCTTCTTCCTCACCCTCTTTCTCCTCCTCTTCTTTCTCTCATCCGTCCTTTCTTCCCATCTTCTCTTCTTTTTGATGGCCTTTCCTTTTTAACCAACCAAATCTTACCCATGTCTGCACACGTATTCGTGTGATATTTTTACACATTCATACATCGTGCGATGTTCAAATCAGAAGAAGCCCATCCACCTTCTAAAACTGTCTCATGTCTCTGTAGTGAAAGCCTTTGAAACCCTTCTCTTCAGCTTGTAGAGCAGGCAGCCTAGCACACTCTCTCTGTGCATAGCCACCCTCCTGTGTGACCACATACCAGAGCTGTCTTCTTCTCTCTAGCTGTACTTATCACCCTTGAGCAATCTCTCTGTACTTTTTGGTGTCTGGCTTCTCAGCACATTATTGATACATAGGACCCTTTGGCATCACTGGGAATTCTCACATCACTTTAGAACCAGAGAATACACATCTCCAGAGCTTGTCCATGTTTGTGTAGTTCAAGCTTACAGCACAGTTGAAGACCAAGGATTGTACCCTCTGCCTCTCTTTTAAGGAAGAAACATAGAAGAGGGAGTAAATATTATAGAAATGTCTAGTAAACTCCCTGTTAAGTTGCTTCTTCTAGATCAGTGGTTCTTAACCTGTGGATCTCAACCCCTTTAAGGGTGGCATATCAGATATTTTCATTATGATTCATTACAAGAGTAAAACTGTAGTTATGAAGTAGCAATGAAATCATTTTATGGTTGGGGTCACCACACCATGAGGAACTGGATTAAACGGTCATAGCATTAAGAAGGTTGAGAAGCAGTGCTCTACTCCTGTTTGATGCCTGCGGAAAGATAATGAAAAGCCATGACCAGGTTCATTGTCAGAGGAACAGTTGGGAAGGATACAGTTTAGAGAGGAAGCAGGTATTTAGAAGATAGTTGAGCCACATCCCAGCCCTTCCTCTTCACTTGTTCACTGTGTGACCTAACATAACATGAGTTATTGTCCTCTGAGGTACATCCCCATATTCAAGTTTCCATATTCACTTCTGCAGTCTTGCTGAAATTTTCGGAGAAAATGTTAGGATGTCATTCACGTTTCAACCTCAGCCTAGAATTGCCTAATACGACCTTTCTCTCATCTTTCAGTCTTTGTAAAATCTAGATGTGCCTGTGCCCCCAAGTTCTTGTTGATATTTTGACTTGAGGCCTAGATGTGCAGCTCAGATGGTATAGTGCTTGCCTAGCACGCACAAAGCCTCGGCTTCAGTCACCAGGACTGCATAACTGGATGCGGGTGGCACACACTTGCCAGGACTCGGAACTTGGAAGCAGGAAGATCAGAAGTTCAAGGTCATCCTCAGATACACATTATGTATATAATATGTAAGGTTTTAAATATGTAGCATCCTGTCTCAATTTAAAAAAAAAAAAAAAACCAATGACATGTGATGGGATTATTGTTGGGGAATTTGGGAGGCAATTACAGTGGGGCAATTAGGTGGTAAGAACCTAATAGTTGGCTTGATGCCTTTTAAAAGAAGCCACAGGAAGTGGCCTTTCTGTCTGGGAGTATTACAACAAGAAGTGCCCACAGTGAACCAAGAGGTAGCTCAGACCAACATTGTAACCTTGGTGTGATCAAATCGTGTGGCCTACAGAATTAATTTTATTTTTTTTATAAACCACTCGGAGTATGATACTGTCTTGCATCAGTTGAAACATCTGCCTTGTCTCATAATCATTTCATGTCTTTTTTTAAAAAATTCTTCATTTTTGAGAATTTCATATACATATACAAGGAAATATAATCATATCCATCCCTTGTGGGTCCCTGTTCCAGAGGGCTTCCCAGGAAGATCTCTGGCCGGGCTGGGTGCAGGGGTCCAGGCCAAGGGGATAGAGTGCGAGCAGGGAGGGGGAATCACCTCCACTGCCTCCGCTGCTGTCTCTGCTGGTGTCTCCACTGTTGCCACCCAGTTGCTCCCGGGTGCTGTACCTTTCTCTCTGTGCTGAACCAGTCCAGGCTGGGCTGGTGAGAAGCTGGCAAGCTAGCAGGGAGGGGAGGGTCCTGAAGGTGCTTCAGAAGAGCAGATCTCTTTCCAAGTGTTACAGCTCTTGCGACAGAAACTCTCCGACAACTAGATGATTCTCACACACCTTTACTTCTCCAGAATAGGGCTCTTACATACAGTTTTGGGGTGAGTCAGGATCTGGCAGCAGTTAACACCTATTGGCTTGGTCTGAGAGCTTGGAGATACCTCATCTACATGTGGGAGAGCCTGAGGCACTGTTCCTCGTGACTGACGGCCATAGACCTCTCTGTGGGAGGGGTTGTGGAGGGCTAAAGCTAAGTGAAAGGAACCAGGGGCCCAGGAGTAATGCTGAACACCTATCTTCCCATTAGGGTCCAGGGTTCGAGACCAGGCATCTAGCTGCCTCTCATAGCCCATTGCCCCACAATCCCTCGCATCTCTACTCCAGCTTCCTCCCATATCTCCCCTAACATGTCTCCCCTTCCAGCCTCATACCCTTTTCTATAGCACTCACTCCACATAGTGTTGTCTATGTGACTGAGTTTGGAGCCATTCCCTGGGGCATGACAAATCTTCAGTGGTCACACCCTCAAATCAGAATGATTCTCCTTTCCCCAGCTGTTAGCCTTTGCTGAGCAGGGGTCATCCTCCAGGAAGGGCTGGGACCTGAAGAGAACCTCTCCCATTCCTGTCAAAATTTTGGAGGTTTTCCTCTTGTTCTTGTTTGTAACATTTTAGCTAAGCTAACACTTAACTATGACTGCTCTGGAGAAGCCCTTGCTGAGGCTTTATATGCCCCACTGCCCTGGGAGGAGCTAGTCAGAGTGCCAGGGACCATGTTATCCCTGTACAGTAAAGTAGCAGTGAAATATTAGGTAAAGCCCAGATAAGACCGTCTAGAGGCAGACAATGTGGTGTTATAGGGATTAGGTCATAGTGGTCTCAAACCCTTGACCTCAGATTATAGAAACACTCTTTTTCTTCAGTTTCCTTCTCTGACTAGTGGAGGCAATGACATTTTCTACAGGAAAGGGTGACAGTAAAGATTTAATGAGGAAAAAGTTTTATGAAAACTTACAAACCTAGAATTCAGGGAACATTCTCTTTAAGGGTTCCCTGCTGTTCAACTTAGTTTTGTGTTCCAGTTATGGGCACATGTGTGAATAGAATTATGTTGCCTTGAGAAAAAAAAATGGAGAATTTTAAGAAAGAAATAAGAGCCAGTAAAAGCAATCAAAATGTACAGTTACTAGGGAGGGAGACATGTTCTTCAGTGCTGTGGGTACTGGTAAATTGCCTATGTTTCTGTAAGTGACCATTTGCCCACACCTCTGTAAGCAACAGTAGTGAAACTTATTGAATCACACACAAAAGACATAGAAGTTCTATGATTCTTTGGGAAGAGAAAGAGGATCGGCAGGAGTGGAGAGGGACAAGAGAAGGTGACAATTGGATGACTAAGGTCAAATACATTATATGTATGTATGTATGTATGTATGCAAATGACAAAGAAATCACTTCAGACATAATTGATAAATGCACATAAAAGCATTGTCAGACAATCGTAATATAACACAAATGGTAGTAAAATAGCCATAAAGTATTTTTTAGTAAATGGATGACCTGTGCCTGAGTCCAGACAGCAAAGATATATTGGATTTGAAGATATTTCCTTAATTCTATGCAGTCCATTTCATTGTCTAATTAATTTATATTGTTATTTTAGTAAATTGTCCTTGACAAACCATCATTAAGTAAATTTAATTGAGTAAAATTACAAGCATGAACTCTGTAATCAGGCTTCTTGGGCTTCAAGTACTAGTTATGAGACCTGCATTCAGCAAGCCATTTTAATTCTTGAATTGGTTTCTTCACCCAAAAGGTGGGGTTGAAAAGTAACAATTTAAAACATCTAGGAAAAAAAAATCACCATGACAACATATTTCATCCAATGGGAATGGATCTGAAACATAAGCTTAGCATTTTAGCCTGAAATAAGCAACTTTTATGAGACTTGTTTTGTAAAAGATCACAATGGGATTATTATAACCCTTCTGCCATGAGAGAGGTGAAGCTGGCCATTAGAGGAAATATTTAGACTGGGATAGGAAACATATCCCAGAGAAAGCCTCAGCATCATTCTCCCTGAGATAGATACAGTCCTATAACTTGTGGATGACTTCCTTGGTTTCTACCATCTTAACTTCCGGTTTCCTAAAAAACTTAAGATAACAACTTATTCCACATAGTGACATGGCCCTTTATAAGGTAAATTCAGGCAAAGGACTTCATACAGTGTTTCTTTCTTCCCCAGAGCGGAAGGTAACTTATTTCTTCCTAATAAATGGTACATTAAACTCCAGGGACTATCAGTGTGGTTTCCATTAGGTCTTGAAAAAAAAGAAAAAGAAAAACATTTGTCTTTTTTTTTCTCTCCTCCTAATCTGCGTAGCTTAGTGAAATCAGAAGAGAAATTCAACCCCTTGAATATAAAAAGCAGAAAGCTTCTGGAGAGTTAGAACTTTTGAAAACTAAAACATGATTAAAAATGCAAAAAAGGCAGTGCAGATAATTTTATGGAACAGCAGGGGCAATTGGGAGGCACTTATTAAAGAACCTGTTAAAGTAATTAGCGATAAAAATGGAAATTTGAGGCATTTCTGTATCTCTTAGATCCCAGAATAAGTTCAGGCTGCACTGAGTCACTTCCTCCCTCTGATCTGCCTCACAGCCAAAGACAAAGGGGACACTTAGGGAGGACCCAGGGCAAGCCTGAGCAACCTTCAGGAAGTGGCTGCTCCTGTGCCCACAGGTCTGATCTACCTGCCACACGGAAGGCCCAGTCCTCCATCATGTTTCTTAGACACTGTCACTGTGAGGTTATACTGTCTGAAAAGCCCTGACAAGGAGATATGGAGATCGGCTGTGAAAGCTGAGTCCCTCTTGCACCAAGTTGCTATATAGATTGTTTCCTGCCACTGGCTAGCCTGTGCTAACACACTGCAAGCACCTCTCCCCACTAGTCTCTGTCACTTCCGCCAAACAACTCTTATCCTACCATTATTTCTTTGTGAAATAAGATTTCCCGTAGCTCAGGTTGGCCTCCAACACTCTGTGTAGCTGAGAATAACTTTGAGTTTCTGATTCCCCTGCCTCCATCTCCCAATTGGTGGGATGACAAGTATACGCCACCATACACATTGTACCTAGCAGACCTCAGCCCAGCCCCTCTGCCATAACTTTTTGCTTCTTATGCTTTTAGAATTTTTTTAGCATTCTTTTCTTCATCTGTGCATTTGGGGTAATTCATTGATCTCACAAACTGAACTAATGACCTTCTTTTCATCTCCTATCGTTTATCATCAGAATTCTGTACACAGTGGGGGCTTCATTAATGTTTCCTGATGCACTGATGAGTAGACATTCCCAAAGGGAAATCTTTTGACGGTTTTCATCTGTCCCACCTATGCTGACCTCAGAGAAACTTTGTAGTCACTGAAGACTCCATCCTAGGCAGTCTCTAGATGATCGTATTGTCATGGGAGTGGGGAACCGTGAAGAAGTTTTGAATATAGCTGTGGAATAATTGTGTTCAAAAGCATTTTATATCAGGAATCCCAAGGAAGTAGAAAGGAGGAGGGAAAAAGAATGGCATGAACTAAGGCACTGTCTAAAGCGAGACAGAGTCTTCGCTGATGATAGACATGCAGAAGAAATGTTCTAAGGAAAAGAATCATTGAAGTAAGAATTATTGTGATAGACCTTAAGAAATAATTATAAAAATTAGACTCAAGTGAGATTGCACCATGATGGGTATATTCATTAAATGTTTTCCTGAAGAACATTTGAAAGACATTCCCTCTGCATCTGTCAGCAAGATGGCAAGGTCAAATAATGTCTTTTTTTCTCTATAACCCAAAATGGAAAGAAAGGCATAATTAATTAAACATCAACTTTTACCAGAAATGATTTTTCTGTCCTGGGCTCAAATTCTTGTGAATCTAAGAAATGACCATATAATACTCCGTTATATAACACAAAGTTATGCAATATTCAGTTTTATAATAAATTCTTAATGTATTAGAACCAAAACTCATGAAATGCTAACCTGAGAATCTGTTGCAATCACTCTTTATGAAATTTAGAATGGCTGGTAAAAATCATGTGTCTGAGAAGGACAAAAATATAAGTCTAGTATGAGAGTCAAAAGTTGTGAGGGCTTTTGGTTTTGGGGTGTGTGTGTGTGTGTGTGTGTGTTTAATAGAGGAAGACAGACTGTTTGATAAGTAAAGCTTCCATATAGAAATTATACTCCTCATGCTTAGCTGTTTGGGGTAATTTTATTGAGCTTACTTTGAGCAATTCTTACACATAACTATGAAAATTGCTCTATTACCCAACAAAAGGAACAAAGTGTCTCCATCAAGCTGTATCTGATTCACAGCCATATTGGAAACACGTCCCCTTAAATAGAGCACACATATTTTCTATCTCATGCAGGTGATGGGACACTTTGGGATGTTGGCAATATCAAAAGATACTTAGAGAATGTCTAAGGCCTCTCCCACATGTGTCCCTGTGATGTGGGATGAGAGGATAGGAAATGTGTATAGCATCAGCATAGGACTCAGTCAGAGGAATAAAAACGGGATCCTAGAAGCTAGGCTAGAGCTGTAAGATTGGATCTGCTCTCTGAAGTGAATGCAAGTCCATTTATAATAATACTGTAGTAGGTGAAACCAGCAGTCACAAGAGGCCAGTAAAAATGCTGCTGGTAAGGCCATTCACCTTCATGTCTGATCCCTAGGACCCAGGTGGAGTGGACCAACTCCTGACCAATCGTCCTGACTTCTACATATGGGACTGTGACACAAATGCCCACCTAGAAGGTACACAAAAACACACAGACACAATCACAATTGAAATTAAAAAAGAAAAAAAAATACCTTAAAAGAAACAACTCAGGATCCGGGTCACTAGATGTAAGGAAGGGTAAGCAGTAAGCAAACTGAAGTCCAAATGAGCAGACAGCTAGTCACACAGCAATGGGACAGGGCAGGAGCAGAAGCCTATGGTAAGCAGCAGAGCAGCAAAACACAGGCAGGAGCAGGTGAGGAACAGCTACCTAGACAGAAGGGAGTTAAACTATGTTCCTGCTAGTGGATCAGGAGCTGAGAGCCATGGTAATAATAGTGGTGGGTTCATAGATCCCAGGGAATGACTGCAGTCCTTTAAATTTTCTATCTCCCTTCCAAAATGTCTTCATTATCAGTAACTCTTCTCATTGTTGTGGAAAAATATTTAACAAAAACAATCCAAAGAAGAAAGTGTTTGTTGTGGCTGGCTCACTCTTTGTTGTGGCTGGCTCACAGTTTGAGCGTGCACAGTCCATCATAGTTGAGAAGGCAGAGTGATTGAAGCAGGAGGCCACTGGTCACATTACACCCATCAGGGAGCACAGAGGGGTGAGTGTTGGTACTTGGCAGGCTTTCTCTTATTATCAGGCCAAGGTCTCAGCCTATGGGATGTTGCTACTCACAGTTATAGTGGGGCTTGTCCATTAAACGTTATTTTTTGAGACATCCCTGCGAACACACCCAGAAGTGTATTCCCATAGTGATTCTCCATCCCATTAAGTTGACAACAAAGATGAACCATTGAGAGCATATTGAGAGGAGTATTGAGAGAAAGCTGGTAGATAAAGAAAGCTTGGCACTAGCTCATATGGCAAGAGCAGACCATCTCACTTTGTAATTAAGACAGGAAGCCAAACAACTGTGGCTTCTCTCTTTCAGCTGAGATATTTTTTCCCCCCAGAAAAAGATGAAAAGAGAAACTCTGGGGAACATAAAACAGAACCAGGGTTGAACTTTGGATAATTATAGCTTTCACCAAGTTAAATAAATCCAGCTGTTAGACGATAACAGGTTAAACATATTCAGAGCAGGAGAGATGGTTCAGCAGCTAAGAGCCCTGACTATTCTAGCAGAGGACCTGAGTTTAGTTTCTAGCACACACATGTGCTAATAACATCAGATTCAGGGAGATCAGGTACCTCTCGCTTCTGAGGGCATCTGCACTCACATGAACATATACATACAATTAAAAATTTTAAAAAAAATTTAAAACCTTAAATATTCGTATCCATCCTCTGTTGCTGAACCTAAATATCCATGTTGGTGGAGTCCATTATTCCGATACATGCAGGCTTATTCTCGTGTGTAGATATTTGTCATTGTGTGTGGTGCATGCATGTGTGCATGTGGATTGCCTTGCCCAGGGATGCATGTGTAATAAATAGAAGTTGACATCCAGATGTTGTCCTTTACCTTAGTTTTGATTTTAGTCTTGTTGTTTTTAGCAAGTGTATTTGTTGTGTGTATGTGTGTATACATATGTATGTGCGTGTCCGTGCATGCATGTGTGTGTGAGCGCACACGTGCTCGTGTATGATGTGCTTCTCTGTGTGCATTATTTTTTTTTTCACAGTTGTTTTCTCACTGGTCTAGATGAAATGGCTAGCCAGACCGACTGACCAGCAAGCCCCAGGGATCCCGTGCCCCATGTCCACTGGTCAGCCCTAGGATTACAGACATGCACTCCTGTGCTTGGTTTTCTGTATAGGTTCTGGGGATCAAGACTTGCCTCGTTGTGCTTATGTCGGCTGAGCCATCACAGTGGCCCCAGATGCTCCTTTTTTAATAGGGGAGGGAAGCTGTGAACATGACTATTGTGTTAGATTAATTATCTTAAGGAATATGAATGAGGAAATGGAACTCCTGGCCATATAACCTTTTGTTTTATTGTCTTTGTTTTACTCTAAAGCAAAGCTATTAACTTCTGAAGTCCTAGCAGGGAAAATGTCACATCCTCCTTTCCAAACTTGAGGAAGTGCAACAATAAAAATAAAAGCTGTTTATCACTTTCTTTCTGTGGTTCACCTAGCACATTTCCCTGTGTCCCCAGACTTCTCAGATGAAGAGCTCAGCTTTGACCTCACCTCGACCACTAAATAAAGTCGTGGTGTCTTCCTGGCCATAGCAATCACTACCTTGAAGTTAAGACATCATCATGTTCTGAGCTCAAACCTAGAGGCAGAATTCTGTTAAATGCAATAAGCCTTCAGTGAGCATCTGAGAAACTGCAGCATGGTAAATAATGGGAGAAACATAATGGAAAATTCTGGCCCTCCAGCCTCGCTCTGCTGGCTCTGATCTCCACTCTCCACAGTCATCATTAACCACACAGCTGCAGAATCGGTCCCTGCCACTCTCAAGGGAGCACTCACCTTGATCCCCCAGATAAAGGACAACCTGTCCTTGGCACAGTCTGTTAAAGAGAACATCCCTAAGTCTTGTCTTACAGATGCAGACCTGTGTAGAGCTGACTGAGGACTACTGAACACACACACACACACACACACACACACACATACACACACACAAATACTGATCTGATGTGCAACTTAGATAGCAGTTTCCCTTCCATTGCTGGGTCCTTGAGTCACCCTTTGTAGTTTATGCTGGTGTGAGTGAGCAATGTGTCTTGGCTATGATTTGGGATATAGTTTATCTCTTCCAGAACTTCCCTACCCCCACTCCTGCATACAGTGACTATTGTTGATCTAATTGCAACAAAGCTGAAATTTTGAAAGTATCAGAACCCAATTTGCTCTTCTGGTATAGTTATATATGACTCTGTGTGTGTGTGTGTGTGTGTGTGTGTGTGTGTGTGTGTGTGTGCATATATACACATACATATACATATACATATACATATACATATACATATATACCTTTATATTGTCCAATGTAGCATTAACTGCATACTTGAAATAGCCTAAAATCATTTGATAAAAATAATCTTCATTGAGTAATTGTCTTTATCAAGTTGGTCTGTGGACATTTCTATAGGAGATTGTCTTGATGGATAAAGATGAGCCTAGGGCACTATGAGTGTACCATTTCCTGGGCAAGTGGTCCTGGGCTATAGAAGAAAGATAGCTAAGCATAAGCATGTGGGTAATCCAGTTAGCAGCCAGACTGTTCATTATAGTGGGGACATGAAGGTAGCAGGAGTGTGTGCCTCCCTCTCGCTTTTCCTCTCCCTCCCTTCCCCCGCTCTCTCGGTATGTGACTTTGTTAGCCTTTATATTAAAACCAAATTATATCTAGGAATCTGGTGGATTTTCACGTTAAAGATTTGAAACTTAAAGTGTTTCACATACAATTACATTTGGAGGGATACTAACAATGAACATGAAGTACAGATAAGTGTGATAGAGAATGTGTTTCTAATTAGGTTGAGTCTAATTAGGATTTTGGCATCGTGGCTTACTCCCTTTGACAGTGGCTTTAGTCAAATTTGCCCATGAGTGCTGGGGAGGTGGTTCAGTAGATGAAGCACTTGCCATGCAAGCATGAGGACCTGAGTTTGAATCCCCAGACCCCATGTAAAGTGTAATATCAACACTCCTAAAGGGAGATGAGAGGCAGAGGCAGTCAAGTCCCTGGAAGAGCTGGTGTGTGCCATGAAAAAGAAGAACAACAAACCCTGTCCCAAGCCAAGGGGAAGGAGAAGACTAGAGTATGGGGCTGTCCTCAGATCTCCACACATACGCTGTGACATTTACTTCTGCATATTTACTACACGTGTGCCATACACACACACACACACACACACACACACACACACACACACTCCTGCTTCCTTTACTTCCCCACCATAATGGGCTATACCCAGGAACTTTGTATTAAAGGAAAAAAATCTTTCTCCCTTAAGTTGCTTAAGGGAATAATAGATTGATCAATTAGATAAAAACCAGAGGCACAATGCATCATTGAAGAAGGTACATTTTGACAGACACATATTCATGCAGTGTGTGAAATACTGACATCATATATCTGAGAAGAAAGAGAAAAGCACTATCATGAATTGAATAAGAAGTCAGATATCTAATCTGCAGAGGACTCTTCCCTCAAATCACATGATCTACCACTCAAAAATCATCATTTCTTTTGTTTAATGTCATTTCCCATAACTGCTGCTGCTGTTTGCATATTGATAAATGTATCATTAGGTCTTAAAAATATAATTCACTTGGCACTCTCTCAATCTCTTAAACCTGTATATGGATAGAAAAAGTGTAAAAACATCTTTTTCTCTTTGGACTCTAATGAGCATTAATTGGGTACTTATTGAATATAATACACGATGACAGGTTCTGATTAGTTAACAATAGGGAATCCTAGATCCCAGAAAGAACTTGAGAAAGGTGTTATAAAAATCATGCAGAAACTGTATCATTTTGCTAAATACTGATTGAAGTCTTAGTAGTCTTAAAAACTTTGAATTTTTATAGCAGCTGTCAGAAAGTTTTCGTGTCTCTGCAGATATACAGATTGAGAGGAGATGGATACAAATGTGAAACAAACAAGCAAATAGGAGTTTGAAACTCAGGTGATAAGGACAACTGGTCTACCTAGGCCAGAGGGAAAATACCATTAACATTGCTTTACGATGGAGTATATTCCTGCTAGAATATACATTGTTCAAGAGGTATCCTACAAAGATTTATCGAGTGCCTAGCTAACCAAGTGTACAGGATTCTCATGAAAATTTACCCTGATGATAAAAACAGATGGATGACTGTCGTTTTAGTGGAATTTATATTTCCTATGACAACATGGCCAATTTTCTGGGACAAAGTGACCTCTGCAAGGCCAATCTTGTGATCCACTAGCATATCCTAGTAGTATAGAATCTAAATCATCTCTCTCTCTCTCTCTCTCTCTCTCTCTCTCTCTCTCTCTCTCTCTCCTCCCTCAAGTGTGGGAGGTGTTGTAATTTATGTGTGTTTGGGGGAACCGTGCATCCCACAGGTTACATATGGAGATTAGAGGATGACTACAGGTGATGACCCTCACCTTCTACCTTGTTTGAGACATATTCTCCTGTTGTTCACTGTTAGGTGAGGCATGCTAATTGTTCATAGAAGATTCTGATCTCTCCATCTCCCATCTCACCACAGGATTATAGACTTATAAATGCATGTGCTACCATGTTCAGCTTTAGGTAGTTTCTGGGGATGGAATCTCAGGACTTCTCACTGTTGCTTCAAACATTTCACTCCATGAGATATTTCCCAGCCCTTGTGTTGGACTCACTATACAACAAGTCCACTCTGTGCTACAAAGGTTCTTTTTGGCCACATTATTCACTCACTTGATTAGAATTTTTATCTCTGAAATCATCAAAGTCATGACCAAGACAAATCAGAATAACAGAGGTCATTTTTTTTTTAATGCCACTAGCCTGGCAGAAACATGACACATAAATCATGGGTTTTACTGTATTTGCAATTAAACAAATCAAATTTAGTGTCCACTGGAAAGCCTTAGCAATTAGTATAAAGATTAATATAGTGAAGCATCTTTACTGTAGCAGGTCTCCCAAACAAAACCTAAAGAAAAAAATTGCTATATAACTGAATAGCATGTTAAGTATTAATGCACAGAATCTTCTGAGTCCCCAGGTCCCTGATGCAATTATTTTCTATTCACATTAATTGTTCCAAGCAGATGACGCTAATAACTTTCAGTTAAAATGTGTCCAAAGGAAGATTTCCTAAGATCAGTACCGTTTAGATATAAGGTCACTTTTGTAATTATTCGCTTAGATTTTTAGCCATGCTTGAACATAATAAAATTAACCTTGTGACTATTTTCACTTTTTTAATGAGAGTATCAAAAGTTAATGATCACACTAGCCAGAAAATGTGTTAAGTATAGATGGTTTTCCTATTACTTATCAATATGCCCACTAGTATATCTGTGGTATATATATTAGTCCCTGTGAAAGTCAGAGGTCAACCTTGTGGGAAACCTGCTACAACAGATATGTTTTTTGTTTTTTTGAGACACAGTCTCTTACTGGCCTGGAAATAATCAAGCAGGCTAGGCTGGCTTGCCAAGAGGTCCAGTGTTCCTCCTGTCTCTGTGTTTCTATCTCTGTGGTTATAAATATACACAATCATGTCTGTTTGTCTTTTAAAAAACATTTATTTTAGTTTTTGAAATTATAATATAATTACATCATCATCCCCTTTCTTTTCCTCCATCCAAGCCTCTTATATAACCCACTCTTTGCTCTCTGTCAAATAATAGCCATTTTCATTAATTGTTATTATATACATATATGTTTATATATGTGAATGTGTGTGTGTATTCCTAAATATATCAGTACAACCTGCTCAGTCTGTTTAATGTTACTTTATGTACATTTTTGAGCTGAGAATTTGGTATTGGGTCATCAATTGGTATGTTCTTCCCTGGTAAAGACTATTTTATGAGTCTTGAAGATCAAACACAGATTTTCACATTTGCACGACAGTACTTTATTAACCAAGCCATCTCCCCAACCCAGTGCATCTTTTTATTCTTCTTCTAAGACTTTTCCCAGACAAACTGTCAGATTGTAAAATTGTGAATGTTGTCAATAAAATGCAACTTGCAAATACAAACACACACACAGAGAGAACTCTGATGAGCTGGAACAGACTTGCATGGATTCTGACATGTTTTCTCCTAATGGGAACTACCAAACTCTTTAGAAAGCTATATTGGTCCCAAGTCAGATTTTGAAAGAAAGAAATAAAGTAATGCTACCCAACATCTCTTCTTGGTTTCACCTTAGAAATGTCACTCACATGTCGTGGCTCTCTCATCTGGCGATCTGATCTCAGAGGCAGGAGGAAGCCAAAGTCTGACACTGTCATGAACAGATATTGAGTGGTGTGTGAGTCTCCCAGCTGTATTCATGGAACTGTGTTTAGGTCCTTTTCTTACTTCCATCAACTCTGATGTCACAAGCAAACCACAAGATATACCTCTGAAGCATCCTCAGGCAGAGAACAATACCTTATTTTCTTGTGTTCTCTGAAATTCAATAACATGTTCCCCTGTTGATAGAGTAAGCAGGAAGTGTCACTCTCTGCAAAAGTATTGTAAATCTTGGCTTTGTCCCCAAGATAGCTTTTTGAGTATTGATTACACATCAGAGTCTCTGAGTAATGGTCAAGGGGCTTTGTATTAAAACCTATGTCCCATATTATCTCTTCTTCTCTTATGATATATTATGTATGAACTTTTAAAAATTTATGAGTTCTACATTTTCCCCTTCTAGTTTGGTTTAGCTTTGTGCTTGTTTGGTAATATTATAACCATGACAGTTTTTAACTCTCATTGGCTTAAAAAGAGTTACTCGTTACTCAGAAACAAAACAAAACAAAACAGCCATATAAATGCATACTGAAAAATATTACTCTTAAAAATAGCAGGAGAAAGTCATGGAAAACTAGACTTCTATCTTGCCATATAATTTTGTCAGTTGCAGATAATATATTCCATATCTGATATAAATATTCTCGTTAAATTGGAATGACATTTCAGTAAAATACTGTCATTTTCTACATCTGCAAAGACCTCACAGCCTCTGATCTATACTGTGACCTTAAGATTATGAATCTTGAAAATTTTTAGTTTTTATTAAAGAAACTCTTGGCTTTGGTCTGTGTTTCTATATAGAATTAAACTGAAACTGTAGTTTTTATTTTGCATTTCTCATAATATGAATATCAGGGACCATGAACCATTCAAGTCAGTAATCTAGAACAGAATGTAAAAGAGACGTTTGTAGCAGAACAAGGTATGGACTTTACCAATTAAATGGAAGTAAATAACACAGTGTTGGAAAGGAAACAAATATGCACTTTCCACAACAATGGTATTTAATAACCATCACCATGTGTTTCCATTGACAACTGTGACTAGTAGGATGCGTTGTATTTGTGGGTCTCTGGTTAGTTGACTCCCTATGCTGCCCCTTATTGGGCACCGTAACATTATGGCTAAGATCTGGGCTTGGAATCTTACTTACTTGTCTTGTTGCTGTCACAAAATAACCAACATGACAACTTAAGGGCAAGATAGCTCTTCTGGGCTCACAGTTGCTAGGGATGCAGTCTATCATGGTAGAAGGCATCACTGCTTGTGCAGTAGACAAGGTGAGTACGGTGCATCCACAGGCAGGAGGCAGAGAACAGAGAGGAAATGGGACTGGTACATGAAATATGTACATATCAGGGGATAGCTTACTCATAGCCGTAGGAAGATGAAGAAAGCTGTCTACCTGAATGTGTTTCCAGAAGCTTCTATTAGTTGTCCCCAGGAAAACCGTGTAACCAGTTTGGGTTACTGTCTAACAAAGCTATCTCAGAACTTATATGCAAAGTATCAGATACTGGTGGTATTCTAAAACATGTAAAGTAAGGTTATTTGATGAGGGGGTTCTATAAATTTACAGTTTAGTTGAAGTGCCTCAGTGTGTGTGTGTGTGTGTGTGTGTGTGTGTGTGTGTGTGTGTGTGCAGCAACACCTAGAAATTCTCAAGTCCACCAAATGATTGGGGCTTGATAAGTCTCTATAATTACCTGATATAGCAAGTATCTCAGTGACCTCTACTAATCTAAAAGAGATTGGGGTACAGAGGGATTTTGGGAATAACTTTCCTCCCAAAATCAAAGAGCTAGGATGTGGAGGAGCAGGGATTCGAGCCTCATAAATAGCCTCAAAAGACAAGTGCTTGACCATAGAACATCTGTTAACCAGAGCAGATAATGATTGGTGGATAACAGCAAACATTAGAGGAGAGCTGGCTGTATAGCATGGCAGTAGAATTCTAGTCTGCATGCTTTTTAAATTCAGTAGGGCAAGGTTGGAGTTTCCCAAATGGAGGACAGGCTCTACCTCCCTTTAGTGGAGAATTCCTCTCTAACCAGCCTACAGCTATGTTATATTACCTCTCCACCTCAACAGTACTAGAGATGAAGGCAGGTCCATAGAAATAAAACTGAGACAGAATTACCTTTCAGAAGAACTTTAGTAGGAGAGGTGTAGGCTCGCAGCTATAGGCATAAAATTGAAGAACAGTAGGAAATAGTCAAAGTGTGCATCTTGCTAGAATCCTGAAGAGAGAGCCTTCACTCCCTTCCATTTCCAGGGTATTAAGAAAGATATGGCATCATAGCACAGACAGTATGATGGAGTCTTGAAGGGAGAGAGCCTTCAATTCTCTAAGATGAGAAGAATTTCCAGTTTTTATAAATTTTATTGCACTCATTGGAAGTGCTATGGCAGAAGTACTAGATGAGAGACTTCAATTGAACAAGATTCCCCATATGATTTGTGTGCACATAAATAGCATGTCTTAAAACACTTCTTTGTTTAATCTCTCCCATTACATAGGCTGACTTTTCCCACCTCCCTCAAGTGTCTTATACAGTATCTCTCTTGGCACTCAAGGTCAACTCCAAGGGAGAGCCAGCAGTTCTTTCTCAAATCTACCCATATCCCACATTCTAATTTTTTGTCACTTTAATCCATCCTCTAAAGGATATATGCACATGGGTAATGCCTGTGAAAAAAGGCTTCTGCTTTCTCAAGCCTAGATATTGAGTTGAGCTATACAAACAGATGTGGTTTTGCTAGACAAAATAGGTGGGGATAGATGAGCAAGACAGAGGGAATCACATCTAAACTGTGCAATCCTGGGAGTAGAAGAAGAAAAAGTCACCAGAACCCATGCAGAGAATGGAAAGCCATTGGAGGTGTTTAACTTTAGGTCACATGGCAAAATGCAGGCAAAGTTGCTTTCTGCAGAGTGGGTGAAACCTATCAGAGCAAAAACTGTTCTATTTAACAAGTGCCACTAGATAAACCCCATAACAAAACATAAAAAACTAGGCTAGAGACCATTTAAAGCATTAAAGTACAAGTAAAAGCTAATGGGATGTTTCTGGAAGTTTATATAGGGATGAATTCTACATGTCTATGCTAGCAGAGGCATTGATACCAGGTTATCTTGCAAGATGGAGCCATAGAGGGATAAAAGGATGTAGTTTAGTTGGTAGGGTACTAATACACAAAGCCCTGGGTTCCATCTCCAACACCATACAACCTGAGCATGGTAGTTCATGCCTTTAAGCCTAAGTAACTAGAGGTGGGAAGATCAGAAGTTCAAAGTCACCTTTGGTGTTGTGGTTGGGTTGTGAAGTGCCCTCTACCAATAGGCTTGCATGTTTGAACAATTGGTTCCCAGCCCATGGCACTGTTTTAGAAGGTTCTGGAACACTTAAGAGGTAGAATCTCAATGGAGGAAGGTGGTCACTAGGGGGCTAGCCTATACCCACTCGAGTTTATTCATTGCTTCTTGAGTATGGAAACATGACCAGCCAGCTTTTTACAGCCCCCACCCCCTCACTCACCATCTTCCCTGCCATAATGGACTCTGAAACTCTCAGCCAAAATAAACAATTTACCCTATAAGTTGCTTTTGTCAGAGCATTTTGTCATAACAGAACGTAACTGAGAAACTTTGTTACATAGTGAGTTCAATGCCAGCCATCACGGGTTGGATGAAACCCTGTCTGAAGGAAAAAAAAAGTGGGTAGAGCTGTTGGCTGGCTATAGATACCTGTTAAGAAGCAAGTATAGACTTCCTTTAACTAAGTTGTATCTAACAATATATAACAATATATAACAATATATAAGGGCATGAATATATATATATATATATATATATATATATATGTGTGTGTGTGTGTGTGTGTGTGTGTGTGTGCGCTGAAAACCAGATATTGAGACAAGTTTTGCCTGTCATGATTTGTAGTCCCAAATATTAGCAGGGAAAAATAGGATATGAAAAAATTCTTGGCATTTTTTTTAACAATCACTTAAAGAGATCACTATGCAGCAAAAATAAAGTATCTGTAGCAAGGCAGATGAAATGATTGAGTGTTATAGTTATTGATTAGCAAGAAAATTAAATGTGCCCTCTGTACTCTATGAGGGTTTAAGGTTTACCACAAATACTCTCCCATCATGGTTGTCTGCTGGGGTGGGGTGGGTTGGGGGCAGGTTGGGGTGTTTAGGATTGCATTTGCAGGACAGTGATAAGTACTCAAGTACTAATGGCACCCATAAAATGTCAATAAATTGCATGAGTAAAAGGCATCACACCTCTGCAAGTGACACCAAGACAGATGGCTTCTAACTGGAGAGTTTCGGAGACAAGGCTTTCTAAAGATAGGCCAGGATTAGACGGTAACAGAGAACTCCTGGTCCAGATCGGGATGCTAAATTAATTTAGTCTGTCCAGTCTTCGGAGCTTCATCTGTTACACCTGCAAGGTGGCTGTCGAGATGCACATGGGTGTTTACCACTTTGTCTGTTGCCCTGTGGTTTATGTTGGCCCCTAGAATTCTAACCACCATGACCTTCTGTGTTTACTCCACATCTGTGAGATATGGGGGCCAGCCGTTAGTATTCCCACATCCAACCAGACATGAGAAGTCCTGTGATGGAGATATGTGACACCTGAGCTTTGTCCTGCCTGTGGCATGTGGTACCTTGCAAGTCTGCACAGATAAACTGGGGTGTATGTGATAGCTGGCATGGAATAACCTTCCCACTTGAGGGGAACCTAGGAGTGATATTGCCCACTCTACAAATGAGGCCACTGGGAGAAATAAGCACAAGAATGCGATTTTTGTAGCAGCATAGAACCTGATTTGTATCATTAAGCTGAAGCCTAATGCCTGTGCTCTTGAGTCCTATAGCCAAGAATGTATCTTTTTCCATCTGGAGCATTTGGGGTGTGTTATTGTTGCTTCATTTTGTTCTGCAGAGCTGGAGATTAAACCCTGGAACTTACATAGGGTAGTAAAACACTCTCCCACTAGCTATACTCCCTGCACCTGGGTCTTGCTTTCATATTGATTTTATCTCTTGCAGTGTAGCTGGATACAATGAGAACACACTGTTGTGATAACGATGGTAGCTCGAGATAAGCCGAACACCCTCTGTAGATAAGGCACTAAGTATAGATGCTTCATGTCTAGAACCTCACTTCACTCTGGTGCTAGCAGTTTACCCCTGACCTTACCTTTGCAATTCATTTAAAAGGGAAAATATCGCTAGCCAAGCTAAACAACCCCTTGGAGCCACGCAGTGTGAAGAAGAGCTAAGAGGCTAAGAGGTGGGAGGGCTTGGCATGGGACACGACTTAGCTCAGTAGTTAAAATACTTGCCTCCCAAACTTGAAGACACGAGTTTGATCTGTAAAACTCACATTAAAAACCAGAAACAAAGAACAATAAAAACTAGGCATTGGGGTGTATGCTTGTGACCTCAGTGGTGGGAAGACAGAAACAGGTGCCTGGAGCTCATTTTCCAGAAAGCGTTGTCTACTTAGTGAGTTCTGGGCCAGTGAGATGTTCTTTAAACAAGTCTCCCCAAGGAATGACACCATGAGGTTATCCTTTGGTCTCCACATGCTTGAGCTTGCATGTTCACATAACTTTCCCCAAGCACATGCGTGCGCGCGAGCACACACACACACACACACACAGCCTAAGACTTGTGTGGTTCCCAAACCTGACCTTCTAATCACTTACTCTAAGATCATTGGGTGTTTTACTTCTTAAGCCAATACTTTGCTGAGCCCTTTCCTGCTTTTACAGGAACACCTCCAGAATGCAAAATCGGGAACCCCTGCCTTGAAACACTCTGGCTCAGGGGTTGTCATCCCTGATCACCTCTGTCCTCGAAACAGCTGCAGCAGCGGCAGTGAGCTATCGCTGTCAAGCACCTGCAGCGAGTACTCCAGTGGCTCCTCCTGCACGTGGCAAGACAGGAAGCTCATTGGGAAAAGGGTAAGGCTTCTGTCAGGCAAATCAGCTTCAGAGAGAGCAGGAAGAAAATCCTGTGCCGGCTGGAATTTTGTCATGGAGGCAGAGTGAGTGGCGTGGCGGTAAGGAAATAAGCATTTGCTGACTGTTTGCCCATTGACCAGGGAGGCCGCCACTGATCAGCACAGCAGGCTCATAAAACACAAAACATGATGGGGCTGTGCATAGGATAACTCCAGAACAGACAGATAAATTACTGGGACAGGATGTCGGGAGTAAGGTTTGATGAAAGGAGGGGCTGTGCTTCCATACATACCAGAAATATCTTCCCTGCTTCCTGTTTTATTTTATTACTCTATTTTATTTGTGTATATGTATATATATATATATATATATATATATATATATGTATGTATACATATATATGTGTATGTAGACACACATATGTATGTGCATTGGTGCCTATGAAATGTAAAAATCAGCCTCTGTTGTTGTTCCTCAGGACCTGTCCATGTTGTTTGAGACACAGTCTGTGTCTGGCTTGAATCTTAAATTTATCAATTTGGCTAGTGAGCCCCAGGGTTCCTGCCTCTGCCTCTTTGGCACTTAAACTTCACACCTAGCTTTTGGGGACAGGTTCTGGGGATCTGATACCAGGTTCTTATCCTTGTATGACAAGCACTTTACTGACCAAGCCATCAGCCTAGCTCCTTTCCAGGGTGTGGGACAATCACTCCTGCAAGACCCTATGCCCTCATCTGTATAGAGCTTACCAAGCTGCAGGGACCTCTCAGTGAGCTTCCTTGCATAGTGGAACAAGTCGAGTATTTTGAAGTAGCTACTTTAGCAGTTCCCCAAAGTTATAGGACAACGAAGTTCACCAGGATGGAAACTGCAAGTCAGAATATTCAGAGTTGACTTTTCTACTATTTGGATGAATTTCATCCATGGTTTTCAGTACTTTAGAAACCAAGGAAACTCTAGAATTTAAAGACTTTACTGGTGAGGGAGTAGCTTTGTCATCTGCTGAACTGGATCTCTGAAAAAGATTTCCAACTTGCGTTTTGAGGCTATTCCTATAGACTCAGGCTTCTAATGCAAAGCAGAGAGCTGGCTGCATTTATCTAAATTGCTCCCATAAGGAGTAGTTCTGAGCTCTGAATAATGACTGCCAGGATCCTGGCCAAGGGAATGATGGGACAATGTCGGGGTGGTTTTCTTATCTCACTGTGTTCCTGAAAGTTATTTGCCCACATGATGCCCTTCTCTTCTCCATTTGTCTTTTTAAAGATATATTTTTATGTATGTGTATGAGTCTGGACATGTACACTTTCATACAAGTGGCCACAGAGGCCGGAGGAGAGCATTAGATCCCTTAGAATGAGAATCATGGGTGGTTGTGTTCACACTCCTCGAGAAGCTAAACTTGGGTTCTCTGAAAGAGCAACTAGTACTCCTTGCTGATAAACCCTGTCGTGCACCTGTCTTCTACTTTATTTTCTTTCTGCTTTCCCCTTTCTCTCCAATGGCCTTTTATGTTTCTTCATTTTTTTTATTTGTGTGTATGCGTATGCAGGTACGTGCCTGTGTTTCTCTGTATGCCAAAGGATAGCCTTAGGTTGTTCGCTGGGAGCCTTCTACCCTCTTTTTTTCTTCCTTCCTTTCTTTGCTTTGTTTTGAGTCGGAATCTCTCATTGATCTAGAACTCTCAGAGCAAGCTAGGCTGGCTGGCCAGCAAGCCCCAAGAATCGATTTGTATCTGCCTGGACAGCACCAGAATTAAAAGTACTCACTTACTGCCCAGCTTTTTTATTTTGGTTCTAGGGATCAAATTCTGGGTTCTTATGGTTGCATGACAAGAACCTTACCCACCATCTTGACATTTTACCTATCTATCTAAAAATATAACTGGTGGGCATTCTTCTAATCGGGTCAGTATTTGATATACTAGGACAGTCTCTCCCTTGAAGAAGAAAATGGAAAGAAAAAAGAAAAAACTCCTAAGACCCTTTAGGGACACTCTTTAGATGGCTACCCAGTGATAACCCAAGTGTACCTGTGACGGTTTACAGCATGTGACAGCTCACAAAGCACACTTTTAGTTCTCAGGGTCCCAGTAAGCTCTATCTGGACCCTGGAGACATTTTAAAGTTACATTCTTTCTGCAGTTTGTGCCTGGCATCAGGTGTTTTATTTATTATTGACTTGAATAATAAATCACAAGATTCTGAACAGGAACACATTGTTAAATTATATAATAATAAATGTGTGAGTAACAGCTTCTTTGAGCCCACAACGATTTTTAAAATATCATTTGCTGTAGAAACAGAAGGAAAAGCATGCATAAAATTCACTAGCCTTTCTCAATAGGGAAATCTGGTTCTTCTAGATTCACTTACTACCATATGTGGCCCACTCTTAGAAGTACTGTACAAATATTAACTCCTTTATTACTTATAACATATTGAAGGACCTGTTTTCCTCAGCTATGTATATACTCATATATACATGCTTGGTACAGATATACACAGATGTCTAGGTGTGTGTGTGTGTGTGTGTGTATGCGCGTGCGCACGTGTGCATATAGAGGCCAGAAGCCAACCTAGTTATTATTTCTTTGACACTATCCACCACGTTCTTTTGACACGTCTCTCACTGAACCTGGAATTCACCATCCAGCTCGGCTGACTGCCTGCAGCAAGCCCCAGGGATCTGCCTAGCTCTGTCTCACCTGTATTGGAATGCTAAGCACATGCCTCCATGCCTGGCATTTTAAAAAGTGGGTTCTGGTATCAATCTCAGGTCCTCATGTTTACATAGAAGCTCTTTACTGGCCAAGGTTCTGAGGATTTAAATATATCTCCCAATAACATGGCAGCACATGGTAAAACCAGGCATTTCGTTCTAGAACCTTTGCTATTGATGGTTCTGTTATCCTGCCCTTGTTGACTTATCCTTACTTATAGAAGGCCTATACATGTTGTTAGCCTTGATTTAGTCCCATGAACACCAACAATTCCTTAAGTAAAATGTAGTATTTTCCTGACAAGAGATAGAAAGTTCTGAGAACACTAAACTGTGCCTCTAGTTTATCAGAGGCCTCCTTCAGACTTCTGTACTGCCCCCTAAGTACTTTATCCTTTCTTGAATAAAGAATGTAACAGTTATAGGAAATGACACCCCCCAACCTGGGCTCTATTCTATGAGATTCTCATTTTCCCCTGCCCCCCAACCCCCCCACCCCCGCCAACTTTCAAGATTGGTTCACACTTGTTGCAACTCACCTATAAAAGATCCCAGGAGAGACTCAGGGAGGGATGTGGTTTATCTCATCAGAAGATTCGCAGCTTCCAACTTTATTGGTATATTGAAATACAGCATGAACTGGCTGTGGACAAGATGAGGAGAGGTGGGTAGGGAGGTGTGGGAAAAAGCCACAGTGGTCTGGTGGCTGGGTCGCAGGGAAGTCCTCCACGCTGGCCACAAGACGGCAGGCCACAATAGGCATGAGGGAGTCCATGGGTTTCCAAGAGTTTATTGTTCATGGTGAATGTAGATTGTCTGGGTGCACCACCACCACCTAAACTCAGGGCAGACATAGGTTAAATAGGGAGGGAGAAAGGGGGAGGAGCTGGGGAAGAATGTTTAATTAGCTACGCCCTCTGGCCTTCAGGTATCTCAGTATGTAAATCTCTATAGGGCCTGGGGCCTGTAATCACAGCCCTCTACCTGTGCTCTTTGGGTGGGGATGCATTGCCCTGAAGGTGACTGAACAGTGTAGGTTAAGGGAGTTCCACACCACGTGTTAAGAGCCTGAATTCTGGGAGCGCAGTGGAATAGATGCCCGTCCGTCCCTCACAAGCAGTGGACACCTGTTGGGTCTCCGGGCTATTTCCAGCTAGCTAGTCAAAACCAAGACCCCTTTCACTGCCCTACAGGCAGGAACTGAGTTTACCTGTTGTGGGTTAAATAGATCTGCCACATAGCTCTTAGAGGGCCCAGTTTTCTGGCTTCTCATCTCTGTGATCAGTGTGACTCCCAAGACCATGAGAAATCTTAAAAACACACACCAAGAAAGCCCATTCTCTATTCTATCTAGAATAGCCAGGCTTTGGGATGAGATTTCTTCTGATTTCCAGAAGGGCTTTGAACGATGACAATTTTCTAAAAGAACAAAACTCCAAGAGGAAAAGGGTAGTGTCAGCAAATCACATCTGTCCCAGCAGCTCCAGACACTGGAGGGTTTTCTGAAGAAAATAAATAATTGGACATCAAGACAAATGAATGTGTGTGCTGGAGATAGCAAGAGTAAATTTCATGAAAATGGCTTAGATACAATCCAATGTCCATAGCTTACAAAACAGTTCAGTTTCTGGTCCTTTTTAATGTCTGCATTTAGTTCATATTCAGACACTTTGACAGGGCTAGCTGCCATAGTGATCCTCTGAAACTGCCATATTTGTTCCTAAAAGTCAATCTCCATTAGTAATTTTGAAAAGGTCCTGAGCAGGGCTAGAGAGATAGCTTAGGGATGGAGTGTTTATACCGCTCTTGCAGAACACCTGGTTCCCATTAGCCACATTGTCATAAGCCACATTGAGCAGCTCACAACCACCTGTATCTCCATCTCTAAGGATACTAACACCTGCTTTCAGCCTCTATGAGCACATGTACTGCTGTGTACATAGCTACACATGGATACATGCATACACAAGTATACATACATACATACATACATACATACATACGATTAAAAAGAAAACAATTTTTCAAATAGGTCAGCCCATCATTGTCCCAGTGTGCTAGTTTCTTATTTAAGCTCTGAAATGCCACTGGAGAAACACTGCCAAGAATATGCAGGTGCACATGATAACTTCAGAAACCTTTCCTCGACACGTGAAGGCAAAGAGCTACCGACCATTAGACTGGCATTGCTTTCGTCTCTCAGCTCCTCCCTCTGCTCTGCCTTGATTCTCTGTAGTGAGGCTATGTTGTCCTCAGCCCATTCCCTAAGTGAAACTTAAGCACACTTTCTTGACTTGCATATCTGACCATTCTGTTACTTCCACCTGGAAGCCATTTTCCTTACCTAGAACTCTAGGTGAGTCTGTAAGTCTTTCAAGGAATAGTTAAGCTATAAAAAGATTTCAAATGACTTTCCTTTATACCTGTCACAATCTCCATATAGACGCATGGGTCTTCCCTAAGAACCTCTACAATAGACAGCCTATTTCTACTTCTCATATGTATTTTCTTGATACATGGTTAGCTGTGCCGACGGCTCCTCACTCCAGTTGGGTTTTCCACTCTTAAAGAAATAGTTCTTACATTTCATTTCTCTGTTTCACCATGTCACTTAGCACAAGGTCTCGAAGAGCCAATGTTTACTGCACAGTTAGCATTGTACAAACTGTTTATATGTGAATATTTATCACCCACTTATACAAATTAAATCTACCGAGGGGCTTTTCCTTGGTTTATTTGAGATCTGTTTGGTTCAATTATGTCTGATATCTACATTTCTCTTTCCTAGCAGTCATCGCAGATCTGGGATAAAAGACTGAGTATCGATTCTTCGCTCCCCAGTGGCTTCGCCAGCCCTGCAGATGAACTACCTCCAACCCGCATCAAAGAAAGCCACATTTTGGAAGGGCTGAGGAAGCTACAGAGGCGGAAAGTGTTCCTTGAGTCGCCATCATCGGTGATAAGCAAATGGGGTTATAAAGATTGTATGAACTCGAACGAAGGGATCTATTCTCCAGGAATTAAAACCAGCAGCCTCAAGGAGTATCCCCCCTGCCAACCACCTGGCATGGGGATACCCTGCCAGAATCTCCATCAGACCTTCATCTATGATGCAAATTCTCATGAGGATGCACATGAAGACATCCCATCCTCAGCCTTGCCACTAACAGCTCCAAGCCAGGGCTGCAAGATACAGGGCAGTAAATTGACACACAGTGTTTCAGACAGTCTATTTAACTGGGAACCACATAATAAATACTTTGCAGAAGGTACAGCCTCAGTTTATACCAGAGAAATGCCTGAAAGGCTAGCTCGTTGTGCTAGCCACTGCCCATTGGAGAGGAAGCTATGCCCCAGCATTCACCTTCCCTGGGTGCAAACAGACAGGGACCCACACAGCCAAGGTCATGGCCCTGTGCTTCTGAACCTTCAGCTTTCAGATACTGATGACAATGAAACCCTACACGAGCTGCACATAGGGAGCAGCGATGAAAGAAGCCCTTCAGACTTGTCCTTGACTGGGGACACCGACAAGTCCATGGAGAACCTAGAGGTGGGATTCAGAAAGTCTGAATGTGGCTCTCATGATATGGGGGAAGAAGAATGTCCTGCTCACTTAGAGACTAGCCCAAAGGCATTCAGCTTCATCAAGCAGCAAAGGGTTGTCAAGAGGACCTCTTCAGAAGAATGTGTCACGGTCATATTTGATGCAGAAAATGGAGAGCCAGTGGAATTCAGCTCTCACCAGGCTGGAGTTGTCACTGTCACCAGGGATGAAATTTCCATCAGCTCAGCCCCTCCTGGGGCCTCAGAAGAACTCACTGAACTTTCACCTCAGGGAATTAGTCATTTACAGCCAGGAGCTACTGCAAGAGACTATCCTTTCCTGAAGAGACCTGAAGAGGAGATCAAGAAAAACATTCCAAAAGATGAAAACAGTATTCTCACAGCTCCAAATGACTCCTTCAGCTCTCGGACTATAGAAACTCAGAATTCCCCACGACCAAAGCTCGCGAAACCAACACAAGGTGTAGCCTGGAAGAGTAATTCTAGATCTCTGGCAAACATGGGTATCTACACAAAGCAAGGTCTGACAAAAATTCCTTCCAGAGGCAAGTCTTCACCTCAGAAATCAAAACTGGTGGATCCTATGCCTATCACGCTAGTCCCTTCCAGTGGCCTAGTGACTCTTGAAAAGATACCAGCATCCCCTACGGGAAAACTCTCACAATGTATAAAAGCAGAGAGCCCTGGTTCTCTCTATGATGTGCAACCAGAATCACACATTCCAAAACTCCCCACCCAGCTTCCTCATATGTCCAAAATTTCCAATAAGAATTGGGTTCAATGCCCCAAAAAGAGTCAGGCTGGAGGGATCCAGTCACGGCATCTCACGGGGAGAAGTGACAATGGCGAATCTCCCATGAGGGCCAAAAGGTGTGGCTCTGAGCCACAGACAAGAATGAGGTCTCCTTCCCCTCCAACGCCTCCAGGGAGGTCAGTCTCACTCCTGGTCAGACCCAGTTATGATTATCCACCACTACCATCACCTGCCAAACCTGAAACTCGGGTCCCAGGCGACACTGTAAGTACAGGGTTGAAATCCCCACCATCGAAAGGATCCTCTGCTCCTCTTGTCTCTTCCAGTCCAGCTATGTCAGAAACACAGAAGAAGAAACTATCTGTAGCCTCCAGAAAATCTGCCCTCCCTCCAGCTTTTCCCTCAACCCAAGCAGTGGTACATCCCCAGTGCCCTGAGCACACAACCTCCAGCCCATTTGTTGTGATGGCTTCAGGGCCTCCAAAAGTCTCTCCGAAAAGAGGCCTCCCTAAACCTTCCCCTCACCAGGCACTTGGAACCACCCTCGTGGACACAGACTTACCCAAGACTTGTCCTTCAAGCTGTGAACTGCTAGAGGTAACATCCTGTAAAAACCTGTCTCCAGGGAGAAAAGGACAGTCGAGTGACAGCACTGTGATCCCCCCAAAGCCTTCCCTCTCAGGGGCGAATGAGTCCTTGACACCTCAGGTTAACAGTTCATCCTCCTCTTCCTCATCCTGTAGAAATCAGGGCACCTCAAAAGATGGCCAAAACCCTCCCGAGAAAGGACCGAAAACTCGCCTCCCAGTAGGACTCAAAGTTCTCATGAAGTCTCCTCAGTTGCTCAGGAAAACGTCCATGGTACCAGGGAAACAAGAAAAGGATAGTTTAAATGAAGCGTCTCGAAGTTCTGTGACAGCAAACAAGTCTAATCCTGAGGACTCTAAAGACCCTGAAAGTCTGGAGACCTCAGGAGATGAGAGAAGCACAGCCTTACTAGGTCTGAGAGGTCCAGACAGTCTAGCTAGAGGACTTGGCTTAGAGTCAACAATGCCAGAGTTGTTGGAAAGCAGCATCTCCAGAGATGACGGAAGAGATGGGGTGGACAGCAGAGCCATAAAGAGATCCTTCTCCTCCAGCAAGCCACACCTGAAGCCTGCTCTTGGCATGAATGGAGCCAAAGCTCGGAGTCAGAGTTTCAGCATCCATCTGGGAGAGAAGCCTTCCACACCCCCAACAGAAGGACCAGGCAAGATTCGAACTCAGATTATTACCAATACAGCTGAGAGAGGCAATTCCCTCACGAGGCAGAATATCTCCACAGAAGGGTCCCCAAGCAAGACCCCCTCTGTCTCAACATCTGATAATCTTCCCAATGCTGGAAGGGCCCTGGGAAACCCCTTTTCCAGGCAGAGTTCTCTCTGTAGCACAGGAAGTTCTAGCAGCCAGCATGGAAGCCCAAGCAAGTTACCTTTGAGGATGCTCACAAGGGCAGAAGGACTCCTTACTCCTGGAGTGGAAGACCAACAGTTCTCTACTCAGGAAGAATGTCCTGGGAGAGGTATACATGAGCAATCTAGCAGCGATCACCATAGGCATCCGTCTACACTATCAGACTGCTCTCAATCCCTGCAAGTTCCAGGGAGGATGCAGCGTCCAAGCAATTTGGAAACATGTGGGATATCTAAGCTAGAAACCTCTGGAAGGCATCCAGAAGCTTCTCCAACTGGGACTAGCATCATGAGCCCAGAAGCCCCCCTCTCACCCTCCATCGAAGAAAAGGTCATGTTGTGCATTCAGGAGAATGTGGAAAAGGGCCAAGTACAGACAAAGTCTGCCTCTGTGGAAGTAAAGCCCAGGGCAGGGCCTTCATTCACCAGCTGGTTTGGTTTTCGAAAGAGCAGGCTTCCAGCTCTCAGTAGCAGGAGAATGGAAGCTTCCAAGAGCAAAGTGGAAAAGAAAGATACAAAACTGAAATCCGAGAGGAAGAAAGAAAAGAAGAAAGCTGAAGTCCAATCAAAGATAGAAAACGAACTGAGTAAGGGTATCAAAAAGGCAAATGGTCAGAGTCCAGAGGATGGTTTGCAAAGCACAGAGTGTCTGAAGGCATCCCAAGACATTTATAACCAAATGAAGTCGGAGCCAAGGAATAGACCCAGCCCTGCTGTGTGCTCAACAAAAGATGCCTTCATGACAGAACTTCTAAACAGGTAGCATGCATGTGAATGGAGAAGGGCAATGTAGAGGGGTCTCCCTGCTCCCCCAACCCAAGGAGAGCTGTTTACTTCCTGATCATTAAATACCAGCCAAGCACAGTCTCCATACACTCAGAGAATATAATCTCTTATACATTAGCTATAATTTAAACAGTGAAATAAAAGTTAGCAATAAAATGATAATTTAGTTCATGTTCCTTTCTTAACCAAGCCAATGGTCTTTGAAATTAAAGAATAGTGACTTACATCCAGGTTGATAGCAATTCAACCCACACCGAGAACCATGAATGTACCCACATTGCATGAAATGGAAGAAAATTACACACACGTTTGAAAGCATGCCGATTTCATTGATCGCGCTGAGCAAATGTATACTTAGAACTTTCCAGAAGTAATTACTTTTCCTGCCGATCTTAAGCTAGAAATGTATTTAGCAATCACCCTTTGGCGTTTTATATTCTGTCCCTCCCCAAAAGCAATTATAAAAATAAAATAGAGGCTATGGGGAGATGGCTCAGGCAGTAATGTGCTGGCCTTGCAAGCATGAAGACCTAAACTCTATCTTCAGAACCCACATAAACAAAAGCCAAGCATGGTGGCACAGACTTATAATCCCATTGCAGAGGCCATAGAGGTAGACAGAGCCTTGGGCTTCTCTGGCCAGCCAGCATAGCTTACTTAGAAGTTTCAGGCTGATGAAATATTCTGTGTCACAAACACCTAAGGAATAGCATACAAAAAAGACATCCTATACCTTACACACGCACGCACGCACGCACAGACACACACAACAATGCACACAAATCTGTTCCTATGTGTGCACATTTTAATAAGCAGTGTAATGAAATAAGTTATTATCCTTGCAAATCTAAATTGACACACTAGTGAAATATTTGAAGATATTTCTGCTCAAGGCTAGAGAGCAACACTTACCACTGAAAGGTTTAAAGACAAAGAACCATGCTGAGGTTACCTTAAACATTAAAGGGCTGGAAGAAGAGCATGATTGAAAACGGCCGATGTAATTTATCAGAGGAATCACTTTCTACCTGCAGAGTTGATAAGAGAGCCGCTCTCCAGACAGAAAGTGGATCAAAGGGTGTTTCCTGCAGGAGCAAGTTAGAGGGCACCTCCCAGGGCTCCTGTTTCGCCAGCGGCTCTGTGAGCACTCAAGGAAGTCAAAAGAAAAACATCAAAACCAAAGTCGATATGGAAAAACCAAGAGAATCCTTGGTAAGCACTTCTCCATGCTGGCTAGAAAACACTTGATTCTAGATGTCCTGGTAAAGTGGTAGCAGTCTGAGAAAAGTCTGTGTTTCTAATATGTAGACTATGCTTTTTATATAAATCTTTTCCTCCCTCCCTCTCTTATAATCTCCCTCTATCCTCCCCTTCTCTCTTCCTTTTCCCTTCTCCCTCTTTCTCCCTCTTTCCTCGTCTGTATACATTTATGTGTGATAGCAATGCCTCATATGCTAACACGTGTGGAGGTCAGAGGACAACCTCCACTGTCATTGCTCCTGTCCACCATGTTTGAGACAGGCTCTCCTGTTCATGGCTGTGTGGAGCAAGCTAGCTGCCCTACACAGTTCTGGGGCTCTCCTGTATCCATGCACCACTGCATCTCACTGACGTTACAGACACAGTATTATGCTCTTTATATGGACACTGGGCATCTATACTCAGGTCCTCACACTTCATTGGCAAGCACTTTAGCTACTGAGCCATCTGTCTAACTAGAGGGAAAAGTTTTTTAAAGAAGAGAGAAACACAGGTGACAGCTGCTAATGGTGGCAGCTAGACCTTGTGTGGGTGTGGTTCCCTCTGGGAATACTGTTCTTGTTGGGTCTATTTTCAGACAATGCTATAATCTCTATATATTGCCAGAAAGTGTTGCTACCAATATCATCTTAGAATGATACCCAGTGTTAGAATTTTGGTTTGATGATGATTCTAGCATCAACAGCAACAAAAAAAAATGCAGTTGGAGATATGAAAATGCCAGATGATTTAAGAACGTGTCAGCTATTTTGATGTTTTAGGTGTTGTTTATTTTTTATTGAAGCAGAACATAACAGGTAATTCTACATAGACAGATCGTAGCAAGCTACATAAAGTAGTTAAAAAACAACAATTCTCAACATAAAATGATTTTATCCAGGACAGGGGAGATAGCTTTTGCCATGCAAGCATGACAATCTGAGTTTGGATCCATAGCACTCAAGTTAAAATCTAGGCAGGGTGGCATGCTACTATAAATTCCAGCACTGGGGAGGTGGAGGCAGGAGGCTCTCTGGAGCTCACTGGTCACCAAATCTACCTCCTTCAGTGAGCTCCAGGTTCACAGAGAGACCTTTTCTCAATCAGTAAAGAGGAGAGTGACTAAGAAAGAATCTGATATCACTCCGTCCTACATGAATATGCAACCATGTGTGCATGCGCACAGATCCACACAAACTTAAACATACAGCCGTCCAACACACAAAACACCATAAACTTGAATGTACTTGAGAAAGACCTGTGAGCTCTGGCTGCACACATGTATGCATGGACCTACTACAGATATGCACATGTGTACACACAGAGAAACTATTCCATCTGTATCTTCATACATTAAAGTATTCTCTTTATTAAAAAAGATAGTAAGAAATATAAGATATACTAACAGTTTTCTGAAGGACATATTTGAAATGAGAAGTGACTGCATTTAGGGGGAAGTTGGGTGTTTGGAGAGAACAGATCCTAACAGCAATCTTGATTGTTTTTTTGCAAGTTGCTGAAGTGACAACATCCTTAGGGTGGGGTTTCACAAGCACATCTAAGACAAACACACACTGGAGATGTTTCTCCTCTGATAGGCCTGGACTCCAAAGAGCTCTAAGGTCTTTCTTTCAAGCTGACTATGTTCATTGCAGGCTTTTTTTTTTTTTTTTTTTTATCCCCCAACTCTCTTTTAGCCTTTGGCTCATATGACATCATACCTCTTTGAAAACATGGATGTCCCTTGCATTATAAAACCACAAATTATAAGCATATCTGAAGCTGCCCTTGTAGTGTCACTGAAAGGAAAAAGGGAGAATGAGCGTGGAGAAGCGTGCAATATGCTGGAAATTCAATCCTACTGATGGAAAGCTTTGATAGCCTGGCGGAGCCCCTTATCACAGACACTCCATTTAACTATGCCCCATTTAATATGGTTCTGACAGCTTAGGGTATATCTTCACTGTACAGAAGGACCAAAAAAACAAAAAAGAGCCTATGTTGAGCTTTCACAATTTCATTTTTGCTTTCTTATTACTGCCTAATGCTAAAGTAATTTAACATGCTTTCCCTTCCTCATCTGAAGTTTTTCACGGGGTAAGAGAAGAAACCTCTGCTCTCCCCAGTATATCTGCAAGAAACACTCTTAAGATTTCCTGTGAAGTACACAGATTACCTAGCCAACCTAAGTTTACACAATCAATAGGGATATGCTAATTTTTCTCTTTAGCTGAGAGAGGAAATCAGTCATGCTGAGAAGGCTTTCAATATAAAGGAGTATTATTAACCTGGATAGATGACCAGCTGTGAATGTGTCTGTTTGTATTCATGTGTTGGACCTCAGTTTCCATCCCGTTTGAGGTAGGGTCTCTTGTTTGCTGTTGTATATTCTAGGATAGCTGGCCTGTGGGCTTCTGAAAATTCCTCTGTCTCTGCCTCCTATATTGTCTGAAGCACACTGTGTTTGCAAATCCATCCTGTCATGTCTGCGTTTTTGTGGGTTCCGAGAATCTGAACCCTGGTCAGTATGCCCACGGAGCAAGCACTCTTGCCTGCCAAGCCATCTCCCCAGCTTTGTTTTTTAAAACTGTAATGTTGTTGTTTGTTTTCTCACTTTTGTGAATTGGGCTAAGGTTCCTGAGTTCAGGAAGGACTGTGTTTTCCTGTCCTTTGAGATAGTAAGAAATAGCAGAGAAAGCATATTTATCATGCATTATCATCTCAGGTAGGAGATTAGATGCAAAACAAAATGCATTCTTATACCATTGCTCGTTATTGTGAATACCCTTGAACCTTTTAAAATTCAGAGTTTAAGGGAATTCTCTTTCCCCAGGGCTCAAGGTAAATTTGCCATCTGCTTATTTTTAAAATATGTTGCAAAGAAATTTTCTTATAGTAGTTGTTTGGTTGGAAATAATAGTGATGGATAACACCATTGATGACACAGCATCATCATGAATGCAACACTACTTCATTGTCAAGGCAACAACACTAAGTCAAGAGTTTTCTTCTTTTTGCCCAGCAGTACTTGGTGTTGAATCTGGGAGCACACAAAGACAGACAGACAGACAGACAGACAGACACACACACACACACACACACACACACACAAGGCAAACAACCTACCTACCTACCTACCTCTGACCTACAGCCTCAGCCCTAAAAGCACTTCTCTCAAACCTCCTAACACAATGTGCTACCAGGCTTTGGTCTTCAAACAATAAAATTATATTTATTCCCAAGAGCCCAAGGCATTTTTTTAAACCATTTTAATGTTTAGTGATTGTTTTTATTTCCTTCTGTTGCTGTGATAAAACCCTGACAAAAAGCAACTCAATGGAGAATGGGTTTATTAGAGCTCACAGTTCCAGGTTATAGGCCACTATTTTGGAGGGAAGTAGAGGCAGAAACTTCATAGTGCTGGGCACATCATATCTGTGGGCAAGGGCCAAGAGAAATGAATCCATGTGTGTTTCCTTGATTGCCTGCTTGTGCTCAGCTTAATCCCCCTACTCTTATACAGTTCAGTGCCCCGGGCCTAGGGAATGTTACTGACCACAGTGGGCTATGTCTTCCTGTATAAGTTACCTTCATTAAGAGAATTCCCACAGACATACCAAAGGCCAATCCAGTGTTAATAACCCCACACTGAGACTCTCTACTTCCAGATGATTCTAGGTTGTGTCAAGCTGACAATTAAAACTAAGGATCACTGGTAATCGTAATCGAAAGATTGTTCCCATATATGTTTTTTATATACCTCAAATCCCTTTATGTCACAAACCACTTAGCACACCAGTAACTGCATATTCCTTTTTAGTATTGTTAAGATGGGCAAATGTACCAGCAGTGTTTCACCAAAATAAATCCTTTTCTCTCTATAGAACTTTAATTAAAGACTTGTGTCCCCACATCTGCCATCATTTGTAGGCCACATAAGCTCTAATTTTTCTGTGTAATTTAGACCAGCGGCCATGTTACTTGGTGCTTGAAATGGTTTTATGTGTTTCAATGAAGGGTAGGGAAGACCTCCCCTAGAAAGATTACCCTGGGTGTGCTCTGCTTGCTGTCAGCTTCCAGTTGTTCCTTCCTATGAGTGGACACTATTTTCTGAATAGCAATCTTAAAGAAAGACAGCCCCAGGCTCTAATTTAGCATTTCAAGACAAAAATAAGAATCATTAACAAAGTTAAGGGGATGACACACCTCCATGGGGCATGAGAGAGAGATGGCCATTTTAATGCATGTGTGTTAATATAAATGATACAATTCTCTTCCCCCAAGTGTCACCTCTTCTGAAGGAAATCACATCTGCTAATAAAAAATCATCAAATACCATCCCATTAAGATGGAGTTGTAGAGATGAAATAGCATAAAATACTACCATAATTACACAAATGGTTATCATCTTATTAAGTCCTGCAAAATGTAATAATTTCAGCATCCTTAATTGAATGATTCCATTCTAAATGCTGTTTTGATGCAAATAAGCAGCCTGCACATTTGCCTTCCTTTTGCTAAGTTTTTAAAGACATGAAATATCCATAGATACTGGCTCACTCATTTTCCATCCCAGAATCCTGGTCTTTTGGGTATCTTCTCCCTCCATCTGCCTCCCCCTCCCCGTTCCTCACACTTTCATGGCAAGTCATTCTTCCTAGCCCTTGAGTTAATTTTGGTATATATATATAAAAAAAAAAAATGCTGTTTACTTCAGAGGCCAGTAGGGTTAGAGTCATTCAGGGAGGAAGGATGTACAGAATTACAGATGGGGAGTTCTCCAAATACAGAGTTCAATTGTGAAATCACATGTGTCTATCTGTCGTAGTGGGTTGTAGTCTCACTTTTGCCCCTTATGACTTTTGCAAACTCATTTTTCCCTGCACTTCTGATAGATGGAGTTAGTCATGATGAAGGCAGTGACAGCTAATGTCCCCATACCACATGCTGATATCTAAAGCACCTCTTGATCCCCACAATGGACATGGGTTAAAGATACATCATTAGAAGATGAAGATGCTAACACTTGGGACCTGAAAGGTAGCTCAGTCAGTAACTTGCCCAAAGACCCGAGTTTAATTCCTCCAACCCACATAAAATACCAGACATGGTAGCATACACCTGTAATCCCAACACTGGGAAGATAGAGATAGCTGGCTGGCCAGACTAGCTTAGTCAGTGAACTCCAGGACAGTGAGAAACCATGTTGTAAAATTGAAAAGGTGACCAGCACCAGTGGAAGGGCACCTGAACTCCTGAGGTTGACCTCTGTCCTCAACACACTTACCTCACTCGTGCTTCCACACATAAGTGTACATGCATCCACATGTATGTGCACACATGCACGCACACACACTAACACTAACTCTAACACTAACACTAACACTAACACTAACACTAACATTAACACTGTTACAAAGAAGAAACTCTCATTGAAACCAGAAACATTGTCCACAGTTGTTAGTCAGAAGCCTACCTTGCACTATCTCTGGCAAATTCCCGTCTTGACCTAGAGTTTTCTCACCTCCCTGGGATGTTCCCACGTTCCACCTGCTGCATGGTCCAGAGTGAAAATTAATTTAAACCAAAGCCTAGGAAAATATAATTAGGAAAAGAATATGATGCCAAAATAAAGTATGATTTCCCTGATTTCCATACACAAATAGTTTTAAGTAATATATCCTCACTTTGCATTGAAATCTGTTTGTGTAGAAGAGTAGAAGAGTAGGTCCTTCTCTGATACTGCCCTTTCCTCAGCTTGTACTTCAACAAGACCCCTCAGGTCCATAACTGCTGCCAATACTCCTTGGCAGATGCCCTTTATAGATCAGTAAGCCTTGGATGAATCTGGAAGCTATGTGTAGCATAGTCATAAAGTGTAAATAATTGTTTTTATCCCATTAACTGTTGAAAACTAGGAGGTAAGAAGGAGAGAGCTAAATTTAGCCCCCAGGTCAGCATGCAGACAGATGACTTTCTATAGCATTCGAAGTAAGACAACGGCTGTATCATATTCAGCCCGAGCCCCTGGGCAGATCCCCCAGCAGCATTGCACCATTCCTGTTGTTGTGACCAGCTGTAACACAGTTTATAGGAGCTGCTGTAGGGGTTGGCATTTCATTGAGGACTTTGGCTTGTCTTGGTATTGAGACCATGTCCACCCAGATGTAATGCTGTAGAAATCTGAGAACCATGACGATCCCTATAAATGGATACCAGCCTATAGTCAGGCTTTCCGAGTTCAAACCTCAGCTCCTCCATTTTGATAATGATGTGTCATCCCTGCCATTTCAGGAGTGTTGGGGGCAGCACTATTCCCTAGCATCAGGTCAATCATGGCAGCCCTTGTGTAAGCCACTACACAGCTCCTAGCACAGACGGTGCAGGTGTTGGCTGGTTTTGTTTATTTGTGTGTTATGGGAAGGAGGGGCCACATGCATCCATGTGTGTGCATGCTATAAAGGCTAGAGGTCAACCTTAGTAGTCCCTCCTTAGGGACTTTGCATTGTTTTTTAGACAAGATCTTTGACTGGGTGGTTGGTCAGCGAGCCCCCAGTGATCTGCCTGTTTTATTTCCTCAGTGATGGAATTATAAGAATTTAAAACCCCATACCAGCACACATGGACTTTTTACATGGGTGCTGAGGGGATCAAACCCAAGCCCTCATGCTTTTAAGTCAAGCACCTTACTGAGTTATCCAGCTCCCCAAACCAGTCAGCTCATCAGTGCCCATGGTGCCCCACCGTTACAAAGCTGGTGTTTCAGTATTCCTCCCACTGGCATGACGTAAGACAAATATGCTGAGCTTAAGGAAGGTCCCAGACCTCAGAATCCCTATTGATAAAATACCAAGACTCGATGGGACTCTCTCCATGATGGCCTTGCCATCTGAAGCTGGAGTATTCCAGCTTAAAGGGACAAAGAACTTTTTGGTTTTCTTTGGGACAGGGTCACCTATAGCTCAGGCTGGGCTCAGGATTCATTATGTAGCCGAGGATGACCTTGAACTTTCATGGTCATGTCTTATGAGGGCTAGGATTTTTATGAATCTGCCGTCAGGCCTGGTCTATGTGAAGCTAGGGGTTGAACTCAGGGCTTCATGCATGCTAGACAAGCCTTCTATCAACTAATCGACATCCCCAGATAGAAGGAAATGTTTTTAATATGACATTTGCAAATGTGTCTTGCCAATCTAGTTTACTGAGCACACAACAGTCTCCTCATTCCATTGTGGAAGGAATGAAGAAAAAAAAAAGACACTTTCTTAGCGAGAGTTATATTCTAGGAAAGAGTCACGAAACCTAAATACAATTCAAGTGTAGTCCCTTATTCTTATTTAAATAACTTATAGCAAAAGTCTGTGTCTCAGGAAGAGTTATGGTTCCTTAGGCTTTAATGTTTCCTAATACCCTGGTGTGAATGACTCTATTATAAAGTTTTAAAACCAAAGCAGTTAATCTTGAAATCACACATAGAACCAGGGACCCTGTGAGTCCTGCAGTTCAAAGCTGGGGTTGTAATTCTGGAAATGGGCTCTCTTAATTAAAACCTGTAATGAAGTCAGATAATGAAGGCAGACTGGAATAAAGTACACACACACACACACACACACACACACACACATTCATATTCCCATGCAGGTGTATACAGTCAGCACACTTATTACAGAGCGAGCCATTATTGTGAAGATTACAAAAGATCACTGTAGAGTAATGAATAAGAACTTCTAGTATCTTCTTGCTGCAGGGGCCAGAGGTTGATGAAGATGTACGGGAAGATGAAGAAGATAGAGTTGCTGACGCTACGGTCCAGAGCCATGTGATAGGTAAACATCCATGTGTTGCTTGATTGTCTCTCACTTTGATGCCTTCTCCTGGTGCATTTCTAGAGGTCTGGTCTAATTCGGCCCATGACTGCAATAGTTCTCAACCTGTGGGTCGCAACCCCTTCAGGGTTAGAGTGACCCACTCACAGGGGTTACCTAAGTCCATCAGAAAACAACAAATATCTACATTATGATTCATAAAAGTAGCAAAATTACAGTTGTAAGGTAGCAATGAAATACTTTTAAGGTTTGGGGGTCACCACAACCTGAGGAACTGTATTAAAAGGACTGCAGCATTGGGAAGGTTGAGAACCACTGCTCTATGAGATACCTCATAGAGGTGGTACTTTTTCCTCAGAGAGGTTAAATGTTATATTAGTGTCTTTTCCTGTTGCTGTGACATAATGCCTGATAAAAGCAACTTCAGGGAGGAAGGGTTTATTCTGGCTCACAGGTCAAGGGCACAGTCCATCATGGTGGGGAAGGCACGGCAGCAGGAGTGTGAGTCAGATGCTCATGTGACATCCATGGTCAGGAAGCAGAGAGATGAATGCTGGTATTCATCTCACTGTCTCCATTGTATTCAGTCTGGGACTCCACCATAGTATGGTGCCGCCCATTTAAGGTAGGTCCTGTCACCTTAGTTAACCTACTCTAGATAATCTCTTATGCAGATGCCCAGAGCCTAGTCTGATCCAGATGACATGCTCAGAAGCTTGTTTCTGTGGTGATGCTAGATCCTGTCAGGGTGATAGTATAAACCTTCACACATGCTAATGTAAAACAAGTAGATTGGGCCTGGGCCTGGGTCTGGGGCTAGCATAATTAATGAATCCTTGCTTGGCATTGACAAGGTCCAGGGTTTGATGCCAAGTACCACAAAAGGAAAGCAAGCAGAAACAGGAAGACACACTGTTTCTGGGGTCTCGGAACCACACTGTGGTGAAAACATGGGTGTTTGCAAAGGAGGACAGTGTGAGCTGAAGAGGAGTGTGTGCTTCTGTTATATAAATGGAGGTTTGGGTAACTAATGTGGTTTTTTTTTCCCTAAGGAGAAAATCAGTTCTTAAAATATCCCTTTATAGAATGATCTCAAGAAGCAACGAATGCAGGAGTCTATTGTTTAAAAACAGGGTGGTGGCTTTCTAAAATGGAACAATTAAGTATATTGGACACTCCACATATAGAACAACTGTCTTAGTTTCTTGCCTGCTACTATAATAAAATATTCTGACATTTTATCATAATCGCGACATAAGAGGGAAAAGGTTTATTTATAGAGCTCACAGTTCAGAGGCACAGTCCATCATTGTGGGGGAGTCCCAGCAGCAGCACCTGAAAGCAGTTGGTCATGTTATATCCCAAGGTGAGCATAATGAGTGTGTGTGTGTTCCCCAGCTCCACTTCTCCATTTATACAGTGTAGGAATGCCCACAGAATGGTCCAGCCCACAAATAAGATGGATCTTTCTACATCAAGTAGAGTAATCAATATACTCCTCAATGGGTATAACCAGAGAATAGTCTTGCCAGATGATTTTGTCAAGTTAGCCAGGCGGTGGTGGCGCACGCCTTTAATCCCAGCACTTGGGAGGCAGAGACAGGCGGATTTCTGAGTTCGAGGCCAGCCTGGTCTACAGAGTGAGTTCCAGGACAGCCAGGACTACACAGAGAAACCCTGTCTCGAAAAAAACAAAAAAACAAAAAACAAACAAACAAAATTAACACTAACAATTATAAGAAACAAATAAAGTAAGTAAATTCACTTTCCAAAGCCTTCAACCCAGTTTTCTTTTCATCATTTCTGTCGAAAGACCTAAATATAGATAGACCTGAATTTACTTCAACTTGTTAGGTGTTTCTTTCTTAATAACGAAGAATATATAATTATTCAGAAAACCTGATTCTGCTGGCTGAGGTAAAAAGGAATCTGCAAGGACACAACAGTTAGCCTCCTGTTCCCAACCCCCTGAAAGCTCTACAACCCTAAAACCAGCCCAGTTATATTCCTTAAAGTTTTACATACCACCAAATATAAAAGAAAACATGTGCCCAGTGAAGTGGGATTCAAGTGCCCTGTTTCAGTCCCTGTTAGAAGACCATAATGGAGGAAATATCTGTGACTTTCCTCTTTGTGAGGAGACTGAAGAAGTAATTGATTTTCACATCCCCAGACTACCTTGGGCACTTGTAGCACTCACTGTTCTTCAGGAGACAGCAGTGCCCGTGAACATTCATGTACTGATTAGTCACCTTGACGCAACACAATGATGGAATGGATTACCCTAGGAGTAGCAGAATGGCCAATGTCTTAGCTTTTCTTTTTGCTTAACTAAAATACCCCAACAAAAGCAACTTAAGAGGCAAAGGATGTATCCTGGCTCAGGGTTTGAGGATACAGTCCATCATGGTGGTGAAGACACAGCAGCAAGGGATTGAGGCAGCTGATCCCACTGTATCTACCATCAAATGAAGGAGAGCAATGACTGTATGCATGCTAATGATCAGCTCCTCAGCTCCTTTCTTCTGTTTGTGCATCCAGGATCTCATGCCCAAAAGATAGTCCCACCCACAACTACATTGAGTCTCCCTACATCAGTTAACATACTCAAATAATCCTTCATAAGCATGCTTAGAAGCTTGGGCTCCCAGGTGATTCCAGATTCTATCAAGTTAACAATGAACACTAACACAGCTGAATATTAAGTCCTAAGATTCCCTTTGAGGGGGGACTGGTATCCAATAGCCTTTGTATGCATTGCTTTCACCAGGATGCCCTTAGCAGCCAACTCCCAGCTTTGAATGCCATATTTTTCCAGCATTCCCAGCCGTCTCAAGCAAACTATAATTTATTGTGTGTCTCGGAGTGTTGTTGTCCCCATTCAGCTTAATGAGACTGGCACACAATTATTATTCTTTTCATTTGTAATTAGGAATACAAAAGTCTTCACAAACAGCTAAATGAGTGTAGTCTGAATCGGATTATTATTCCAAGACATCCTTTTATTATGGCTGTCAGTGTGAAGGGATTTAATTGGTACCAGTTCAGCATAGTTAGCTAATGTGCAAGTTAAATATTGTTTAACAGCCTTCAAGCATGATAGTCTGTAAAGCCTGGCTGAGTCTCCTTTTTCCCATAATGAAGTTCTTGAACCTGTTAAAAAAAATAATCATAACAGGCAAAAGATTCAGTTCTATGACAGAGCACATGCCAAATGCGCTCAAGGCTCTAGGTTCAATCCCCATCATTACAAAATTGAGATTAAGCTCAGAAGGACTGCGAGTGTAGTTCAGTTGGGAAGAGTGGTTGCCCAGTGGACAGAAAACATTGTCTTCCATCTCTACCACTGAATAAACCAAGCACAGTTCTGTACTCAAGCTTTTTTTTTTTTTTGCTATGCAGTGAGTTTAAGGCCAGTTTGGGTTACATGAGACCCAAGTCTCAAAATAAAGTAACAACAACAATAAAAACAAAAGCAAAAAACAGGAAAAAGAAGCAGTAACAACACAAACACACATGCACACACATATGTGTGTGCACACAAGTAATGTTACACGCTGCCTCTCTTCTTGGATTTCTTATTTTCTATAGTAGACAGCTTTATTATTTGAGATTAGATCAGGGTTTATTGTTGCTACCTTCTTGAATTTTATATCCCTGTGCCATCAACAATTCCATGGACGTCTCCTGCTTTCAAACCCCTTGCCTTGGGTTGCAAACTGAGTCCTGCCACTCTAGGGATCCAACTTCTGTTGAAACAGAAAGTATAGGGATCAGTAGAAGCTTCCCAGGTTCCCACTGTCTATCTAACACAGTGTCATGGGGAAATGAATCATACAGCCAACTATCACTGCAAAGGATGCTGGGAAAGTGCACACATTCCTTTCTAATCTCTGTCTTATGAAGTAGCAGAGGGAAAAGATTGATACTAACTCTGAGCCAGCCACCAGTAGGGACATTTTAAAGGTTCTCCCTGTCTGAGCCTTGATGAGAGTCACTAATGTTTGGTCTTTAATCTTTATCCCATCTCAGGGACTGAGAGTATATATTTTCTGTGCTGATCATCCTAAGCATAGTATTATCATATATTTCTCAATACTTTATAGCCATGCTATAATATTTTCAGTAACAGTACCTGAACAGTTTCTGTCTCTTCCAAACAAATATCAACAAACACCTTTTCAACAGAGAAAAACAGGCAATTTGACCTGAAGGTTTGTGTTTCTGTCTGTGACCTCAGGGTGATTGTGTTGGTTTAGTCAAAATGCCATGAGTTGAATAGGAAACAAATGCTGTTACCTGAACTGGGTCTAAATTGAAATGCAATATTTATAAATTAAGGGACTGAAGCAATAGCCCAATGCTTAAGAGCACATGCTGTTCTTACAGAGGACCCGAGTTCAACTCCCAGCACTCACACTGAACAACTCAGATCCACCTGAAAATCCCTGCAGTGGATCTGCCTTCTTCTTGCTTTTCTGAGTACTGCTCGTCCACAAGTATACACTCACATAGACATGCATACATAGGTATAAGTAAAAGTAAAATACCTATGTAGAAATTTGTGAATTGAGCAAAATAAAGGCATTTGATATTTTTCTTTAAAATTATCATAATAAATGTCAGACTTTCTGTTAATGAGCAACAAAAAACAATAGCCAGCCTAATTTAATAGAACTCTAGCATAAATGGTTTCTTTCCTACCTTTTAAACTATGACAGACTGATCCTATACACTAACCTAATTGTCTGCTAATGTTAAACACTCTCGAAGAATTGAAATGCCACTGTCTTATGTTGAAATTACCAACCAGTGAGATAGAGAGTTTAATTAACAAAGTTCTTGCTTTGCAAGCATGAGGACCTGGGTTTGCTCCCAGAACCCATGTGGAAAACAACTGGGTGTGGTAGTACATGCTTCTATCTCATCACACGGAAAGTAGGGTCGGGGCATGTAGATCTCTGGGCTCACTGAACAGCCAGTATAGCATACTTGGTGCCTTCCAGTCCAATGAAAAACTCTGTCTTTAAAAACAAGGCATATGTCACCTAGGAAATAAGAACAAAAGTTGAACTTTGATGTCCACACACATGTCCACAGATGAGTACCCATACTCACACCCTGACATGAACACACACAGGCACACAAGCATACACAAAGAAAGAACATATCAGCCAGTGATAAATATCAAAAAGAATTCCCACAGTTGCAAGATAGTTCAGTGGGTAGCACTTGCCACCAACCCTGTTAACTCAAATTCAATATCTGGGTCCCACAATAGAAGGAGAGAGCAGAGTCCCACAAGCTGTCCTTCGACACATGGGCTGTGGCACACCTGTTCATATACACATATATATGCAAATGACTAAATAAACAAACAAGTAAATAAATAAATGTAATAAGTAACTATGTATAATAAAAATGTTTTAAAATCCCTCAAGTAAAGACACAGGATTCAGAAATTCTTAAACAAATAAACAAAAAATGAAAACAAAACAAAGAACCCAAAGATATTTTGAAGATTTCTGAGGAAGAAGTCATATAGAATTTACTGGTACCCACAAAGCTATAAGATAGAGAAAGGATCTAATCTGTCAGTCTAATCAGCTGTCTAATAACCTCACACAAGTGCACACAACAGCATCCACCTCATTGGATGAAGGTTGCATGAGCTCCATCTAAGCTCTCCAACATCCCAAGTGTGCTTCTAGTCTCTTCTGTAGAGGCTTTCCAGTACCAGCAGGAAAAGACAGAGGATACAGTCTCACTCCTGCCATCTCTGGATGGCCATAGCACCTTCCTTAGAGCTTTTGCTTGTCATATTTCATTACATTTGCCACTTGACAATTCCATACGTCTACATGAGACATTCTGGTTGTTCTCACCCTCTCTCTTATCCCCTCATGCCCCTGGTCAATCCCCTCCTCTATCCTCATATCTTTCTGTTTTGTTCCCTCACCAACTGATTTAGATCAAGGCCTTCTGTGTAGCCAGAGGTTCGGAACTAGCCATTCTGACTGATGGGCTCTCTATTGGTCAGACAACTGAAGACAATGACTGTTCTTTCCCAGGTATTCATCAATATCCAATAGTCCAGCAGGGAGAAGAGCTCCTTAAGCCCCGCCCTGATCCATGGTTCCCTTGTGCAGGCTCCATGCAGGCAGCCACAGCTGCTGTGAGATTGTGTTAGCAATGGCTGTGTCATGTGCAGAAGACAACATTTCACAATTGTCTCCCTATTTTCCAACTCTTATGTTCTTTCCTTTCTCTCTTCCATCATTTTCCCTGAGCCTTAGAGGCATGGTATGAAGTTTCTAATGAGAGAGTTTTCCTTGCTATCCCAAGAGCTGCTATTGCCCTCAAGGGGTCCCTGTAGCCCAATATGTTACCTCCTCTTCCCTCCTTCTCCAGCCTGGGTTAGCTTACAGAGTAGGAAGTGATCAGAAGTCCCTTTGAGGGCCTTACCTCCATAAACCTGTACAATTTCAGTTTCCCAGAGTGTGATCCTCTTATTCCTCTCTTCTTCTGGACTTCAGATAGTATAGAATGATAAGCTATGTCATTGGAGAACTAGAGTAAGCAGGACTCTTCCATATCAGGTATTTGCGTTACACTCCAGTAAACGTTCATCTCTAGTTAAGAGCAGTTCCTGGGGGCTGTAGGTCTGAGGCCTTCAAAGTGCTTGTTTAGGCAAAAGACAGGGTGACAAAGAAAGAAAACTGTCAAGCCCACCTTACATAAGAAAGGGATATTTTTGCATGCACTTACTTCAGCCTTAAAACTTAGAAGTGAAACAAAACTATGTTGAGCCAAATAATAGTAAACTTGAGACAGGTTAGACATTTTACCTGTGACATAGACAGATAACTGTACCGTTATCATCCGTCCACACAGCACCTAACCTGGTCTGCAGCCCCATGCACAGTTCAGGGAAGGCAGAAAGGATAGAGGAGGCACAGGGTGGATGATACACACTGTGGAGGTAACTCTGTACTGTGTTCATACAAGAGAGAGTCAGTACAGCAGCGTCCTCACATGGCAGAGGAGAAAGGGCTTGGCTAAGTGCCAATGTTATTATAACTGGTTGTATTTTTTGATTATAAGAAGAAAGTAAGGTCCATTCCATAGGCTCTTCCAATGACTTCGCTTGAATCAAGAGCAAGAAGCAGGACAATGGCACTTGTCAAATAATATCAAACCCCAGATAGAACATACTTAACCATAGTTGTCCAGAGTGGATCTTACCATCTGGATTTTGCAGATCACATTTTGTGTTAACTCCAAGACTGTATTTCTCTAACCAGAAATACAGGAAGTAACTAAGAATTACGTTTCAGGGGTTTGAACAAGAGTAGAAAATTCTTTGTATATGTGTATGTATATGAGATAATATGTATATATTGTATATTTGTTTGCATAACTGTGTGCAATCACATGTGCATAGATAAACATGCGTGTAGAGTCCTCAAGCATTCCTGCATCTGCATACATGTGCATATAACAACACCCACTCATACATCCATGTATACATCTGCTCCCTGCCAACCTACACACACTAAATAAACTAAAAGGATTTCAGGTTAAGGCCACCAGAATTCCTAGCAGTGTATATATTAAGTCTACAGTGTTGTCTGCTGAATCCAAGAGGTAATAGCTAGAACAAATCAGGTAAGAACGCTGGCAAAAGGCAGAGGTAAAATTGAGTTACTAATGACATGTGACTGAGAAAAGAGATAGAAACAGGGATTCTTTTGGCTTGAACAATAGATGTGCATCAGAAATAAAAATTGAGAATTTTCAGAAAATCCATTGTAATGCAGAGCTGACATGGGAGCCTTTGAAAATATGCTGGAGCACATCTTTTAAAAATCAATTTATTGCAGACACTTCTCCACATGACTCCATATAGATCTACCTTGTTGGGTTTTGTTATTATTGTTGTTGGTTTTTATGTCATACTTTATGGAGACCAAGTCTTATGTAACTCTGACTGGCCTCAAACTCTTCGTGTAACCAGTGAGGTGAAGCTTGAAGTCTGGGTCCTTCTTGTCCCTGCCTACTGAGTTCTGGAATTGCAGGCGTGTACTACTACATCCGGTCTGTGTATGCTGCATACATGGTGCCTGGGATAGAATCCAACCACGGCTTCATGAATACTAAGCAAGCACTGCACTCTGTCCACTGATCTACAGCCTCAGCTACCTTATTACTTTAATAATAGCAGCATAATGCTTCCAATTATTGCTCTGATCACACCAGTGTGTTATTTATTTTCTGTTAGTAGTTATCTAGACACTTTCAAACTACAGTGGGCCTTCTTTTCACATAGGTGATATTAAATGTTTAAAAATATTTTAAAATATTTTTTACTCTTCAATTTTTTCATATATTTATGCTATGTACCTCGATCACATCCACCAACCATATTCTCCCTCCAACTCTCCCTAGTTTTCCCCACCCCATCTCCCTAATGCTCCCCACCCCAGCTCCCTTGTGCTCCCCACCCCAGCTCCCTAGTGCTCCCCACCCCAGCTCCCTTGTGCTCCCCACTCCAGCTCCCTTGTGCTCCCCACCCCAGCTCCCTTGTGCTCCCCACCCCAACTCCCTTGTGCTCCCCACCCCAACTCCCTTGTGCTCCCTACCCCAGCTTCGTAGTGCTCCCCATCCCAACTCCCTAGTGCTTCCCACTCTAACTCCATCCAACTTTCTGTCCTCGTTTTATTGTTATTAACAATCCACTGGATACTTTTTTAATAATTCATAGACATGAACCCAGACCTTAGTGCTTTTAAACAAAAAATCATGTTTTGAAAATGGATAATGCCCCCCAAAATAACTTATCAATGTCAGTCTTAATTTCTTTCATCAGCCCGAGGTAGAATGGGAGACTCGTGGTTTACCCATCACCTTATCTCTGGCGCAGTGTCAGCTTCACTCATTTTGCCCAGGATCAGATAAAGGATGCTTGCTTTATCTTTGCTCTGCCACCCTGGTGCAGCTAAAAGCTTTTCAAGAAGGGGGAGGGGCAGAATGAGCTGAGAGGTTAACAGGTTATGAAGCATTGTCCCAGCCAAGCCAGAAGCACTGAATCAATTTCCAATATGTTCCTCACAGAGCTAAAGTCCTATGCTCAGGAGATGTTATTGTTTGATTATAAAAGCAGGTGGAATTTGAAGAGAGACTTTCATGCCACCTTGATAAACAGTCTCTGCCTGTAACTCGATTGTGTCAACTCCCAGACGGAGGCGAATTATGCTTTCGGGTGACTCTCTGCCTATCTGAAACCTTGCGTTGAGCTCCTTCCTCAAGAGCTCACTGGGAAGAAACTCAGCCAGACTGTGCAAGAACTTATTTAGAGTCGTCTCAGCCACCCCATTTCCAAATGAACAAGTTGTAGTTTAGACCTATGTCATTTCTCTGGGTGTTAACCCAGTCCTCAAAATGTCCCCTATGTTAAAAGCAGGTACCAGTTTAAATCAGGTATTAACAACACTCCTTTTTCTATGTGATATTTGTTTTAATTTAAAACAAAAGCAAAAACCACGACTTTGGGGGGCTGGTGACATGGATGGTTCAGTGCTTCAGAGTGTGTGCATTCTCAGAGAATGCAAGTTCTGTTCCCTACCCTGTTTTTATGTGACTAAGAACCACTTCACATTTCAGAGACCAACTCTCTCTTCTAGACTCTGCCAGCACCTGCACTTATGTGCATGTGCTCTCTCTCTCTCTCTCTCTCTCTCTCTCTCTCTCTCTCTCTCTCTCTCTCAAACACACACACACACACACACCAATTTTAAAATGATAATAAAAACACTTCTCAAGACCAGGAAGATGGCTCAGTAAATAAGATGCATGTCATGTAAACCCAAGGAGCTGAGTTCAGATCTACATATATCATGTAAAAAGCCAGGTATGGTGTTTGTACCTCCGATGCTGGGTTTTTGGTGAGTGTGTAGAGAAAGTTTGCTCCGAAGTGCTTACTGGCAAGACAGTCTAGCCAAAACCGTGATCGTTACATTCAGGGAGAGTCATTGTCTCAAAAAATAAGGGAGTAAGTAATAAAGAAAGTCAACCTCCACACGCAGCCTCACAGCTGAGCCCACCTGGACACAGTTACAATGACGCACATGATATATATACACAAAGACTTCACTTCTCAGATACAGTGCTATAATTTATTCATATTTTTGCCTTTAAATTAGCATATGTATTAGTCACTTAGCACTGTGTCAAGATTCCCGAAAGGATAAAGCATAAGGGAGGAGGGCGTATTTTGGCTTACAGTTTAAGGGAATACAGTCCATCATGCCTGCTCAGCACTGTAGCTGGTGGGTAGTGTCCGCAGCTGCCTATAACATTATACCAACCAAGAAGCAGAAAAGGTCAAGCCAGAGCTTGATGGGTTATCACTCACAAGGTCCAACCCTAAGCCACACTTCCTCTCAACCTCTCAAAACTGTGCTACCAGCTGGGGACCACATATTAAACACATAAGCCTATGGGGACATTTCATACTGAACCAATACAACGTGTATTCATTGAACAAGTCAATAGAGTTCGTCCAGTACTTTTCATACTTCAATAATATTCTCTTTTCTGATTACTTTTGTACTCTTTTCTCTTCCCACTGACCTTTTTTTCCCCTAAATAATCTAGATTCCATGTATCTGAGTCTGGTTTATTTTATTTAACACAATAGATTCTGTTATATTTCCTCGCAAATGACATACCTCCATCCTTATTTATTACTGAATAAATTATATTTGTGTCTGTTTAGACATATGTTGCATGTTTATCCATTCATCTCAAACAGAAGGTGAGATTAATATTATGTTAGTTAATTTACATGTTGCTGAGACATAACACCTGACAACAACTTAAAGAAGAAGAAAGGGCTTACCGCGTATTGGAGTTTGTGTGCAAACTCTATTATGGTGGGGAGTCATGGCAGCAGGAGCGTGAGGCAGCTGGTCACATGGCATCCACAGTCAGGAAGCAGAGAGAGATGGATGACCAAGGCTGATGCTCAGCTTGCTTCCTTCATTCCATGCAGTCCGGGATCCCAGCCTTGAAAGAGCAATACATACACTCAAAGTGGATCTTCCTATCCTAATTAACCAGCTCTAGAAGCTTTCTCACAGACAGGCCCAGAGGTCTGTTTCCATTGAGATTCTCTGTCTCATGGACTTGACAGTCAAGGCTAATCACACATACTATGGTCATTGTGAATAGCACCACAGTGAGCATGGCCTTGCAGGCCTGGCTGCCACGTAGCTACATGCTCACTTAGCAAAAATAAGGAGGCAAGTGGGAAAGAGGAAGCCATGAACGATAGTGAGGTCAAAGAGTCAAAGTATGGATTTTATGGTGTGATATGAAACATTTCACATCTCTATCTTAGACCCATCAGCCATAAAGAGGAAGACTATTCTAGAAAACCTGTATTGTTTGTCTGGCTAAACATACTGAGTCTTCCCAAGGAACTTGGGTTGCCATCTAAGCTTTAAAATATCCATTAGTGTCCAAGTTTAGTTCATTCTTCTTCGCATGAATCTACAGGAAGATGGTACTTCAGTAACAAGGTCTGAGGATATTTTTTAAAAGCTTACAAAGCTTGTATCCCTGTTTCCTGGTAGCTTAGGCTTTGCCTGAACAGTAGTGTTAGCTCTGCTCCCTGGCTAAGGGCTTTGCACATTGGGAAAGTGCATCCACTGGTTTGCAGTCTCAGCTCTCTTGCCATTAGGAGACCTAGGTTCCAGTCCCTCCTTGCTGTCTACATTATGTCATCTACCCTGTGCTGTGACTTTCAGTAAATCCCCAGCTCTTCCAGAACCTCTATCTCCCTCATCTCCCAAATGGAGAATGGAGTAACTGTGTAAGTACTGCTGAAAACATCCCAGGTACTAGCAGAGCCCAACCGTGGGTCTTTGCTGGTGTACTTATTGTCACTAAAGATTATTTAGTGCCTAGGTGGCTGTGGGTCCCATATTTCTGCTTGATGAAGGCAGTCCATGAAGAAGTGTTATCGTCTGGCTTATATATCACAGCAAGGTGGCCACCGCATCTATGTAGAAGACTAGACCATCTTAAGAATGGAAAGGGTTTGTCATGGACATTTCTGGCCATAAGCCTTACATGTCAGGAAGAAGGCCTGGGTACCACATTTACTGAATAGATGATGAAATGACTGAGTCACCTGAATCCAATGCACCACATCTTACTCAGCGCCATTCCCATCTTCCCCTTCATACTCTCCCCCCTAGGCTGTCCCATGCCATGCTGCTTCACACCTTTGTGGACTTGCAGTTGGCAAGGAGACAGTGATGGAGAGCATTATACCTTCTCCACAGGTAGGAGTGAGTCACCTTCATTCTCTGGTGCTCAGACCACAAGGCTCAGCCATAAACCAATTTCAGTTCAGTTACTAAATATTTATTAGGCTTTGACTCATCCCAGGCAATTGTGCTGAGCTCTCCAGGGATATGAAAATGGAGTCTGGGTTTGCTGAGCTTCTCTGATCTGATTCTGAACCAAGATCCTTATTTACATCTCTTTCCCCCCTTAAATTTAGCGGGAGATTGAATCACTCGATCTTTTGCCTCAATATTGGACTGCAAGGAAAGGTCAGTTTCCATGGATGGTTTGGAACTTAGAGGTTGTCCACTCCTCCCCTTAGGCATTGCCACAAAGGCTTTACTGCTGTGAAGAGGCCTGTCATTGTAAATGATCAAGAAATCACCTTGCTTTGTAGTTCCTCAATAATGTGAACTTATTCTCCCTGACATCCTGGAAAAGACAAGTAATTTCTTTTAAACAGATGGCATGTGGAGCCAGTGTTTAAATGTCATCTCCGACACTGTTTACCGCCCTACTTAGTCAGGGAGATATTTGCATGTTGGATTCTCTTGAGTGCTGAGTATGTGATGTGAGAGAGAGGAGAAGCTTATCTGGGTGTTACTTCCTAATAAAACCTCTTTGGGCCAGGGGAGAAAGCTCGGTCTAAAAACTGCTTGCTGTACAAGACATAAGTGTCCCTGAACCCCATATAAAGAAAGACAGACATGGTACCAAATGTTTATAATCCCAATGCTGGAGGGGTGGAGACAGGGCATGTTAGTCTACAGGAGATGTTCCAGACCTGGGAGAGACCCTGTCTCAAAAAATCAAGACTGTTGATATCCAAGGCATGACCCAAGGAGATACACACACAGAGAGAGACACACACACAGGCCTCTACATAAACACAAAAATGCATATGCAGCTGCACACACATGAACACACATACACGCACATGCACACATACAACACACACATGCACACACATACACACACAAACACACTGAGAGAGAGGGACGGAGAAACGGGGTATCACAGTTAACTGTGGTCTTGACAGATGATATAACTGACATTTTCACTTTTCTTTTTAGTGACAGCTAAACAATATGCACTATTTTTTCACCTTAACAAGATAACTACATGAATTGTCCTTTAAATGATTTATTTTTTATTTTTCGTATGCACCCGTATGGGTGTCCGTGCTTATGAGTATAGGTGCCCTGGAAGGCCAGAGGAGAGGTTGCATCATCTGGAGCTGAAGTTACAGGTGGTTGTGATCTGTCAGATGCAAGTGCTAGGAACTGAACTTGGGTCTTCTTCAAAACCAGTATACAATCTTAACTACTGACCCATCTGTCCAGGCCAGGATGGCTTTCTTTTTAAGGTTTTTTTTTTTTTATGTTTAACTATATGTATACTGAGCCACCTCTGCAGCCCCAGTAGGCTAACTTTGCTTAATTCTTCACAGTGTTTTCCAGGATTATAATGAGATTTGCAGCAGTCTGGTTTAGTTTCCCAGTAGACTCTGTGACAAGGATTCAAGGTCAAGTAAATTATCAAGAAGTGCAGGAAAGAGCAATAAGGGACATCCGGCAGGGAAGGGAAGCCACACAGTAAAAGACATGCTGTCACACCTGCTATTCCCAGAATGAGCTATATAATTTGCACAACTTCGTACGTAACGAAATGCATGTCCTCTTGTTCAAAAGTTATTAGAGGGCCAGCGAGATGGCTCAGCAGGTAGAAGTGCTTGCTGCAAAACCCTGACAATCTGAATTCAGTCTCTCCCTGGATCCCGCTCTAGAAGAAAACTGACTCCAGGAAGTTATCTTTTGACCTCTACACATGTGCCATGGCGTGTGCACACCTATGCACCCCAATACATACTGTATATACATGTATAAACATGCATAATGATAAATAAAATAAAAATGTTAAGGTTACTAAGAATTTTAACAGCTAGAGAGATGGTTCTGCTGGTACAATGCTTGGCTTGCAATCCACAGAACCCACATGTAGACAGTAAAAATGAAGACCCATGCACCCGTGGCCCCGGAGCTGACAAAGCAAAGAGAAGAGGATCACTGAGCTAAATGACCAGTGAGCCTAGCCTCCTTGGGAGAGAGACACTGTCCCAAATAATAATAATAATAATAATAATAATAATAATAATAATAATAATAATAATAATAATAATAAAGAGGTGAACAATGTCAGAAAAAAAATGATAGTCAGAAATTGTCCTCTGGCCTTCACACATACATATGCATGCACATATACCTATAAACGCATAGACACAAGCAGACATTTAAGATAGTAACAGTAGCAGACAAATCTCACACATATCATTAGCCACGGCTCTTATCTTACCTGACAGCTCAGCCGGTAAGGAAGTCTGGCATATAAGTCTTAGTGTTCTTCCTCCTAAGGAGTTATCACCACCCACCACCACTGTAAATGCAGGGTGGCTTCTGTCCAAGAATCCAGAGCAATGTGGTTACGTTGGACACGCTCGAGTACTGGGGTTCAAGGAAAGTAGCCTTCAATACCTAATAGGCTACCAAACACCAAGCTTTGGTTACTCATCTACTTGTATCCAAGGCAGGGTCAAATGTCTCTAAATGTGTACCAGAATTTAGTAGACAGACCTGGCAGTCCTGCAGTGGCCAGTCACAGTGGTCAGCTTAATGAGCTGTAGAATCATTTAAGATACAGGTGTCTGAACTTGGCTGGGGAGGGGAGGTTGTCTTCATTGCACTAATTGAAGTGGAAGTCCACTGTGGGTGGCACATTTTCCCTGGGCTGGTATCCTGGAGTCAGTGAACACAGCAATCATTGGTTTTCTGCTTCCTGATCGAGGGTGTGATGTGACCAGCTGCTTCAGGCTCCTGCTGCCTTAACTTAACAGCCATGACAGACCTTGACCCTGATCCATGATCCAGAGTAAAACTTTTCCCCTTAAGTTCCTTTGGTGAGAGTGTTCTTGTCAAGCAACAAGAAAAGAAACTAAGACAAGTCCCATCCAGGAAAACACTCACCTCTGGTCTTTTGATATCTGCCTGCTTCTTAGCCAGCTCCCAAGACACCTGTCATTTCTACATGTAGAAAGTCAAACATACACAGGAAAATAAAGAACAGAGGGAGCCGTGATCCTGTGTTCCCAAAAATCACAGGTATATTTGTTTGCAAATGTTATGACCCTAGAGGACTAGGTCCTTTCCTCATGAGCCTTGGTTGTCTATTGGGGAAACAGATCTAGAATTAGTCTCAAGCTTTGTCTACAAGGTTTGAGTCCTCTATCTCAGAAACATTCAGAAAGCAGTTTGAAAGGTATTAACATTCCTAAATCATTGCAGTTTCTCCTAAAGCTTGGGAAAGGGATCTGGGGGCAAAGTTTAGTTGAACTGTTTGCTGCACAAACGTCGGGGGTACAGGTTGGATCCCTAGAACCATCTAAAGAGGGAGGCATCAGAGTGTACACTTGTAATCCCAGTGTGGGGAGATGGAGACAAGTGGATTCTGGGTCTTATTGTAAACCAGCCTAGCTTACCTGCAACCTCTAGACCAATAAGAGACCCAGTCTAATACAAAGACAAGGTGAATGGTACCTGAAGAATGACACCAAAGGTTGACCACTGACCCACATGTACCCTTGCGTACATATGCATACTCACACACACACACACACAAACACACACACACACACACACACACACACACACACACACACACACACACAGTGAGTGGTGAGATTGACACGTTGCCTTCTGATGACTACATCCTCTATAATGTGCTTTTGTTCTTTGCACCAGGTGACGCCCCATCCTCTTTCCCCTCTTTCATTGTTTTTTTTGGGGGGGGTGTTTGTTTGTTTGTTTGTTTTAGTGAGCTCTCAACACTGGCTTCTTAATTGTTGCAGTGGTTTATTTTATGGATTTTATGTGTCAGAATGGAAAAGTCAGATTCTTGTTCAAGCATTGTTCTAGGTACTTCTACGTGGTGGAGGTGAAGTGAACTTTTGGATTGGTAAAGAGATAACGCAGGTTACTCTCCTTAATGTAGGCTTCAGGCAATCCATGAAACACCCAAGTAGAAGACAAAAGCACATCTTCCCATGCGAGAGGAAAGTTCTCCCACCTGCCCTGACCTCAAGCTGGGAGATTGCATTTTGTTGTTGTTGTTGTTTCTATTAGGGTCAAGGCAAAGAATTCACTTTCCTGGGGTCTTGAGTCTTCCCATCTTTGTTTGGAAGTGTACATTAGTCATCCTGGTCTCCAGCTGGCTGGCTTATCCTGCAGCTTCTAAGACTTATCAAACTGTATAATTATGACAGATAATTACCCCCCTCTCTCTGATGTGTCTTTCTGTCCCCTCTCTCCTCCGCCCATCTCTCTCTGTCTCTCTCTGTCTCTCTCTCTCTCTCTCGCTCTCTCTCTCTCTCACACACACACTCTGTTGGTTCTTTCTCAAAGGAATCTTGACTAACACAATTACACATAATTAGACATCATCAAGATAATTAGACTATCAGCTATAGGAAGTTGGAACATCACACGCTGCCCAGGTTTGTTCATCCAGGCAGAGGAGAAGCTAATAAACTGGACGGAGGTGGGGAGAGACTCCAGATGCCAGGATTCAGCTCATATCATCCCCGTGTATGGGAAATGGGAAGCAGGTGGTCCTGGTGACCCAGTTAGGGGTAGGATATGCATGCTATGGCTCACATGTGTGGGTCAGAAAAGGAACTCAGGTACTGGTCCTTGCTTTCTACCTCTGAGGCAGGATGCTCCAGGTCACTTGCGTCATGGGTATCTGTGGAGTCTCCTATTTCCATCTTCCATAGAAACCTGAGGGTCACAGACACACACTAAGCATCTGGTTTCTACTTGGGTTCTAGGGATCTGAACTCAGGTCCTCACACTTGTGCCACAAGTATTTTAACCACTGAACCATTTCCCAAGACTTAAAATCTTGCCTTGGTGTCTATAATCCATGGATGCCTCATGCTGGTACCTACTTGTCTCCATTTTCCTGCTCACTTCATCCTAAGGGAACCAAAGGCATCAAAGGCCCTGGATGTAGAGAGGATCTCAGTCCTGGAAAATCTCATGTCCACACACAACACAATTATTCATTATGAAGGAATGGATCCTTGTGAGAGAGAATTTGTGTGTTAAAGCAAGATGATGGCTTCAGCTGGCAATATCAAATATCCTGTTGGTCTCAAAGGGAGTTGCTTGACACGACAGGGCACTTCACAGAATTGTAGGTAAACTTGCCATGTGTGCAGTTACAGTGTTGTCCTGCTCTGGGAGAAGACTGGGATGCAAGGAGATTTGGTCTAACTGACTATTTTCTGGGGACTGAGAAGATGTGTTATTAATGTCATTAATACGTTTTCCTTGTAGCATAAGGACTGGCATTTAATTCTCAAAATTCCCTTGTGAAGTAACTGAACATGATAGGGCATTTATTATCCCAGTGCTAGGGAAGTGAGATAGTAGCATCCTTGGGGCTCACTGGCAAGCCAGCTGTCTTAGTCAGGGTTTCTATTCCTGCACAAAACATCATAAGCAAGAAGTGAGTTGGCAAGGAAAGGGTTTATTCAGCTTATACTTTCCACATTGCTTTACATCACCAAAGAAAGTTAGGACAGAAACTCAAGCAAGTCAGGAAGCGGGAGCTGATGCAGAGGCCATGGAGGGATGTTACTTACTGGCTTGCTTCCCTTGGCTTGCTCATCTTGCTTTCTTATAGAACCCAAAACTACCAGTCCAGGGATGGCACCACCCACAATGGGCCCTCTAACTCTTGATCACTAATTGAGAAATGCCTTACAGCCGGATCTCATGGAGGCATCTCCTCAAGGGAGGCTCCTTTCTCTGTGTTAATTCCAGCTAGTGTCAAGTTGACACACAAAACCAGCCAGTTCCCCAGCCTAGGCTATCTGGGTGGGAGGCTGCAGGCCAGGGATAGACCTTGTGTCATATACAAACAGGATGGTTAGTGCCTAAAGAAGAATGCCTGCTCTTGACCGCCATCCTCCATATGTTCACATGCACATGCTTGCACAGATGAGCTCATGCTAGCCCTCACACAAACACCCTCTTTATCATCCAGTCAGTGTATGCAAGATCCCACAGTAAGTGGAGCTTTGTGCTGAGTTTACCCCAGAAATGTGTATGTGTATGTGTGTGTGTGTGTGTGAGAGAGAGAGAGAGAGAGAGAGAGAGAGAGAGAGAGAGAGAGAGAGAGAGAGAGTTGTGTTGAATTTCATAATGAAATTGCCAGAATGGACAGTACACTGTGTGGCTAGCATAAGAAACTCTAATTGTTTAACATTCTCTATATGAGAAAGCAAGGTGTCTACTTTGCTAATGGCGCAGAAATCCTTGAATCCAGATATACTATGCATCTAGCCTGTGGCATGACCAGCTTATGTCATAGAAGCAGGCAGAGCATGACTAAACAATAGATCATGCCTATTAGCGAGTTTCTGTTTATAATGGCGATAAACTTGGATGCAGGGTGGCCTTCTGCAGACCTTTGCTAGAGAAGCTAAGAGGAATTCATCAAAAACAGATGGCATGGGCTTCGAGCCTCACAGAGCTGTCTCTGTCTCCCCCACAGTCAATCAGATCTAGCCACACAGACCTTCAGAGCTTCCGCTTGCTCCCTTCCTCTGAGGTATTAAGGACCCACGGAAGAACCACGTGGCCTCCTCATCCCACCCCTCCTCCCTCCTTTCCCAGGCCTGCTTGGGAATAGGAGGGTTGGGCTCTGTAAGTGTGCTGTGCGTTCACCGGGATTTTTCAGCACTATTTTCCTGGAGCTTTTGACTTCTGGTTTATTCCCAACTGTCAGCAATGCTAAGTTTTCCAGTTACTTCCCTCTTCCCAAGCAGTGCTGCTGATATATAGGATGAGGTGTTGTTTGAACATCCCAGTTACAGCTTCCTAACACAGCTGAACATTCCCTAGCTGCTGCTCCTCCCTGTCTCCTCTGTGCTCTTTCCCCATCCTCCTCTTCCTCTTCTCCTTCTCCTTCCTCTTCTTCCCCCTTCCCTTCCTCCTCCTCACTCTCATGGATCTTCTTTGTCTTAGTGACTCTATTGCTGTGATAAAAATTCCTTAACAAAACAGCAGCTCTCAATGAGAAGACCTTCTGATTCATACCTCTGGAGGAATACAGTCATTCTTGATGGGGAAGATACAACACAGGCAGGGACTGCATGGTGACAGGAGCAGAAACTTGTCTGGTCACATTGCATCCACATTTAGGAAGCAGATGGGCAACAGGAAGTGGGGCAGGCTATCAAAACTCAAAGCTTACCATTGTCTCACTAAGACATCTCCCTCTTAAAGGCTCCCAACCTTCCCAAACAGTACCTCCAGCTGACGTCTCAAGTGTGTCAGCAATCCCCATTTCACTAACAACTCACAACCATCTATTATTTCCCCTTTTCTTAACCCTCCTTCTTGATGTAGCAAGCCTCTCCTCATGCCAAACTGCTGCTCTCTGATGTGAAGGAACTGGTGATATCTTGTACACATCTTTCGTGTCTTGTCCCCGTGCGGTAGTTTCTCAAGAAGCAGTTGCACATTCTGTATTATTCAACATGCAGTGACATCACTGTCACCCTCTTGGAAGGCCATGTTATGAAAATAGCTGAGGATGCTATCAACACATATTCTTGATAACATCTTTCAATTTCTTAAATATTATCCTTGGATCAAAATGGTGCAGTTTCTCATCACATTTTCTGTCAAATCTGGTTTATTTTTCCTAAACAAAGAAGAAAGCCAAAAAAGGGGGGAAAAAAGGAAAGAAAGAAAAGTAAGTTGAAACTTCAAGGGCAGAATCCAAGGTGCTGAACTAATTTCTGAGCCTTCGTATCTTCGTATCTTCCATATGCCACCCCAGGCATTTTAAGGAATCAAAATAACGTGCTAGAAACAGAACTGAGCTTGAATCTGCTATACCTTAGGAGTGCAGCACTTATTAATTCAGGGAATCTGTTCCTCCAGCTCTATAGTTTGAGTCACATACTTCCCCAATTTAGACAACAATGTTGGAATGAGTCAGGGAGGGGCCTCATAGCACCTGCCCTTAACAAGTTTGTTTTTTGTTTTTTTGTTGTTGTTGTTGTTTGTTTTTGATATATCTGCAAAAGAGAAAAGCAGCACTACCTACCGTTTAACACTCTGTTGTGTGACCTTTCCCAGGGAGCCATGAAGAAAGGTACATTCCCCACAGAAAGAATACCAAGGATCAGCCAAAGAAGCAGGTCGCCATTGCCCTAGCTTAATGACCTGTGAGGTTATTGGGATCACTTAAAGGAATTACGTGTGCGCATATGTGTCTGCTTGGGAGTATGTGCGTGTGTGTGTTCACAGAGGCCAGACTGTTGGATCCCTTAGAACTACACTCGCAGATGATTCTCAGCTGCCTGAAGTGGTGCTGGCAACTGAGCCCAGGCCCTCCACAGAAACAGCAAATTCTGCAGGGCCATCTCTTCATCCCCAAATTATTTTTAAATTTATTAATTTAGGGTAAGGCTAGTAATCAATATATATTCCATATATGAAATTGTTAAATAACAAAATTAAAGTGTATATCTTGACAAATTCTAAACTCGTTTACATTTTTTGTGTCGCCTGTGTTCTTAATCTTCCTACGTTGTTATGACACAATATTTGAGCTTCTTTATCACTTTTGTTGTGTCCTGTTGTGTTTTCATGTTCATTCGAGTCTGTTTCCTCATTTTACCTTTAAATTGCAGAACGTATAGTCGCGTTCTGTTTCATTTCAAAGAATTTAGACTTTTCTCTATGTATCTTCTGTTCCTCTTTCTCTTACTTCTACAGTTTTCATAAAATATAGTTTATACGGTTTCGACAAACCTTTAGTTTGCTGAAGCATCTTTTATAACAGTGAACATGACCTACCTTAATGAATCTCTATGTGAAAAGAGCATAGATAATGCCCCTGGTAAAATGGAATTCAAATGCTGCTTCCTGTTCTGCTCACCCATCCCTCGTTCATGTCTCCATCCATTCTACACCTCAGAGCAGTCTTCTCCTTGTTTCAGGGTTAGCTCATGTCAGTGGCTCAACAATGTTGCGTCATACATTTTAGAGTTCTAGGCTGTCAACATTCCTAGGATAAACAGGTCTACTCAAGTGAGAAATAATATCCTTATAACATGTGGTCTTCATCCCCGGAAGCATTTCTTTGGGAAGCTTACATGTTCTGACGTTAGTGTGGTACCTCCAGCTTTCTTCTGACTAATTCTTACATGTTACTGTTATTTTACTTCGCATGTATCTGTTATATGTAAATTGGACTTCTCTTAGTCTTTCCTGTTTAGTTTTTAGGTTTATTGATGTATTTATTCAATCAATCATTCATTTTTGTGTTTTTAAAAACAGGCACTACATAGCTCAGTACTCACTGTATAGACAGGCTAGCCGCCTTGAACTTCAAGCCCTGGCATTATTAGCATGTGTCACTATTTCTAGCTTAAAATGGATTTTTTTTGATAGATAGTATACAAACCAGGGGTGGTAGCATGCAACATTAATCCCAACACTTGGAGGCAGAGGCAGGCAGAGGCAGATCTCTGTGAATTCAAGGCCAATCTGTGTGTAGGCACATATGTAGGGTGTATGTGCTTACATGTATGTGTCTGCTTGTGTGCCTCTTTGTGTGTGTGTGTGTGTGTGTGTGTGTGTGTGTGTGTGTGTGTATGTATGGTGTGTGTTTAGGTCCAAGGTTGATCTTGATGTGAAGAATTCCCCTTGGTTATTCCAAGCAATGTCTTTCAGTCACATCTAGAGCTCACCAATTTATGGCTACTCTTCACCAGACAAACTTTTCTGTGGATTATATGTCTTCCCCTTGCAAGGCAGGAATTACAAGCAGCCTACCACCCCTACCCTGTATTCTCATAATTTCTGGGAGTGCAAACTCTGGCCCTCACATTTGTGGGGCAAGTGGTTAACGTGGAAATTAACGTTTACAGCATCACCAGGCTATTTGTGTTCCTCTCGGGAGTCTAAGGACAGTGGGTCACCGCCTCCTGGCTTTCATGGTTTCTAACATGCAGTCTGCTGTCCATCTTGGGTCCCCTGGAAAGTGTCCTGTCAGGTTCTCTCAAGATTTTACCAAAGATTTTCAAGCATTTGATTTGATGTGTGTCTTGTGTGAGTTTTCTCCATTTTGGTCTGGCTAGGATTAATTGAGTTTCTTGGATGTTGGATTTTATGGTTATTTATTAAATTTAGTTACATTTATGGTTATTTTACACTTCTTTTCTCTGTTTTCTTTGCTTCCATAGCTTTAGGAGAGCCTATTCACCTACTTAGTATAGACTCCCAGGTCACCAACACTCAGCTGTTGTTTGCAGTTTTGTCCCTGCCTTTGTTCCTGTCTTTTATTTTGAGCCACTTATTTTGTCTTCACACTCACTGCTGACTCTGCTGTACCTGGCCTCTCTGTTACTAATCCCATGCAATGTAGTTCTCATTTGCATGCGGCTTCGTGTGGTGATGATTTCCATGTGGTTGTCTTGACAATTTTGATCCATCCTGATTGTGTATGACTTTTACTTGATATCTCCTTATATTTTTATAGTGTTGCCAATAACGATTTCAGGTTCTCATTATTAACTTCATTATCTCTCTTACTTTTCCCTTTCTTCTGGTTTAATTCTGCCCTGGGTATGACTCCCAATCATCTGCTCTTCTTTATGCCTGATGATTTTTAGTCGGTTACAAGAGAATGTGAATTATACCTTGTTGTCTTTCTGTACACCACTGGACATTGTTCTGGAACACGCTTTGGGTATTAGCGCAGAGGTTTTCTTTTTCCAGGCTTGCATCCACGGTCTGCTGTGACAGGTGTAGGGAGCTTTTATTCTGAGTATGATTTAATTTCACTCCTGAGGTTTGAACTCTCTTCAAATTCTGTGTTCCTCATATTGAAAGGACTCACCTCTTCCTATGGTTGAAATGTCTTATTATTTTCTGTCTTGTGTGAGCTCCAGGAATTATGCAACCTAGTGCTTCATAGTAATTGCCTGTGTGATCTGAGCCTCACCTCACACATGTGCTGTACTCGGACAAGACTGTACGGAGAGCTCTGATACCAGCTTTTCTCTCCAGTGCACTGCCCTGCCAATCCTAGCTGCCAGGTCCCTTCTCCCTTAATGTCTGCATTATCTCTTCAATCCAACAAGACCTCCAGGCTCAATAGGAATTCTCTCTCGAAGTTCAGAAACCAAATCCAGGCAATTGTCTGAAGAAATTATAAGCTCAGCCTCACTTTGATTCAGAGATCAAGTTCTGTGCAGCCTGCTATCCAATTTATAAAGAGAGCATGGCGTGTGTCTGTGTGTGTGTGTGTGTGTGTGTGTGTGTGTGTGTGTTTGTGCGCGCATGTGTGCGCATGTGTACAGCACACATGTGGGGGGGTATGTGAATGCAACCATTGTATTCATATATGGATGTACGTATATGGGTGTCTGTATTATGTGCATGTATATATGCATGGGTATATATGTATATCCATATAAATGTATAAGTGTATGTATGTATGGGCTTGAGTATTAGTATGTGTGTGTGTGTGACAGAGAGAGAGAGAGAGGAGAGAGAGAGAGAGAGAGATCCTCAGTAAACATTTTATTAGTTGCTAAGTTGACAGGTCTAACTCTTTGCATGAATCTTGATTTGTATGCTTCTTGCCAAATAAAGCTCCTTAGAATCCTTTCCCACAGCATTCCACCCCTAATTTATTTTCTTTCCTCACTTCTCTCATGTGCCTTATCAGAGCAGATGCTATCCGGGCAGGTGAGGTGGGGAGTAGAGGCAAGTGTCTATAGGATGTATCAAGCTTGATATGGGGTAGAAGAGATTTAGAGAGGGAGAAATACCCATAATAGCTATCAGTGTCCATCAGATCCAACCAGATAACTGTTCAGTTTTCACTTTGTTTTGTCAAGACAGCTAGAGTGGCTGAAGGCGGGGGAGGAAGGAGGGAGAAGGGGGAATAGAGAACAGCAATTGAATGGCGACAAGGATAACCTTTTAGGGCAGCAATGTTGTACATTCTCCAAGGGGAAACCATAACTTACTCATCCGGGAATGTAATAAGTGTGTTCACTATGTAGAATCAGTAAACATCATCCATCTAGATCTTTAAAATGCCTTTACATAAGTACCAGTTTGAAAGTGGATTAAAGGATGCACAGATGCAGCTCTATTATAATCAGGTTGTGAGGGAATGAACTAAGAAGAGATAAGAATACCAGGAAAAGAGGGGAGATAAATTGGCTTTTCTATGATTAGAAAGAATGATGAACAAGAGGCAGGGCTGGAACAAACCATTGTGGGTCCACATTTGTATGATACTTTAGAAAGTTCTGCTGATAAAATTAATTTTATTGAGCACTGGGGAGATGGTTCAATAGGAAAAGCACTTGCTGCACAAGCAGAAGGACCTGAGGTCAACTCCCCAGATCCCAGATAAAAGCCAAACAGGGTAACAAATGTCTGGAATACCACCTCATCTACAGCAAGATTGAAGATCTTTGAAGATTGAATTCCCAAAAGGTCCTAGGCCAGTTAGTCTTGCACATGCAGTACAAACAAGAAACCCCACACAAATGCACATGTTTTAAAACTTTTTTTAAATTTAAGGTTGATGTTTTCTTCTGTTAAGAAAATGCCATGCTAAGAAGACCAAGACTTTAGCTCTGAGTTGGAAAATGGAAGGGGTACCCATTGCTTCATAGAGAGCTGAGAAAGCTGTATCACATTCTCTCACATGTGAGGACTGTGTGCTGTAATTGACAGTTAACTAAAGAATTGATCTGGGCATCTGTGATCCATATCCATTCCTAGGTCATTGATGGAGAACCAATAAAAGCCTGTTCATTAGCCTACTCGTGACTATCATTGTGAATATTGCATAGAAGTCTAAGCACTGTTTTCTAAGACAGGCACACTACTGTAGCAAGATATGAAGGGGTCAGGCCCTAAACTCAGAATTTTGAGGGGGGTGATAGAGTAGACATCAATCTTTAATTTTCTGAGATCAAGAAATATTCAAAGGCTATAATAGCTTAGTTGATAAAGTGTTATCTTAGCATGCATGGGAATATAAGTTTGATAGTCATCACTCATGTAGATGATAGCCACCTCAGCATATTCCTATAATCCCATTGTTTGAGGGACAAGGACAGAAAGGCTTTTGTACCTTGCCAGCCTAAACAAATTGGAACACTATAAGGTTCAGTAAGAGACCCTGTCTCAAAAACTAAAATGGAGAGAGAATGAGAAAGACACACAGTGTTAATTTTTCCCACTTTGCCCACATGTACATACACAGAGATACACAAACACCCTCACACAAATACATACACACACAAAAGAAATAGCAAAATCAAAAAAGATTCAAAGAGTTATATAGAAAACTCCAGAATAGCCATTCACAGAACAATGTCAGAAGCCATCCATCAATAGCAGGAAGGATCATGCCTTAAGAGGATTCATTGTATATATAAATGCAAAGAGTAAGGTCTACAGGACATTTAGAACCTTTTCTAGTTTATATCCTTCAGTGACATCCTACTACAATCCTTTGTGATTCCCCTGCCCCAAATATTGATTCTGAAGGGTACTGACCCAGCCTCGGGTGGTCCTTTTGTATACTTGTTCAAAATGACTTCCCCTTTTTCCTTACAAAGGGCTTTCATGATCCATCTTTTGCCTTTAACATTTTAATATAAGTTGTGTGTGTGTGTGTGTGTGTGTGTGTTGTGTGTGTGTGTGTGTGTGTGTGTGTGTGTGTGTTAGCACATTCATGGTACAGTACGAATTTTGAGATCAGAGGATAACTTAGGGGAGTCAGTTCTCTCCCACGACCTTGTCAAGGCAATGTCTCCCCCGTTATTCCTGTTGCCTGTGTACTCCAGGGTAGATCCGCAGACGTCTGAGGAATTTGCCTGTCATTTCCCATCTCACAGTAGGAGCACTGTCTTACAGATATGTGCTGCTGTTGTATAGGGCTTTTTGCATGTTGCATGGATCGAATTCAGGTGATCAGGCTTGCATCATTTTTGCTTAATGAGTGATCTTACTGGCCTTTCTTTTCAATGTTTTATTTGCTCTTAATGGTTCTACTATTTTGCTATACCCACTCCCTATATGATAGCAAACCAAATTCCCAACATCTGGTGTTTTTCATGCCAAAGAAAGCTCAAGGGATCGGAAAACAAATTCACATTCTCCTGTACGTTCTTCAAGCCTCTGAAGGCTTAAACTCGGCTTGAACTTAGAGATTGAAGAGGATTTTCGGGCACCCCAAGCCATCACGCTGAATTTAACCTTCTAGAAGGTCGTCTTCATGCCACAGTCAAAAGTTACCAAATGGTTGGCGGTGAATCACCACTTTAATTAAAATTTTTTTTTGTACTGCCTGAAAAAACTTAAAAAAAATAACCTATGTTTAATGGATAGGGTTTTGGCAACTGGTTTGAATTTTTTTTTAAGCTTATTTCAGCCAGACAGATGAAGAGAGGGATGTGCAAATAAAGAAATCTGTGCTCCCGTCTGTGGTTTAGGTTTTATTGCCAGGACCACACGATGTTGCTTAAAGATGTGTACAAACCTGCAGATGATGCTTACCAAGACTCATGTATATGACCACTTGGGTTATAGACAAATTAGGGAATTGTGCAAAATAATAAGGTGGCTGTTGACTTGTGGTGGATTTTCATTGTGTTTGGCTGAAGGGTGTGTGTGTGTGTGTGTGTGTGTGTGTGTGTGATTAGCTAATTCTCAAGTGCTATATACTTTGTTTATTTGAACAAGGTCCCAAACTGTTTTGAAATTCACCAGTTGTGCTAAGCTGTTTGGTCAGCAAACTCCAGGGATGTCCTTCCTCCACCTCCATGCAACCACACCTAGCTTTCTGCTAAAGGTTTTTATAGATATAGCAGCAGTTTTCAAAGTGAAACACAGAGAGACTTGGGTTTCACGGTTTTTGTTTTCCTGGGGAACTTTGAGTGTTAAAGATAGAAAATGAGTAGTAATGTAATTCATTTGAACCCACAAGGGACTAGTTCATTGCACTGAAGCAGTCATAGCCTGGGTCTGCCTAACCTATAATCCAAAATCCAACGTGCTTCTCAGGTTTTGGAAATGCAGATATAATGCTCAAAAAGTTGTAGGCATAGAGACTTGGGAGACAGCTCAGGCTGGAAAGTGTTCATCTTGTAATCTTAAGGACTCAAGTTCAATCTCTAACAACTGATGTAAAAAAGGCAAAGCAAAGCAAAGCAAAAAGCCAACCGTGGTGGCACAAGCTTCTAATCCCAGCTCTGGAGAGATAGTGATAGGTGGATACCTGGGGCTCTCTGGCCAAACAGCCCGGCTACTAGTAAAAGACCCTGTCTCAAAGCCAAACCAAAGCACCTAAACAAAATCAGGGCGGATGGCACTGAAGGAGCAATCGGAAAGGTTGGTTTCTGACAATAACTTGCACACACAAACACATACACATTGAACAGGTCTGCATAGAGCATATGCACATAGAGTACGCATACATACATAAACATACAAAAATCTTCTGATTTTGGAGTGTTTCTGATTTTGAATCTTCAGAGAATTGGAAGGTTATATGAATATTTAAAACTCTCTGAAGCCATTTTGGTAAGGGATATTCAAACTATGTAATGCCTCAGAACAAGTCTCAGGACACAGTGATGGGTCACTGACTACAAATGATGTGAGCTAATTTTCAACTGTTCCCTGTAACATCCCAGGCCTAACTAAAAGCAATGTCATATACTCAATTTCTTTGTTGTTGCTATTGTTGTTTTTAATGAAAACAAAACAACAAAGTGTTTTGCTTAAGTGCTCCAAAGTGGATCTCTTAAGAAAATGGTTCCTTCGCTTTCATACACAATACAGCTTTTAACCAACTACCACTATTCTGCTCTATATTCACTAATTGCTAATTAATACTTCTGATGTACTCATTCACAAGGATTTATTTTACCAAAGATAATTGGTTAAGATTGGTTCAGTGGTTAAGAGCAAGGACCAGGGTTCAATTTCCAGCACCCACATAGCAGCTCACAACTGTCTGGAACTCCCGTTCTAGGGGATCCTATGACATATGACAGACATGCATGCAGGAAAAACACCATTGCACATAAAATATAAATAAATAAATCAGTTTTTAAAAAAGAATATATTTTAAAAAAATAAAAAGATGGGTTATTTAGTAAAATGTACCTCACAGCCACAAACAGTGTCACACCAGCTTCAAGGACAACGCCTTGGCTTGCTTTGGATGCCTAAGTATATAGTTGTTAAGTATCTGCAGAAACCTGTCCCTACCCACAGCTGCTAATGGAGACTTACTAAGCACTGCTGCATTGTCCGCAGTTTCCCCGAACTGAGTAAAGAAATGAACTCTGATGATGGAAGTCAATCATTCCTTGATTTTTTCCCCCCAAATCAGCAAGAAACCAAGTAGGTCTGCAAATCTAATCCTTCCAACCCAATTTATATGGTCTCCAGTTTTATTCTTCTGAGTCTTCAGATTCACCTTATTTATTTGCTTCTTTGTTTACTTCATGCATGTGTGTACTTGCACAGTTGCGGACATGCATGCGCGAGCCTGTGTGTGTGTGTGTGTGCGTGTGCATGTGTGCGTGCATGTGTGTGTGTGTGCGTGCATGTCTGTGTTCAGGGGGATTGGTGAGTGTACATGTCATTGTGATTTATAAGCATGTGCATGTAGGAATATGTGTGCTTATGTGCATGGAAACCACAGGCTGACAATGGATCTTTTCCTCCACTGCCTTCTGACTTATATTTTTATATAAGTTCCCTCAGTGAGCCTGAAGCTCACCAGTTAGTCTAACTGTCCAGGGAGCTCCAGGGGTCCTACTGTCTCCACCATTCCAGCTCTGTGCCTCCACACCCAGATTTTTTTTTCTTCCAAATTCAGATCTCTGTACTTACCTGGTAGACATTCCTAAATGAGGTGTCTCCCAGCACATAAATGGGGATTTTATATCTAATACCTGAAGTTAATAGTTTAAAAAGCCCCATAGGAAACATTTCTCAAAACCTTTCCTTCCTGCCATCATCCCACACAGGACCTCCATTTCCTGCTTGTCCCTGAGCTGCTCTTGACCTATCCAATAAGGTCACTGCTTTCACTCCTGAAGTCTGTGCCAGAGGAGACTCTTAAGCTGAATCATTTTAGAGAGGTCATTTCAGAAAAGCCTGAATCCTGTTCTGAGAAAAGAAAGCACATTCATCCCTTTGCAAATCAGACACCCCCACTGTGTTCTCTCTGTCAGTAAAGGAAGATTCTGAATCCATTACTTTGCATCTCTCTGGTCCTGCCGCTACCCAGCCACAGTGCATCCCTGATGTTCTGGGATAAGGAGTGATCAAGTGGCCTGTGTCCTGAGACCTGGAATTTTTTTCTAAGAGTCATCTGGTTTTTGTTTTAATCTCAGCTTTGAAATGACTAGTCTTCCGTGCCCCCACATCATCCCGTGAAACTTCTGGAGGTTGTCAGCAGTGGCAGGTATAAGAGTTTGCATTTAGAGACCAATAGGAGACAAATGGAGCGATGGGAATAGGTGAGAAAGTGAGCCAAGGCCAGAGATGTAATTGGTGACCTAGGAAGACTGAAGCCTGCTGGAACACTGAATGACCCAACCCTTCAACTCATTAGCAAGGCACCTTTGGCACCCACATTCACAAATACAGATATGAACTTGACATCTGTCTAGGGCAAGACCAAGTCCACTCATTGAAAATTCCAAGCAGGCTTGGTCCTGTGAACTTTGTTCTTCCAACAGCCGTTTAATTATTTTATGAGTTCTTACAATTCTCTGAGAGGGGAAAAAATAACTTTCCTCAGAAGTAGAGTATCCAACACTTTTTAAAGTTACAATCCTTTTGTGAACTACAGGAAACTAATAGCGCTTTAAAGAAACTACGGAAAGATGCATCAGCACTTTCAATACAATCCTGGCTTCCCAAGGTAGACAGATTCTGAAGGAATTTGCTTGAGGGTGAAACTCTGGCATCTGCCCGGGCCCCTGCCTGTCCACAGCTCATTTCATCTGATCTTACACAGGACACCTTCATGTCCTCCACATTGGCCATCTGGGATCTTTAGCAATTAAAAAGAAAATGTTGTTATTAACAAGTAGGTTCTGAGTTTGTGCATATAGAGCCCTCTGAGAACTTAGGAATTCAAAGAGTGGTTTACAGCTTGTGGTCTGACAATACTGTGTGCTAATGGGAAGGAAAGGAGGGGACAATTGTCAGAAAATTCCAGTCCAATGGCACCAGACATAGAGTTCCTTCACTCATTTTGTACCCCAAATTTGTCCTCAGTCCTGTCATCTGCAACTGCCACTAAGCCTTTTTAGAGACCTAACACAAACATCCAGACTTAGGGGGTGGAAATCTCTGAAGGCAAAGCTGATAATCTATCTTCCTTTGCTGTGTCTGTATCTGCCCGTGTATGTGTAAGTGCACATATGTGCATAAACATGTGGAGGCCCAAAGTTTGAGTTCAGATCTATTCCTCAATGGTTCTCCATATGAAGATGGGGACTGAGCTTCACTCCATTCAGTACAGCCTGTGAAGCCTGAGCCCCTTTTTATGCAGGGACACTGTTTCTATATTAGATACTTCTCTGTTGCTTTGATAAACTATTATGACCAAGGCTACTTACAGGAGGAAGAGTTTATTTGGGCTTACAGTTACAGGGAGGTGAAAGTCCATCCTGGCAAGCACACATAGTAGCAAGTGGCAGGCACAGCAGCAGGGTCTGAAAGATGAGAGCTCACTTCTCAACCATAAGAGTATGAAGCAGAGAGCGTGGCCTGGGAGTGTGGCAAGACTACTTACACACAAAGCCCAGCCCAGGTGTTGTACTTTTTCTAACAAGGCTCCACCTACCAATGGTTCTACGACCTCCCCAGAATGGCACCACCAACTGAGACCAAGTGTTGGAATGCTTGAGCCAATGGGGGCTATGTCTCATTTAAACAACCACAGCTTCCTAACTTCCAAAATCATCTTCCTTTTGTTTTACCTCTGTATTGAAAAGTCCTCAGTATGTTACTGCTTACAACGAAGAAGTTTAAGGAGGAGAAGAGGTGACAGGCATATTGGAGTTTGGGTATTAACTGAAAGCTAAATGAGATTGCATGCAACATTTATAGATACCTCTCTGGCCTGTTCTAACGTAATCAGCACACTTCCAGTTGCCTCTCTGGTCTGTCCTAACATGAAATCAGCACACTTCCAGATGCCTCTCTGGTCCGTCCTAACGTAATCAGCACGCTGACCTATGGTACCATCTATTATTCCATTCTTTTCTATCCTGCAGTATGACAGTGCCAGTCTAAATTGAGAGATTGGTTAAAGACCAAATTTTAATATGTGTGGCAGCCTACAGCTTGAGCCCCATCTTGTGCAGAGACCCTACTCGGTTGGCTGCCATGCTAAAAGGCACTGTTCCATAAAGCACTGGAGATGTGGCAGCTGGTAAACACAAAGATTGTGTCATAGTTATTCCATCCCACACTGTGTTCAAAGCAGTGCTAAGTTGCTCCTCCTACCCACTCCCAGACTTACGAGAGGCTCATAAGCTGACAACAAAACCAGTTCATTCTATCATTCATTTTATCATATGATCAGAAACTCTTATGTGATGATCATATTTTGAAGACTATCTTATTAGCTTTCATAAACCACATTTCCACCTTAGAAATTAAATAAAAAGTAAATTTTGTCAGAAATTTCCTACATAAACTTATTCTGAAGATAAGCTATAATGTAATGGATGTGTCATATACATGGTAAACATAAATATATATTATATATATATAGTAAACATATATATCATAAATGTATATGCATAATTGAGGAAGACACCAGAAACTGACTTCTAGACTTAACACATACACAAGTACAGACACACACATGCACACAAACATACATGAACACACAAACACAGTAGATTGTGATGAGTGTTGTCACTGCATAAAGTAATAAGGGCAGAGTAGCCCTACCCATTCTCAATAAGGTGTCTAGGAAACACAAATCGCATAGCTATTTCTGCTCTGACCCCTAAGTATATTTGGAATAAACTGTCTTCACTGTCTAGTCTAGAGGCCGAGGACTGAGTCAGCTGCCGGGTGATAATTCATGCAGGAGACACACTGTCCCCTTTTTCAGAACAGCACTCCAGTCTGTTACGTGTGCTCATTACTCACTTTATTTCAGTTAATAAACTTCACCTAATTGAAGCTGTATGAGTCCCAGACTGAAATAAAGATAATCAGAAGTAATCGTCGGTCTCTAACGGCACCTCTTTTTTTTCTCGTCACTCTGGAGACCCATCTAGTGTGTGTGGGCATGCAACTGTGGCCACTCACCATGGACCATTATGTGGAGGAGACAGTTTCATGTTAAATTAAAGTTCATCTTCATGCAATTCGCTGGATATTTAATACACTGTTTCCAAATGTATTGTTTTTCTTTTATATTATTATTATTGTCATTATTAATTATCACTTTTACTACTGTGTGTGCATATCCACACAGTGTTGGGGGAAGGACCATGTCGGACTTACTGGGCATGTGGAGGACAGAGGACAACTCTGCAGAGTTGTTTTCTCTCCTTCCACCTTCACATGGGCACATGTAGGTCACCAAGCTTCCAAAACAAGTAAAGGCCTTTTCCCACTGAGCCATCTCACCTGCCCTGGCCTTTATCTAAATTCTAAAGAGTTCCTTCATGGTGCCTTGTTCCCTCTAGATCACATCCAATAACAACCATCTTCTTGTTGCGCGCACCTCCCGTGTCCCCCCTCACCCGTGGGAGAGAAATATGAGAGGCAGAATTCGGGTAGTTACTGCAAACGAGGCTTTACTCTGTATCAGCAATCGTGGAAAACACAGAAGGGCTGAAGACAGGAAGAGGCCTAGTTTAAATATACCCTAGAGTGACGTATTCACTTCTGATTGGCTGTTCGCTCACCACCCAATATTACGCCTCCGGATTGGCCAGTGACTTTGGCGGGCTTTCTGCCTTTGCAGCTGCGCAGTTAATTGTTTACTAGTGGGAAGACACGAGGCCAGCGCCATCTTGGAATGGCGAACGTATAACCACTGACCACAGCTTCCTACATCTTCTTACCTTCTTCTGTCAACAAGCCTCAGGGATTGGCCTTTCTCTAAGTCTCTAATTTTCCTCTGTGTTTTTCTGTCAGAATCGAACTGCCAGATGAGAACACTGGACAGCGGGATTGGAACCTTCCCCCTCCCAGACTCAGGAAACCGCTCAATAGGACGATACATATGCCAGCAAGACTCCCCAGAGGACACTGATCCCCTCCTGCCTCTCCAGCCAGCCCCTTCCGTGGCATCCCCTGCCAGAGCCCAAACCCTTGACCGTGAAGTGCCTTCCTCCTCAGACAGCCAGAGCTCCTCGGAGTCCACCATCGTCCATTCCATATCTGACCCCAGCATGATGGCCAGAGGGATGAGAGCCTCACAGAGTCACCTTCCCAAGCCCACCTCCTCAGGTAAAGTGCCATTGACTTTTCTATGAGATTGTGTGTCCCCCCCAACTCATAAGAACATGTGTGCAGATGTACCCATGAAACTACCCAGCAGAAGACAAGTCACTCAGTGACCTCTGTCCCTACTGAAATGCAGATTCATGTAAACCTCTGCACACCCTCAACCAGTGAAACAACTTCTGCAAGACCTTATTGGGGGCTGGGGAGATGGCACAGTGGGTGTAAGTGCTTGAGTTCACAAACACTAGAACTCTAGTTCAGTTCCTAGAACCCATGTTAAAAAAAAAATCATGTCTGGAATCTCAGTGCAGAATTATAAAAAGGCCAATCCCTAGGGCTTGCTGACCAGCCAGTCTGGACAAATCAGCTAAGTCCAAGATAGAGAGAGATCCTCTGCCAGGTGCCTGAAGAGTAATAGCCAGAGTTTCTGTCTCTTCTCTGTATAACAGAGTACACACGTGTGTGTGCATACATACACACATGTGCACATGTACAGCCCCCCAATATGACCATGTAATACTCAAAAACATACACACACAACACTAATTGACAAAATGACACTATCAACTTTTAATATTATGTTAAAGACTGAACATTAATAGAAGGAAACATCATACCAATAGATGGCTGCATAAATTGATGAAGAAGTAAAGCATGCAATGTATGTTCATGGGATTTTACCCTAAAAAATAACTCCACATGAAATATATTGAATATAGGGATGGAGAGATGACTCAGCAGTTAAGAGAGTATAGTGGTCTTGAAGAGGACCTGAATTCAGTTCCCAGAACCTTCATTGGGCAGCTTAACTGTCCATAACTACAACTCCAGGGGATCCAGTGCCCTCTTCTGGCTCCTACAGGTACTGCACTCATGTGTGCATACCTGCACAGAGACACATCTATATGAATAATTAAAATCAAAAGAAATCTTTTTAAAATGGATAAATTGAATATAGAACCACAATTTAGCCCCAGTCCATTGATGTTCCTGAACTGTGTGCCCTCTACCCAGAAACTGTAAGTCTCCTGACGTGTTTCTCCTTCATTCCTGTACATTTACATGCTGCTGAACTATAAAGATGCAGCTTGATTGATCAGCAGCAGATTGTGTGTTGACTGCAGTGGAAAGTAGCTCGCCTTCCTATGGAGACCTGCCTGCAGTCAGTGGAAAGAAGCTTTTGTGATTAAAGACAAGGCCAAGCTGAGGGTCAAAGTAGTTTTTTTTTTTTTCATTGTTCCCTCGATTAAAAATATTTATTGCACACCAGGATGATGCTCAATACTTCCTAACATGTGTGGCTTCTGTGGCTCTGACAGTATGTGTGTAAGCACAACACTTAGGTCTGTGAACCTAAATGCTTTTGTTTATGGCTAGAAGATCAGAAATGAGCTGTGTATGGAGGTTATGCTATGGGTTTCTGAGAAATTAGAAGAGAATGCTATTAATGAAACGGGTTTGAATGGACGTATCAGACTGTTCCTGTGACTAAACTCTTCACACATTAATAGCAACGGCCAAGGGGCCTCATTGGGACTCACGCTCCTTCCAAGCCAAGGTTACATTTTTAAAGGCCGTAATGCATATTATTTTTGAAATAAGTGCAGTGTTAATTAATGGCACAGCCTCCAGAGCTTCAGGGGCAAAATCTTAGTTATAGATTATGTGCTCTATGCCTGAATAGTCGCATGTGTGACCTCAATTCGGCAGCGGGCTGCCGAGTAGACTCCATGATTAAACACTGTCATTATAACAAATTGAATAGAAACCACAAGCTTTGAATTGCTTCATAAGAAGGGGACAGGAAGGAGATTGTTCTGATCTTGCCACTTACATTTGCTGCATCCAAATCCCAAGGGTTGTATCTTAATTAAATTGTCACAAAGAGTTGTAAAAGGTGGTATATGGGAGAGAGTGAGGTGAGCAGACAGGAGGCCATCTTGGGGTCACCCATCCTGAAGTTTCCAGTCTGTGACATCCACGGAAGCAGGGTGCTCTCTGGTGCTTTTCTTAGTGACCATTTGTTAGGTGAAAAACTGTGCAGTGCGGAAGTTTTGGGAGCAAAAGGGAAATGGGATTCCATTTCCTCCCTTCCCAGCAGGCACTTCCTGTGTGATTTACAGTTGAATATAGCCTTTTTCTTATCCACATTTCAAACCTGGAGGCACCTGAACACATCTCACAGTGTCGATGGAAGCCTCACTAGCTACCTTTTTCCTCACCTGAAGAAATTGCTATGGAAGGCTGTGTGGCATGCTCTCTTGATAATTAGGGTTTATTTTTAAAACTTATTTTTTAAAGCTTTCATACAAGTATATATTGTGTGTTGTGCTTACTCTTCCTCAGGATCCCTTCCTTTCCTTTCCCTTCTCTCTCCTATGCATTCCTGTGATCACCTACATACTTCCCCGTCTATACGTATGCCATCTGTGCATATATGACTTTGTGTAGCTGTAGAAAATCTAAGACTCTTTCTAAGACTGGCACAATTGGCTTAATATTTATTTCTGGTCCCATTATTTTCCAGAAAATTACTTGCTTTCATTCTTCTTGTATATGTTTTGTTGGCTGTACCATATCTAGCCATATGTATTTATGTATGTTTATTTATCTGTAGTTATAAAAATATGTGCTATAATAGCACATTCACTTATAGAACACCTTCATCATTCTGAAAGGGGAGTCACCATTAGGATCCTTCAGCGTCACCTACAAACACATGGAAATTTCACTAGCTCAATTTCACTAGCCATCAGAGAATTGCAAGTCAAAAGCACAGACTAACAGTCATTAGGAAAACAAGTATCAGCAAATGATGATGAGGGTGTAGGCCAAAGGGAACCTTTGTCCAGTGCTAGTGGGATGTAAAGAGTTCAGCTGCTGAGCAAGTCAGTACGGGGATTCCTCAAAAGAACTAATCACTCTTTCCCACGACCCAGTTATCCCACTCATGGGTGTATCTCCAAAGGACTCCAAGACAACACATCACAGAGACCCTTGCAAATCCGTTCTCACTGCAGCTCTAGATACAAGGGCTAAGTTATGGAATCAGTGTAGATGTCCATCAACATAAGAATCAGTAAACAAAATGGGATTATTTTCCTGTACAGTGAATAACAGAGTCCTTTCATTTCCTGGAAAATGCATGCAATTGTAGGTGTGCACACTAAGGGAGTGCAGCCTTTCTCAGAAAGGAAAATATATGTTTCTTGTGGTTTGTGGTTCACAGATTTTTCTGTAGCTACATGCAGTTTTGTGTGTGTGTGTGTGAGAGAGAGAGAGAGAGAGAGAGAGAGAGAGAGAGAGAATAAAACGTGAAACTGTAAGGCCACAAAGGGTACTAACAAGTCTGGGAAGGGTTGTTAGGGAAGTACAAGGAAGACTATGCTTAGCCCATAATAAATACATGCACAAAGCTTTCATAACAACAGCAAAGGAAAACAAAAACCCACTGTTTAATCGTGTTTAGGAAAGGCTGAAGAACCAGATCCTTTTCATGGAAGTTCATTAGCTCAGTGAGGTATTCATCCTCTGAAATAGTTCTTTTCTCATTGATGTGATAAAATACCCAGACTAAGGAAACTTGAGAGAAAATGGATTTATTTTGGTTCACAGTTCCAAGGAGATGCAGCCCATCATAGTGGGGAAGACATAACAGTAGGGAGAAAGCGGCAGCAGGAGCATGAGGCTGGCTGGTCACATTGGAGCCACACTCAGGAAACAGAAAACAGGAAGTGGGGCCAGGCTATGAAGCATCAAGGTCTCTTCCTTGTTATCCACTCCCTCCAGTAAGAAACAACCCCTTAAAGGTTCTGTCACTATCCCAAACACCACCACCAGCTGGGATCAGCCTGTGGGAGCCATTCTCATTCAAACCACAACAGCCTCCAAAACCTGTTCCTCTTTTGATAAAAAGTGTTTGAAAGATAGCCTTAAGTTCCCTAATGGTTTGTTTGCTGGACCCTTTTTAATCTGGAAAGCCTCAGCCTGTTTGGAAAGGTGTCAGATCCCAAGGCAATATGCCTTGGTCTTGTCTGTAGATATGTATACACAGTTATGCAAATATTTAGGCAACCCAGGCTCATATAGTATACAGAATGTCAGAAGACCCAATTTTTCCTGTTTTTAGACCTTCATATTAATTTTAAATGTCTCCCTTTCTTCTCCCTAAATTTGTTAAAGGTTGGTAAAAGCTTGTTTTTTGTTTGTTTTGTTTTGTTTTTAATGTACCTTCCCTCCTTTAGGAAAATCTAGCTTTGAAAAGCCTAATGGAGCAGAGTCTAAGGCCCACACTGGCCCATCATTCGAATATGCTGAGGATGCAGTGGCAAGTGAGCCCCTTTCAGAATGGAGGGGCGAAGATGCTACTACCGAGACCCAGGTGAGGGGGTGCCATCTACCTGTCTGTCCTGATTGCAGGATCTGAAGTCCTTGAATCCTATAGAGATAGATTTAATTTTAAATCAAATCTTGCATTGGTTTGCCAAGTCTGTATCAGTTACTTTTCTGGTCCCTGTGATAAAATACCTGACAGAAATAATGTTGGAGTGAATAGGTTCATTTTGGCTGAGAATTTCAAGGGATTTCAGTCCACAGTAGTAGGAGGGCAAGATGGAATGATTCCTTCCCCAAGGCAGCAGAAGCTTAGGGCTACAACTTCTTCACCTGGTAGCAGCTGAGGTGGAGAGAGAGAGAGAGAGAGAGAGAGAGAGAGAGAGAGAGAGAGAGAGAGAGGAAGAAGGAAGAGGAGGAGGAAGAAGAGGAAGGGAGGGAGGGAGGGAGGGAGGGAGACAGAGACAAAGACAGAGACTAAAACCAGAGCTGAGCTGAGTCTTCACATCACGTACATAGTCAGTGAGCCACCTACATCATCCATCTCTGAAACACTTCATAGTCTCCTATTGTGTTTTCATTTCAATTTCTGTGGCAAAAGCAACTCTTGGCTTATTTGGTTTACAGTTCCAGATGATAGCCCACTATTTCAGGGAAGTCAGGGCAGGAACTAAAAGCATTACCATATCTGTAGGGCAAAGAGAGAGTAAATGGCTGGATCCATACTTCCTTGCATTTCCTCTCTTATACTGTTCAGGAAACCCTGCCTAGGGAATGATGTCACCCACAGTAAACTGAGTCCTTGTACATCAAATTAATAATTAAGGCATTCTTCCACAGAAGTGCCCACAGACTATCTGGTTCTAAATAATTCCTCACAGAGACTCTACTCAGGTAATTCTAAGTTCTGTCAGGTTGAGTTAAAATTAACCAGCACATCCCTTAAAAAACTAACTGGGGACATGGTCATGTAGGTTCCAGTGCACATCCAGTTCATAACAGTATAGAAACTTTCATCTATGTCTTAACCTCTAGCCAGAATTAACATTAAATTGAAAGAGTATACAGTCAAATATTGCTTACTTCTTAAAAGCCATCTTCCTTTTTGGGGACAGAAAAAAAAAAAAGATATAAATGGGGCAAATAATGTTCTTTTCTTCCAAGGTTCTGTGTGATTGAACCATGTGACCTTCTTTTCTTATGACTTCTAAGAAGCAAGGAACAAAGGGATAGAATTCAGATAAATGAGAAATTCTTAAATGTTCTACAGACTGGACACACCAGGCAGTAACTCTCCATTGCATCATTAAGATGTTTCTGATGACCCAGGGTGGATTCAGAGAAAAGCACACAGCACATCACAGTGTGTTGAGTTCATTTGCGAGGAAATGCGGACTGACAGATCTCCTGTAATCCAGACCTTAGAGTCTTGAATTCATTATATAGTTGAAGATGATCTTGAACTCTTTCTCTTCCTATCTCCATCCTGAGTGTGGAATCACAAGCATGTACCACCACACCTGGTTAATGTGGGCCAGGGGATGAAACCCAGGACTTCCTGCATACTAATCAAGCACTCTCCCAGCTGAGCTACACCCCTAGTCCTGAATATACATATTTCTAAGTATTTTTGAGTATTCATCATTTCATCCCTTTTTCTTTCTTCCAAAACCCTATTATGTAGTCTCCCTTGCTCTCTTTCAAATTCATACCCTTTTTTCTTGAAGTGCTCTCAAATATATGGTGTGTGTGTGTGTGTGTGTGTGTGTGTGTGTGTGTGTGTGTGTGAGAGAGAGAGAGAGAGAGAGAGAGAGAGAGAGAGAGAGAGAGAGAGAGAAATATGCATATTTATAAGTACTAAGAGAGAATGGTTTTTCTATTGCCAATTCTGCTTCAAAGAGAAAGCTAGTCAGGGAGGTTGAACTTCACAAGCACACTGTTCATCGTGGCACAAGTAACCAGCTGAGCTACATCCCCAGCCCATCAGGTCGATCCTTTACATCCTGTCAAATGTAACAAAACACACCACCTCCTCCCTAGAGCCCCACCTCCCTGTTCATAAAGCACCAAAGTAAACATACATCTTTTCTTTCCAGGTTGCTTTCTTTTGCCTGACTGAAAAATGTTAAGAGTCCACTTGTTAGCATAGAGTCTGCCCACAGATGCAGGATTTAGGAGCTGAGTAGGTGGCCCAGTGGGTGAGGAGAATGGAAGTCATTTTGTAGCCTTGTTTCCACAGAGCTACCCACTCTAATTTGCCAAGTTGAGAAAAACAAACATTCCTTCCCCACATGTGCCTTGTGTACTGGTGATGGCAATAGAAACCAGAACAAGCCAGTAGATCCGTGTAAGCTGAAGGAAGGACTGTAGAGCGACAGCAGAGAAGCCTAGCCTTTGTTTACAAGGAAAGAGTCTTAACTCTGGCTGCTGCCCCTGTGCCTGGGTTACTTAAAAGCAAATACTATACACTTGAACCACGAATAGTTTTGATAACCTACAGAAGACAACCCACAATATTGGGCATGTCAACATTCCATCATGGAAAAGGGAAAGCAGGTCATGAGGCCCTGCCTCTCTCTGAAAAGCTATAGGTTAATAGTTGCTGAGGAAAGGAGAAACATTTTCTGTAGTGTTGTAGCCCATGGTATGGTGCCCGTTCTAATAACCAACCCACCACCAGCACTTCTGTAAGTAACTGCTCAGCCCTGCTCCTGAAAATATCTCCTCATCCATGTATCTGTATAGAACCTCTGACTCAGGGTCATGGAAGGAACCCTGGGTAAAGTCAATAGACTGGGGAGGAAAGACATCCTAGAGAAAGGAGAGTTCTTGGGAAGAGGAAACAGGTCAGCTGGAGCGGGAGGGGATGATAGAGAGTTAGGGGGTGAATATGATCAGAGTACATTAAATACATGTGCGGAAATGCCAAAATGAAACCCATCATATGTAAGTAGTTCATGCAAATAAAACAAAACAGGCTGAAGGTATGTGCCTGCCTTATCTATGTGGCCACCACTCACCCTTCTCAACTCTTCTGCTAGTCAGCTTTCTGTTACTGCAGCAAGATAACAAGCAACCGTGCAGCCTAGCAGGGTGGCTCACAACATAATCCCAGCTACCTCGGAGGTCTAGACTGAGGGGATCAAGATCAAAGCACAGCCTGAGCAATGTACTTAAGACCCTGTCTCAAAACTGGAGTCCTAGGCTAGGGTGTAACTCAATAGTAGAACACTTGCCTGTGAAAGGACCAAGCATTTGATTCTAAGACCAAGGTAATCATCATCCACTTACAAAGAAACGGGGTCTAGTCCTTGATACATTGGGACTATGGAAGAAAAGCACATCTTGGCAGGAAGCATGGGATAGGGCATGATTGCTTACCTCCTGTTTGGGATGTGAAAGCAAGGGGAAGGAGATGGCTTCCTTTATCCTGATTCTTCAAGGCATTGCTCTAGTGACTTTACACCTCCCTAACCACTACCTCTTGAGTGTTTCCACCAGTTCCCAGTAGCCTCCAACTGGGAGCCATGCCATTACCACACCGGCTTTTGAGAGACAATCCAGATCCAACTCAGCAAACTCTGTCAGCTTATGAAAAAAAAAATCTAAGCTGAATCTCCTTTGTTCTCTCGAGAGCTGCCTTGCCTCTTAGGTTTCTCTCCTCTGAATGCCATGCACCATCACTTTAGACATTCCAACATGTCGCTTTATTCTCTTACCCCATTTTGACCATTCCACAATCCTGCTAGCTTCCTTCCCAAATATGCCTCAGATCTGACTCTTGTTCACCACCTCTGCCTCTAACACAGTCCAAGCCCCTAGCTGGGTTATATGGCCCATTGTCTTCCCTCTACCTGCCCCATGACCCAGCCCCTTCATTATCTACATTGCCACCAATACGATCTCCCCCAAGTGCAGAATATCATGACATAGCCTCTTTGCTTAAAGCTTTTCGGTGCATCTTCCTTTCTCACAAAGTCCAGTCTCCCAGGAGACTTGACCTCCAAACTCATCAATCCACACATATTAAATATATACATCTTTTTGTATGGCAATCATACTGCAGTGACGTGATTTTTTTTTTTTTTTACTTTTGTCTTATGTTTTCATGAATCTGTATATTTTTGGTTGAGCATATTCCTCCTATACTCTCGTTGTTTACCTTTCCCTATAAGTAATGCCCTTGTTCCCTAGACAGACTCACTTCACATCACATATACATACAGGATTTCATGTTTTCATATAAAACCTGAGAACCACAGCTAAGAGAAAATATATGATATTTGTCTAAGACTAGCTTCAAGCATGTGGTGTGATTATCTCCTGGTGCATCCAAATCTCCTAACTTCCTTCCATTGGAAAAAGTCCACCGTGTGCATATACCAAAGCACCATCCCTCTTTGTTGGATGCCTAGATTGGCTTCATAACTTAGCTATAGTGAATCATGCTGCAGTAAACACTGGGGTCTTATGTATCTCTGTACTATGCTGACTTTGATTCCTTCAAGTAAATACCCAGAATAGCCAGGTCATGTAGTAATTCCACTTTTAGCTGTTTTGGAGGATGTCCCATAGTGGCTGACTAGTCGATGTTCCCTCAGTGGTTTTGAAGCTACAGGAGCAAGGTGAGATACAGTTTCCCCTTTGCCCTGGGACTTTGCCAGGTGATTTCAAACAAACAAACACAGCCACTTAACACTCATTTCTTTCTGAGAATGGCAGCAGGGCACTCTAGCAGGGACAGTCACATTTGCATAAAACTTGTCCCATCAGAGGCTCATGAGGCTAAGTATGTTCCCTCTGTACCGTTTCTATGGAATCTTCTGTTTAGTTTTCCTCTGTTAATACAGCATGCAACAGAATCATTTGCATTCCAGTCTACAGACTCCAGCATACCTATTGGTACTGACAAAGCCCCCTGGAAAGGCTAGTCGCTTCTTCTTCAGTTTTTCTCATTCATTCCTCATGAGAACGTTATAAAGGAGATGTTTTGTCTTGATTTTATGGATGAGGAAACCAAGCACCCCTAACCTGACACTGATCACTCATAGTTCACCAAGCTGCATCCTCTTACGGGAATCTCAGAAGGGTTTGCGATTCTGTGCCCCTTCCGGAAAAGGATAGTGTCCTGTCTCTGAGAAAGCCCTGGGGTAAAATCTGATATGCTCGAAAAATCTGCTTATTGAATAAATAAATGTCTGGCTGATGAGCCACGTTCATTGATGTTGATTAATACTGTCTTGAAGATACACTTTGTAGTGACATCCTCAGTTATTTCTGGTAAAATAATACTTTAAGTTCCAGACCATAGTCAATCAGGTGGCCCCCTGGTCAGTGAGTCACAAAACAAAATGAAGAGAAATGAGCCCTGGAGAGAGATTTGTGGGGAGGATGTGGGAGTAGAGAGGATGCTGGGAGATGAGAGAGGGTAGGTGTGAGGTTGTTCACTATGTCTTATGTACACTTGTGAAGTTGTGTGAGAATGTATTTTTACCAACCACCAGAGCCTGGTTAAATTACCAGGGACTACAGCCTTAACAAAAACAAACTACCACCCACTGTCCATAGCTCCTCAGTTAGGGGTGAAGGGCTCTGAAGCCTCTCCCCACTCCATGATGGAACATCCAGTAGCTTGATCTTCTGGAGGCAACCACTGTTTGTTCATGACCAGAAGACACTGATTTGCTCCACCCCTCTCTCCCACCTCTGCCTCTTACAATCTTTGTGTCCTTTCTTTTCTGGTGACTTGCTAATTGTATTTTACTTGCATGTATACACGTCCACCACAAGTATGCAGTTATTCATGGAGACCAGAAGAGTGTGTTAGACCCACTGGACGTTGAGTGAGACACTCTGTGGATGTTAGGAACCAAGCCCAGATTCTCTGGAAAAGTAGCAAATGCTCTTACCTACTAAGCTATCTCTGTAACCCCAATGCATAAGTGTTCACTTGAAAATTATTATTTACGTATCTATGAAAGTTGGATAATTTTCCCAAAGTGATATTTTTAAAGTTTATTTTAGAGTTTATTTCAAAACATGATTTTGGGAAAAGACTCTAATCCAGTCCTTCTTTAACAAGGACCCTAAAGTGTATGTTGGCTTCTGCACTCCTCCCCAGTGATTTTGGTTTTGTTTCGTTTTCATTTTCCTGTATTAAACTGGATGCTTTATAGGCTGGGGACATGGTTCAGCTGGAAAAGTGCTTGCCCTGCAAGCATGAGGTCCTGAGTTCAAAACCCAGAACCCTTGTCATAAAAAGCACCAAACACTTGATGTTTTAATAGTCTTAGAGCTCAGAAGGCACATATTCCTCAGGATTACTGACTACCAGCCCAGCTTCTTGGTATGTTCCAAGACAGAAAAAAAAATTCTGTCTACAAAACCAGGATGGACAGCTCCAGTAGACTAGTGCCTGAGGTTGACCTCTGACCTTATGCATGTACACATACTCTTGTGTGCATGTACTGACACACAAAGCACTCCACACATGAACAAATAGCCCTATGTGCCTATGTGCATATAAAATTACTTCTTCAAATCAACCTTTGCTGTGGCTGTGGTCTACTGTTCACCACGGTGTGGGGCCTCTTTGAAGAGGACTTCCGGCCTCTCACAACCCATACACACAAAATGCTATGGTAAGGAGAAATAATCAAAGCTTTGGGACTGGGTTCCTGTGGCCACCTGACTCTGCTCACCTCATCAAGCCCTGGTTTGCTGAACAAGAAGTACATTTTCTTCACTTCAAAGTAATTACATCCAACAAATTACAAAGAGCTGGGCCAGTTGAGTTAAAAACAATTGGTTTTGCAGTAATTAGAAGAGCACAGGAAAGTGATGACTGTGGCGCATCATTGAAAGGGACGCTGAGCGATGAGGGCCCTGCTTCCCTCTCCATTCTTCAGTGTGAATATTTAGAGATTCACAACTAATTATGCAGAGATGATGAATTTTAAAAACCCTTCCACCATGCCTTCCCAAGGCCAAAGGCTGGCTATTAATAGAGCTATCAGATTTTGCTGTATTACAGAGAATTCACACAAAGTTGCATCTATTTTAAAGTGCTCATCTGGGGCATCACTTAAAGATGACGAATCTGTGTAATCTGCAGAGTCAGCATTGGGTCGAACTAAAATCCAAACTTATTAAAATCACCCCGATTTCCCCAGACAGATCTGTTGTTTAAAATGGACACTACAGGTAAGAGCTATCTTAGTTCATGATATTGAACTCGGGTGCTAGGAGAATGGAGACAGAAATATTTCTGGAGCATATTGTTTGAGATTGCATGTGCTGAGATTGATTACAGGCATGTACCAGCATGTTGATAGTTTTTTACCATTATTATTTTTTTAATTATCTGTATTTGTGTATTTCTGTTTGGGGATGTGTACATATGAATATAAATGTTTCCAGAGGCTAAACACACTGGATACTCAGGAGGCTGGAGTTCCAGCTTATTGTAAGCCACCAGATATGGGTGCTAGAAACAAAACTCGGGTCCTCTAGAAGAGCAATACTGAACTATCTCTCCAGCATGCCCCAACACACACACACACACACATACACACACACACACACACACACACACACACACACACACACATTTTTATCTTAATTGCAAACTCTGAGGATTGGACCTATCTCTTCATACCCACAAAGCAAGCTCTTTATCAACAGCCTTCTCCCCCAGCTCGTTTGCTTTATTTTTGATAAGTCCACTCGAGGGAAATGAACACGAGGAGTGACGTGCAGGGTTTTGTTACCTCGAATGCACCACGTGTGTAAAGTACTGACCGTGACCAGCAGTCTGCTCTGAGACCCTCACCAGAACCACAAACTCCAGTTTCTCTGCACCAGCATTTAGGGACCTTCAGAAAACCAAATGCCTTTTTGTTGCTCACGTTGAATCTCTGCCCCCTTGAGGCTTGGTGTTTCCAGTGGCCCTGGGTGTCACACACAATAATGAAATGAACAAAAGCAATCCAGCCAGCTTCCCGAAATCATGTGGTCAAGCAGGAGCTATCAGAAAGAACCCACTGTGCCCTCAGACAGGCTGGAGAGAAGAAGCTGCAGCATGACCTGCATTTAATTACTTGAGCAGCATGCGCATCCTAGGGCCCTTAAGAAAGCAAATGCAGTGATAGACAGAATGAGTTTACCCTCCTGTCCAAAGAGCAACATGCCGTAGCAAGGACATCACTCAATTAAATTGGGCTGCGGGAGGTGAAGGCAATGGAGGCCAAGCCTGGGAACCCTAATGAGACATTTGGAGGGAGGAGATGCAGCCCCTCAGAGTTTGTCCCCTTTGATGGACATTTTTGACCCTCTGTCATTACCATAGCACCCCAGTGTTTCACCCCCTGAGTTTGAACATACTGCAGCTCAAAACATTTTAAAAGAATCTTTTAAGTACAAAGGGAAAAAAAAATCAGTCCTTGGTTAATAGAAACTAGGTATGTGTTGGGGTTGGCATGGGGGCCTCAGGTCATATGTAGTGTTGTGAATCTTTGGCTGCCAGGACTGAAAGACAAGCAGAGGGTGGAGCTTAAACTACAAAAGAGAGAGGGAGAGAGAGAGAGAGAGAGAGAGAGAGAGAGAGAGAGAGAGAGAGAGAGGAAGAAGGAGGAGGAGGAGGAGGAGGAGGAGGAGGAGGAGGAGGAGGAGGAGGAAGGGGAAGAGGGAGGAGAAGAAGAAGAAGGAGAAGGAGAAGGAGAAGAGAAGAAGAGAAGAAGAAGAAGAAGAAGAAGAAGAAGAAGAAGAAGAAGAAGAAGAAGAAGAAGAAGAAGAAGAAGAAGAAGAAGAAGAAGAAAGGATGTTGCTTTTTTTTTGTACACAAGCAGATTCTTCCCCTCTGATTCTTGTGAGTGGAACAGCATGAAGTGTGGTGTGATAAGAACTAGAGGTGTCGCTTCCAGGAACCCCAACATTTATGCAATCTTGGCCATGTGATCAAGGATGATTTATACATAGTTCCTTAATCCACCCAATATACTGGGAGTTCATACTCAGTCACCAAGCCACTAAGTTGTGTGCCCTGTTGTGTGCCCTGTTGCAGGAACAGGTGGCAATTTCTGCAGCTATTTGGATGGTCACTGCTCCAAGGGGCGAGGGGCTGGTATCTGCTGTGTATACACAAGGCTGCAGTGCGTAGATTGGCTCCCAACAACAAAAAGTAAATGGGCAGATGTCAGGAGTGACGAGCAACAGCCAACAGTAGATTAACCTTTGGGCACTGGAAATGTTCACAAGGTCAGAGAAGCTGTCAAGTGTTTGAGTCAGAACATACAGCAGCCACATTCTCTATACCCAGCAGGGACATTACAGCCCAGTCCAGCTCCAAATCTGGTACTAGGAGATGCCTCCACAAAAGGGATTTTTTTTTATTAAAATTTTAAATCTCTCTGAGTGTGCATATATGTGTGCATGTGTATGTGTGTGTATGTGCTTGCACGTGTGTATGTGTTCCTCTGTGGATGTAGGTGCATACATGCCATTGTATTCTTTTTTGTTTTGTTTTTTTTTTGTTTGCATTCTACCGTAGACCTAGATCACAGACCTAGGTCTTTTTTTTTAAATTGGATATTTCATTTACATTTCAGATGTTATCCCTTTTCCCCATTCCCCCCAACCCCGCCCAGGAACCCCCATTCCATCCCCCCTCCTCCTGCTTTAATGAGGATATGCCCCCCACCTACCCCCCACTCCTACGTCCCACCTTTGAATTCCCCCACACTGAGGCATCCAGCCTTCATGGGACCAAGGACCTCCTCTCCCACTTAAGCCTGACAAGGCCATCCTCCCCTACACATACAGCTGGAGCCATGAGTCCCTCCCTATGTGCTTCTAGGCTGGTGGTTTAGACTCTGGAGCTCTGGAGTGTCAGTCCTTAACTCTTATCTCCTTTGAGGTATGGTCTTTTGTCCTCTGATATGTACAATAGGCTAGGTGACCCATGTCTTTTCAGGGATTCTCTTGCCTCTGCCTCCCAGACCCCTCAGTTTGCAGATGTACTCTTTCACATCTGTCTTTTATAAGGGCTCTGTGGATGCAGACTAAAATCTTCACACTTCTTCAGCAAGTGCTTTACCTACCGTCCAGTGTCCTCAGCCTTGCAGACTTGCCTAGTGACCCAGTGCCTTTGTCAGAAGGAGTTTGGAGGATTCTGAGCATAGGCTGTCAGAGATGGTAGCACATGAAGTCTCTGATTAGAATTGCAGTTCTGTCTCTGTCACAGAACATGTGCCCTGAGGAGACAGAAATCCTTCACAGACTTGAAAGTGACTCGAGGACAGTTAATCCTCACTGTGCTCTAGTCAGGCAGGTAAATTGCAATTAGATGGGAAAAGGAGGGGGAAAGAACAGTAGTCAACAGGTGTTCCAGGTTCCTTTGGGGACATAGAGAGCTTCATATTTGGCTTAAAAGTACATAGTGACATTTGGAGAGAGTCCCTTGCCAGAAGTATTCCTAGTGAATTGTTAAGACAAGGAAGATTAATAACAATCTAATGAAACCCTCAGGTAGATCTATACGAGGCACTTCCTTGAAGAAGTGGGCCAATTAAAGAATGAAGAAGTATCTTTCTAGAATTATTATAGTGTGTGCAAGAAAAACCCATGTATAAGCCTTTGAGATGCTGCCAGGGAGGTGTATCCGTTACTTGTCTATTGCTGTGGCAAAACACCTGGCAAAATAACTTAAATCATAAGGGATTATTTGGGCTCATAGTTCCAAGGGTATATAGACCATCATGGCAGAGGAGGTGAGATGGCAGGATCATGCACTGGCTGCTCTCATGGCATCCACTGTCAGGAAGGAGAAAGAGATGGATGCTGGTGCTCACTTTCTCCTTTCGGTTCAATCCAGGACTCAGTCTATAGGATAGTGGTGCCCACATTTCTCCACCTCCATTAATCTAGCCTAGAAACTCCCACACAGATATGCTCAGGGGTTTATCTCCTAGATGATTCTAGATCCTGTCAATCAGTATCAGTCACCACACACCAAGACACATATATTCTCATTGCCCTGAGACTTTCAAAATCAGGAAGAAATATATACTTATTTTACTCCAAAGCAGATGATGTTGAGAGAGAAGATGGCTGCTTCCTAACAAGCCACCAGAAGTCTTACCAAGAAAATTATCAACTATCATTCAGTGCCTCACACAATGGGATCCTTTCTAGAACTTCTGGAATCCGGAGGCTAGAAACTCTGTGTGTCAGAGATGTCCAGGTCTGGAAGGGACACTTAGTCCCTTTCCTTGGTGATCTGGCTCCTGCCTTCATGATCTCGGATAGAAGATGCTGACCTCTCTGAGTGTCCCTTCCCTCTGCTACATCACAACCACCTTACCACCTCACCAAGGCATATTTCAAATATGATAGTAGACTAGACTTTCAGCCCACCGTGTGGGCGAAAGTTGAGAAGTAATGTATAGCAAAAAGCGAGAGAAGCTGGTGCACACCTGTAAGTAGTCACCACTGCTAACACAGCTGAGGCAGGAGTTCAAGCCCAGCATAGACTACAGAATGAGATTTTCATTCAAAATAAAATCAAAAAGAGGAGGGAGGGATAGCTCGATAACAGAAGGTTTGCCCAACATCCACAAGGCCCTGAGTTCAATCCCTAGCAGGAGAAAGAGAAAAAAAAACAGCAGGGGATATGAAAAATTTAAAGTTTAGAATGATCAAATAAAGTTTATAATATGTTCACAGAGCAAAGTTACTTTAAAATAATATGTAAGCTTCAATAATATAAAGCTGATATCCTAGAAAAAAATTACTTTGTATATTAGCCAGGGCTCTACAGTTTCACTGGGGAGACAGACTATCTGCTGCTCAGGTACATTCTGAGGAAGAAAGAACTGGTTTAAAGTCCCCGACACAAGGCCAGCAGCATTTCCCTTCCTCATATTTACTCTCTCATTGAACAGTAATATCTCAAAGAATCACTCAGTACCAATGTGGGCGGACACACCTATATGGGGACTGGAAATACCATGAGGCTACATCAGAGAGAAGGGAGTTCTGTGTTTAATTAGAGCAGGATTTTTTATGATCAAGGGCTAAATCAGCTCACTCTCTGAGGGATTTAATTAGAAAAGAGGACTTCCTTGGGGCTGAACTGGGTCTGGACTGTGCACACAGTAAGGAGGTAGGGAGTTGACTCCAGGCTTCCCTGTTGTCTTGCTCAACTGTCGAGGACGCCCCCACCTTCAGAGGCATCATTTGAAGCATTTTTCTCCTGCTTGAATTTTCTGTGAACCCATCTTTTGCCTTGGTTTGTTTGGTCCTTCTTATCCTGGAATACATCGCTTTCACTCTCTTCATTCTGTGGGATTCCCTCTATCCTGGCTAGTTTTAGGTCTACTTGACCCAAGCTAACATCATTTCAGAAAAGGGAACCTCGGTGAGTAAACCTCTCCCATTAGGTTCACCTGTGGACAAGCCTGTGTGGCATTTTCTTGATTGCTGATTGATATGGCCCTGCTTACTGTGGGCACTGACACCCCTGGGCTGTTGGTTTTGGATTCTATAAGAAAGCAAGTTGAGCAAGCCGTGAGGACCAAACGAGTAGGTAGTTCTCCTCAGCTTCAGTTCCTGCCTTGAGTTCCTATCCTGACTTCCTTCTGTGATGGACTATGGTGTGGAACTGAGAAGAAGCCCTAAGACAACTTCCACTAGGTTACTCTTAAATATATTCCCAAGTGTGAATAGGATTCTTCAGAAGGCAAGATTGTAAGATCGGTGTGTCTTTGTGAAAGACCAAAGGCTAAGGAAACACTCTTAATTGCACTAAGTGTCCCAGGAAGTGTTTGCAGTGCATAAAAGGACGTGAGAACCAGGGAGATGGCTCAGTGGGTAAAGCACTTGCCATGAGTGTGTGGGTGCCTGAGTTTGGATCTGCCCCAAAACACATAAGGTTGGATACATATTCCTAGTGCTCTCACAGATGGGAGACACATGGAAAGTTTTCCAGAAACTCATGGGCCAACTAGCCTGGCATGGCACACAGCAGCAAACAATGTAGATGAATAGGCCAGTGCTTTAGACTGTCCTTTAACTTCCACGTGGGTTCTCTCTCTCTCTCTCTCTCTCTCTCTCTCTCTCTCTCTCTCTCTCTCTCCCTCCCTTCCTCCCTCCCTCCCTCCCCCTCTCTCTCTCTCTCTCTCTCTCTCCCTCCCTCCCTCCCTCCCTCTCTCTCTCTCTCTCTCTCTCTCTCTCTCTCTCTCTCTCTCTCTCTCTCACATACACACGCACGCGCACACACACACACAAGACAGGTCATCCAAGACCATTAAGTACTTGGTGATTGTGTAGTAGCTTTTGTGTATCTCTGACAAAATACCCAATGTGAACAACTTAAGGGAAAATGGATTTACTTTGCTCATGGTTTTAGGGGGTTCAGTCCACGGAGGAGACAGATAGATCAGCTCATATCTTGGTAGGCAGGAAGCAGAGTGGAGCTGTAACAGGAAAGGGCAAGATTCCTGGTCAGCAGGAAGGCATGCCCCCTACCTGCTGACCAACTACCTTCAGTCTATTCCCATCTTCCCAAGTTGTCCCACTTCCTGATAATCCGTTTCAGTGCTGTGACAATCAATGAAGTAAAGGATTTAGTTGTCAGAATCCTATGATATAGTCATCTGTGGAACCACCCTCAAATGTGTACAGAGATGGCTGTATTCCTCTCTGGAACCTTCTTCTAGTGACCGAGTTTTCACTTGTGTTAGTCGGTGTCATCACAGTCTCCGTAAGCTCTTCAGAGTCAGGGAGTGTTTTCCCTCCTTCATTTATCATACAGAGACCTCCATTTGCCTATGACATCACATGGGAAGTTCCTGCTTATATATGTTTTATTTTTCTAATGGTCAAACACCAATTGTTTTGAACCAAAATCTTTCCTATTTCTGAGTTAATTTTTAAAACCTCACAGTTCTTCTAGTGTCTTTGTGCTTTGGTTTTGATCTTTACATATGAATTCAATTGCTTTGCATGCATGAGTTTCGTGTGTATGCTGCGTGTTAGGTGAGAGTTGTGATTTTTATATGAGTGTTTTTTTTTTATTTTGTGTGTGTCTGTTGCAAGTGTTGTGTGTTATATATCTGCTGAATATCTGTTATGTGTGTCTGTTGTGTATGTTGTCTGTACATTGAATGTCTCGAGTGTGTGTTGTGTTCATGTTATATGTGTGTTGTGTTCATGTTATGAATGCCTGTTATGTGTGTTTGTTGTTTCTGTGTTATCTATGTTGTATACACCTGCTGTGTTCCTGTTGCTCATCTGTTGTGTACGCATTGTGTGTTGTCTACAGTGGATCTATAGGGTGCCATATGTGTGCTATGGTTGTATGGTCTGTGGATGTGTGATTCTGTAGAATAAACACAAGGCCTCATGCTTGCTAGGCAAGTGCTCTACCACAGAACTGCATCCCTAGCCCTTAAAAAAAAATAAAAAACTTGGCTTTACAGTTGTCTTAAATCACTTTCATATTAAAAAGATAAAGGGCAGAACAGTTAGTTTCTTTTATTGGCAAGTGTGAATGAGGTAATTGGTACCTGGGTAAGATGAATTTATCTCCATTTCTTTTTGATGTGATTAACTGACTGGCCTGAGGCTATCACCCCTGTCTAGAGTTGGCTACATCAGTCATTCACTCTCAGTTGTGATTAATTACAAAGGTTCCTCAGCCCCACATGCAAGTAAACAGGGTCCATTGTTTGCAGTGGCATCTTGAGGACCCATGGTCATGCTGTCCTCTGTCCCTGTGGAATTGCCTTTGGAGAACTTTCATTGTTGACCTGAACACACACAAGGAGAGGGAATGTGTGTAGGAGGAGGATTTTTAGCCCATTTAAGTGAATCCTCTGTCTGCTGTGATTCCATGAGTGCTTGGTGAGGACCTGTTGGAGACCCTCTGTGAATTGTCACTTCTCTGATGACTATAACAAAACTGCTAAGGAAAGCAACCTAAGGAAGGGAGGGAGGGAGGGAGGGAGGGAGGGAGGAAGGAAGGAAGGAAGGAAGGAAGGAAGGAAGGAAGGAAGGAAAGTTGGTTTTGACTCATAGGATGTATGGAGCTGTCATCCACAGTCAGGAAGCAAACAGAAATAATACTGGGGCTCAGCTCCCTTTCTCCTCTTGTTCAGTCCAGAACCCCAGCCCATGAATTGCTACTACTCAGATTAGGGTGGGTCTTTCACCTTTAATTAGCCCAGCTTCCATCACAGGCATCCCCAGAAGTCTGTTTTTATGGACAGTCCTAACCCATCTGGTTGCCAATGGAGATTGAGCCTCCCAGATGTGAACTTCAGTGCTGTTATGAAGAGGAAGGTGATAGCCTGTGGTGGATCCTTGCCCACAGAGTTTACCGGCTAGTGACAGAAAAGTCACGGGAAACTTTAAGGAACCACCATCACTACCAACAGCATATAAGTGTCCCCTAAATGTGACACAACCTCCTTTTCACCCATGCCTTGTCATCTTGTGATATAACTTCATGATAGTTCATGACAGAATTTTATTGTTTTGTGTCAAGCAAGCAATTTGTCAGATATGCTGATGCCCCTCTTCTGAGCTCTGAGTGCAGATGGTGACATTACTATTACCTTCTTCTGCCCCTTCTGATTGTCCCAGAAAGTATACTGCTTCATAGTATATCCCAAGCACAGGACAAACATTTATGGAATATTGACTATAAGACTGGGTGGAGGTTGTCTGTGACCACTGAGACTGACTACTCAACTCAACCCAAAGAAAGGGGAGTGAAAGATTGGGATTTCTTCCTAGAGGAGATTTCTTCTGTGAATCTTAAAGAATTGGGTTTGATTTGAAGGAAAAAATACAATTTCTAATTGGGTTGACAACAGGATTGGGAGAGAGCAATAACATACCATGTACAGACAAGATATGTTAGAAGAACAGATATGGTTGTATGAGAGTAACTGCTGCCACCACAGCATGTCTGCACACAGTAAACTGGATGGGGTCAGTGAGATAACTGTTGGGCCAAGGAGCGACCAAGGACACCAATGTGTGCAGGTCTGGGTTTGTTCTCGCTAGTCCCAGAAGTCATATTAAAATCTGAGTCTTTCCTGCAGTTGTCGCTCAACACATCAAAAGCTTGTTTCCATGTTTCTACTTCTCCCCAGTTAATACTGTAAATATTTTGTGTTGAAAGAGGATTTAGAAGTTCTGTCCTGCTTCTTACAGGAACATGAGCTCTGTGAGGACAGAGGTTTCTGTTGGGTGTCATAGTCTCTTAATTCCTTATATGTGATGGACGTTTATTGGATGGATAAAAGGATTCATGCCTTCATGTATGTGTGCATGTATAGGTATGTACATGCATGTGTAAGTGGGTGCATAGATAGATGGATGAATCCACTTCTTTTCTTGTTCATCTTGAACTTTACTACCTATTGGCCGTTTTACAGGTCAGTATATTCTGCTGGAAAGAACTCTAATTGAAGCCTCTGCTTTCTAATTGGCTTTATAATACTATACACAGTGGTTAAAGAAGAAAGGCATGCCTCCAAATCAGGGCTAGGGGAGTTTGGTATTTATAGTTTATGGACAAGGACTACACTCAGCAAATACTCAGGAGAAGAAGAAATTCTGTATTCTCTTTGATATGTAACTTAGAGTTTGCCGACATGGTGGATGAATGAATGAGTGGATGAGTTAACGCAAATAGGCTTGAAATATGTACAGAGGCTTTGGATTCAGCTTTAATTAGTGTCAGTGATATCTGTGAGCCACCTGTTTCTCAGCTTCTCACCATTCCAATGATGAGAACAGAAAATACCAGCCATATCAAAATATTGTATATAACATGCCTTTTTTTTATAATGATGTTTTAGGTTAACATAAAAAGTGCTGGGTTTCATCATGGAGTCTTCATACATATCTTTATATATGTGTGTCATTATCCTTTGTTCTCAGTTATCCCCCTGCCTTACCACTCTCCCTTCTTCCTCTTCTGGCTAGTTTACTTTCTTTTCCAGTTCTAATTTGCTGTTACTATATCCTGTTTCCCCACCTCCCTAAAGATCTCTTTATGATCCCCTCTCTCATGATCCCCTCTCTGATTTTTGTGAACTATAAACACACATATATAAATGTATACATGCATGTACACACATATAAAATTGAAATTTAGGTTCCTTGTGTAAAAGAGTACATGCAATATGTATCTTTCTAAGCCTAACTTACCTTGTTTAAGACAGTTGTTTTCCAGGTGCATTCATTTCCTTGAGAATGTCATGATTTTGTTTATCTTTACATCTGCATAAAATTTCATTGTCTTCACACACCATATTGCTCTTTTCCACTCATCTGTGGATGTACATCTAAGCTTATTCCCTTTCCTGACTAATGTAAACCACACAATGTGGACAACGGGTGTGCAGGTGTCTCTGTGGTATGCAATACATATTTTCTAAAGGTATCCTTGTAACATTGACTTCTGTTTTCTGTTAATGGATTTACTAAAAAAGGCTTCATTAAGTAGAGTTATGGCAGGATTAAATGGCCAAGGCTTGAAAAGAAACCAATGTAAACATTTTTCTCCCCTACCTCAAAGACGGTGCAAAGAGATTTGAGGGGAGGGTACAACTAGGTGGGACCTCATGCTTCACTATGATGTTCTGTGTCCACTGTGAACTGTGTTGTCATGCCTCTACCATCCATGAAGCACAAGGGCAAGGTCTTTGATTTGTCCACTACTATATGGTAGTGCCTAGAGAGAGACTAGAGGGATCAAAGGCATTAGTAAAGAGTGGAAATGGATCACTCCCTCCATTCAAAACTACAACATTTCGGAGGAAAGAATAACTAAACAACTATTTTTACTAACTTGTCAGAGAGAGGGTAGATCATCTTTAAAAAAATTGTCATTTCTGTATCATAAAACGTCTCTTTAGTTCCCTTTGGAGTGCAAGTTCACTCACATAATACATTCAAATTGCAAATGTTATTCAGTATAATATCAGGTAGATCAGACAGAGAAGAAAATTATCGGCTAAAACACCTTAACTTCTGCATTTGTTGAAGAAGAAATGCCAAAATGAGTTCAATTCCTTGGTCCCAAAGCAAGATGCTATTTAGTCTGGGTAATGTAGATGATGGTATCAAATTATGGTTTTCTTGTTCTGCCCTCTGTAACTCAGCTCCTGAGGTGTACTGCACTGCCTTACTCTGAGTTTCATAAAAAGAAACTTCATCATAATTTGGACAGTGAAAAGTAGTGTTCTCAGTCTATAAGACATACAGCTTGGGTCTGAGGATACCCACTTTGAGTCATCGTTAAAACAAAGGTTCCTATGAATGGGACCCAGACTTCCCACAAGAGGCTTCTCCCATTGGTGGACTGAAGTGCTGAACACAGGCAATTCGTCCTGTTGCAGATTTTCAGACAGAAAGCTTCCCGTGTTTCTCAACTTAGAGCTATGGTGTTGGTTGCAACTTTTGTTCTGGCTTTGAACGATCATGTTGAGAGAGTCCCTCTTTTACTTTATTTTCTCTTTGTGGTACTGGAGACTGATATGCAGTCAGGGACCCATATGCAAGCAAAGTACTACAACCCCAACCCAGAAGTATTCATTTCATATCCTCCCCATTTTGTGTGTGTGTGTGTGTGTGTGTGTGTGTGTGTGTGTGTGTGTGTGAGAGAGAGAGAGAGAGAGAGAGAGAGAGAGAGAGAGAGAGGCAGAGACAGAGACAGATAGTCCAGTGTATGTGTGTATGTGAGAGTGAGAGAGAGAGAGAGAGGCAGAGACAGAGAGACAGAGAGAGATAGTCCAGTGTATGTGTGTATGTGTGTGTGAGAGAGATTGTGTGTGTGTGTGTGTGTGTGTGTGTGTTCATATGATGCATGTATAAGTACATGTGGAGGTCCAAGATGCCAATTCTCCCCTCCCACCATGTGGGTCAGGAGTCAGACACAACTTGTCACAAGCTTTGGTAGCAACTCCCTTACCCACTGAGCTATTTGGCCATCATTGTTTTTACAGGAGGAACAAAAACACAGAGAAAACTATGTAAAAGAGTGGAAAATGGATATTGGTAGTTGAGGAGATGCTCACATACATTAGTAATCAGGGAAGAATTACAGGGACAGCACTTCTATACTGCTTATAACCATTTGACAAAAAAATTAAAAGTCTTTTAATATCTTGTGTTAGGAAAATGTAAATCAGAGGGCTTCTTTTGCATGTCTTTCATGAGTACAAGTTATCAAATGACCTTTAAAAAGACTTTGACCTTGTAAGGATGATTGTCCATTCACTCTACACTTGGAAATATGCCCTTGGACACCACGAATCTTGAATTATAACCTTTTGCAAACAAAACCATCCAGAAACATCTAGAATGTTCACTGACAGGGTAATGAAAACAAACGGGTACATTTGCATGGTAAAATATTATTCAACAATGAAAAGGAAGGACTGAGAAAAAGAAAGAATAGCATCAGACTGTGTCCAGTAGCAATTTTTGTAATGAAGGTTCAGGATGTGAGATGAGGGATACAGAGGGGTAAACATAAGCAATTAAAATATTCTAACCCTTGGACTCAGCAATGGTTCCACAGTTATTTATTATCTTAAGTAAGTAACGGTGGAACACTAGGTTATTATCAGTTCATTTGTGAGAATCTGAAAGTCAAGTTTGCAAAATCCCGATACTACTGTATACCATATCATATCACATGACTTCATATTGCATCGCATCATATGGTATCATGTATCATATCATATTATATCATAAACTCCGAAGAAAATCTGACCATTAAAGAGTAGCATGGAGTTCTGTATACTACCACACTTGGCTAGCATATCTAAGCATTGGTTTTTCAACCCTCAACAGTGAAGCTGAGGGGGAAATGTAGCTTCATTTGAGACCTCTGTAATTCAAAAAAAGGTTTCCAAATGTTACAATTTTTATGCATGAATTATAAAAGTTTACACTGCTTCTGATTTCCAGTCTTGCCTTACCTTCTTAGAGTATACTCTTCACCTGGTAAGTGCCACATTCCTACTAATTACAAGTCTCTGTAATTGAGACTATACAGAGGGACAGAACTAATTCAGAATGGATGGAAGAAAGAATAGATGCAAGAATAAATGGGATGTGATAGATGGGCAGATGCACACACATGTGAATGGATAGATGAATGGGAGGATGCATGGATGGCATGGATGGATGGAACAGAATTGGTGGAAGGATAAGATAGATGGGTGTATAGAGTAGATAAATATATACATTCATGAAAGAATGAGGGATGGAAATGTGGCTATTGGAGGAACTGAGTCATATGGGAATTGAAGCTGAGATGCCCAGTGTTTAGCCACCTATATACTAGGACACAGGAAAGCCATTCTGACAGCTCAGCAGAGGTCTCAGAACCAGGGAAATCCGTGGTGTGATTGTGACACTGAGGCCTAAAAACCTAGGTCTCACTGTTGCAGCTCTGAGGACCCAGAGTGCAAGAGCCATGGATGCTAGTAGGCTTTATGTGCTTCTGAGGCCAGACTCACCACCATTAGGATGACATTCCAAAGCAATGCAGTACCTTTCCTTTCATGCTCCCTCTTCTTCTCCAGTGCCTTTGGTTTTATGTTACTTCCCTCTTCTCATCCATGAGACTTTCTCCCCTTTGCTGATTTGTTTTTCTGTGTCCTCGCATTCCCCCAGGAAACAGTTGTATAAATGTAGCCAGAAGCAAGAGCCAAATTAGATGGAAATAGTCCTCACTGGATCACTGAGCAGATCATACAGCCATCCTTCCTGGGAGCCAGCCATATCTTGATAAGGAGATGGCACAAAAGCCAAAAGCTCAGTGATGAGGGCCATAGACATTGTCTTAGTACCTGTCCTGCTGCTATGATAGAATACCCTACCAAAAGCAATTTAAGGAGAGATGAGTTAATGCTGGTTCACAGTTTGAAGCCCATTCCATCACAGTGGAGAAGACAAGGCACCAGGAGCTTGAAGCAGCTAGTCACGTTGCATCTGCAGTCAGGAAACAGAGAGTTATGAATTCTGGTGCTCAGCTCACTTTCTCTCCTTAAACAGTCCAGGATCCAAGCAAGGGTATGATGTAGAAGGCACAGAGGTACCAGGGGGAGTGGACATGGTTGGTAGCCTAGTGACCACTCCCAGCCTTCTGAAAGGAAAGCAGATTGTGCATCCCTTCCTTTGAAGGAACAACTCTGTGTGTTTAAGATTCCTGGCTACCCTAGTGCTTATCTGTGATCACAAGGACCTCTGTGCCTACCACAGAGTAGGTCCTTTCCACAGTTTCCAGACCTTCCCATGTCAGTTAACACAATGGAGACATAGGCCAATCTCCAGGTGATTTAAGATTCTGTCCAGTTGACAGTTGACACTAATCATCACAGTCAGTGTTATTTTATACCTACATGTGTGTGTGTGTGTGTGTGTGTGTATGTGTGTGTTGTGTGTGTGTGTGCTTATGATATTTTATTTACATCTGAATACACCCACATACATGGAAGGAAAGGCAGTGCCATTAGGAAACCAGAACAAAATGTTTCAAGCAGACCTTGGCTCTACCAGCAGGGTCTAGCCTTTGGCATTGGAATGTAGTGTTGTCCCCAGACATGTATGGCTGCACTCTTGGCTTTCCTGAACCGTACGTTAGCCACACCCATCTGAATGCTGCTACATTAAATTCTTCTTGCTGCCTTGATATCCTTAGTTATAAAGCAGAATTGTGGAAGTAGGTAAAGTCCAAGACTATTTCAGAGTAAAATGAAGGTCCTTGAAAGATTTACACACTCCCTACCTCTAATCCCTCTCCTTCTCCTCTCTTCAGCTATCAGAGCTGTATGCTAAACTGCAGGCATTGTCTATTTCAAAGACTTATTTTTTAATTATATATCCAAAGGGCATTGTATCCCCCAAAACTTGGGTTACAGATAGTTGTGAACCACCTAATAGGGGTGTTAGAAACCAAACCTGGATCTTCTGCAGAGGAATGAGCACTCTAACCCTCTGAGCTATCTCTCCAGTCCCAGCTTTGTCTATCTTAAAGCCAAACTCTTCAGTCCTTTCAGTTTCATGCTTGCTTTTGCTTTCTCCTAGCATTTCCCATTTGGACACAAACATTTCTCATTTTAGAATTCTGTACTGCTGGGAATTTGCATAGCAAGTTACATTTCAAACTTGACTAAACTTTTAAGTGTAGATTATGATTATTAAAGAATTCTCAAGTTGGAGACAAAGGAACTCTGTCAAGTGATACATTGCATGAGAGCTGAGAATTAACCTTTGGAATTCTATAGAGGTCATCAGAGAGCATGACAGCAGTCTGCTCGTTAGAAAGATGGGCACGTCCTTCCACTAGTGCAGAATAGCATCAGAAAGGAGAGGCCTCAAGAGAGGAGAAGGAGAGGGATTAGAGGTAGGGAGTGTGTAAATCTTTCAAGGACCTTCATTTTACTCTGAAATGGTATAGACAAATGGGGTCACTTGAGAGCCTCTTTGAGGATGGAGACAATCACCACACATTAAATGCTGATGGCAACAATCCAAGAGAAGAAGGGAAAATGTGGAACTGTAAGGGACCTGTACAAGTAGACAGATTGTCCTTAGCCATATGGCCTTCATCCACAGTGACTAGGGAACAGGAGAACATTTGGGACTTGTGCATGTAGACTGTCCGTTCTAAGCCATATGTGAACTTCATCCACAGTGAACTGGGGACTAGAACTTACAGGCGGGTGCTTTGGGTATAGGCAGGGCTTTGTTCAATTCTCTTCTGATGTCTTATTTTCTGAGGGAAGTATAAAGCATAGTCCTCAGGTAAGAGTGAGCATCGGTAAGCAAGTGTTACAGTTTTGAAGAGACGGGAGGCAGGATGGGCTAGACGAATCTCACAGGACAGTGATGAGAGGCAGTGCTGAGCATGGCTACATGTTTCTCGCTTCACTGTTTGGAACCCAGATGCAAAGTCGATAGAGTGCTGCCGGCCTCACAGATTCAGGTTTCTGGTAAGTGGTACAACAAAAACAGACGGTGTGAAGTTAAGAAAGTGTAAAAGGCAATGACAGATTGAAGGTGTGGCTCAGTTAATAGAGTGCTTCCTCAGCACACACAGTGCCCTGGGTTTATCACCATCACCATATAAACTGGACATGGTTTATATGTAACACACGTTACCTGCAATCCTAGAACTTGGAAGGAAAGGAGGATGACCAGAAGTTCAAGGCCATCCTTGCTAATGTAGCAAGTTTGAGGCCAGCCTGGAATACATAAGATGCTGTCTCAACAACAAAATGTTTACAGTGATGGATCCAGGAGAATCATCTGAGGAAGAATGGAGGTAGGCATCATAACAAGAAAGACACGAAGAACTGTGGTTCACTAGGAGAATCGGTGGAACTATGTTCTGATCTAAGGACTGTGGGGCACAGGTACGAGGCAGCCTGAGCAAGGAAACAATGCTCAATGGAGAACAGGGTGTTTTTATTGAGACTGTGGAGAAACTGACTCTGTTATTAATGATAGTGTGCTAAAGACAAGATCTTGAGCTCAAAATACTATTAGAGGAATCAGAGAGTGACTTTTTAAAAAGATATAAAGTTAGGATATTAATTACATAGCATACTCCCCTTTGTTTATTTATCTTGCTTTCTCTAAAACCCAGCACAGTATTTATGCAGAACAGAGACTCAGTTGTGTTGGCTGAATGAATGAGTGAGTGAGTGAATGAATGAGTATATATTAAGTAATTTGGGAGTTCAGTGTTTCTATTAATGAAGACAGAACGTCAATTCGTTCCGTTTAATGTCTGTGTTCCTTAAAGGGAACAATCCTTGCTCATGGGGAATGAAGGTGACTTTGGAAACCAATGTTGTTCAAGAGCGACTCTGCTGTATCTAGTCAGTCCTCCTATTTTTTAGAGTTAAAACATCTGTGAATCTAAAGTAATAAGTAAAATAATGATATTGAGTCTGAAAGTAGATTCAGCAGTATAACTCCCAAAGTGAATTAGAGGAATAACTTTACCTGTACTCCAAACTACTGTATTAAAAAGATTGGTGTATATGTATGTACTTGCATGTGTGCATTTGCCTGACATGAGCATCCATAAATAGGACATGCATGTCAACCTGCCCCTTACTTCAAGTTCAGGGAACATCTTGGAAGAGAACAGAACAATTAAGAGCCTGAGGATGGAGGGACCGTGTGACAAGCAGACATGGCATGGATATGGCAGTCACGAACTCACAGTAGCCATGGTTACCAGCAGCCTCAGCTGCGAAGCTATTGGCATTTGAAGTTTATGGTAGAAGGAGAGTTAGCTTTATTTGGAAGGATGGTCATTGTTAGGCTGTCCATGACCCAGTACAAGCTCATAATACTGCCTGTAAATATAGGCAGTATTAATTCACCTCAATAGATTAAATTATAGTTATTTATAGTTATGTTTATATATTATATAACATACACTAATAGTCATATATATATACATACACATATATACATATATATGTATATATGTGTACGTATGTATATATGTGTGTATATACATACATATATACATATATATGTATATATATATGTATATATATATATATATATATATATATATATATATGACTACTGCAAATAACTTTTCCCTCAACTGTTAACACGTTCAAGACTGAAGCTCATTCTGTAACTAGATTCCTGCCCTGTGGAAGGAAGAGATGAGAGATTTGAGAGTCAGAACCAATGACCTAGCAATGAGTACACACTCTGTTTAAGCTGAGTGAACAGACTGATGCTTGCCTCACATGGTGTGAGTCTGAAGACTGTGGATTCAGGATCCAGCTTCTAGGATGTACTGTATCTCTGGAGGCCTTCTACCTTTTTGGTTTATGGGTTCTTTGATGTGTGTTTGGTTGGTATATGTTTAAGTGTGAGTGTGTGTGTGTGTGTGTGTGTGTGTGTGTGTGTGTGTGTGTGTTGCAGTAGGGAATAATTGTATCATGCATGCACCCAGAGGACTACCTTGGGTGTTGTTCCTCGGGCATCATTCACCTCATTTCTTTTGAGACCGGGTCTCTCACTGACCTAGAACTCACCAGTTTGGTTATGCTGGATGACTAGCAAAACCCAGGGATCCACTGGCCTCTGCCTCCCCACTTTTGGGAATTTATGTCACTGCATGTGGCTGCTTCACACGGGTTCTAAGAATCCTCATGTTTCTATGGCAAGGACTTTATTGACAGAGCAAAGTCCCAAGGCCAATTTATGGCTTCTTAATTTTGTTTCCTCTATCCTCTTCCCAGAAGTCAACTGATAGCCTAAAATGCTTTAATTATCTGGGAGGGAGAAGAAGTTGTGTCATATAGCTAGGTTATTGGAAGCAGCTCTATTGGAATCAGCTGCCCCTGCCCTTGCCCCTGCCACACCATCTTCATAAACACTGCCACACTGAATGTAGGAGGTCACTGTAGATTGTGCTGTCTTCACCAGCGAGAGCTGGCCCGTTAATGACTGACTACCCATCCTCCATTATATGAAACAAATGTATCCCCATAATAGAAAGAAACACGCTTTCAACCTTGGATCTTTCTAAGTCTACTTGGTTGGCCTAATTGAAGAACATTTGTGGCCGCTTGTCAAAAACCCTGATGGATGTCACCATGGTGAGTCACACAGACTCATAGAGAACAGTAATCCCTATGGCATTTGTCATCACAGATACCTCATTCCTTTAGCTTTCAAAAGGAAAATTTAGGTTAGCTTCTAGGTTTTCATCACTGGTTTCTGAGACTCGAGAACCATCCACTCACCATTTGATTCTTTGGGATTAAAGAAAAGTGCTTCAAAGACACTCACATGACTCAGGGGCCGAGTAATAGGCACAGGGAAATGGCACGTCTACCCTCCAAAGCACGGCATATCTTTGTGATTCCTCCCTTGTCTAGGCTCTGTGAGAACTCAACTGCACCTCATTTCTCTGTGCCTCACATGGTGTGTGTGTGTGTGTGTGTGTGTGTGTGTGTGTGTGTGTGTGTGATGTACTACTGTGAAATTGCTAAGTACTTGGCCAGCGGTTTATTATGTAGATTCACCTCTGATTCCTAAGCTACTGTCAAAACCACCAAGAGAAAGGCTTCCTAGCAACAGCAGCTGAGGAAGAGTCAGAGAGGGAGCTGATGCAGCAGCCAATCAGCCAAGAGAGCTTGCTGAGGGAGCTTCTCTGGGTCTTCAGGGTTCTCATCTGAAAAAGGCAATTGGATTAGATCAGAGACCTTCAACCCTTTAATAAGCAATGAAAATGTTATTCTGGGAGCCTCAAGATGGCTGAAGTGGATAAATATACTTGCTACCAAGTCTGATTATTTGAATTTGATCCCCAGACCCACAGAAGGAGAAATGGCTCCCACGAGTTATCCTCTGACCATAAATGTATGTACATGAGTGCGCACACATGTGCCTGTGTATGTGTACACACAGATACACGCACATGCATACACAGGCACACACAGGGAAGCAATTTTAAAATATAAAATGAAATATATGATTTGGATGGCTGGTCAGTGTTTTACCATGGCCACAAAAAGCAAACTAATACACCCAGTTAAGGTATGCTGTCATTTAAGGCATAGTTTCCAGTGTAAGAATATCCCAATTATTTGTGTATAATATATTCTGCATGTTCGTTATTCTGTATTGTCTTTAGAATAAGCATATTATGTATGTACATATTAGTATTGAAACAGGGCCTCATGTAACCGAGGCTAGCCTCAGACTCACTACGTAGCTTACAATTACCTTGAGTTTGATCTTCCTGCATCTACCTCCTGGGATTACGGTCTTTTGCTAACATACTGAGTTTTATTTCATGCTAGGAACAGAACCAGGGGCTTCATGCTTGCTAGGCAAGTGGTCTACCATATAATCTACATCCCCAGGCCCACTATTTTTCTTCTTAAGAATGAGAAAAGGGCTGGGCAGTGGTGGCGCACGCCTTTAATCACAGCACTTGGGAAGCAGAGGCAGGTGGATTTCTGAATTTGAGGCCAGCCTGGTCTACAGAGTTAGTTCCAGGACAGCCAGGGCTACACAGAGAAACCCTGTCTCGAAAAAACCTTTAAAAAAAATGAAAAAAGGGATCCAGGGGGTACCTTAGCAGTAAAGACACTTTCAGTTCTGCATTTGAGTCCCAGAACCCACAAGGTAAGAGAAGACTGACCCCGAAGGCTGACCTCTGCCCTCCACAACCATGCCATGTCAGAGGCCCTCTCCTTCCCCAAATCAAATTAACCTAATAAATTTTTTCTTCTAAAAATGTTTTTTAACAACAACTTTTTTAACAATAAGTTTCTGTGGTGTACCACACCTGTAATGTCTGCACCTAGGAAGCTGAGGCAGGAGAATTGACACAAGTTCTACGTGAGCCTGGGTTACTTCTGAGTTCCAGAACATCCACAGCAATGTAGAAAGATGTTGTCTTTAAGACCGACAAACAGAAAGATTTAAGAATTAGGAATAAACTAAAAGAACAAATTTGGTCCTTTTTCTTTATTATTTTAGTTTGTCTTCCTGCCTCCCTACCCAGCCTGGTCTATTGTTTTTATGAAGAAAGTGATGAGAAACTCAGGCTTATTCTGTGGGAAGGCTTTAGCCAGCTGATCTAGACAAAACAGGTTCATAGACCTCAGTTTCAGCGGACAGCTGTGTTGTGGATTCATGAAGAACTGGTCTGTAGATCACGTTAGCATGCTGTCAGCTTCCAGATCAGGAGCCTGTGAGCTGTCCCAGTGTACAGCTTGAAATATGGACCAATAAAAGGCACAGGATGACAGTTTACTCCCGAAACTTCAACACCACAGCTCATGTCTTCCAAATTTTCACAAGCAAGCAGGAGACCAAACCCACGCAGCTCTGATTTCTCTCTTGAAATGAAGAGAAAGTGAATGTTGGATGGGAAGAGGCACTCCTTCCGTAACAGCTAATCTGAAAACCTCAAAGACACTCCCTTTGTTCCCTTGACTGGGAGACAGCTGTCTCCTGGGAGATTTTTTTTTTTTTTAATTTTTTCACTCTCTAAAGGATTTCATCTCTTAGGTAAACAAAAAGTTATTTCTTAGTTTTCTGCATTCTGGACAACAGATCATTTCAAAATATGAAAGGAAAAAAGCATGCTCTTAATTTCTTTAAGGACATGGGAGCAAAACATTCAAATCATACATAGAAGCTTCTAGAAAGATCACAGAGGTCACAGAGACTCTATAGAAAACAATAGTGCTATTACTTTTGTGTGTGTGTGTTTGTACATGTATGTTATATGTATATCGTGTGTGCATTCTGTGCACACATGCCTGTGCACACGGTGAGGCCTGAGGATGACCGACACTGTCTGCTGCCCATTTTCATGGATTCTAAGGATCCAATCTCTGGTCTTTATGCCTGCGCAACAAAGAGTGGCAGGAGATGATTGGGGCCAGTAAGCTGAGGCTCTGAAATGTAATGATAACAGTATAAAAGTATAATGAAAACAGTATAGAAACTCCAACTCAAGTGGTACTTTAGGCAATAGTCAGAACTGACCTCTGTTCATCAAGAGAATCTATGCCAGCTGTTGACCCTGAGGACCAACCCCTCCAAGGGCACTAAGCTTCAAAGCCCCACTGTTAGGATATGGGAGCCGAGCCTGAGAGAGCTCAGCTTCCTGGGATTGCTCTGGCCTCCCTTCTCATCATATCTGGCACCTCCCTTACCTCCTTTTTCCCCCTCACACTGATGTATCCTCACTTAGACATGGTTAGCAAACCATTGTATTGTGACTTTAGGGATATTTCCCAAGTTGGAATTTTCTCTCCTTCAGTTTGGGTTTACACATAGTGAATATACATAGTTGAGCTCTCTAGTAAGACCATGGACTCTGGAATTAGACACTGGGACTCATGTTTTTGTTTGTGGGGGGATGGACAGAATTTTTGTTAGATGAGTGGTTTCTTAATGGAGATGTTCAATTACATAGTTGTATATGTGATTTCTCAACCAGTTTGAACTGTGGATCACTCTTTAGAGAATTCTTCCCCTCTAATAATTAAAATCAGGTATTTTCACTAATTATCCTTTTTTATAATTTTATGCATGTATATTATGCCCTCCACCATGTAAAAAATTTGGAGAATATGATCCTAGGTTAAATGTGTAATACTGAAAAGACATAAACAGTCTAATGGGGACAGTGCAAATCTGCATGTATGTGTGACACTAGCCAAGCCAGCTGGGATGGGCATGGCAGAAAGCATTCTTGTGCTCTGTTGCAGCTAGAGACACAAGTCCATGCTAGAAGGCTTTCTTTCTGAGTACACTGTTTCTTTTATTCACCAAAGGTCAAAAGCTAATGGGATGGAGGCTGGTTTATTTCCTCCACAAGGAGCCAATTTCATTATGACATTCTCAGGAACTGTCATTCCTTAGAGATCACTGGGAGCCATGGTCTGGAACCACAGAGTAAAGGCACTCTAGTACACGAGTTTGCTTATGGTATGGATGTTTCCAGACTCTCTGGATTGTCTCCTCCATCACTGAGCCAATTGTTCCTGTGCATAAAGCTTCCAGATCAGACAAGACATGATGCTCTTTAAAGCTTTGGGCCCCTCCTAAGAGAATAACTTACTATTCTCATTAAGAGAGAAGATGTCTTCTTTTTTTTTTTATAAGTTTGACAAGCATGGGTCCATGGATTTATGCAGAACTGCCTGCTATAGACTAAATGTATAGTCCCCCCAAAACATGCATGTTGAAACCTAAACCCCAGTGTAATGGTATTTAGAACAGTTGGGCTTTTATGAGTTATTATGTATTGAGAGAAATTTGGATTAGTAAGGTTAGTGTCCTTTTAAAAAATGTCCCCAGAGGAAATCTTATGAGGTGCCAACCTTAGACACAGAACTATAGACAACTAAGGAATACTGCAAGTGGAAGAGAGTGTCTTCCTCATAGAAGAACCCCAATTGATTATCTTGTACCATGTGGTCAGCACTGAAATCATATACATACAAGTAATATTGTATAGACTAATAAGGTTGTGTTTATATATTTACAAATATATTATGTACTATGTAGAGTACATTTTTAGAAATAATGTCTCTGTCTCAACAACAGTTTCAAAAGTGGCAATGAATTTGAGGGAGATATGAGGAAGGGGTGGAGGAGAATATAATTATATTTTAACTTCAAAAAATTAACCATAAACCAAAAAGGCCCCTAGAGAATATAAACAAATGCAGTCGCTATAGAAATCGTCAGAAAGAGTTCTCAAAAATTCAAAAATATAACTACCATGTGGCCCACCTATACCACTCCTGGACAGATACCCAAAGGACTCTATCCAACCAGAGAGATATGTGTACACCATATTCATTGCAGAATTATCACAATACAACTGAGCATAACCAGCCTAGCTGCCCATCAGCTAGTGGATGGAAAATGAAAATGTGGTCCATATAGCCAATGGGATTTCATTTAGAAAGGAAATGAAAGTATGATGGGAAAATGGAAGCATGTGAGTATTAGTGTAGCTCTAGACTCAGAGACAGTAGTGCTTGTGCTAAAATCCTAGCTCTTAATGTGTGTGTGTGTGTGTGTGTGCGTGTGCACAGGCATGCGCTTGTACACAGTGAAACCAGAGAGGAAAAGAAATGGGTAAACAACACGTTGAGGAACAGAAGAAATCAGGGCACATGAGAAAGGAAACCCAAAAAGAGCATGTGGGGCTTGTGGGGGGAGGGATGGCACAATGCACAACTCGGGGCCAGGGACGTGAAGAGTCGGAGACGAGAAAAATCAGTGAAGCAAATTATGTTTGAAAATGGCATAATGAAACCTAAAACCCCGTATAATAATTCACAAACAAATATAAGACTAAAATTCACATAAAATGTCTTAAATCATGTGTCAAAAATGAAACCAGAGAGTTTATTCATCTCCTTTCCCTACATGAAACACATGAGAAAGTAGAATCAAACCAGTGAGGTCCTCGCCTGGTCTCTGGTCACCATGATCTTGCACGTCCTATCCTGTGCAAGTGGAAAGTAGATCTTTTTCCTAAGCCTCTAACTTCAGAGTTGGGTTAGAGCTGCCAGAGCAGATGCAGTCAAGGTCCTTGCTGGTAAAGAGAGGGAGAGCTCAGTCCTCACCCACACTCTTGAACCAATGTAATTTTCGCAATACAGCAGGGACGTTATAAGGAGCCATTTCGTGTTTGCGTGATTGTAGGGAAGATATCATAAAGCCAACAGTCGGCTGCACCGTGCTTCCTTGCCAGATGGCATGAGCGTGGGCGAGTCTGCGGCTCAGGTTCTTGGTTAGGAATCCTTTCTGAACAAGAGCAGGACGTTCAGCCGTTTATATCTCCAGCGTAGCAGGTGTATTCCCCTGGCATGTTGGGAGAAATTCTAAATGGATTAGAATCCTGGGCCCAAATCCAGGATTTTCCACTTCTTACTAAGTACTTCAATCTGCATTTACTTTTAAAGGAAAGAAATCTTGAAGACTAAAGTCTTAAAAATGAGTCTTGGATCAAGTTTTCATTTGTAGGAAAATATTAGTTAGAGCCTCTCTGTCACTCTCTGGAGCTGGCCTAAAGGAGCCTGTGGGCCAGACATTGGCAAGCCTTCCCGTGCCACAACATGCACCCAGCAGTTTTCTGATCGACTAAATATAACTTCTTTTCTTTCTGATTACTTTTCCTTTTCAAATGAAGTACTTTTTCATTTTACAGAATTAATGAAATCATAATTTTAAATGACAGTTCAACCAAAGTGCTTTTTTTTTTTTTTCTTTCTCATCTTCGGGAATCCTGTTTTTAAGTTCAATAAACACACACACAAAAAAGCTTCAGTGGAAAAAAAAATCTAGAAGTTTGTTCTTTCTTCTTTTGCATCACTTAAGATACTAAAATCCTCATAGGTTTCTAGTTGTGGGGTTTGAGTGTTGCAAGGTCACTGCTGTTACAGATGATACATATTTTATAGACAAGCTGTGATGTTTCCTGGGGGAGGCTGGAATGAACTTCTGGACACTCGCAAACTTAAGTGAAATAAAGAAGTTTCCTCCCATTTCTAAAGGCTGGGAATCAGAAAGCAGAGCACAGATCAGTGGGGTGGGGCATCTCTCCTAGCCTTAGACCTTGGTGTTCTAGATGACTACAGACTCCGCCATCTCTGCGTGCCACTGATGGACATGGCAGTCACTCTGTATGAGAGTCTCATGGTAGCATTTCCCATATAACTCCAGGGTTTTTGTTCTGTTCGTCTCCTCCAATGACATGATTTCTCTTGCACTGAGGCCCCACTCTAGTCTGCTGTGGTCTGTCTTTGTATGTATATGTGTGTGTATGTATGTGTGTGTGTATATATATATGTGTGTGTTTTTGTGTGTATACATGCGTGAGTATATTGTGTGTACATATGTGTGCCTATGTGTATATGTCCATGAGTATATATGTATATGCATATGTATATAGGTGTGCACATGGATATAGAGGCTAAAGAGTTACCATGGCGTCATTCCTTGGGGATGACGTTTGGGGATTTCTTCTAAATTTTGGGTTTATTTTTAAATTACTCTCGGAGAATTTCATACATATATATATAACCTATTATGATCATATCCTGTGCATATTTCCTCTCCAAAGCTCCTGGGATCTCCCTAATACACCCCTCTCCCAACTTTATGTCTTCTTTTTTCTTTTTGATATCCCACTTGAGTCAGTTACTGTTGCTTGTATATGACTAGGGTCATCCCCTGGCACACCAGTAACCTACTGGTAACCATACCTGCAGAGAAAAGTGAATCTCTCCCCACAACAGCTAACACCTGCCAACAGCTTCTCAGTTCAGGGAGGGGCATCCAGGCTGGATGTTTGCCTGGCTCAATCATGTTTAGGACTTGGACCTGGATCCTTCTCCCTTCATCCTCAGGTCTAGAATTATAAGTACCTATCACCACTCATTGGTATTTTAACATGAATAGTGTGTGATTCCCCCACCCCCAGATATGTGAGTAAACATCCACTCACCCTAATAGGAGGGCACCGACAAAGCAAAGAAACAATTCTACCAAAATCTAACAGCAACTATCGGGTCACTAAGTACAACCTTTCTACACAGATGCTGGAGATCCGAACTTGAGTCCTAATGCTTACCTTGCAAGCACTTTATCAACTGGGCCATCTCCCTAGTCCTCATGGGCTCAGTGTATTGATTACACCCAGTCCAGGTGTGAGGGGTTGAAGTGCCTCTTTGTTGAGGTCATGGGGCTTAGTTCAATCTACACAATCACCCAAAGCTCAAAGTAGAAGATAATAGGATAGAGGTGGGAGAGAGATCAGCTTGGACCTGCGTGGGACCAGTCTTGGGAACCTGGCATAGCATGCACCTTAAACAAGTAACTACAGGTAGTTGTAGTTTGTAGCAGAAGAAGCAGTTGGAGAACCCTGGATAGCTCAGAGACATTTTTTTTCTAACTTGCATAATCAAAACAAGCAAACCAAAGGGCTCTATCTGCAAGTCATTGGGTCCCTTTGTCACATGCAGAGTTCAAAGTCTGCCTCTCAGTTCCTTCTCTGAGGCTGTGATATGACATATTAACAAAAGCAGCTTGAGAGACAGAGGCTTTTTCGGCTCACAGGTAAAGCTCACTGTGATAGAGAAATCATGGCAACAGGAGCTCGGAACAGTTGCTCACACCCCATCCACAACCAGGAGGCTCAGGAGGATGTGTGAATGCTTCCAAGCACTTCTTGTTCCATTGTCTACAGCCCAGGGAATGGTCCTGCCCTCCGTCTAGACGGGTCTTCTCATGCCAGTGAAGGTGACCAAGGGTATTCCTAAAGGCTTGCCTCTTGGGGGATTCTAGACCCTCACCAGGGTATTTCCTGGTTACACCATAGGTACAAGGAATGGTGACCCAAAGGCAGCAGTGGAGCCGGTGACAATGCAGGGAGGTGAATGGGAGGCTTCATATGGGCTTTGCTCACTTCACTTACAACAAAACTAGCCAGCGACTCCCTGGTTCCCATCTCAAACCGTGTAGTGACTTAATTAGAAAGATGTTTACATGTTTGCTTTTATTCTAACACCACAGCTAATTATTTCCCAGCACTACTTGTACTTCACAGTGTGCTATAAGTTTCTCATTTATGATTCATTGATTCAAGACTATTTATGTGTTTCATGCTGTTTAATAGGTGTCATTCTGGGCATAGTAGATAGAACAAATTAAAACACAAAAAAAGGCCTAAGTCCTTGCCTTATTTTAGCTAAGAGGGAAATAAACAAGATGGAATGCAGTAAGCCTCTATATTTACAAACCCCACAGCCAAGGATTCAACCAAGCCTCAATGAAACATTGGAAAACCAAAGTGCACAGAACATGTGCAAACATTCTTAAGTCATAATTATTCTCTAAATAATGCAGGCTAACAGCTACTTACAGCATTGGCAGGTGTTGTGAGAAATCCAGAGGTCATTCACAGTAGATGGGACAATCATAACTGTTTAGGTGAATCATTTAAGCACCTATAGGTGTTCGGCATACCTCACAGGGATGTGAGAGCATCCTGGAACCACTCCTTGTAGCTGTTGACAAATGACTGTAAAATTTCAACTAATGATGTATGCTTTTAAAGCATTTATCATGGTGTGTGTGTGTGTGTGTGTGTGTGTGTGTGTGTGTGTGTGTGTATGTGTGCACGCGTGTGTGAGGTGTGAGTGTGCGCGCGCACCACACACATGCCTGTGCACCACAATGTACATGTGGAGACCAGTTGGTTTTCTCTTTCTACCTTGTTCCCAGGGACTGAATTCATGTCATCAGGCCTGGTGGCAAGAACACCTAATCACTGGTGCATCTAGGCAACCCAATAATATATAGGTTTTAAATGGGTAAAAATGGGTACATATGCAATAATGAGTCCACTGCCTCCAGAGACTGATTAGGTGGGGTCTCTGTGGAGAGCGGATGCTTTAATAAAAATTTAAATGAAGTGTTGACATGTGATACATGCTGGAGCTTATGTGGCAAGTGGGAAACATTCAGAGCTGTCATGAGGGGCCAAAGGCTGGACCACTCACCCACCAGAAATGGCCTCTAGGACTGGCGGCAAGTGGGAAAGATGCAGAGCTGTCAGGCTCAGTGTAGGACAAAGGCAGAAAGTGCTTGCTTCTCCTCCCTTCCTGATGCCCAGACTTGTGCCATTGACTCTAATTGACAGAAAATTCCCAGGTCAGAGAGAACAGAGGAAATATAGCTAGGATGATGTGAGAAAAGCCTGCAAAAGGAAAGCAACTAGAGGTCTGAGAGAAATAACAGGTGACTGCAAGTTTCCATGTATGAAACATGAGCATATCTCACATTAACTGCACACAGTAGCATGTAAATATCTGTGACATCTGTACACACACACACACATGCACGCACACACACACACACGATCTTGGGGGCCAGATAGCTTTCATCTCTATGTCAAAACAATTCTTAGACATCGGTTGCCTGATTTGCTATGTTAAGGATTCTGAGGCTGTTTCTGTATACATCCTATGCTAGCTATGACATGAAAGGGGGAAGGATCACATCCTTGCCAGGTGTTAGCTCTGGGGTCTACATAGGGAGGCAGTGTCAGTCAAGCCCCTCACCTTGGGAACATCATGAAGGGAATCTCTTGTTTTCTTAAAGGTGGTGGTAACACCTCACCCTGAATCCCCTGTGGAATGAAAGAGCCATGATTAAGCTGAAATCCCTGGAAAACAGGTATTTTTCTTCCTTCTTGTCTCCCAAGGATTGTTTTCATTAATGTATTTATTTATTCCCTTTACAACCTGATCACAGACCCCACCTCCTCTGCTCCCAGTCCTACCCATACAAATCCCTCCCCCCACTGCCTGCTCTCCTTCTCCTCAGAGACAGAAAAGCCTCCCTTGGGTACCACCCTACCCTGAGACATCAAATTACAGAAGGACTGAGCACATCCTCTCCCACTGAGTCACAATGAGGCAGTCCAGTTATGGGAGAGGGATCTGATGGCAGGCAACAGTCAGAGACAGACCCTGCTCCAATTGTTAGGGGATCCACATGAAGACCAAACTGCACGTCTGCTACAAGTATGGAGGTGACCTAAATACACCCCCTGCGTGGTGTTCGGTTTCTGTGGGCCTCTGTGGGTCCAGGTTAATTGACTCTGTAGGTCTTCTTGTGGTGTCCTTGACCCCTCCAGCTCACTCAATCTTATTCCCCATTCTTCCACGAGACTCCTAGCCCTGCTGATGTTTGTCTGTGGGTCTTTGCCTCTGTTTCCATGCACTGCTGGATGAAGCCTCTCAGGAGACTGTAATGCTAGGCCCCTATCTGCAAGCATAGCAGAGTATCATTAATGGTGTCAGGGGTTGGCTCGCTCATGTGGAATGGATCTCAAAGAGATGGATTTCTAGTTCCCAAAGGTCTGTTTGTTTGTTTATGGAGGAGGGGTTGTTTGTTGGACAGGACTACAAGTATGTGTGCCAGTGCTCGTGTAGGCCACATGTATGCACGAGCTTGTGGAGGCCAAGACAACCTTGCCTATTTCCTCCTAGGTACTACTGGCTAGTCAGTGAGCCACAGGGATCTGCCTGTCCCCACCTCCCCTTCACTGAGAATTGAAGCACAACTTGTCATTGTGCCCAGCTTTTACAGAGTTCTGAGGATTCAAGTCAGGTCCTCAGGCTTGCCAGACAAGTTCTGTGTTGACCGAACCATCTCAACCTTGGGTTATTTCTTTCTCCATTACACTAAGGGGGATATGAGGCAACACGACAGCCCTTTGCCCCTCTCATTATTCCCCAGATGTTCTAGCTGTTCACACCAGAGAGACAGATCTGTCACTTGACACTGCATTTGGAAGATACCCTAGAGTGGTTATGCCTGGCCATGTGAAGTATGACATCACCCTGTGATTACAACCTCACACCCTTCTAGTGATTGTCCTATCTGTCGAAGGGTCTTCCCAGGTTGAGGCTCAGCTAATGGGGACATCTGGGATGTGGCAAAACCAGCAGAGACGGCAGGCTGAGAGTCTTCTTAAAAAGGACATTTTTAAATGAAAACAAATGGTTCTTCCAAGAGTCAAGCCTTAGGGAATTCACGGTGCACCTGTCCCAAAGTGATGTGACCCTGCTTGCAGTGTGCACCCTGGCCAAGTGTGATCTGACTCTCCCTGCTTATCTTTCCCCTGGTTCTTATTGTGAGAATTCTTTTAGTCTCCCCCCACCCATGGGGATTTTTGGGATTATCTTTAATATTCTGTCAAAGCCTCTGGCGCATGTTAATTATCAGTTTAACTAACTCAGAGAGCAATTTATGTGGTTATTACCTGAAGATAAAATATTTTACATTTTTTTTATTTTTAATCTCCAATAGAATAACAAGTTATTTTATTATTCAAATAGGACTTGGTTCCTGCTGTGTTCAATACAATTTTTAATAAATATGTAAATTCTAAAATTAATTTACAGCTTGCATTGGGAGGCATGATTTTGAGATGACAAAAAACTTGATGGATTGTAAAATTATCCCCCTCCCCCTCTTACAATCATCAGTCACAGAGAACAGGATGTGCCTACCCCTCATAATCTTACAGCTTTTTCACCATCTCCTTCAGTTAGGGACTCACTTAAAATTGATTATAAAGTAGTATGTTTCTTAAACCATAATTCACTCACAGATTAATTAGATATTTTAGTTACTACCCCATCGTGGGATGGTGAAGGAGCCACTCCTGTTTTGTTGTTGATACTAGCATGGGAGCAACCTTGATAGCTGCCCCCATGAAACTAAGGCTATGTGCCCTCACTGTCGAAACTCTGGCCACATGAGGTAAGACATCCTTCACCTTGCTTTTGTATATGTATGTGGGGCAGGGAGAAGGTGAGGCATGTGTGCCGATATAGAGACCAGAGGTCATGCAACATCAGGTGTCCTCCTCTGTAGCTGCCAGTGTTATCTCTGGAGATAGGATCTCTCCTTGAACCCGTGGCTCACAACAATTCAAACCTCTGTGTTCTACCATTGCTCATCCTATCAGCAGTCTGGTTACAGGCAACCTCTATCACATCCAATGTTTTGCATGGATACTGGGGATCCAGATGAAGTCCAAATATTTGCATGCAAGCATCTTATTCGTTTAGCCATGTCTGTGGTGCCCCTGCAGTTTTCTTTTATTTTTTTAAGATGGTATACAGCAGGCTATCTTTATGGGCAATGACCAGTAGACCAAAATGTACACGTCACCATTCTTGTAGAAGATGACTTACTATTTTTCTTGCTTGAGGGGAAATTTTTATAGCTGTAGTCTAAAACCACAAAAGGGGGTGGTGGTAGGGGACAAAAATGCCCATGCCTAGCAGGTTTGTACTCTCATTACAGTCCTTTTCCTGCTTCTTTCCCAATGGATACAATCTTTGGATCAATTTCACTATTTTTGGTAATCCTTTGATAATCTTGAAGAGTGTGTGTGTGTGTGTGTGTGTGTGTGTGTGTGTGTGTGTGTGATCATAGATGCAGAAGCCAGAAGGTAACCTCAGATGTTGTAACTCAGGCAATGTCCTCACAAACCACTCACTGTTTTGGGATGCTTTAGGGTAGCTGGCCATCAAGCCCTAAGGATAGTCTGTCTCTGCCTCTTTAGTTCTGGAACTACAACGCATGCCACCCCACCATCTTCTTACATGTCTGCTCTAGATTAAATACCAGCTTCTTAGGCTGCATAGTGAACATTGTACTGATGGAGATAGTATCTCCCCAGGGCCCCCACTCCAACACAAACGATGCCAGTAACTTCTTTAAAACGGATTTAAGGAAGATTATTTTCCAAGTCAATTAAGAAAACGGTAGACACGTGTGTAGCAAGACAGACCTAAGGTCCAGTAAAGAGAAACACCGGCCCATATTTAACTAGCTGGAAGTCTGGGTTTTCATGAAACTGAGAATTAAGCAATTATCTCCCTTCAACCTATGTCAGTTTTGAAGTGTAAAAGACCCTGCTATCTATTATGTAAGTCAGCTTCTGCCACCACGTTGGGGTTCCCTGTGTATCCACAGACACAGCTTGGACCAAAGGCTTCTTAAGGTGATGAAGGTATCACTTAGCCCTCCATCCCGGACCTCAGGCCTTTCCACAGCTCTCTTTAAATCTTGGGCTCTGTGTGTTTGTGTGTGTAAGCACACACAGAAGCCAAACAAAAGCCTTAGGTATCATTCCTCAGGATACGGCCAATCTTAGTTTTTGACTGGCTTGGAACTCACCAAGTAGGCTAGACTGTCTAGCTGGCAAGTTCCAGCGATCCCCCATCTTCTCCTCCCCAGGGCTAGGATTACAAGTGCACATCACCACATTAAACATTTTTTTTTTATGGGTTCAGGGAATCAAATTCAGATCTTTGTACTTTGGCAAATGCTTTGTTGACTGAGCCACCTCTCCAACCCCATTGTGTAGTCTGATTCTTACTCACTCTTAATGTGTTTTGTACTCAGTTCTCTTTCAGGTTTGGGGTGGTGAGTTCTTCCAGGGAGCCTGGCTGGTGGCAATAGAGATGTCTCTTCAAAGTACATGTTAATCAGAGTTTTCTGGAAAACAAACTTCGTTTTCCCATTTACCTACCAAGTGAGGAAGTAATTACATTCATGTTTATGCACAAGTTCTAAACAAAGGAAACCTGGATATCTTCTGCATGGTTAGACACTAACTGCCCTTCAGGATATGAAAAAAAAAAATGGAGAGGCCAGCATCTCATTCTTGGAACTCTGTCACTTTCCAAGGCAGGAATAGATAGATGTTCAGGGGTGAAAGACAAAGCTCTAGGGGAAAACAAAGGACCAGGAAACAAGGATTCTTTAACGCACATGGCCTGTGTGTCAGGCTTGTGGCACAGGGGCATGAAGACATGTAAGTCATCACCCCTACATGGGAGATGGAGCGATATCAGCGAATAGGTGTATCATAATGTCTAGTGCTTTCCACAATACTGATCTGCAGAGGAGTTCGGAGAAGATGAGGTGCCTCCTAGATAGCAAATGATTCTGAGATTCCCCAGCAACTGTATCTCAAGAGATGAGTGGGTGATAGTGATTCCAAAGGATGGAAGGACATATGTGTGTACTCGTGCATTTGTATGTGTGCACATTTATGTACTTGTATATATATTTATGTGGCTACATGTGTGGGAGAGCACACATGTGTATATGCCTTTATTTGTGTGGAGGTACATGTGTAGGCATGTGTTTGTGCCTGTATGCATATGGAAGCTGTACATAACCTCAGACATCATTCCAGGACATGGTTTTTTTTTTAGGTTTTAAGTCAAAGCCTCTCACTAATCTGGAACTAATTCTAGTTAACCTCTCACTAACCTGGAACAAAGCTATACTGGCTGGCCAGTGAGCCTCAGAGCAAGATGCTAATGTCTCTACCTCCTCAACACTAACCACCATGCCCAGATCTTTTTACATGGGCTCTGGGAATCAAACATGGGTCCTCATGCTTGTGTGAGAAGCACTTTGATGACTGAGCCATCTCATCAGCCCATGGAGAAAACATTTTAGAGAGTGAAAGATATGTGGACCAGAGCCTGGAGACTGCCTTGCTGGGCTCAAACTCCTGCCCATTGTGATCCCCAATGGCTGGTTAAATAATATGCCTGATATCTATTGGCATGCTGCTGACCTTCCATCAAGATGTTGCTGAGAAGCATTAATTTTATCTGCAAATACTGGATCATTGGTTGTCTCACTGATTTTCAGATTTCCCTCGGACCCCTGTCATCTTTGCCCCCTTATGCCTCTGGGTAATGCCTGGTTGAGTCCATTGACATTCTGAGCTTGTGTAGTCATAAAGAATGATCTTTATTTCCCACTTCCATATCCACATGATGATGATGATGATGATGATGATGATGATGATGATGATGATGATTTGAGATGAATGTGTGTGCATATGCATGTGGTTGCATGTACCACAGCACACCCGTGGCTTTAAGAGGACGGCTTTGCAGAGTTGGCTTTCTCTTTCTATTTTTATGTGCATTCTGGGTATTGAACTGCATTCATCGGGTTCACGTGGCAAGCCATCTCATTGGCCCTAGGACTTCCTTTTTACTTTTCTCTCTCTTTTTCTTTTCCTGAAGTTAAGGTCTATGTCTTTAGCTGCCCATAAACTGAACACGACTCAACTAGCAGAACCATAAAAGATGGAGAGGTGTCCCTGGCCCTTGAAGCCAGTCCTGTTCTCCTATGTGACTCCACAGCATTTAAATCCTGTAGAAGCTGCTGTTTCCCCTGCAGGCCCCACCTACTTTTCAAGAACCTTGTTTCCATGGGGAGGAAAATAGGAGAGACCTCCTTCTTCCTCTGCAACCCTGGGGAAAAGGAAGGACTACAGACAGAGGTCATCAAGGGGTGAAAGCGAGTTCATTATTAATCTTAGCTCCTAGAGTTAGTAAATTGGGACCATGTTTGGTGGGAGTTGGCTTTAGTTGGAGCTCCCTTTCCTTTACATAATGTGTGTGTGACCCAGGAGCTCTGCATGCCTTCTGAAAACTATTCATCTCCCACTTAGTGGGTGAAGGGCTTTGGTGTCTCCTTCAAGGTTACTCCAAGCATTGTGCCCCTCGAGTCTTGTGGAATGGGGTCACAGGACCCACAGCAGCACCCGAGTATCTGCTTCACGCAGAGCACACTGCTGCTTGTCCACAGATGAACATGTCGACACTTTCACACACATTTTCCTGCTCTGCATTTTTTTGGCCTGAGGCAAGAGAAAGAGACCTTCTCATTATTAATCTCGAGCATTTTGATAGGTCTCCTTTGAGAAGGTCATTGTCTGCTACGGCAAAATGATCGTGGGATTTCTAGACAAGATGGCAAGGGAAAAAATGATTCATTATTTCACGAATTATTTTGCCTTCAGTCTCTGAAATAGATGGAGGCTTCTAACAATATGTGAGCAAGAGAGCAAGGCTTAAGTTATTATATGAAAGGTTGCACTTTAAAGGGAAAAGAAGTTCAAACATTACATATTTAGCTCCATTGTAATCTAACAAGGGCCAGTGTGGTTCTCATGATACCCCTATGGGCCTCTGGATAATGTTGTACATCTCCCAAAATAGGAAGAAACCCCATGTGCTTCACCTTTCCTCATTGGCGCGCACTCCTGAGACCTGAAGAAGGTCCCCAGGCTCTGTGCAAGCAGTAGCATCTCCCTCTGGTCATTTTGGGATGTGAGACTGGATAGTCCATCTTTTAAGGTCACCCACAGTACTGCCTCCCAAGCCACACATCTCAGTTGCTTTTCCTGAGGCTGTGATAAAATACTCTGACAAAGCAACATAAAGGAGAATGTGTTCATCAGGACTCAAGTCCTTCATGATGGGGAAACGAAGGCAGATAGAGCTTGAAGCAGCTGGTCACGTTGTACCTGCAGTTAGAAGACAGTAGCAAATGAAAATGAACATGCTGATGCACAGGTCCATCTCTCAGCTTATGCTGTCCCAGACCTAGCCAGGGCCTGATGCCACTAACAGTGAGTTGGTCTTCCCACCTCAATTAACACAATCAAAACAGGCGCCAGTAGCATGCCCAGAGGCCCATCTCTCAGCTGGTTCTATGTTCTGTCAGGTTCCCAAGTAACAGTAATATCACTCCATAAACCTCAGCATTATTTGTTCTGCTGATTTTGAGGAGGTTAAAGATGTGCATCTGCTTAACAGCTATGAGTATCATCCTGAAATAGACCAAAAGTCGATTTCGGGGCCAGAGTGATGGCTCAGCAGTTACAAGCACCTGCTGCTCTTGTGGAGGACCTGAGCTTTGTCCCAGCATCCGTGGCAGGCAGTTCACAGCCACCTGTAACTCCAGCTGCAGAGCATCTGACAGCCTCTTCTTGCCTCTTTGGATACTGTACTCACAAGTGCATATAGCCACACAGAGATACACACATGTAATTAAAAATAAGTAAATGAAAAAATAAAATAAAGTTAGTCTACCGTGCAAGAAATATACTGTGTTTGGTTCCAAGACATGTTTTATGTGGTGTTATTTTTTACAATAAAGTTGGCTTGGCCTAAGTGCAAGGCAGCTTGCCCAATAATGATACACAATTTAAAAATCAGACCGGGAGAGGCCGGGCGATCGATATGACCTTGACTACTTATAACCCAAATAACTTATGGAAATAATGTGAAGACCCCTGTGAACCCTTTGGTGTGACAAGAGGGCTTTAAATAATATTTTAAGAAAATCAAAAGCAAACCTCCCCTGGACCTTCTTTACAGATTAGATCTGAAATGAAAAACCCCGAGTAACACAATTAACTATTGATTTTGTTGATCCATCTTTAATTCTCACAGCAATTGAGTTGTGTTTACACAGTCATGCAGGGCAGACATACCTCACTGGGAGCAGGGCGCCTTTTGCTTTTACATTAATTTAAAAATTAAATTGTTCTGTGCATCTGAGATAAAAATAAAGTTTTTTTTTCCCACGGGCAGTTGACTTACAGATCATAAAATATTATTAAGTCAGCAAAGATGGCTCATGAAGAGACTCCCTTTGAGAATGCAAGAGTCAGTGGTCTTTCCTCACTCATAATAGCTTTCCCCCCCACACACACTTTCAGTTACCTATATGCTATGGTTTGAATGTGAAATGTACCCCATTGACCGGTGCCTTTCAACTCTTGATCCCCAGCTAGTTCTGCTGTTTGAGACAGTTTCAAAACATTTATAAGATAGAGACTAGCGAGAGAAAGTGAGCATCTAGAGGCAGGCCTTGAGATTCGATAACCTCCCTTCATGTATGTATTTTACTACTTCCCATATGCAGATGCAATGTGACCAGCTACCTCATGCTCCTACTGCCCTTTCTTCCACACCATAATGAACTATATCTCTTCTTAAACTAGAAACCAAAAATAGCCCTTCCTTCCTTACACTACTTCTTGTTAGGTATTTGGTTACAGCAATTAAAAAAAAAATAACACCATTGTCAAGCATAGTTCACAAATGAAGGACTCATGGATTTTACCTTGCACACTCTTCTGAGTAACATGATGAAATCTCTTACTGTCCCACTCTGCTCAGGATGAGATATCCACCCAGCATATCCACACTGTATACACTACCCATGCTCTACTTTCTGAGTCTTCACTCCATCCAGCATATCCACAATATATACACTACCTACCATGTAATTCCTCAGTTATCAGATCAACTGTCACATCATCAGAGTGCTATGTTCAGGTACCTCATTATATGTCACAATGCTCTCATCAATTTTCACCTAATATTATCACATAGGCACTGTATCACTTCACGTTATCTTGAGTGTGAGTGCAATACAATAAGATGTTTTATAAAAGACTACATTCACAGAAATATTCTGTTATTAATTTCTCATTGCACCTAATTTATTAACTGAAATATATCACATATGTGGATAAAATTAATGATGTTCTATATAAAGTTTGGTAGTATATACGATTTGGACCAGTTTAAACACTAGGAAGTTGTTGTAGAGGATGGTGGCAGGAGTGGGGTTAAGGTGCATTCACATACTGCTTGGTGCTAGAATTTGGTATTAAGTTTGGTATAGCTTAATCTCCCTACAGTTTAATTTCTAAAATTGGTACACTAGTAATACTTGTAGCTTTTCACTGTCAGTCCTGCTGTTGCCTCTAAGAATGTCATCAGTGTGCAATTACACCTTGAATGGCACCCACTGCCTAAAATGTATAGGTCTCTGAACTTGAGCAGATTGCCTGAGGTTGACCAAAACTAAGTGGAACATTTCTTGATGGGTGCATTTAGGGAAAGGGGAAAGTCAATGTGTGTACAGTATGCCATGTGTTTGCTCTTTCCAATAACCTTTTATATTGGCTGTTGTATCTGGATTTTCAGAATATAACAGGAGCTCATAGTGTCTGCATCTTTAGAATAATTTCCACCAGGGAGTTTTCTCCTTAGAAGAAAAATCAATAAATTAGTGTCACTTCTGAGTTGCCCCAGCTCTCAGGATTCAATATGTCAAATGATTTTATGCAAATGAAAAGCTGACCAGCCATTCAACTGAAGAAGCAACTGCATTAGGAGGTGAATAGCTTACACAAGAGTAAAGCAGACATCCTCACCTCCCCAGCACTCAGTGTGCTCCTGCATGAGTTTTAAGCTACAGTCCCACTTAATGCCAGACCTGTTGAAAGATGGCTGATAGATTGGAGGTTGGGGTACGTTGATTATCACTCCCTGCTCTGTTAGAATGAACTTCTGGTTATCTCATCAATTCTAGTGAGCCATGTGGAACCAGAGATAGCTAAAAACTAGACCCAATATACAAAACTGTAACATTACAAGACTTACTCTGTGGAGAGTGTGTGTGTGTGTGTGTGTGTGTGTGTGTGTGTGTGTGTAACATGATTGCACAATTCTTGAGTATAAACTTTGTAGATGATGACCTTGAGTTGCAATACCAATCCTTGTGGGATGCAGACTAGGGAGATGGTTTTTTCAATAGCATGTTGCTACATAAACTTGAACTCAGATCCTCATAAAACATAAGCCAGGTAGACGTAGAGAGATGGCTCAGCTATTAAGAGCACTGGCTACCCTTTCCAGAGGACCAACGTTTGACTCCTAGCACCCACATAGCAGCTCACAATCATCTGTAACTCCAGTTTCAGATGACCCAATACCCTCTTCTGGCTTCTGCAGGAACCAGGAATGCATGTGATATACAGACATACACAGAGGCAAAACACCTATACACATAAAATAAAGTTTTAAAAAGCAGCCAGGGGCTATGACATGTGTCTACAGCCCCAGCAGTGTGGAGATGGAGACATGTGATTGCCTGGAGCAGGCTGACCAGCACTCTACCCAGTGTAATACTCTCTCTCCTTAATGAGAGACCCTGTCTACTAAAAAAGGTAGTAACCAACCGAGGAAGACAAATGACCTCTGGTTTCCGCACACATGTGCATACTTACAGGTATACCTGTATCTATAGGTATATATTTACATACTCACTCAAATACATACACATGGCTAGATAACATAGCATTGCCCCAGGCTTTGAAACTCACAGTACATACATAACCATTAGGAATAAATTTATGATCTTTACTCCTTTGATGACATTGGACATTTTCCCATGGAGGGAGGATTTCCAGGACTAAATATAAATTATAATGTACTTTAATACACTAATGTGTATGTGGATAGATAGATAGATAGATAGATAGATAGATAGATAGATAGATAGAGACCTGTTTCAAGAGAAGATACATTTTAATTTTCTAAAACCCTGTCACTCCAAAGTAAAACATATTTGCATTAGGATGAGAAGACACATATGTTCCTTCTATATGCATTTCCTCTGGCAAAGGCTGCAGGTCTTCTGTGCTATAAATGTACACATATAAGCCAGAAAGACCTTGGATGGACAGACATATAACTGTATTTAATGTACAAAGTGATTGAAAGGGCTTTGAAGGAGAAAATAAATCTAGTCAGTCTTTGAAATCAATCAAGTAGCATCTGTAGGTATGTTTGTGTGTATCTATTTGTAGGTAAGTGTATGTATATATGTATGTATGTGTGTATGTGCATGTGTTTGCATGTATTTGTGGATGTATGACTGCATATGTATGTTTGTATGTGTGTATATGTATGTACATATGTGTGTATATATGTGTGTATATATGCATATATAAATGTGTGTTTACATGTAAATGTATACATGTGTGAGTGTATTATGTATATACATGTATATGTGTCTATATATGTATAAATGTGAGTTCATGTACGTATATATGTGTGGTTTTATGTGTATGTATATGTATGTATGTATATCTATATGTATGTATATGTTTGAGTGTGATGTGTGGTTTTGTATGTGTATATGTGTTTGTATATGTGTATGTGTACATTTGTCAACCCATTTATAGTGGTGCCTATGAATTAAACACAGTCTTAATGTTTATATTCTAATCAGCTGACACCAAAATAGACCAGTCTGGAGGTTTTTAGCTCAGTGTTTGCTCAGTTCTCTTTTCTGAGTGTTTTTCAGTTGCCATTCTGTACAGAAGAGAACCTAACAATGCAGAGAAGCATGTTTCGTTTATTTATCATACTTACCCAAGTTGCTATCAGTGGGTTGCCTACTTTGCCTAATTCTAAGTCACTATAAAGTAATGCCTATTTAACTGTTGGGGAAATTGGCCTATTCTCATGAAATCTGCTGCATTGAAAAGTTTATTGTGCTGTTTTTATATGTGTGTGTAGTATGTGTTTGTATGTCTATATACATTGCATAGAAGTGTGGATATGTTTACATTTGGGTGTGGAGGCCAGAGGTTTGTTCTTAGAATCATCCTCTGTTACTTTTCTACCGTATTGATTGAGGCAGGATATCTCAGTCAAACCCAGAGCTTGCTGATGGGGCCGTCTTGCTAGCTAGCTTCCTCTAGAGATCCCATCCCAGCCTTTTGAGGCTTCAATTACAAACAGGCCTACATTTCTGTGGGTTCTAGTGATCCAAACGAATGTGAAGGATAAACATTTTCAAATGGGCATTTCAGATAATATCCCCCAGATCATTTAGAAATGGCAATCATGCTTCGAGTTTATTCTAGTTTTACCCATCAGAATACCTTCCCTTTCCCAAGTCCACTTCTCTGGCATAACAGAGTTTGTGATATTATTTTTATTATATAGTGAAGAATACATTTTGTCTATTTTACACTTTCTGAGAATGCATTCCATTCTGGTTCGTTTTTGTCAATTTGACACAAACTAGAGACACCTGGGAAGAAATAGCCTCAGTTCAGAAAACTCCTTCATCAGATTGGCCCATGGGCATTTTTGTAATGCCTGTGAGGCACTATATTTTTAGTTGCTGATTACTGTGCAGGTGCCCTGCCCACTGTGTTTGGTGCTTGCCCTCTACAGATTGCCATGGGTGATATAAGAAAGCAAGCTGATCCAGCCTTGGAGAACAATTCAGTAAGCAGCTTTCCTCCCTGGTTCCTACCCATGCTGCTACTTGAACTTCTGCCTTGATGTCCCTCAGTAATGGACTATAATCAGAACACATAGGTCAAATAAACCCTTTACTTTGTGGTATTTATCATACCAATGAACAACAAACTAGGATGCCATCTCTTTACAAAATACCTTCCTGTTGTTCCTATTCTCTGTCTTTTAAGTGGCTCTGTGGGGTGTGTGTGTGTGTGTGTGTGTGTGTGTGTGTGTGTGTGTGTCTGTGTCTGTCTGTGTGTGTGTGTGTGTGTGTCTGTGTCTGTGTGTGTGTGTGTGTGTGTGTGTGTGTGTGTGTGTGTGTGGGTGTGTGTGTGATGGGTATCCCGCCATTTCCATGAGATGTAGTATTTCCCACCAATCCCAAGCTGCTTCTTACTGACCTTCTCTCCACTTACTCTTTTTTCTCAGAACATTCATTTTTGCATACTCTGGGTTCAAGAGTTCTTGCAAAGGTCATTGGGAACCATTGATCACAATTAAAGACAGCAATGGAGTTAACACAGTCATAAAAGCACATCTCAGCTGAAAATTACTCTTTCACCTAATAAAACAAGTTTCCCCCGGGAGATGCTAAGGAATTACCAAGACCCCAGTAAGGAAACAGTTCCCCTAAAGTGCTGAATCACATATTCTTGCCTGGGGTTGACCAGAGAGAACGGTTCTCTGTTACAGCAGGTCATGCTAAATTTTTCAGGAGAGCAAGTGAAGTCATGTGTCCAGTTGAGTTAACAAAGGAGTGTAATGCTGGGAGAGTATAATTATCCATGCTGGATTGTGACCAGGTTAACAGGGTTAACACCACAACTCTTGAGAAGAGCATGGAGGGGTCTCCAGAGCTCACCAAAGGTCTGGCTGGCTGCTTTTACGTCTCAGAAGGTAGCTCTACCAGGAATACAGCACAGGACTTAATATGGAATAGATTAATTAGCGCCTCTGAGCAAAGAGAAATGGCTGTGTTACCCTGGAGATGAGCCTATCCCCAGTAAATGTCACTTAAAATGGACTTGAAGCTACATGCAACCTTCTACTAAAAGACCTGGATTAAAATGCCTCTCCCCAATCCCTAGCATGAGAAGATGATAAAACTCTACTCAGAGACTCTCATCCCAGTGTCCAAGATGGGAAAAATGTCACTTCAACAGCAAACCTGTCTGTACTGTGGTTAGAATATGAAATGCCCTCCACAGGTTTATGTTTGAACCCTTGATCCTCAGCTCCTAGCACTGTTTGGAAAGGTTAGAGAACCTTTAGGAGCTTTGCAGGAGGAAGTAGATCATTGGGAACAGCCTTAAGGCTTGATAGCCCACCAGCAGACACTTCCTGTTTGCTCTTGGCTTTCTGACAGCCTCTGCTGTCCTTTCTGCTCCTGCCCATATATATACATATGTATATGTATATGTGTATATATATATATATTTATACATATATATTTATACATATATTTATACATATATACATACATTTATACATATATATATTTATACATATATATGTATATGTGTACATATATACATATACATATTTTTTTTACTTGCCATGGTGGACTGTATCCCTTCAAATTGTGAGTTAAAATAAACTGTCTGTTAAGTTGCTTCTGTCAGGTTTTTCTTCCTAGCAACAACAACAAAAAAGGGGGGTGGTGTGGGAAATAATACAAGTAATACAAAACCAGCACCCTGGGTTAAGCAGCCTCCTTTATTGGACTTTTCTGCTTCCAAAAGGAAGCTCTCTTTCTTCCACATCTCCCAAGTCACCTTTGTCTATACCTAGAGAGACTTCTCTGCCCAACCCACTTCACCATAGTCCCATAATTACCTTAGCATCTCAGCTCTAATGACTGTTTGCATTGAACCAGGCATAGTGGTTCATATCTATAATCTCAGCATTCAGGAGACTGAAGCAGGATAATTTCAAGTTTGAAGTCAAGCTGGCAAATTTAAGGCCAGCCTTAAATCCATACTGCATACATAATGAATTCAGGACACAACCCTAGTGGAGGGGCACCGTGGTGACATAACAAGTTTCCATGTGTTCTTCCAAATAAAGAAAGCTGCTGAGGACGATGCTTCAATCCCATTGTGTCCGGGCCCCTGTGCATTTCTCATAAGGGAGGGAAGAGAGACTCATCTCATTAGCAACTTGAGGAAGGGCTCTGGCAGCACACAGACACCTCAGGACCTTTCCACATTTCTCAGGTTGCACTAGCTGTCAGAAGCACACTCTCTTTTGTTGTACATGATATGAGGTTTATGGAAAGGTTCACTCTCATCTCCGAGATGCCAGTTGCTGTGCCTTATGGTGTGTGTGTGTGTGTGTGTGTGTGTGTGTGTGTGTGTGTGTGCATGTTTGCATGCACACGTGTGTATATATGCATGTAGAGGGCAGAGGTCAAGTTTCTTCTTCATTTGTTCTCTGCCTTTATATTTTTAGACAGGGTCTTTTACTAAGCTTAGAGTTCTTTGATTGTGCTAGTCTGCCTGGCTAGTGAGCTGCAGAGACCCTTTTGCCTACTCTCGCCTCTGCCTCTGCCTCTGCCTCTGCCTCTGCCTCTGCCTCTGCCTCTGCCTCTGCCTCTGCCTCTGCCTCTGCCTCTGCCTCTGCCTCTGCCTCTGCCTCTGCCTCTGCCTCTGCCTCTGCCTCTGCCTCTGCCTCTGCCTCTGCCTCTGCCTCTGCCTCTGCCTCTGCCTCTGCCTCTGCCTCTGCCTCTGCCTCTGCCTCTGCCTCTGCCTCTGCCTCTGCCTCTGCCTCTGCCTCTCTGCCTCTGCCTCTCTGCCTCTGCCTCTCTGCCTCTGCCTCTCTGCCTCTGCCTCTGCCTCTGCCTCTGCCTCTGCCTCTGCCTCTGCCTCTGCCTCTGCCTCTGCCTCTGCCTCTGCCTCTGCCTCTGCCTCTGCCTCTGCCTCTGCCTCTGCCTCTGCCTCTGCCTCTGCCTCTGCCTCTGCCTCTGCCTCTGCCTCTGCCTCTGCCTCTGCCTCTGCCTCTGCCTCTGCCTCTGCCTCTGCCTCTGCCTCTGCCTCTGCCTCTGCCTCTGCCTCTGCCTCTGCCTCTGCCTCTGCCTCTGCCTCTGCCTCTGCCTCTGCCTCTGCCTCTGCCTCTGCCTCTACAGTACTGGGATTACAGGCATGTGCCACTTTGGCTAGACTTTTTCAATGAGATAGGGAGATGAAACTCATCAAGTACTCGTGCTTGCCTAGTGAGCTCTTCATTTTTTATTCCTAGTGTAAGCAAGCTCGCCTGTTTACAGTGGGAACCTCATTCTTCAGCTCAAACTTTCTCAGTGAGAAAGATGATATTGGCGTCTACTGTCAGCCTTTCACTTTTCCGAGTGGCTCAGAACTATGATGAGGTGTGAGGGAGAACCTTAAGCTTGTTTATTGAGACAGTAATAGATGCACACAGGGCACCCAATTAAGGCTCCCGAGCTTTATAGACAGGGAAGATCTGAAAAGAACTTTAATGTAAAGAGCCGGAGTGTCAGAGGGGTTACACAGCTAATTAGCACCATGTCAGAGATCCTACATTACTTTCCAGATACCTACTATAATGTGTACTGATTAAGGTCTTGCATTCTGTATTCAGGTTGCTTTTTTCCACTCCTTACTCTCTGGCAGATTAGCCATGCATATTTGGACTAGTATTTAGACCTCTTGGTCTGTATTTTTCCATTTGTGTAATGGAGTTGATAATCAAACTCTCTCATGGGATTGCTTTAAGGATAAAATGAGATAATTCATGCAATAAAGTCACACAGTACTTGCCATGAAGTAAAAAAAAAAAAAAAAAAATACTTAGAAAGTGAAGCTATTTGCCTACCATGTGTTTTTCTAGGATGATTGACAGGGAAGCTCTGTAGCAATAGAGAAGTAAGATGCAGGATGTTAATTAAGACCCTGTTTGCACTAATTTGGGCCAGGGACTCTGATGCTGAGTTAGTGCTCATCTGAGGAAAGAAGCTCAATTTGAATTCCCCCCGGAAGCTTTGAACAGCTTTCTGACATTTTACAGCAGGCATGATAACCAATATCTTTAAGATAAAATCTACAACAAAAATTTAGATAAAATGATAAAATAGCCTTGATCATATAATGATAATTCATTTAACTGTTTTATAGGTTTTCAGTGTATTTCTCTGATGGTGGGAGAATTTCTAGCTATAGAATATAGCATGAATGCACCTCTTAGAAGTGAACATCTGCATTTACAAGTAGATAGTAGGTAGACATAGATGATAGATAGGTAACAAATGATAGATAGATAGATAAGATAGATGATAGATATATAGATCATAGGTGATAGATAAATAGATCATAAATAATAGATATAAATGATAGATATATAGATATGGATGATACATATACATGATAGACAATAGGTAGGTAAGTAGATAGATACATAGATAGATAGATAGATAGATCAATCCATCGATAGGTATGGATATATGCTATAGATATATGGACTTCGCTGGTTTAATCCCTTGAGTTTTTCAGCCTCTCGTCAAGTATCCTCACATCTGCCAAAGCTTGTCTCACTTCCCAATTGATCCTTCTTAACATTAACAATATGGCTCTAGGCAGAGTTTCTTTCATGAGTGTCATTAGCAGCAAAAACATATGCTGCGTGTTTCTGTGTTAAAACAACAACAACAAAGAAAACTAAGTTTACAGGTCAAATTTCACCTGAATCTTAAATTTGTGCAAATCACAGGTCCCATAAATCTCCCGTGTAAGGTGCAATTGGCTCTGGCCTCCCTTGCCTTCTGTGTTCATGTTAGAGTTCTACAAGAACCTAGAGGGGAAATGGTTTGGAAATGAAGTAATTTCATCTAGCCTACTGTGGTGATAGTTCTGAGTGTCTGCTTGGATTGCTGAGAGTCTCCTTGGCATATCTCAGTCAGTGTTTCCAGCTTTCCACTGAATGTGTCCACTACAGAATCTACTAGGTCAAGAGACATATCCTCAGGGCATATGTTGACCTGAAGTAAACCACAGAGCAGTGTATAGAGACAGCAGGAGCAGGTTACATGGCATCATACTGGAATAGTGTCCCATTTCCCTACTGTGTCTTCATCCCATTTACCCCTCACAATCTGACCAAGAGTGCCCTCTCTAATGAAGTCTCCTCTGCGAATCATAACCATAAGGTCATTTATGATTTATTATAGTTTGACAACAAGGTGTTAAATTAGTTGCAGCATGATTCTCAAGAGACTGCAGGACCATACCTCACACAGCCCTTGCTAGGATTGTTACTAAGAAGCCTCTGTTTGCCTTGAAGACAAGAAAATACTGCATAGTGTACAATGAAGCTCATTTCTACCGGAGAACATGCCCTCCTCCTGCCTGCTTAGTTTTACTTTTGTTCCCAAGTGCTACAGATGGCCCCAACAAGAAAGTCACTCATACAACTGTTGCCACCTATAGGAGACAAATTTAATGCAGTAATTTTATCTTAATTCTGGTGAAATACAACACATAGGAAGGAATGGGATGTTTTATGGAACTGACAAAATGCTTGTTGAACATTGATCTGTACTGGGTTGATCTTTATCATTCTTCTTCTATAATTCTTATTTTTATTTATTTTATATCATTTTAATTATGTATATATGTTTGTATCTATGTGTACATCTGTACACATGGATACAGTTCCCAAGGAGGACAAAAAAGGACATCAGATCCCAGGAGCTGGAGTTCCGGGCTGTTGTGAGCCACTTGACATGGGCACTGGGAACTGAACTCTGGTCCTCTGCAGGAATAGTATTTGCTCTTTATCACTTAAAGAGAAACAAGATTGCTTTTTATCTCCAGCCCTATAATTCTTATTTTAAGTGTTAATCTTAAAGACACAATTAACTAAAACTTCATAAGTGCTTTTTTAGGTGAACGTTAAGAGCCAGGTCTCTGCAAGCATTGCCACACTCCAGTAGCCCTATAGCAGGACCTTAAATGAGATCTTAAACATCCACCAGCTTCGTGGCTATAAACAGAGATGCTAATGACAGCCTCCACATAGAAGCAACTCGAGAACCAGGCTCATCGCTACAATTTCAGTACTCTCGAAACTGAGTGAGGAGGATTACAGCAAGTAATTTCTCTATCCAGGAGCTGTTAAATGTTTCTATAAATCTGAGGGGTGGGGCATGCAAACATAGATCAAGTAGCCAAAACTCCGTAGGCCTCTCCATCCCTTGGATTGCTTCTGCACTTAATTTTCTACTTTTGGAGTGTTAATGGGGTACTGCAGATCATGCTAGTGCCAGAGTGTGGAGGACTGGAATGGAGGTTTAGCTGCTGAATTACCCCTCAATACATCTGGAAAAAAATGTTACCTCAACATCCTACAAGCTAATCCCACTGGAACATTGCAGAAATTGCCCACTGAAAAACACGGGTGCTTTAAAAAAAAAAAAAATCTAACCAATGACACAATTCTAGAATCCAAATTCCAGTAGAGAGATACTGAGTTTGCCTCACCTCTGGGGTGCTACTCAGGGGAGATAGAACACAGTCCATAATGGTGGTCCTCAGTCTGTGTTTCCCCAGTGAAAAACAGCAGAGTCTGGGAAGATTGCTGTGGTTCCCAGTCTCCTGTGTACCCAGGCAGAGCTGGCATACCTCTAGAAGTTGGGAATGAGGCTTCCAGGCCCATGCTTCCCTCAGGGCATCCTCCAGCCAAGGATGAAGGCAGAACCCAGTTAGGTTCCAGGTGAGTGCTGGGAGTAGGTAGGGACTGGGAGAGAAAAGGCTTTTTCTGGCAGGTTTGGGTATGGGTCTTTACAACCAGCCCTCCTACCACCTTTCTCCACTCCCACCCTTCCTGTGATCCATGATGGAGATAGAGTCCCTGTTTGTCCAAACTGCTTTATTTGGTGGTGGATGTAAATGCATAAACCTTACTCAGGGTGAACTAGGTATTAAATACCTTTTGTGGGAAGGAGTGCCCAGGAAGGGAAGCTCATTGGCTAAACCCTTGGGGCCTATCTAAATATCTCATTAGCATGGAGGTTTTTTATGCTAATTGACTGATTGCCTTGGTCCTCTAAGTGGGGTGTCATGGTTTCCTGTTCCAGAGCAGGTAGTTTGGCAGAGAGCTAGCTCCATGCCTACCATACTCAATTCTGCGATTCATGGGGTTTGGGCTCACTCAATCTTACTAGTTCTTCTGATAGATGGCACAACCCACTTGCCCTACAAAGAGACACAAAAAGTAAAGAGAAGATTCCTAGAATTAACAATCCCACAGAGATGGATCCCAATGAAAGCAAATTATATGAAACTTAAGAAGTCAAATGAATTATTTTAAGAACATTGAACGATTTTAAGAAGCATATGAAATAAACTGAATGAGTTCAAAGAGAATAAAATAGAACCTTGGAATGGGGACATCAACACAGGGTGTGAAAGGGAGATCGTTGTTACAGAAATGCTAAAAACCTCACGTTGAAACTTTGCAAGTGAGAATTAAACTAACAACTCAGTGGAAAGCATCAGAAATAGAATTGGTCCTGAAAGACAGGCATTGGGAATGAGGTAGACAAATTAGATGATTTGTAGACAGTAAAGATAAAATAATAATGTTAATAACCTCACATATCCAATCAAAAGACAAGGACTAGTAGTTAGGGTTAAAACAGGATCCATGTATTTGTTGCCTTCAAGAAACACACCCCACTGGTAAAGACAGACACAGACGTAGCATGAAAGGATGGAAAAGGGTGCTGTAAGCAAATGAAACTAGAAAAATGCATGTGTAGCCATGTTAGTATCTGATGAATTGCTGAATCAGCAGGGATTAAGACTATCACTTCATATTGGTTAAAAATACAATTAAAAAGAGAATAAGCTAATTATAAACATATACACACCAAACACTGACGTATCTAATTTTACAAAACAAACACCATTGAATACAAAAGACAGAGGGCCTGCAGCGTTGGCTCAGTGATTAAGGGTTCTTGTTGATGAGCTCCATTCCCAGTGCTCATATTGAGTGTTTCACAATTGTCTGTAACTCTGGATCCAGGAGATCTGACACCTTCTTCTGGCTTCCCTTAGTACCTACACACATGTGCGTACGTATGCATGCATGTGCACACACATATACAACAGAAAAAATAAAATAAATCTTAAATAATAAGTAAATACTGTTGACCTCGACAGATAGTACTAAATAAAGAAAAGCTTACATCTCTTTTTAAAATCTGGAATAAGACAAAGGTGTCCATTCTCTCTACATATATTCAATACAATGCTTGAAGTCTTTAGCTAGAGCAGTAAGACAGGAAAAGGAAATAAAAGGGCATGAATTGGAAAAGAATATAATGATTCCTATTCACAAATGATTTGATCCTACACATAAGAGACCCTACAAATTCTACCAGAAATGACACTGGAGGATAGAATGGAAATAGTGGGGAAGGAGAGGAAAGGGGGAACAGGGCTGACTCTGGTGAAAGTAAAGGATACACCGTCATGAAAAGGTCTCCATGCAAGCCCATCACTCCGTGCCATGAGTGTGCACCAATAAAACATAGAGCCGGAAAGTAGACAAAGAGAAAAGTATACAGCACGACACCCAGTCCACGAGCTCAGACAAGGCAGGTGTTGCACAGTGATATGCAGGAGCAGTTTCTCCTTGTTTTTGCCATTGTTCTGTTTTAATTTTTTTATTATGATTAAATGAATAAAATCAAATAATATTTAATTCATGTTTCACTCTTGAAATAAACAATTCTGGACAAATGTTTCTGATGTTAGACATGCCCATATTCTTGGACTTCATGACTTCCTGGGGCTCTCATGGTGAGGCCAGGTTAAGAGTGGCCTTTCTTGTCTCTTGCTCTGATTCTGTTGAGCTAAGAAACAATGTGCACATTTTCTTTACAATGAGAAGGGTGTTTTCCTCAGAGTGGTCTTTCTCTCCAGAACCTCATGGCCAGAGTCAGACTTTCAGATACATATGCAAACAGATGATAGACTCGTGATTATTTAGGTAAATTCTATAGATAGATGATAGATGGGTAGACACATACATACATAGATATGTGCATACATACATACATACACAGCTTTTTCTTCTTGCCACTCATTTATTTTAAAGCTGTGTTTATTAAGGTTACTTTGCTGAGATGAAACATCATGACTCAAAACCAAGTTGAGGATAAAAAGCGGGCTCTATTCAGCTTAAGCTTCCACATCACAGTGGAAGTCAGGACAGGAACCCAAACAAGGCAGAAACCTGGAGGGAGAAGCTGATGCAGAGGCTACAGAGGAGTGGTGCTTACTGGCTTATTCCTTGTAGTTAGTTATCTCAGTCTGCTCTGTTGTAGCATCCAGAACTACCAACCCAAGGATGGCACCACCCATGAGGGCCCAGCCCTCCCCCATTAGTCACTAATTAAGATTTTCTTAATGGCCTACAGGGTTGTCTACAGCAACCTTATGAAGGCCTTTTCTCAATTGAGGCTCCCTCCTCTCTGGTGATTCCAGCTTATGTCAAGTTGACATAAAACTAGCTGGAACATGTATATATTGCATACTGAGCTTGTTTGGAACAGGTGCCAGGGCCCCAGATTTCTGATGTAGCAGGTTTGGATGAACACCATGAAATTGCACTTTCAACAGGCTCCTTGATGGTACAGCGGCTTCTGATAGTCTGGAGAGTGAACTCTGAGAACCACTGTCATGGACTAATAAGCCGTGTGTGTGTGTGTGTGTGTGTGTGTGTGTGTGTGTGTGTGTGTGTGTGTCTGTCTGTCTGTCTGTCTGTCCTACTGAGTTTTGCTAGGGGTATGTACAGACACATGGGGGCACATGTGTTTACAGCAGCAATTTACCAGTGACTATGTCACTCAGGAAAACACATTAAGCAGCTTCTGTGTGACTGAATAATTAAATAAGCACTAACTCAAAGCATTTAAAACTTCTGTATGCTTTGTTTCTAGACTTTTTTTCAGTACTTACAAACAGTCCACATTGTCACCATTTGTGCCTGAAGGAGGATGTACATGGCACAGCCAGGGAAAGGCTCTACCCTCAGGTTTTACCGACCTCACATGTATTTAACTTCCCTCTGTCTTATAGTAGCTTTTCTAATAAAAGGTTGTTGAATGAATCTGAGATCCACACAGACCAGGTACAGATGATGAAAATGTGCCTGTTTTTTTTTTTTTTTTTAAAGGAGCAGCATACCCAGGTGATGAGAAATTGTACTGAAGATCCTTTATTCACCTGAAATGTAAAATATATACTCATATTCTGTAATAGAAATAAACATGTGCTCTCGCCAAGCCACGTCCTACTCACTACCCTTTGCTGATATTGTGGCATGTAATTGGGGCCGAGGGGAGGGATCAAAGGCTTAAAACTTAGCAGAGCATTAAAAAAAAAAAAAAAAAAAAAAAAAAACAAAAACATTTGCTTGATTTCTTACTGATTGTGGAATTATTGTCTGTGCTCGGCTAGGAATCTGTGGATCAGTCTCTCACCATGGTTTCTAGGCAAGCATTTGAGATTGAAAACCAGTTCCACAAGTAATACTTCAGCGCACTGAATAATTAAATAAACACTAACTCAAAGCATATGCCCAAAATCTTTCCATGAAATGACCCAATCCTCCATAGTAGAGAAACTGCCAGCACCGGCCCTCAAGACATCAACGGCACCCACTTCCATATCTCCTTTTACTTTCTGATGGGTACTGCGCAGTTAAGAGTCTACAGGTCCTGGCTGCATCTATCTCCCTCCATCATTTTCCTCATGGCATTTATAAGACCAGTTTAACTGTATGGGGCCTGGGGTAGGATCGGAAAAGGAACTGTATATGTTCAAGATGTATTGAAAGATCATTGAAATGAAAGATTTGGGTAAACAAATTTTAAAAATGATCATGACCAAAAAAAAAAAAAAAAAAGACCACTTTGGCCCTTTTATTAACGGAAGGGGATAGATTCAACAGAAAGAATAAAAGCTACCCACACCTGCCAAACAGCACACTCAAAGCAAGCTTGACACCTGATCCCTCTCTCTGCTGTGCAGGGAAGCTTCAGCCCAGTAACCATCAAGCTGAGCCTCGTCCTGGGCATTGATCAGCAGGGGCAGTGTTAGAGACACACAGGAATGAGTTCTGACCTCGTATTCCTAGAAACATGGGTCTTGTTAGCAGTATTGCTTCTGTTTTGTATATTGTGTATCCAAATAGCTCTAGAAAACTTTTGACTTCTTGCTACAGTGACCAAAGTCTGAGTTAATGGACACACTTAAATACCATAAGAGAGAGGGGGGGCGCAGGAGACAACGTGGAATGTCATTTTGGCAACTGTCCAGTCCATGCCGTTGATTTGTTTCGGTTTTGATCTGGGGTATGCTCTTTCTCTAAAGACAGGTTTTCTCTGGCCTGAGACTCACTAAGTAGACTGGACTGACTGACTGCAGAGCCCAAAGAGCCTCCTTTCTCTGCCTCCACAGCACTTGGGTTGCTGTTGTTAACCACCACACACCTTTTAGATTCGTCCTGAGGATCAAACCCAGGTCCTTATGCTTCCAACAAAGTAACCCACTGACTAAGTCATCTCCCCAGCCGGAGACACAAATGTGAAAACAACAGTGTGTGTTGTTTATAGCCAAGACTGTTGTCTATCCACTAAAAGGAAATAAAACTAAAAAGTAACACATGGATCCAAAAGCTAAATCAAAAGGAAACGTTCACTTTTCTGAAAGTCTAGTAGCGAAGTGCCTTTGACCTAGTGGAGGATTTGCCTAACCGGTGGTTCTTGCTGTCTTATTTATGTCCCTGTTGCTGCTTTTCCTTGTGATGGTGGAATTCTTGCCTCAAGGGAGAGAAGCTGATGGGGGCTGCTTTAGGGAAGTGACCACCCTCACTCTTCTCATTGCCTCTGGTGTCCCTGCCTCCCATTGTCCTCGCCCCAACCTCAGAGGCTGCTTGAGCAACTGAAGACCGACTCTCCAGCTTACAGGGTGCCTACAATGATTGCCTCGCATAACTACAGTATTGTAAGAAATTCTGAAGCGGGGTATGAAGAAAATCATATCCTTGGAATAAATTGGTATAGCTAGACCTTCTGGAAGGGAATGGTTTCTAAAGTGCAGACTCAGTACTTGGGTTTTTTTTTTTTTTTTTTTTTCCTTGCCTCTAGCTCTTCTGTAGTCAATGACTCTGAGCTCTCCTTCAAATATCGCAGGTACCTAAAAGGGACGAAATTGAAACACGACAATATTCTTAACAAGCTTAATATGTACTTAAATTTTATGGTAATTTAACAGATTTTATGCCTTTTTTTTTTTCTCCCAAAGGCTATAACTTCTGGCTGAAACTCAATCCATATCCCTTTTAGAAAAAGTACAAGGAGTATTTATTAAGAAAACAGAGGGCTTTGAACTTTTAATAAAGAAAAATAAGACACTTTACCTGAGCAAATTTCAAATGGATCCATTTAAAATGAATTAAGTGGCACTTAACTGGTTTGCAAATTGGGATCTATTTATCTCACTAAAATGATTAAAGTCTTGATTTATCCCTAAAATTAGCTTTATTATTGCATTTAATTACACTAAAAGATAGTTAAGGACTTGTAGGTTCTCCCTGTCCCTTTAAACTGTACTTTATTCAGACAATAATTGAATATCAGATAGGATAAATTGATTTTTTTTCCAAAGAATTAATATTTTCCTCCTTTTTATTGCAGGAACCGAAACAAGTTGAAGAAACAAAAGAAGATCCTGAGAATAGATTATTTGAAATTTCCCCGGAGTCATTCAATAAATTTAACAGCAATACTGTGATTTTATTAGAAAAAGAGAAGTCTCCAAGTGAGATTGAAGGACAAAAGGAAGAGACAAGCAAAAAGACGGAAGTGTCTCTGAGTAGCTCGGAAAGGCCTGGGGTGGACCACGTGGAGTCTCTGAGCGACTCTCTGTATGACAGCTTCTCCTCCTGTGCAAGTCAAGCTTCCAGCGAGGCCTAGGGAGCATCTCTCAGTGAGACTCATGCATGGTGCGGTAGGAAAACAGACTCTGGAGCCGGGGATGCAGGAGAACTAACTGCAGAGAAGCTGATAGCAGCCAGTACACCAGAGTTTACTCCTCTCACGGACTGATAAAGAGGATTAAAAAGCAAAATATGATGGAGAATTCTCAATGTTTGCACTTTTTTGGGGTTTTTGTATAAAAGCTGTAAATTTTTTTTGGGGGGGGAAGAGAAATTATATTTGTAGGGGGAGACAGATAGCAATAAAAAGAGTTGTCGCCATGCTCTTGAAACGATGCATTCAGTTCTAGAAGTCGATAATATATTTTTTAAAAAACCCCAGCTAAAGATTTTGGGAACATGATCATCCTGGTCCTCAAGCCATTTGTGCATATACTGTGTCAATCTAAGCGTGAGGTGGGCAGAAAAGCCAGAGGGGTTGAGTCATATCTCTCTCTCTCTCTCTCTCTCTCTCTCTCTCTCTCTCTCTCTCTCTCTCTCTCTTTCTCTCTCTCTCTCTCTCTCTCTTAGTTTGAAGGGTGGTCCACTTTCCACATATCTGGAGGAAGACTTAAGTTGTGATGATAGAGGTATTCTGTTGCAGAGTTAAGGTGGGCACTGATTGGGTGGCACCGGATGATGCCAATTCAGAAGGGAGCAGATCTCAGCAGGCTTCACTCCCAACCTCTTCCATCCTCTCCTTTGTATTTCTCACAATTCCGAGTGTTTGTTGTTGGTTTTATTTCCTTTTAAATCTCCCTGCTTTTTTTTTTTTTAATTATTATTAAAAACCCGGGTGCTCTATTTGCCATATCTCCTTTATAACAATAAATGAATGGTTGGTGCTATGAAACTTTCTTACTTTTTAATATCCTTTTTTTCTATTAAAAACTGTTTATACGGGACGATAAATTCTATTTTAAAGGTTATGTGTATTTTTTCTAGACGTGAACTATTTATAATTCCTTCTGTACAGAAGCCTGCAGACCAGGCAGGGTAGAGCTGTGTTTAGGATGTGTGTGTTACCTTAGCACACTTGTATCTTTATAGAGTATTGTATGACCACTGTTACTGTATTTGTGCCATTTGTTGTATTTGAATTTCATTACCTTAAATTCAGGCTGTGTAAAGCATCCTTGTCTTTAGGACTTTAAAAATCCTTTCGTTTCATTTCATTTCATTTCATTTCGGAATAAACGTCTTAGCACAATTACATCCTCTAAAAGCAGAAAAGAACTTTGTTCAAGGAGCGGTTGGTCCCGTGATTATTTTCATTGCTTCTCACTCTTGCTCTGTGGAGAGGTTTCCCTGATGGAATAAAAAAGCCGGCCCTTTTGCTACTGTGATAGTAATTCGAACTATTGTTAAGATCCACACTATAGACAAGCGAGTAATGGTCAAAGCATCCTTGTCTCCCCAAGGAGTTAACCGGCTAGAAATGAAGGAAAGGGGGTGGGGGAGAATGAGCCCAAGGCAGCTATGGACCGATCTCTGCAAAGGGAATTAGAAGAAAGTCATTTATGCCTCTTCCAAACCTGCTCTGCTGGCAGGGTAGGGAAATAAATTATCACATCCCAGCTGAGAGACACTTCCCTTTGGGAGACCTCACAGGAGAGGGGTAAAGCTTAGCCACGGGTTTCCACTGAGGCTCCCAAATCCCAAATCAGGGGTGGGGGGGTGGGTGGAAACGCGCGGGGGTTGTGGGCGGGGGCACCAGAGCTTCGGCTGCCAGCTCTTTGCACAGCGCAGCCTTCCACAAAGCTCCATCGAGAAGGAAAAATAGCACCGTGGTGTCCCGGGAATATGCAAGGTGGGTCACTTAGAATCGTCCAAAAAGGGGAGTAGTGGAGGAGGGAGGCAACCTATGGCCAAGTGGCCATGCTTTTGCTTTTGCGTTGTAAAGAGTGTATACCCATAGCTGGTGGCTTGGGGGAGCAGTCAGCCCCATTTGCTTTTCAGTGAGAGCACAGATCCCTCCCGGTGTCCACTCCCCAAGAAGCTTTATTTCTGGGCTAGGCAACCGTGGGTTGAGTCAGTGCATCCCCCAACGGTGCATGCAAGCAGGTGAGGAGAGGATGGTTGGGCCAAGCGAGCCAGCTGTGGTAGGGTCACCATCATACTCGCAGGCATTCTGCCGGAAGACGCAGGTGACTGGTGAGGTGGATTTCTCTCAGGAAGAGGCGCGACTGCGTCGTACACCCCAGGGAACTTGCTAGGGTGCAACTTTGCCAGGTGCATGAAAATACCCCTTCCCCTTATCCCAGGCAGTCACCCAGAGGCCCGGAGGGAGGCCAGTGATAGGAGATGCCTGGCTGGTTGGGCGAGACCCAGTTGCAGGGGTACTGGTTACCACGGGAAGGGAACATAGTACCTGGAATGGAAGGGTATCGAAGCCCAGCACTGCACTCTGGGTCTCCGAGTTCGCATAGGACAGGTCCTGATGGCACCTGCTGCTCCCTAGTCACCTCCGTATTCCTAACCGCTGTCAACACTACTCCGGAGCCCAGCAGGCGCTCCTCTCCAAGGAACTAGAGGAGGTAGGCTAAAAGGGTGGCAGAAAGGGGTGGGGACAGTAGAGAGACAGTCCCAGCCTTCCCCTCCCTCCACCCTCACCACAACTCAGCAGCCATCACGTGGTATCCGAAGTGGGAGGGGTGGGGACAGAAGAGGCGAGACTTTTTTGGGGTGCTCTGGATCGCCAGTAGTTCTTCAAGCCTCAGCAGCCAACTCCTCCGGAGGCGCAGCGCTCCGCCTCAGGGAGCGCGAACCAGAGGAGCCTGGGACCAGCTTCTGGCAGCCCCGGGCGCGGGCGATGCGGGCGCCGCGGGCGACACCTGCGGCTCCTCTCGGTGGCAGCCGTCGCCTGGGCGGCAGCAGCGCGAGCCTCGGCAGTCTCGGCAGCTACAATCGCCTCGGCCGGAACAGCCTCCGCCGCGGTCGCGATCTCTGATGCTCTTGCCCGCTCCCGGCCCTGCCGATCCGGGAGGATGTGGGTTCTCGGCATCGCAGCAACTTTTTGCGGATTGTTCTGGCTTCCAGGTAAGATGAAGAGGCCAGCTGTCTGGCCAGAAACGCTCTTGCCATCTCGCCAAGCGTCCCTGCTCTAAGCCCCAGTGCGCCCAGCTGTGGTCCACGCAGCGCTGGGGCTACCCAGCGGGAGTTTGGTGCTGGAAACTGAGACCAAAGGCGCTAGACTGGGACGCTCTCCAAGTCCCGCGCTGCAGGAGAGCGGAGAGCGGCAGATTGGCGCGACTCTAGGCTGCAGCTACGTGGGGTACAGTCGGAGATGGAGAGCTGGGAGTGGGGAGGGTCCTTGAGTTGGGCGAGACAGGAAAAGGGGCGACAAGCCTCCAACCTAGTCAAGTTATCAAGTGTTTGTGGCCACCCAAGGGAGCGGCGACGCTGACAGGTGAGCGACTCGCCGGACAATCTGCTGCTGGGGGCGGGGAAGCTGCCCTCCCGGGCTGAGTTAGCTAGCTGTGCTCTTCCTTCCTGCGATCGGTAGGGTGCTTAGAAAGGGGCATGCGGCCCAAAGAGAAGCTCCCAGATCAGAGAAGAGGAACTAGGAAGATATGGTAAGTAACTGCTCCTGATCGCGGACTCCAAGCTATCAGATTTTTTTCTCCCCCGCAACAGCCATGTTTTTCAAAGAGGGGGTAAAAAGGCAGGTCTAAAAGGGCTGCAGTGTAGCGGTCCCTGGGAGGGCGCGCACATCCAACACACGCTCTCACACTATGTCCTCTCCAACCCTCAGCAGCAGCTGCTCCTGTCACTGATCACAAGAAGGGACCCTGAGCTGGAGTACTGAGCAGGGATACTTAGCATCCAGCGTCTCCTCCCAGGTTGCAGGGTGGTCGCTAGGAAGCATCAGAGCCTCAGCCCGTGAACGCTGACGAGATTAAATAAATAAAACCGAAAAGGCGTCAGCCAATGCAATTATGAACGGTGCCAAAATAGTAATTAAGCAATTTGTAACCAATTAGCAATTAGGCTCAGACAGGAGCTCAAGCTTGTACCCCACTATTTTGATCTGGGATTTGAACTCTCACTGGTCTCTTTGTGACTTCTTGCGATAAGACCTGAGGGGTGTTACAGAAGCTGGAGCTTTTTGTGTCTATAGAGAAGAACTGTAGGGTCTCTGGCAGGGCTTTATTCTCCTAGACCCTGGGAACTGATGCCGCCGCCCCCTGCTGGCTTCAGGCACCTCCAGCCCTTCTGATGAACGTCAGGATGCAGAGACCAGAAGCCCTTGTTGTCCGGGACAGTACAGGATGATACTGGCCAGCCAGCATGTGCTCTATGCACCCCAGATCTTAACCAGTACTTCTGAACCCCACTGCATCTGTCCCACAGGATTGGCGCTGCAAATTCAGTGCTACCAGTGTGAAGAATTCCAGCTAAACAACGATTGCTCGTCCCCTGAGTTCATCGTAAATTGTACCGTGAACGTTCAAGACATGTGTCAGAAAGAAGTGATGGAGCAAAGTGCGGGTAAGCTACTCTTCCCCTTCCAACCCCTATCCAGGGCTGGGAAAGAAAGGTGTTAAATTACAGGAAAAGACCCTGACTGATGTAACACAGGCTCACAGGCACACAGACACACACACATACACACTAGTTAGCACAGATTTACTTCTTAGAGTTCTGGGAAAATGAAGGGTTGGAAGTTCTTTTAATCTCATTAGAGTTCGTTGCCAGGGCTTCTTCCCAAGGGACTCCTGAGAAAAAGTTATTGCAAGTCAGTAGCTTTCCTTTATTTTTATTTTTTTATTTTTATTTATGCTTTTCACCTTCCTGGACTAAAAAGCTGATCCGGGTGATGAAAACAATATATGGATAACTGTCCCAGCCCCAGCAGCTCAACAGTAGCCTGTGAGCAATGCCAGATTGAAATATGAAGCTACTTGAAGTTCCCAGAGGTCAGAACTTGAAAAATGTGTTTTGTCATAGCGCCACACCATATTTCTTTGAAGAACGCTATAGGATCTTTATTTAATTTTAGAACTAATGCATCAAATTCCAAGCACAAATTGCCAAGATCTTCCACAGGAAGGAGACACCCCCCCCCCCCCCGCCCTGCCCTACACCATAGCAGTTTAGCTACTGGCTAGCTGAGCAAAGAGCCTGGATGTTATACAGCTGAAGAAGGGAGTTAGCTGGAACTGACTTCACTCTGGCTGGTAAGTCTTTTGAAAGATAGAATCCCACCCACTCAGGAGTTAAAATTAAAAACTCACCCCCCAAAGTGGAACCATAACTTTGAGAAAATAAATAAGCTATGGTTTCAATTCCAAGGTCAGATAGAGACTTGGTTGTTTAAACGTTGCTGAAAGCAAGGGAAATACCATCTCAGAATGAATGACATTGGGAGAGCCTTGATCCTTTAGAGTCCAACAAGGTACCCAGAGAGCTCCCTGGATCATGAGAACAATTGATTCTCCTTAACTCCCTGACAGAACAACAGTGGATAGAAGCTAGAACTGAAGATAGAACTATGAAGAAGCAGTTTCTTTATGGTTAGGGAATGGAAGTACATTGTTGTTAACCTCTTGGTTTCTTAAGGACCCTATCTTCCAGCTATCTGTATATCTGTAGCACTGAGCTACGATGTGAGGGTGTGCGTGTGTTGTTTTTGCGTGTGTGTGTGTGTGTGTGTGTGTGTGTGAGAGAGAGAGAGAGAGAGAGAGAGAGAGAGAGAGAGAGAGAGAGAGAGAGAGAGAGAATGAATGTATATATGTATGTATCTTTGCAAACATTCACATTTGTTGGTACATGAGTATGTGTAGGTATATGTTATGTGTACATGGTATTCATGCCACTATAGATGCATGTTTGCATGTGTGGAGACAAGAGGTTGATATCCGTGTGTCTTCCTTGATGGTATATATTGAGGCAGAGTCTTTTACTTGAACCCAGAGCTCACCAATTCTAACTAGACAACTGGATCCAAAGATTTCAGGTCTCTGGCTCTAAAAGCTGGGCATCTGCCCTGCTGACATTTTATGTGTGCTTGGCATCCAGACTCCAGTCCTCACACTTACACGGAAGCACTTCCCCCACTGCACCATCTCTCCAGACCCTTTGTATGTGGCTGTTCTTTGTAGTCCATTATTGGCTGGAGTGTATTTTAAGAATGCTATTCTGGGAAGTCTAAGATGTAACTGTTCTCAAGCATAATGTATCCTTCAAAACCTAGCAAGCATTGTTGTAGCATCTGGCATTCCTGACATCTAAAGCAGCAAGACAGCACAAAACTTAGTGGTGATACTGCAACCAAGATGGGTGTGTGAATGGTTTTGATGAGTGATTTTTCTTTGCACTGTGTTTTAACTGAGCCAAACATCTTCTACCCTTCAAGTATCTGCAGCCCTCTTCATGAAATTGGAGGCACACATGATTGGAGGTGCTGGCACGCCTTAGGAACTTCCTCAGAATCCTCAAGAACACTGCTTACCTGGGGGGGCTGTGCTTTACAACCAGGGGTGTGATGGAGAAAAGGAGTTACTCAGAAGAATACTTCTGAGAAACACCACTTCTTGTCTATGTATTCATCCAAGATGACAGCCACACACTCCCTTTTCAAAGTACTGTTTCTCGTCTTGCTGCATGCTCTACTCCAAACCATATTGTAGAAAAGACCTTACAACTTCTATATTAGCCGCAGAAAGCATCCAGACAAGTCAGTCCTGAAGGGAGTCTTTGGTTTAGATTGCTTGTTTATTAGAGAGAGAGATGTCACTAGAAAGGCGCTGATGGCCACAGACCACAGGACATAAGCCACAGGTCAAAAGGTGAGGGAAAAGTATCACAAAGCAATACCAACCTTTTTTTCCTTTTTTGGGGAGGGGGGAGAGAGAGAGAGAGAGAGAGAGAGAGAGAGAGAGAGAGAGAGAGAGAGAGAGAGAGAATGTATGTATGTGCTAAAAATATGCATGTGTGTATATACACAACACAGATGCATACGCAAAGGTGCACACACTCAAACAGGAGCAGGTGGAGGCCAGGAGGGCATCCAGATCTCACGCTCCACCTTAAGACATGGTTTCTCACTGATCCTAGCCACCAGCAAGCCCCAGAGATCCTCTTGTCTCCATTCCCCATAGCATTGTGGGGGGAGGAGTGGAAGCATACAGGGTCACACCTAGTTTGTTTGTTTTTTTTAACCTGGATGGATGCTGGGATCTGAACTCAGGTCTTCACGATTGTTCCGCAAACACTTTTATTCACTATTCTCCAGTATTTGCAATGGACTGACCACCTAGGTAAAGCTGGTTGTCTTCATTCTGTGTCCATGACCTCTACTTGCAACGACTGCAGCTGCGCAGTGGCTGCTTGTGACACTGGGGATGTGTACCCACCAGCCACCTAGAAAAAACAGGATCTAGTAAACAGCCATTCTAACTCACATGTCAAATAGCCCAAACGGAGTTTTAGTTTCATCCTTTGTATAAACTTTTAAAACATACATTTACTTATTTGAGGTGGGGTAGTGTTTGTATACATACTACAGCTTACATGTCTGCCTGTTCTAGTGTCCGCCGCCCCTCTCCTTTTCTCCAGTCTAAGAATACAGTCAGGGACACAGCCCTGCACATGACTAAGATGAGTCTCCCCATGTAAAGTAACGCACAGACATGCCCTCTTTGTCCTAGTGTCAGGTTGACAACACAAACCATCATACTGATGAACACGATGAACACCAGCTGGAAATGGATGCGAGGCATTCTGAGTGGGAATTCACTGGAAGCTAGGCAAATGTGCCTACTGATTCCATTGATCATGGTGGCCTTGTGTGCTTGTTTGTTTGCTTGCCTACTTGGTTGTTTGGGGTTTTTAACTTTGTTTTGTTTTTCATTTTGTTTTCTTGATTTGGGGGTTTGTTTGGTTTGGTTTTGGTGTTTTGGTTTGGTTTGGGTTTGTTTTACTTCAGCAGAAAGCAATGCCATGGGGTTGATATCTTGAAGGCATTTTATATTAAATTTCATGGAATTGTTATAGACCAGTCAGCTCGATTTTTTTTTTTTATCCAACAAGGATGGAGAACAACTTTTGCTAAGTGAGCACAATATAATAAAATCACGACAACACGAGCTGACTTTCATTGAGTGCACTACCTGGACTGTCCCTTAGCACTAGGCTCGTGGTATCTCATGACATGTAGTAGCTCTATTCATAATGACTGGTTATGATCCTACACTTCAACCCGCTGGTCTATGGGTCCACTCTTTGTCAACTTCATTCTCAAGAAAGAACACAGTGCCTGTTAGGGGGTCCTATCAGGAATCAAAGCCAAATTGGTTCTTAACGTAGCCTGTGCTGAGATTCTTGTCGCAACAGAGTTGAAAATGCCACAGAGTCTTACCTAAGAGCATATAGGTATTTTTCTGCGGTCCTGTTAAATTTGATAGCCCTCTTCCCCTTGAGGACGCTTATTCTGTGTATCCCTGTTCCCTGCCACCTTGGGTCTTGTCTAAACTCTCCGAGAGACTCTGGGATGTCCCACACTGAATGACCGATTTGGAGCACCCTTTGTACGTTATAGAGAAACAAAGAAAGATCTTTAAAAAGTTATATGCCTGGCTCCAAGTCCACTCACCCATTGTTACCAGGTGGCTCTCACTTCCCTGGCCAAATGCATTTGCTGCAACGCCACCTGCCAGCCACTGACAGAAGGAAATGCACCACCACACACTCTCCAGGAGATAACACTGGGAAAGTTCTAAAGACTAAGATGACTTTTTAAAAATGTCAATCAAGTTCATCTGGAAAGCCAAGTGGACAGACCACAAGGCCAACTAAAAGGGATTTTAATTTTTTGCGTGTGCCTTGAACTGGCAGTTTTTAGTAGGTATAGAAATACCAGGGCTTTATACAGACTAAGAAATCTTAATGAACTAACCTAACCTGACATTAAGCAGCAAATAAAAGACAACCTCCCTGCCTCTGCCCCATCACCAAACAGCAGAAATATGATAGGGCCAGGCTTTCAGTTGATCTTTCCTGGTTTAAGTCTGCAAACCAGTTCTTATACATTTTGAGAAACGTAAATTTAATTTTCATAGAAGTGAACTTAAAATTAACCTTTGCCTATTCTCTAGAGTGGTGCCCCTGTTAGGATCTGAGGTTATTTCCTGATGCTCTTTTTCCCTTGATCATTTCTGGAATAATAAAGCGTGGGTTCTGAAGAAGAGAAGTTTCCTGTCTTCCCTAATTGATGGTTAAATGTTTATATGACTAATGCCTCCCCTCCCAACTCTGCTCTTCATGAGTTGGTGTTTCTAAGCAGCGTCCTTGAAAATCACATTTATTTTGCTTATTTATCATTGTATTCCATAAAAATATTTCAAATATTGATTTTCATTTCAGAAGAGAAGCCTGCCCCCAACCTTCCTGTATGAATTTTTAAACCATGGTATAAAGAATACAAATTTGCATTTCTTTGACAGTGCAATCTTGTAATTAGAGTTTTTCCTCTTGACTAGATACAGTGAAAGGGACATAATTTAATTTTTATAGACTAGCCAATTTCTGCCCTTACTAAAATATAGCTCTGTCAGTGAGCAAACTGTTACAGGTTCTCCTAAACCTTATTTAAAAGTTAAATGCAGTATATTGAGAGAAAGTTCATGGTCCGAATCGGTAACCTGATCGATCTTTCCACCCATCCTTGCAATATGCATTAATCTATTTGTCTGTTTTGCAATACAAGGGTTACTGATTTACATGCCATCTTGCGTCTCCATTATGGCTGGATAAGAAATGGTCGTTTTCCTTTTGGATCAGTTAGTTCCTCATTAAGTTAGACAAGGATGGCTCGAGGCTTTGGCTAGTTTCAGTTCGTGTCTTGTTTTCTCGTGAGCTAAATAGGGAACAGAGAAAGAGGGATGGATGGACACCTGCTCCTGGTAAAAAGAGGGGTAACTGCGCAAGAAAACCACTGCTTAATTTTATCATGTTTTAAAAGTGGATTCTTGTTTGTCCTTGTGGGCTTATCAGAAACGAGTCAAGCTCTGCTTGTCAATTTTATAATCACAGTGTGGTTGTCCATGGATTCTCTTTTTAAAGCAACACACAGGAGGGGACTAGGGAGACAGGGTCCCTCATTGCCCTGGTACTTTGATACATTAGCTATTCAGTCTGACATTCAAGCTTTCCAGGGAATCTGCTTATCTCTACCTCCCATCTTATAGTCACTGTGGTTTTGTGCTTGAGTGTGTGTGTGTGTGTGTGTGTGTGTGTGTGTGTGTGTGTGTGTGTTGTGTGACAGTATTCCTGTAGTGTTCAGAGGCAACTCACGGTAATCAGTTCTGTCTGTTCTCCATGTGGATTCCAGAGTCATCTAATTCAGGCAGTAAGACTTGGAAGCAAGCAGCTCAGCCTACTGAGGCATCTATCACCCACCCCACATCTTTTGTCTTCCTCCTCCTGTGGCCCCTAAATGATTCCTCTTTAGACAACTACTGGCAATTCTATTTTCTCACCTGTAAACTCACTTTGAAACAGTCAGATAGATCCTGGAGAATACAAATCAACTTGAGGACAAGAATGTTTAAAATTTGCCCTAGGACCCCGGAGATGGCTCAGTGGGTAAAGGCTCTTGATCCTAAGTCTGACCACCTGAATTTGATCCCTGGAGCTCAGGTAGTGGAAAGAAAGACCTACAAGTTCTTCTGCACAGGAACATAGAAAATGAGTAAATAAAATAACTTAATTAAGTGAAAGCAAAAAAAGGTTAAAGTAAAAAGGACTCCAAGGTTACAGAGACAGCTCATCGCATGAGCACGGGCATCTGAGTTCAACTCTTAGCTCCCATGATTAAAACAAACAAAAGCAGAAACCATCCTGCTAAGCATGGTGTTGAGCTCCTCTAATTCTGCTATATATGTATGTTGGAGATAGTGTCAGAAATTCTGCGGCTCAGTGGTCAGCAGACCCTACTTTGCAAGTCCTAGGCAAGTGAGAGAACCTCTCTCAAGAAATAAAGTAGACAATGCCTGAAGAACGACAGTACAGGTTGTTATATGACCTTTACACACACACACACATAGAGAGAGAGTGAGAGAGAGAGAGAGAGAGAGAGAGAGAGAGAGAGAGAGAGAGAGCTTGCCCAATGTGCTCTTTAGATCCATCCATCTTGTTAATGCAGTAGGCAGAGCAGGCTTTCTGGGAGGATTGAAGGGAGAATATCACAGCCCTTTTGTCCCTGGGACTCTCCAATAAGCGGAGCATTTGTTTATGTTAAGTTTCCAGCTGAACAGGCAGCCAGGGCTGACCTCCCATCTTAGTAGATGAAAGGCTTGAAGATTGATCCATCTCTCCCCATAACGCTAATTCCTCCCACTACGGTTGCATGAAAGCTTCCTTCATTGATAGTTTTCCTAATGAGTTTAAACAGGGAGGCTTCAAAGCTGGGGCTCTTTTCCCAAGTGGAAAAGAGATGAAGTATGAAAACAAAACACACCGCTTTCTTTGAAGTGTGAAAGGGATATTGGTTTCCCTTATGTATTCTCCGCAAAAGCCCAACTCCGCCTCCTTCTGGGTTGTGGATTCCCTCCTTCCTTTCCTTGCTTCATTCTTTCCTTAGTTCAAAGAACTTTTTGCTAACTTGGGTTTCAATTACCAAGCAGGCAAAAGTTTTAGTCTGGTATGCAAGAGGGAACACCCCAAGTCTTGTTTTATGCTTGTCCTGGTTTCACTTCCGTTACTATGATAAAAGACCCTGACCAAATGCAACTTTGGAGAGAGAGAGTTTACCTAGCTTACAGTTCCAAGTTCTGGCCCATCATGGTGAGGACATCAAGGCAGGAACTCAGCTGAGCTACTTACACCCACAGCCTTGAACAGAGAACAATGCTCCCTACTTCTTTCTGGTTAGCCCTCTTTCCTCACTCCTATACAGTTCCAGGCTTAGGCCAGAAAATGTTGCTATACACATCCAGAATGATTTTTTTCTCATTCCTCAGTTGTGACTCTTGTTTTAGGTGATTCTATATTGTGACACAGTGACATTTAATATATTAAACATTAAAAACATCTATTTTATATATTCACTTTACATCCTGCTCATTGCCTCCTCCCAGTCACCACCCCCCCAACCCTCACCCCACCGGCTCTCCTTCTACTTGGAGCATGTAGGGTATCCATGGGTATTCCCCTACCCTGGCACTTCAAGTCTCTGGCAAGCTAGGCACTTCCTTTCCCACTGAAGCTAGACAAGGCAGCCCAGCTAGAAGAACATATTCCAGTACAGACAACAGCTTTTGGAATAAACCATACTCCAGTTGTTTGGGACTCACATGAAGACCAAGCTGCACATCTGTTACATATGTGCAGGAATCCTTAGGTCCAGCCCATGTATGTTCTTTGGTTGTGTGGTTCAGACTCTGAAAGCCCCAACAGTCCAGGTTAGTTGACCCTGTTGGTCTTCTTGTGGAGATCCTATCCCTTTCGGAACCCCAAAATCCTTCTTATTCTTCCATAAGAGTCCTCAAGCTCCTTCCACTGTTTGACTGTGGGTGTCTGTATCTGTTTGAGTCAGCTTCTGGTGCTCATCTTACAAAAAGGACATCAGTGCCATTAACTGGGAGAGCATCACGTTCCAGGCTTTTCATGCTTGAGAAGAAGTGTATGCAAGGAGATGAGCTTCCTCTTCTGGAAAAAGTACAAACAGGATACCTGCATTTCTAAGTGAGCCAGTGGGAGAATGAAACCTGTGCTAACAGATCGATCATAATTGAATAGGTCTTTAACCATGTGCTGGGGGTCTGGCTCAGCTGGCCCAGCACTTTAGTGATACATACAAGGCTCAGGGTTCCATCATCAGTACCACATAAACTCAGTGTAATGGTGCATGTATGTGATTCCAATGCTTAGGCGGTAGATGTAGGGGGGTCAGAAGGTTAAGATCATCCTCAGCTACATTGTGTGCTGTAGGCTAGCCTGGGATACATGAAATTTTGTCTCAAAAAGAAATAAATTGAATAGAACTTCAGACCAGCCATGTCTGGGGTCTTCCTGCGCTTGTCTTAGGCTCCCAGCAAAAGAATGGCCCAAGAATCTTAGCTCAGTTTACCTTTCCTGCTGAGGGCACTTAAAGTAAACATTTAATTCCTTACAGTGTGGTCCTAATAAATAGTCTATAAGGGTCACAATGATTTGACATCATCACATTGGGAATCTTACACCCAGAAAGGTTCAGTAGGTAACTTGCTCAAGACCATACTGGGGTAGGGAATGGAATCCATTCCCTCTTCCCAAGGCTTACTTTAGTAACATTCTCTGGTTTGCTTTCCCCCACTTTGCTTTTATTTATTTATTTATTTATTTATTTATTTATTTATTTATTTGATTGTGGTCATGTGTGTGTGCACATGTGTGCATGCATTTGGGTAAATGCGTGGAGGCCAGAGATGTGTTACTAGGTGTCTTTCTCGCTTACTTTCTATTTGAGGCAGAATTTCTCACTGCACTTGGAGCTTACAGATTCATCTAAGATGGCTGGCCAGTGAGCCCTAGAGACCCTCCCATGTCACATCCTCAGCCCTAGAATGATAACTTCCCAGTGGTCCACTTCACTTACTATGTGGGTGCTGAGAATCGGGACTCAAATGCTTGTGTTTATGTGACAAGCACTTTACACATTGAGCTATCTCGAGAACCCTTCTTTTGTAATTTTAAGAACGATTTCTTGAAAATCTGTGCACTAACTTATAGAGGCTAGAGGGTAGCCTGTGAGAGTTATTTGTCCCCTTCCACCATCTGGGGTTTGAACTCAAGTCTTTAGACTTAGTGGCAGGTGCCTTTGCCTGCCTATCTTACCAACCCTTTAAGAACAGTTTTATTGGTATATAATTCACATATCATTAGAGTCACTCTTTAAACTTTAGAAATTGGTGGGTTTTAATAAATTAACAAGGCTTCACAACCATTACCAGCCATCCCACTTTCCCTCTCCTCCAGCTTCTGGAAAACATTAATTCATTTCTTGTTATATATATATTTGTCTATTCTGGACATTGTATGTGAGTAGAATTAGACAATACATGACCTTATATGACCAGTAGATGTGTGTGTGTGTGTGTGTGTGTGTGTGTGTGTGTGTGTGTGTGTGTGGTGTGTGTGTGTGTGTGTGGTGTGTGTGTGTGGTGTGTGTGTGTGTGTGTGTGTGTGTGTGTGGTGTATGTGTGGTGTGTGTGGTGTGTGTGTGTGTGTGTGGTGTGTGTGGTGTGTGTGTGTGTGTGTGGTGTGTGTGGTGTGTGTGTGTGTGTGGTGTGTGTGTGTGTGTTACATATGTACTGTTCCTGTTGCTAACTCCTGACCACACATTTTCCATCTTGCTAATGTACGTATGAGGAGAGGCATCTAGATGAGGGATCTAGAAAATTCTAGATAACAGAGTATGGTGGACCACAGAGGGGCTGGTAAGCCTTAGAATCATATTGGCTGATGAAGTAATTTACTGAACCAAGGCAAAACCCCGCACCAAGCCTGTCCAGTGAGCTATGGGAAGAAGAAATTCATGTCCCTCAAACATGTACCTTATGCCAAGCACTGGGCTGTCCAGTCATTAAAAAGGTACTTGTCTGCTTTCTCTTGAGAAGATATTGGATTCTTTTAGGCCAAAACCAATAGCCATCAGTGGCATAAATGTGTGGTTATTGATTTTGAATCCCTTGTAAGGGATGCCCTAAGGTCATGTGACATCACCCTTAAGCCCTCCAGACAGAACCCTCCAGAATTAGGAGAACATTAACTTGTTTGGTCCACCACATCCACTGGGCAGATGACTTAGCTATGACCTCGAGAGGGCGCTCTTTGGGTTGACTGGAGCATCTTGATACATCTCTTTCATCCTTTGAGAAGGCCAGAGGGAAGTGCACATGGAAATAGAATCCTGGAGAAAGATTTTAGCCAAGGAAATCAGATAAATGGGTCATTTCCAGTGAATACCTGCTCAAGTGTTACCTTTCTCCCCAAGCCAAATTTGATTATAGCTTCTGAACGTCAGCCTACTTGCCCCCGAATATGGAAAATGAAACCTTCTTCTTTCCTGCCCTGTAGTTTTCATTGTAGAGACATGATTTTGTTTCTGAGTCATTGTTTGTAGATGAGTATACAACCACTGCCTTTGCTAACCCCCAGGAGGCCAATGTATAATAGGAGCCTCTATGCAATCTGGGGTGGGCACTGGAGATACATCTTAACTTGCTTAGCATGCATAGAACTCTGGGTTCAATCTCCCCTACCACATGAACCTACAGGGCATGCTGGTCCAATCTTGTAATCCAGGTTTCCAGGTAGTGAACTCTACAGGTTCAGAAGTTCAAGGTCATCCTTGACTATACTGCAAGTTCAAGGCCAGCCTCGGCTACACAAGACCTTTCCTAAAGCAAAGAAGCAACAGCAAAAATTTGGGATGAGTTAGCCTGGGGACAAGCCAAAGAAATCTGACATGTGTCATTAATTCCTTCTAGATGAGGTAAACTTGGGGTTATAGTGACACAGTAATTCATAAGCTATTTTCTTCAGCCAGAGCCTCAGGGCATGCATGTTCTCTCATTAATAAATTGCTTCCAACCCTCTGGTTGCCGCCAACACTACAAAACCAAGTAGGACATGGGCTGAATTTAGTGCTGAAGATAAGGTGAAGCCATTGAAAGTTCGTAATAAATTGCCTTCTTTAAAAAAGAGAGAGAGAGAGAGAGAGAGAGAGAGAGAGAGAGAGAGAAAGAGGATGCGTTAGAATCAAGGGTGATGGCGCAAACCATTGATTTCAAAAGGTTTATGACTTCGGCAGCCCTGAGCCTGATCCCCATGCGGAAGTGATAAAGAGGTGTATTATTTTAAGGAAGTTGTGGTGCTTGGTCCACTGCATTTCATTTCTCACTGGACATGGACAATAGCTTTTTATGTTTTTCTATTTCTTGGACTTGTTCTCGACTGGAGACAGTGCCAGGGGCGGGTGGCGCCGGGCGAAGCTCTCAGCCGGCTATGGTGGGAGCACGCTGAGCGTGTGATGAATATGAATGCACATAGCGGTCCAGGCTGCCCTCTGTGGTGGTGGCTCCTTCAAAGGGCATTAGTGGGAGCAGGTGTGTGAGGCTGGACAGTGGCTTTTATGCACTTTTGTTGCCTATGTAATGCAGAAGCACTTGGGTCTTAGACAACAATAAAAACTATTCAGAAGTAGCAAGAAGACTACTTTTGCACTAAGTAAAGATACCCAAACTGTAAGTGCGATGGTATTTTGGCTATAAAGAAAGTAGGGGATTCTCTGGGGTTTGGTATTTCCAGAGGGGAAGGCCATTAGTGGGCAGAGCTACAGCCTAGACAGATGAATTCTCTAAGTTTCTCTGAAAGGCATTTAGCTTGTCACTTGATATTGGAAGAGAAAGACAGAGAAAGAGAGTCGGAAGCAATGCTTTATGCAGGAGATACCAGAGAAATCCCCAACACTGAAGTCTGTGCACAGTAGCCTCCCAGGGATTCAGTTCAACTACACCCTGTCAGAAACATTTCTAGTAAAAGGTGTTGGTGATGGTGATGTCAAATGCAGGACAGAAGGACATTCTGATAATTGTATTGTTGTCCATTATTCACAAGCCTAGTGCCTCATCCTTTTACAATTTTGTAGAATATTTTCCTAATAAAATAGGAAGACAGCTGATTCATGATTCTCTCTACACGGGTGCCAAAAAGAGTCTACATTGTTCCTCTCTTTTTCTCTGTCCACTCTCTCTTTTTATCCCCATTCTCTTCTTTTCTCCCCACTCTCTTCTTTGTCTATCTCTTCTCCTCTCCTCACCCCTCCTCTCTTTCCTGCACACACTCATTACTTTCTATGTTCTCTCTCTCCTGCACCATTCCCTTCTTCATTCTATGTCTCTCCCTTCCCTTTTAACCACCCCTACCACACAGACACACACACAGAGACAAATACACACACACACACACACAGAGAGAGAGAGAGAGAGAGAGAGATTTGACATCAAATAAACACTCTCAGAATTGAGTTTATCGAAGCAAACCACTTGCATGCTAAAATGTCAGATAGACCAGTGATGAAAGACTTTTTAGCATAAGAATACAGTCTAAAGACACATTGAATATGTCCATTTACTTTTTGGTTACATTAGATATAGCTGACTCATGCCTGTTTGTAACAGTTGTTTTTAAAGACATCCCTCTGAAATGTTGCCCAACCCCCAGGTCCTCTAATATGCCATCCTGCTTTCAAGGCTGGCTTGACTTGGCTTAATAAGCATGCTCTCAAGAAACACACATACGGCGTGCAGTTAACTTGGTAGTCAAGGTAGCCAGAAGACCAGAGCACCACCATCTAATCATGTCCTCTGGAACATTGTTACACTGAGGACACCAGCTGTGTTCATGGACTCCCTAGAGAAGAAAAAAAAAGTCACAGGTTTATAACTTCCTCCAAACCTTCACCTTCACCAGCACCCAGTTCTCCCATACAGGATACACAAATTCAAAAGGCCATAGACAACTGCTAATAAAATACAAGCCGTTCAGGTATGCAGCTGTTGAATAGATTGATAAACCACTGAATTTGGATAAATTTCAATACAGAAAAAGGAAAAAAAAACACGGTTAATTGCACTACTGTCTGTTTTACCCGTGTGTGTGTGTGTGTGTGTGCGTGTGTGTGTGTCCCCATAGGCATGAATCTGGAGGCTAGAGGTTGAAGTTGGGTGTCTTCCTCAATCACTCTTCATCTCAGTCTTAGACTCTCTTACTGAACTCAAAACTTGCCCATTTAGCTAGTCTGGCTGGCTAGCAAACTCTAAGGATGTTTCTGTCTCTGCTTCCCCAACCCTGGGATTATAGGTGCCTACTGCTGTGCCTGTTTTTTTTTATTATTGTTTGTTTCTTTGTTAACATAGGTTTAGAGAGATTCAACTTGGATTCTCATCCCAGGCAAGCAGACTCTAATACTATTTCACCAACCTCTACTAATCTGCTCAGTTGCTTAAATTCTTTGTATCATCAATATAATCAACCTATCTATGGGCAAATCTAAGTCCAGTTTCACCCAAGCCCCAGGCAGCATGAACTTCATTAGCACCTCAGCATCAAATGCATTTAAATCTGTCTGCTTCCGTAGTCTGCTCCTATGAACAGACAACCAGCTACCGCTGCTGCCCCAGGGCCTCTGTTTTTCTACCCTGAACATTGCTTGCTCTATCTCTTAAGGATGCTTTGGGCAACAAGAGTGACTTAAGTGGGGAAAACACTTAGTAGTCACCTAAGGAGACAGTTCACTAGTGGGTAGTCTTAGGACATTCCCCCCAGGCTCATGACTCCTTCTAAAGACTCAGGATTTCTTTGCTTTCCTGGTTACTTCCTAGGCAAGCTAGGAAGTGTGTCTTCAGGCTGTTGCATCTTCAGCATAATGCCACCTTAAATTCTAGTTGAAGGGATGCAATCACACCAAGGTAACATTTGTTATCAACTTTGCCTTTTGTTTCACTTTTAAAAATTATTCTTATTTATGTGTGTGTGTGTATGTGTGTATGTATGTATGTAGGTATGTGTGAATGAATATCTTGTGTCAGCAGGTGCTCATGAAGGCCGGAAGAGGACTTTGGATTTCCTGGAGCTGAAGGCAGGGGTGATTATGAGTCACCTAGTGTGGGAAATGGGAACCAAATTTGGGTCTTCTGCAAATGCCAAAGTTTCTTAACTATTAAGCCATCTCTCTAGTCCTGCCCCTTTTTTCTCTTTGAGGCAGCTTCTATTGCAGCTTCAGGCTGTCCCCAAACTTGTGTAACCATAGATAATCTTGAACTTCTAGTCTTCTTGACTCTATTACCAAAAGTTGGGATTTCAGGCACGTGCAACCATGCATTTGATGTGGTGTTGGGCATCAAACCCAGGGGTTCATACATGCTAGACAAGCACTCTATAAGAGGAACCACATTCCCAGCCTATCTGTGGCTTTAAATAAGAAAATATTCCCAACTCCTCCCTTTTGTGACCATTAGAAGGTCAACTGTAAGGGTCAACTTTCTGTCTACTGTCTTTGTCTTTTGAAAAGTTCACACACAAGAGCAAAACATTGGAGCACAATCTTCCAGGGTTCCATGGGAAGAAGACTGAAATGGTTTCTTTGATTGAAGCAAAACCACTGTTTTACTTAAGTAGAACATTGAAATGCAATCAGAAAAACATCTTGGTCATCTTCACACTCAGGAAAAAACAATAGTTATCCTCACAAGTGACATTTATCACAAGATTGACAGGACATTCCAGACATTCCGGAGATTGGATTCATAGAACTCTGAATAAAAGCCTAGCTAGGTGATGGTTCAGCAGTTAAAGCACCTGCCACATAAAAATCAAGGTTTGGATTAGAGTTTGGATCCCAAGAAGCAACAAAAAACATGAGTGGGTGGTTGTAGACTTCCAGCTGCAAAAGATGGAGACAGGAGATCATTCCCCACAGCAATTTGGCCTGTAAGACTCACTTTACTGAAGAGCTATGGGTTTGAATGAGGACTTGTCTCCTTGAATAAGGGGGAAGAGTGGTATGAGATGACTCCTGACATCAAACTTGGGTTTCCACATGCACAGGCACACACACACACACACACACACACACACACACACACACACACACATTTAGCACCATACATGAAAAAAATATGCTCATGAACACCACACATACATACCAAAAACTGAACAAGAGAAAGGAAGTCTAGTTGAAGTTCGACTATGAGTTTATTTTCTGCAGAGAAAATTCCCAGTTCATAGTGTCAGATAAGATGGCTTGTTGGGCGTACTTTGATGTTTTTGGTTAGTTCCATAGGGAGCCATTATCCCAAGGACTTTCTTCTTAAATTTTGGTGAACTCAGATGCAAGAAATTGCTTAGAAACTTTGGGCTCCTGGAACTCTTTTTACTGTTTGAGAACAGCAATCAGAAGGGCATCAGAGTTCAGCAAGCAAGAGCACAAGTTCTAAGCCACTGAGAGATGCTGTTTTAATAAATTACATGGGGCTGAGATAAAACACTTGACTTGCAAGTGTGAGGACCAGAGTTCAAATCCTCAGAATCCATGTAAAGCCAAACTCCATGGCACAAGCCTGTAATCCCAGTGTTCTAGTCGGTTGGGAGGTGGAGACAAGAGGCTATCCAGAAAGCTCATAGGCCTGTTGGCTTGGCATCCACAGCAATGAACAACAAAAGATTCGGTCCCCAAAGGCTAGAAGGTAAAGACTGATATCAAATCTGTTCTCTAATCTCTCTCTATATGTGGTTGATTTCACACACTCTAAGTGCACATACATGTATGTGGGTACACACACATATATACACATAGTCTTGCACAATTTTTTAAGTTGCAAAAATATCTACTTCCTTGATTCTCCCCTGACAAGCTGGAGAACACAGATACTAGACACAAATTCCTGCACAAGAACTGCCCCCACCCTCACCCCTGTTTGCTGAGAAAATTCCTACGGCACAAAGAAATTCAAATAAAATGAAAAACTGAATGAAACTAATAAATGGCCTCATGCATCATGGGCTTGCTGCTTGTTGTCATCAGGACCACAATGGAAACAGCACTAAAAATTAAACACAACTGAAAATCTTTTAAAGAAGGTAATACAGGACAGAAGGGATGGCACGGCTGGAAAAGCACAAGGACCCCAGCTCAAATCTTCAGAACCTACATTTCAAAGCTAGACATGGTGGTGACACGCAATCCCAACACCAGGGAGGCAGAAACAGGAAGATTCCCAGAACTCTCTGACTAGGCAGTCTAGCCAAGTCAATGAGAAACTCTGTCTCAAAGAAGATAAAGGGCACTCTTGAGACGACAGCCAGGGTTCTCCTTTACTCTTTATAAACATGCACATCTATGTACACGAGTGCTTACACACACACACACACACACACACACACACACACACACGAGCATGAACACAGCACACAAGCATACACACACATTAAATTTCATAAAAATGTAATCCAACCCTTTTAGAAAACGAACGAACATATCCCAGTTACATTGGCTCTCAGCTGTTTTCTTGTAGCTGTTTAACCACTGATTTTTTTAGCGTCTTTTACAACCTCTTCAGATTACCCTAGTTCCACCTGGCTAGGCAAAGGTGGTTCAGTACAATCACAATGAAGGGGCGAGCAGAGTTCCCTTTTCTCATATAGCTTGTTAGCCTTCTCGTTTGCTTCCCTCCAGCTCAGACAGAAGGAATTTCTTTGGCCTCTCAAGCATTCACAACCAGGGTGAAATAGTAGAGCTTAAGAGCTGGTGTACAGAACTGTCCAGGAACAAACACATTTCCAGGCCTTTTCTCTTGATTCAGGATAACCAGAGCCCTTTGTCACAGTAAGGAGGCTCCAGTGAGGACAGGCCTTTTTTATTCCAGAGTTGCTCCCATTATGATGCAGAGGATGTCAGAAATCCTTACGTGGTGTTCTTTAAAGAGAAAAAATAATACATGCTTGGGAATGGATCGAAGATCTTTGTTCTTGCTATTGCTTCCAAGGCGCAGCGAAAACACATATAGTTCATTCCAATTACCCGTCTGCACGCATTTTTCTTGAAGGAGCTGTTCCTGGTCCTGCATAGAATATTTATTGTGATATAATCATAACTATGGTGCTGTAAGTGTTGGTCATTTTTCAAGTAGAGAAAGATTAGTCTCACTCTCAGACGGGCGGTCACAGGAGTGGCAGTTCACCACAGAAGTTGGACTTTAAATTAAATTGCAAAGACGGTGAAAAGACATGGGCTACCCAAGGACTCTGCTTAGACTTTTCCTATTCCACTGATGCTCCAGCACAGAAAACAAAGGCAAAAAGCAGACACTGTGAGAAGAGAAATGCATGGTGCTGCCTACATGGAGAATGCATAGGGTTTTCTTCTGCCTCTCCTTTAATCTCTCTCTCTCTCTCTCTCTCTCTCTCTCTCTCTCTCTCTCTCTCTCTCTCTCTCTCTCTGTGTGTGTGTGTGTGTGTGTGTGCAAATGCACATATGTGCATGTAGAAGCCATGGCCTCGCATATCACTCCTCAGTTTCCAGCTACCTTGATTTCTGAAACAAACGTGTCTTTCATTGACCTGGACCAATTTTTCTAGTTTGGCTGTTCAGCAAGCCCCAGGGATCTGCTTGTCTTTGCCCTTCCCAGCACAAGAAATTTTAAACATGCACGACGAAAACCAGCTTTTATATATGGGTGCTGGGGAATTGAACTCAGGTCCTCATGCTTGCTTGGCATACACTCTGCCTATTGAGCCATCTCCTCAGTTCAGAAGAATAACTTTTAAAAGCTTGCTTGTAGCATGTAGTTTGTAAGGGACGTGTGTCCCAGTCTCCTGGATGACCCAACGTCCCATCTTTTGATGTAGGGGAACAAAAGACCTTTCAGTCCCAATATAGAGGAATAATGGTCAACACATATAGTTAAAAGCAGCACTGAATGGTTATGTTATGGATCTCTATGTTCATAGACTATTTGAAATGGAAGATTAGTTTTGATAATATTTGAAAAGAATTTAGAGAACAGTGGCTAGAGAATCATTCCTAGGATGCTGTGTGTACTAGGATGGAGTGGAAGCAAAGGAACTCTTAAGAGTGCTCAGTTGTCAGCCTGCTTTTCGCCCAAGTTCTGAAGGAATTAAGAATTTAAAGGAGGATCAGAATGGCTGGAACCAAAAACTCTGTCGTTTTAGAAGAACTGGGATGTTAAGAATTGCTTTTTGGTAAGAATCAGATATGCATTCAAATTAGCATCTTCCAATCAGCCAGTTTCCCCAGTTACAGACAGACATGGGGAGTATTTTGAGGGAAGTACAACATAGAGTATGTGTTTTCTATAAGTGACTGACTCCCAAGGATGGAGGCATATAGGAAGAGCAGCATGTGCCCAGTATGCTTCTCCCAGATTTGCCAGTGTTGCATGTCACTCCACCCCTGACGAAAAATAGAAAAGATGGGAGGCTAAGAGTTACAGACAGAGGTCTCTTCATCTGGAAAGACCATGGAGACTGTGAGAAAGGGTCCTTCAAGTAATCTTCCAGAAGTACCACACATTCTAGGAGCCACCAAGCTTTCTGAGGTCATAGCTTAGAAGTGTGACTGTCAGTATGCCTCCCTCTCTGTCTGTCTGTCTCTGTTTATCTCTGTCTCTCTGTCTCTGTATCTCTCTCCCCTTCCCTCCCTCATTCTCTCCCTGTCGTTAGCATGAACAGGGTGGAAGTGTGTTTGACATAGTCTCTCTCAACCACATAACAAAATACAATAAACATTTCATTTGGGAAAACTTGAAACTTAGACACAAAGCTGCATAAACAGGACAGATTCTATGTAGCTTTTGTCAGGCCTGCTAATGCCAGTCACTTGCATAACAGTAGTTCAATGACAGCCATGGGTGATATGGACTGTCAACTTGACAGGGTCTAGAACCATCTAGGGCAGTGGTTCTCAACCTTGCTAATGCTGCAGCCCTGTAATACAGTTCCTCATGCTGTGCTGACCCCAACCATAACATTATTTTCACTGCTACTTCATAACTGTAACGTTGCTGCTGTCATGAACCATAATGTAAATATCTGTATTTTCTGATGGTCTTAGGCAACCCTGTGAAAGAGTCATTTAAACCCCACCACCTCCCAAAAGGGCACTTCCCACAAGGTGAGAACCACTGATCTCGGAGACAAGCACATGTCTCTGAGGGAGTTTTGCAGCTGAGCTCATTAAAGTGAGAAGACATAATCTAAGTAGGGATGTCACCAGCCTGTGGTTTGTGGCCCTGGTGTGAATAAAAAGGTAAAATCATCATTCACTTCTATGCTACCTGACTGTGCACCTAACACGCACAGCTGCCTCACACCCCTGCTGCCTTGATTTCTCCACATGATGGACTCTGCTCTTAAATTGAGAGCTCAAATAAATTCTTCCTTAAATGGCATTTGTCATGCTTTGCCACAGCAGTGAGAAATAGAAATGATATAATGATAGAACTGTAGGAGGAGCTAAGGTGGGAGGAGTAAGGAGAGGAAGAGGAGGAATAAGGAGAGGAAGAGGAGAAGGAAGAGGAGAAGCTAGGAGAGAGAGAGAGCGAGAGACCAGAGTGGGGAATATGGAAGCGGATATGTGTGTGTCTCTAGCAGTCAAAGGTAGTTGGTATATCTAGGTTGGGTATTGGGTTATTGAGCCTCTGATTGTATGGGCATCTTGTTATTGAGCATTACCAAACATATAAAGCCTTTGGATAATCTAAGCATTAGAGTCTCATTTGTACCGAGCCCATGTGGATGGCGGGATGATCTGGACTCAGCCAAAGCATTGTGGAGACAGCGTGGTAGATTGGCAGAGCCATCTCCCACGGTGACATCTCCTGGGTGGCAGAGCTGGTGTTTCTGGCTCGCCATTTCTAGGTGCAGCTCACCTGGCCTCTGGCCTCGGAACATGGTGGCTGAGCTAGGCAGAGCCACTGCAGCTTAGATAGTCAGTTTGACTAGCGATTGTTTTAAATAATTACTTCAATAGAGAACTAAGACATCAGCATTAGCACAGCCACAGGACAGGAACTAGATTTCTCATGATGTCAGCATCAGCTCATCCACAGTAAGGGGACTAAGCTTCTTGTGCAGGACCCCCAGGCTCTCCTTTTTTTTTCCATTCAAGGCACCCACGTTGCCTTTCCTTGCCATGTCTCCTTCCTCCTGTCTGACCTCTAATGAATCTCCATCATCCCCTTGTCTTTACTGATCTTGAAGCTCTGAAAAAGTAATCAGGCTACTGTACACTGCCCCATCCCCAGGTTGGCTTTCTCTATTGCCTAATCATGACTGGAATACTGTTTTACACTTTTGATAAGAATTCTCAGGAGGAAAAGTTCCCTTCTGTTCTGCCTATCAAAGGGAGTGTGCTGATAATATGTTCTATTATTGGAGATGTTAGCTTTTAATTGCTTAATACAAAGTGTAGGCTGCTGGGGTTTCTGTATTGTAAGGTTTCTGGGTTTCTACCTGCAATTAATAAATAAATGTAGGGAAATATTTTTCTTTAGATTTTATTTGTATTTTTATTTGTGTCTATGTGTGTCTATGTGTCTGCATGTACATGTATACCCGCATGCAGGTGCCCTTAAAGGACAGAAGAAGGCATAAGTTCCTCTAGAGCAAGAGCTATAGAGGTTGTAAGCTAATTAAACTCTGATCTTCTGCAAGAACAACAAGTTCAAGCTCTCTTGTCCACCTAGCCGTATGTCTAGCTCCAACTCTGTTGGCTATTGTTCACTCAGTTAACTATAGGTCACAGCCACCACTTGGTTGATAAACACTTCAATATTCCACTGAATGTAAGATCCATTCTGATTTCATATATGTTTCAAATTGTGGCTTTAATAAAGTATATTATTCATGGAAGTAGCTGAGAGAAAATTTTAGTCCAACTTTGTTGGTCTCTTAACAAAATCTACATGTTTTGTGTTGAGTTAGCAGTTTTCTGAGAATTAATGTGGAACATGGCTTTCTCTTTGCTCAACTCCCTTTTGAAGATGAAGGAGTAGAGGCTAGGATGTGTGCATTGAACCTTCTAGAAGCTCCAACACTTGATGAAAGAACCTTATGAAAGACCCAGATCTCCTGGAGCCTGGTGTAGTGTATCTGTGCCTCTAAACAGTGTTAGGAATTTATTCTATGTTATTTTCACTGATAAAAACTGTTAACAGGCTGGGCAGTGGCTCAGTGGATAAGAGCACTTACTGTGCAGGCTTGAGGACCCAACTCCAGATTCTAGCACCCACATAAAAATGCTGCAAATTGCTAGGCAACTCTGGCCAGCATAAGGCACAGACGAGAGGATTACTGGGCTTGTTCATCCCAAGCTGAGCTGAAAACCATTAAGGACAAGGTTCTGTGAGAAGCCCTGTCTTAAGGAAATAAGATTTAAAATGATAGAACAGAGCATACTATGTCCTTCTCTGTCCCTTCTGCATGTGTATGTATGATTATGCACACACATCTTACACAGATGCACACACACACACATTAACAATTCCAGTACAGTATCAAAGCTTTCACTGTCTGCCTTATGAGCAATATGATTGCCCATCCACCTTCTCAGAAACTACAAGCAGATGGATGACCCTTCTGTCAGGTCACTATAGAATGTGTCACACAGAAAGAACTGATATAAACAATACTGCTTTCTTACTAAGACACTGTATTACTTATCTTCCATCTTGGCTGTGGCCAAATACATGACAAAATCAACTTACAAAAGAAAAAGTTTATTCTGGCCCACAGTTAAAGGTATCCTCAGTCCATCATAACAGGGAAAGGCATGGCAGCAGGAGCATAAGGCAGCTGGTCACATGGCATCCACAGTCAGCAAGAGGCAGGGTGGATGCTGGTGTTCAGCTTGCTTCCTCCTTTTTATTCAGTCCAGGACCCAGCCTATAGATTGGTGCTGCCCACAGTGTCTTCCCACCATAATTAGCCTAATCTGAATAATCTTTCATTAACATTCCCAGAGGCTTGTCTCTTAATCTTGATCCTAGATCTTGTCAAGTTGACAATATTAACTATCTTAGTGACATAATAATTAAACTTCTAGATTATCTCTTGCATAGCATAGATTCATCTGAAAATTATGTTCCCTGGAAGAAAATAAACCATTAATTCTCTTCTTCCCATTGTCAAGAATGGTAATTTTAAAAAAGACTCAGAAAACCATAAATTCATTTAGAAAATCATATCTGAAAAATTCCATTTTTAAGCTCAGAGGAGGAGATAGTTACCACTCAGCTTTTATGATGTACTTTAATAGAGTCCCTTGCTTCTTGGAAGATAACATCTGGACTGAGTGTTCTGGATGCAACATGGTTAAATGAGGATGTTTGGTGTGGGGGTTGGCTCCATTGTGGAGGCATGCAGGGAGCCCCAGGTTTTATCCCTAAGTCCACATAGATGGGGCATGGTGGCAAAAGCCTGCAATCCCAGATCTCAGGAGGGAGAGGCAGGAAAATTGGGAGATCAAGGGTATCCTTGGCTACATAACAAGTTTGGAGCTGACACAGTATGCGTGAGCCTGTATCAAAATACAAGGATGCTACAGGAAGCAAGGCATGCTGAAGCTCTTTCATAGCATTCCTGCTGAAATTGTGTGGTTTCTGGTTTATGAGGGGGATGCTAAAAGAAGAATGTGACAGGAGGTCAAACACTCCTCATGTGCACTGATGCGTAACTTCTAGTTGAGGAGCCACCCTGATTTTCCCACAGAACTCTGGCTTTAAATAGAACACTGTGGTAATGTGTGAGCTTATGTTCATCCTGCACACACTGAGAACAGCCTGCAGGGGTCTGCTGTAACTTTGTCTGACTTCCCCTTCTCAGCTGTATCCCGTTCCTTCTCCTGTAGATTCTGAGCCAATAGCAGGGTTTGAATTTGCTCTAACAAGCAGGCTTTCTGATGAAGTGGTTCAGTAGGAAAGCATTTAAAAAATGCATTCAGAAGATTGTACCATCCTGTAAAACTAGCCAAGGTCTTTGACAGAATAGCCCTTGAGTAGACACATGAAGACCCTAGAGACTTTTTTTTTTTTTTTTGAAATATATCCTAAAGCAAATGCCTCAAACTGTTGGTGATGTCTCTCACAAAGCTGTAGAAGAAAGGCTTGGTAGAAACAGTATGTTTGAAAGGTGAACAGACTTGGACTGGCTGGAATAGACAAATTTTATTCTATCTAATGTGGACTGTTTGTGTCCTCCCATCTACTGAAATTACATCCACTCTTTCTGTTATAGACAGGGTCTGGTTCCTCCTTTAAATATCACAATCTTGGCTTTCAGCATCATGATATTTGGAAAGGAGGCCTCCACAAAGTAAATACTATAGAAATCATAGAAACAACACACTGGTCCCGTGGGATTAGTACCCTGTGGAAGGGACACACACAGAGGAAAGATTCCATAAGAACACAAAGACAATGTGGCTTGCTTAAGCACAGAAGAGAAAGCCTTTGAGAGGAGATTAATTCCCCAGTATCTTGATCCTGAACTTCTAGCCTCTGCAACTGGGGTACACATTTCTGTTGTGTAAGCCACAGATTGTGAGGATACACAGATTGTGTATGAGGAGAGTCCAAGCAAATAAATGCAGCCTGTTTGTGCTAATAAACTTTTCTTGCAAGACACAAAGCCCAGCAATTCACAAATTGTGTATGGCTGGCAGCCTCTGTGATACAGTATCAGAAGTGGATAGCTGTGATGGATTTTTATTACCTATGTCTTCTAAGGAAAGTGTGCCAAGTCTTTAGAAGTGAATAATCCAGTGAAATATTAAAGGGGCAAGGAGAAGAAAACACCTTTTTATGTTTTATTTCTATGACTGGGATTAAATGCCCTGACAAAAAGCAGCTTATGGAGAAAGGGTTTATTTCAACACACAGTTCCACGATATGCCCCATTACTATGGGGGTATCACAGTGACTTGAGCTTGAGATAGCCGGTCACATCACATCCATAGGCAAGAGCAGAGAGGACTACATGCATGCTCTCACACTCGCTCACTTGCTCACGTGCTCACTTGCTTGTGCTCAGCTCCATTTTTCTCTACTCTCACACAGTTCAGGAAACCCCTGTCTAAGGAAAGATGTCTCCCACAGACATGCCACGGGGCAGCCCAGTGTAGACAATCGTCCATTAAGATTCTCTTCCCTGGTGATTCTGGGGTGTGTCACATTAATGATTGAAGCTAGCCATCACATCATTTTAGTGGGCAATGGTCAAATGAGCATTGACCCAGTCACCTGCAGAAATAGTCTGTTCTCCTCACCTGGTCACCTGCATGTTGAGACCTAATGGTGCAGAATAAACATGTCTACTCGGCAGTTGAAGTCTCTGAAGGGCATGTTGGGGAGCCTGTCTTCCAACAGACCTATAGGACATGGCAGACAGGACAATAGGGCAGAAGGAAAATGAGGGTGATAGGGAAGTCAGCCTGAAAATAAGCAGTGGAAGAAGGAGCTGTGTGGCCTTCGCTCTCCAAGGCTGGTGCTCCCTGAGTGTCAGGCAGATGTGCTCCAATCCTTACCACCGAGCCCCGTCAGGTTGTGTGCATAATGAGTTATTGGAAAGGCTTCCCTTTAGAAGAATTAAAATTTACATTTATAATCTGTGCATGCTGTCTTCCTTCTCAAAGTGGTGATTTGGAAGTTTAGGGCACCTGTAAGGGATCAGCCTGGATGCTTCTGGGAATGTGCAGCTTTAAGAGTTGATCCCACACTCCTGTCTGAAAACCACCGTCCTCAAAGCTTGCTTCTCCCAAGGCGAAGTCCTAGCATTGATCATACATAGGGAGTAGGTACACCTTCTGGCAAGCCCCTTACAGGGGTGTCCAACCTACAGCCCAGAGAATCAGACGCACGGGCACGCAGACATTGCAATGAGATAATGAGGTTGTCATCTTCAAAATTCACACTAGAGAACTGTGCAATCAAGTTATCACATACATATCTATGTCATCTATATCTATCATATATTTATATTCTATATCTCCCCGAGAGAGGGGGGAGAGAAGGGGGAGGAAGGGAGGGAGGGAGGGAGAGAGGGAGGAAGGGAGGAAGGAAGGAAGGAAGGAAGAAAGAAAGAAAGAAAGAAAGAAAGAAAGAAAGAAAGAAAGAAAGAAAATACCATATGGTTTTACAATTTTGTCCTGGGCTACAGCCCTTGCTTTCTGGGACTATCTGTGACCCAGAGCTTGTATCAAACCCACTCATAAGACTGGTGATATATCTTTGAAGAAGGAAGGCCTAGGGGAGAGTGATAGCACCCATCCTGGTCAGTTATCTAAAGAGGTTTCTTTCCTATCTGCTTCTAGCCTGGTCAACTTGCAGCAGGCTTCTACACCAAAACGTCAGGCTGCAATCCACAGTCCAACTCGGAGTAGTATGGAATCCAGAGTTGAGATCACTTTCAGGCTGGCTGGCTTCCAGCCAGGCTGTTGTAGACGTTTGTTATTCTGTCCACTAAAGCTATGGTGACCCAGCTGTACTAGAAGCTGGCAAAAAGAGCTGAACTCCAACAAAGAGAAAACATCATCTTTCTTCTTGCCCCCATGTAATCAATAATTCAACCTTGTAAAGCAATCTCGATGCCTGGGAGAAGGCTTGCTGCAAAGGAGACAGAGGCCATACAGCATCCACCTCTGCTTCTAAAACTTCTTTCTTTTCCCTGCCTTTTGTACCATCCCTGGCTTTGCCTTTAGTCTCCCTCCATCTGAATGTATAGTTTATGCACATGCCAAGATGTGGGCTGGTACAATTGAGGAGGAGCAGAGAAAGGGGTATTGAAAATAGGGGAAAGAAGAGATCATTTTAAATGTCAGATGGGTCTGTCAATGATTATTGAAGTCACTGCTTCCTCTGTGACATGTGCTATGGGGTGTAGAAGTTGTTGTTACTTGTGTATATTGAGGGCATGAACAGACCATACCCTGTAGAAAGATGTTTACAGCAATAATTAAATCAGTAACAGCAAATATCCTATTTGTGCCGATCACCACTGTGTGTATGTATGTGTGCATGTGTGCATGTGTTTATGTATGCACACATGTGGAGGACAAAAGACAGATTTGATATCACTCCTAAGGTAGTATCTACTATTTGTTTGTTTGTTTTTGAGGCATGGTCTCTCACTTGCTTGAAACTCACTAAGAAAGTTAGACTAATTGGCCAGGGAGCTACCTCCCTGCTCCCAAGGATCCCCCTTCTCTGCTTCCCCCATGCTGGGACTGCAGTACAGGCCTGTGCTGCCAATGTCCTCAAAGTTGCAAGGCAAGCCCTTTACTGACTAGGCTATTTCTCTATCCAGCCCATCACTGTTGGAGCTGGAGTTTCAGGTGGTTACGAGTTGAGTTGCCTGGGTTCAATTTCCCTGGAAGAGTAGTAAGTACTCTAAACCACTGAACTGTCTCTCCCACCCTTTTCTCTTCACCTCAATATTCTAACTTTTCAGCATAACTCTTGGGGGCACTGCTTTCCATAGTCTGATTCCCTGCTCCCAGGAATCAAGTGCCACTGCTGTAGTGGAATGAATTCCCTGAGAAATAATGTCAGTATTTGGCTACTCTCTCCTTCACTCTGTTGCCACGCTCCGCCATGCACAGCTTAATAAGGTGGATTAATAGGAATGACATCCTTGGGGGGATCTGATTGCAGCAATTGTAAAGTCAGCATACATAGCCGCCCAACTAAATTCAAGAGTCCCCGGAAGGATAGAAGGAGGGCCCCTCTCCAAAGCCTTAAAGAGGATTAAAGTTTTAAATGCATGCCATCTTGGTTGATTTAGCAATAACAGGTGGTATGTTCAACAAAGCTTCTGGTCTACAAATCCAGCCTGTAAGAAGCTACCAGAAAGTCACAGGACCCATCTCTGTGTGTCTGTGAGATGGAACACTGGAGCAGCTCCGAGCTGCAGGCAGCTCATCTGGGGTTGATAGACGACTCTTTGTCAGTCATCCCAGCCTGCCAGCACTGGCTACGTCTGAATCTCACTCTCCAAGATTAGGGCTTTGTGGCTCTTTCTGTGTTGACCTTGGCCTGGAATTCTGACTTAGATGGAACCTCAGCTGCTGAGACTCCATAGGCCTAAAAAGAGTTTTGACAGCCCTTTACAGAAAAGCAGTCACTCTAGTGGGACCATTGCACCCACTTCTGGCCTTCCCTCCTCACTTGGTTCATGAATTCATTTATTCGTGTTTGTGTGTGTGTGTGTGTGTGTGTGTGTGTGTGTGTGTGTGTGTGTATCTGTGTGTATCTGTGTGTATCTGTGTGTGTTTGTATGTGTGTATGTACAGGAATATGTGTGTGCGTGCATGTGTATGTGTGTATGTGTGTAAGCCTGTGTGTGATTGTGTGTATGTGTTTGTACTTGTGGTTGTGTGTGTGTGCATGTGCAGGAATATGTGTGTGCGTGCATGTATGTGCATCTGTAGGTCTATGTGTGATTGTATGTTTGAGCACGAACCTGTGTGTGTGCGTGTACTTGTGTGTGTGTGTGTGTGTGTGTGTGTGTGTGTGTGTGTGTAAGAGTAGGCTATACTGGAAAGCCAATGAGCCCCAGGGATCTTCATGTCTCTCCCTCTCAAGTACCAGAATTACAAGTGTTTACCAGATACCATGCCTGGCTTTTTAAGGTGGGTTCTGATAACAGAACTCAGATCTTCATATTGACATGACAAGCATTTTGCTTACTGAGCTGTCTCCTCAGGCCCTCATTCATCCATTTGACAAATACCTTAGAAGCAATGGGCTCTGCTCAAATTACTGGGTCTTCCATTCTGTCAGTAGGTTTGTTGGTAAAACATGTATAAGGGACAAACTCATGCAGTGGAGGGGCAAGGAGCGCCTCTCAGCTTTCCAAGTCTCTTGAGGTTGTCTGTCTGCTGGTCTTGCCTGTTACTTTCTTCTCCACTAATGGGTAATGGGTGGCTGGGCTTCCTTGCCATCTGTACATGTTGAGAAGAGCTCACCTATGGCAGGCAGCAGCTCAGACTTTATCCACAATGCTGTTAAGGTCACACCAAACCGTCCTGCCCTTCATCAAACCCAAATCCCTGCCACTCAGCTACCCTGTGTCACTGCTTCATGCAGTGAGGCTTCGGCTGCAGAGAGGTGGCTCACGGGATTCATATTTCTCAATTCTGTTCATTTATAACTTACAGATGCAATCTGTCAGTGAATATATTCCTTCTGTAAAGCACTCATGTATCAAAAACAGGGCTGGAGAGATAGCTTGGCCAGTAAATCACTTTCTGTGGAAGCACGAGGACCTTAAGGCAGATCCTCAGTATCCTGTAGTCTCATCACTGGGAAGATAGAGACAGATGCTCCCGGGAGCTCACTGGCCAGCCAGGCTTGGCAAATTGGTAAGCTTCAGGCTCAGTGAGAAATCCTATCTCGAAAAGTAAGGCGCATAGTGATAGTAGACACCCAACACACATTCTGGCCCCCACTCGTGTGCACACATCCACACACATGCACATACATATGCCATTCATATATCTTAGAATAATGAAACATGATAATGTATAGTTTCTGGTCATCTTTCTCTGATTTTACTTAGGTATACAAATTCTAACACATCTGTCTATAGGCATGGTTAAAGCACATATTGTGTTGTTTTGTGTTTCTCTTACATAAACAGTACACTGAAATGTCATTCCATAACTTACCCCTCCACCCCCATTGAGAACATTCCAGATCAGCAAAGGGCACTGTGATTTCCTTAACATCCCATAGTATAAGTGTATCTTTTTCCTATTAAGTCTATAAAGGTGCTTTTGCTTTCTAGTATAAACGTTCGATATAATAACTGTTGAAGTTGCACGTTTTAAGTTATTATTGGGCTGGGGCATTAGCTCATGGGATGAAGGTGTGCTTAGCATGCACAAAGCCATGGGTTCCATTTCTAATAACACACACACACACATACATGCACACACACACAATATGTACATATAATATAGATTCTTCCATGGGCTGGAGAGATGGGTCAGTGGTTAAGGATGTTTCATCTCTTACAAGGATGCCCAAATTTAATTCCCAACACCTATGTGGGGTGACATAACTGCCTGTATCTCCAGATCTAGGGGACATGATGCTCTCCAAAGGCACTCTTGTGCACATACCCATGGATACAGACACATATATACACAATTAAAAACAAAATTTTGAAAAGCATAAGACCCCTTAGCACTTGCGTGGATTTATATGTCAACCAGACATCCATGAAAGAGCTCTTTCTGGTTTTTTTCTCTGCCTTCCCCCCCTCAGGCTCTTACTTGAGCTTAAGGTAACTGGACTAAAGGAAAAACAGCCACAAATCTCCTACCTTGTGACTCCAAGCCTTGGGCTTTGGGACGTCTCCTACTTGTGGTTGCTTTTCTTTCTCTGAGGATGTCCTTATTTCCAGGAGCCTCTAACAAACATAGCTAGAAAGAACCAGGTCAATGTAACACTGATAAAGAGAAGCTATTTGATTTTTACAAAAAGTTGCTCATTGGGGGTGTTATTTTCAAAGGTAATTTCGGAATGGTACTTCAGTCTCTTGCTTTTGATTTCAAATGGTTACAAAAAAAAAAATAAGTTTGTTTTGTTTTTTACCACTGTGACTATGCGGCATCTCTCTTCAGCAGCAGCTAGTATTACCTCTGCTGTATATTCTTCCGGAGAGATTTTATGCTTGTGTGTATTTATATGTAACCTTCTGTTCCCACCCATAACACAAATATGCACCTGTAAGCATGGTAGACAGTATAGCAGTGTGGTTAAGTTTATGGTTTGGAAATCAAACTTCCTAGGTTCAAATCCCAGTTCTGTCATGTGTTACCTATGTGGGTTGTGGGGAAGTACTTCATTGATGCCTGTGTCCATTTCCATGTCTGAGAACATTGTGTTGGGGTTGTTACAATGCCAACAAATTGTAGCTCATTTAAGCATTGTAAAAATCCCAACACAATTTGTAAAGTGCTTTAAAACTATCTGGAATATAGGATGCGCTGGTTGGGTTTTTGTGTCCCCCTCAACATAAACTAGAGTCACCTGAAAAGGAGGAATCTCAAGTAAGAAAATACTCCCATCAGATTAGCCTGTAGGCAAGTCTGTGCTCCATTTTCTTGAAGAATGATTGATGTGAAAAGGTCCAACCCACTGTGGATGGTGCCACCCCTAAGCAAGTGGTCCTAGGTCATATGACAAGCCAAGCTGGTCAAACCACAGAGGGCAAGCCAGTAAGCAGCACTCCTCTATGGCACCTACTTCAGTTCCTGCCTCCAGGGTCCTGTCTTGAATTCCTGCCTTGGCTTCCTTCGGTAATGGATTGTGATCTGAATACATAAGCCAAATAACCCCTTTCCTCCTTCAAGGTGCTTTGGTTAGTGTTTTATCATGGCAACAGAAATCAAACTAAGACACAGAATGAGGCAGAAGTTCCTTCGTTAAATCTTAAAAAGGAGAAGAAATAGAGAGAGGGCGGGGTAAAGAAGGAACTGTTCGATTGTATTTCATTTTGTAACACGATAGATCTCAGCCCTTTCCCCGTTTGATAGCCGGGAGAAATCTCACTCTGTAGATAAGTCACAGGCTGCTTGCTTACCAGCTTCCTGGTGGCAGTCGGAGCAATTGTTCACCCTCGCTACTACAGCCACCCCTAGATGAATAACCTCAGGTACGGGCAGTTTGCATTTCTGCAGGTGTCAGATAGGCTCCTCAAAATGGAATCGTGGGGTCAAGGAGAGTGTGCACCTGTGGTGTTGATAGCTGCTGCCACCTTGTATTCACAGTGTTCACACCTGTCTACCCTCTGAACCCGTGGTGTGAGGAGGACCTGTTTGCAGAGCCCAGGAAATTGGTGATAATAAGTCTCATGAACTTTGCCCAAGTGCTAAGCAGCACTTGTACCTCCCCGAGGTTTTAATTTGCACATGTCTTTATGGTAGGAAGGATGAGAATAACAGCTCGTGTGCCCAGGCCTTCTTGTCTTGTCTAAGAACTGTCATCCACGGTGTCCAGTTTTAGATAGAGAACTGCTTATCTACTGCTTAAGAACTGCCAGGACCATTTTATGCATTAAATGTATAATTACTTATTCTTTGTAATTATTTCTTGTGTGTGTGTGTGTGTGTGTGTGTGTGTGTAGTATTTGTTTGTATTCATATGTGTTTACATGTGTGAATGCAGGTACACATATGTGTATATATAGGGAAGGGGCAGAGGACCAGGTCAGTATGTCAGGTGTGTTCCTCAATGGCTCTCTACATTACTTTTACTTTTGTTTTTTGTTTCCCTCTGCCTTTTACACAGGGCCTCTCGTTGAACATGGAGCTCACTGACTAGGCTAGACCCTATGGCTGTTGCGTTCCAGGGAACTGTCTCTCTCCACTCAGCACCCTCAGTGCTGGGATGGAAAAAATATTCTGCTGCATCTGACTTTTATGTGGGTGTGAGGAGCCAAGCCCAGTCTGCATCCTTGTCTTGCAATCATGTTACTCACTTCCCAGCCCCCTCTTTTGGCTTTAAAGATATTTTAAAATTAAATTTATTTTGTAAATTTTTTGAATTTATATTTAGTTGCATCTTTCCCTTCCCTTTCCTCCTCTCCTTTCTCTCCTTTAAATTCATTGCATCTGACACTAATTGTTATTGCATTTGTGTATGCATATGTATATACAAACATACACACATATAAACATATACATCCTCCATTCTGTCCCTATACTGCTACCTGTATGTATACTTTCTGGTCTGATCCTCTGTCACTGGAACACCAATTGCTGTGCTCTCCCTGGGGAAGACCACTGTTCCCAGCTTTTCTCAGTTGCCAATAGTCCTTTGGTACGGTTCAGGCCTCATGGGCTTTTCTTCTCCAGTTTGATGTGGGTGTCATCCTTGTTCAGCTCAGGTTTGGGCAGCCATGTTGGTCAGACATTATGGGTGTAGCTTTGGCTATTCCCAGGAGACACAGTCTCACTGCAAATTCACCCATCCTCTGGCTCTTACAATCCTTTTGCCTTAGGTGTGGGAGTGTGCTGTAGATGTATCCATTGGGACTGGGCTCCACAACTCTGCCTTTTGATTGATTGTGGTTTAATGCAGAGGTCTTTAAACAAGTTCCTTAATGAGTGGTGGAGACCACACTTTCCTGTGGGTATAAGGACAAATGCTTATAAACTGCTGTTAGGGACTGTGCTGGTTTAGTAAATTAGGGGCTGGAGATTCCCCTCCAATAACTGAATTTCCCTAGCACTGAGTAGTTGGTTAGGTTTTCAGTACCAGTCATAATCTTTCTGTTGTTGAGTGGGTCTTAAGTCCCAGTTAGAGAGCCATTGATTATCACCGAGGTGTGTATGCCACTACTACACCCTTAGGGTTACCATGCCATGCTGGTTGTTGATATGGTTCATGGGTATCTCAGCTGGGTAGGATTGCTAGTTGCCTTTGGAAATTTGCTTTTTGGTTTTATTCACTTTTTATTTTTGAGACACACATAACCCATATGCTCAGAGTTTTAAAAATATTTTAATTAAAATATTATTACATTTTCCCCTCCCAGTCTTCCCTCATACCCCTGCCATGTTCTTTTCATGTAACCCCTCCCACTCCCAACCTAGGCTCCTTTTCAAGTTTTTGGCCTTTTTGCTTTGATTACTATTTACACACACACACACACACACACACACACACACTCACACAATTTAGTATTGCATTGCATATATATCCATAGACACACACATATATGTATGCATATATATATATATATATATATATATATATATATATATATATAAAATTTCAAAGCTGATCACATGGTATAGAATAACAAATTGATGGACTCATCCTTGAAGATTAATTCTCCTTCTCTTGGCAGTCATTAATGCCCAGTAGTTCTTTGTCTTTGTGTGGAGCCCTCTGAGACTATCCTTTCCCACATTCGCCTCTTGGTATTGCCATTGTTCAGGTCTTGTTTGGGCAGCCATGTTGTTGCAATATCATAGAGGGAAGTTCCCTGTCTTTTTCTTGGAGACATAATCTCCCAGTAGGTTTCCTGGCCCCCTAGCTCTTATAATCTTTCTGATCTCCTTTCCTAGAGGAACCTCCTCTATTCGAGCTGGGTACCCCATGATCAATTGTTCTCTATTTTGACTGGTTGTGGTTTTCTGAGTGGTCTCTATCTGCTGCAAAGAGAGGCTTCTTTGATGAAGGATGAGCGCTACACTTACCTGTGATTATATGAAAAAGTATTGAGAATGAAGTTAGGAGTTAGTGCTGTTACAGTAAAGTGACAGAACTAGTTGCCTCTAAGATCCATGACCTCACTAGTTAGCCTTAGGTAGTTGTTGGTTACTGCCAAGTATGAATGCCACTGTTGCATGTAGGAACATCATGCTTTGCTAGTTGTGTGGTTCATAGACTTTGCAGCTGAGTAGAACTATTGGTTGCTTTTCTCCTTAGGGAGTTTGCACAGTACCGTCTTCTACATCAGTAGTTCACAATGTGTGGGTCATGACCCCTTTTGGGGCTGAATAACCCTTTCACAGGGGTTGCCTAAGACTATATGCATATCAGATTTATGATTCATAACAGTAGCAAAATTACAGTTATGGAGTAGCAACCAAAATCATAGTATGGTTAGGATCAGTACACCATGAGGAAACATATGAAGGAGTAGTAGCATTAGGAAGGTTGAGACCCACTGTTCTACTATGAAAGTTTGTCCTTAAGGAAGAGACTTTCAGGTTAATGCCAGCTAAATCTTCTGAGTCCTGAGTCTGAAGTCCATGGCCTCTTCAGTAATAAGGGCTCACCTTCAACCTCTCAGAGGCAACCAAGGGCAACAGTAATAGCCTATACTGTTTTGGAAGCCTCTTGGCTTCCGTTGACCAACAATTCAACAAAGAGTTTCCTAATCCCTGGTGCTGAGGTTTTTGTTAGATGTTCTATGGCTCTTGCGGGAAAAATTGTCAGCTCAAAAGACATAACTTCATTTACTCTCTGTCTGTCTGTCTGTCTGTCTGTCTGTCTCTCTCTCTCTCTCTCTCTCTCTCTCTGTGTGTGTGTGTGTGTGTGTGTGTGTGTGTGTGAAACACACAGATCTTGTGCTAGTTTAACTCCAGTGAACTTTATTCCTTTAAACAGCTGGATTGCTGAATGACAGTATTTTTAAAAATCCAAGTTCTGAAATATAGTGTATAAAAGCTAATGTTCTAACAGGTGGAATGGATGGAAACTTTAAAGAATTCCTGCCATGTGAAACAATGCCTCCTACATATGAGCATCTACACAACTCTCTGTGTGTTTCCAGAGCAACTTACCTTCCAGGATGGTAGATCAGTGCAAGAAAATCAATCCTTACAAGCATGCAGTTACAGAAAAAAAAAAAATTACATGAAATTGTATGTTTTAAAGAAAACTGAAAGTACTTCTTTACCTCCCTTTGAGGGTTTCTGGCAGTTTGAATTTTTACTATTTCCACACGCCCAAACTGGCAACTCTCCTGGAGGAGGAGTGCGAACCTAAACCACGCTTGCCCAGACACCTGCAGGCAATTACTGGGTAAAGGTCCCTGGCTGCTGGTGGGATATGTTATCTCTCTCAGCTGCAAAAAGCAAGCATGCAGACTTGAGACCATCGCTTCTGCATCCAGTGTCATTATTCTACCTTATCCATCCCAAATCAAAGCCATTTGTTGATATACAAATGGTCACACATACCAAAGCTCATTGAATCAACAATCTTTCAAACTCTTCCATGTATATGCTTAGGTGGATATTGAGTTAGTTATTATGTTCATTGCTGTGGCCGGATACCTGACACAAAACAACTGAAAGATTTATTTTGGCTCACAAGTAGGAGTGTCCTGCCTTTTGACACTGTGATATGACATTACCATCCACAAATGTGCTGGGCCACATCCACAGCTGTGCTGGTACACTAGGCTGGTAACAGCTTAAGTTTAAGAAGGATACAGTCCGTCATGGGGGAGATAGCAAGGGCATAATGCGTCTGCAGTCAGGAAGCAGCATTCAGAGAAGAAATGGGACCAGGCTATCAAACATCATGGCTGATCTCCAGTGACCCACTTCCTCCAGCCTTCTCTAGATGCTCTATAACCTTTCTAAGTGATGCCACCATCCAGAGAGCAAATGTTGGGACACATGAGCCTATGGAGGACATTTCATTCTCATTCAAGCTACAGCTGTCACTGTGATCTATAGCAGATGACAGGAGAGAGTCTGACGATGGGACCTGGACAGGTTACTAAGCCTCAGAAAGTAGCACCCAGGCTCTGGATCTGTGCAGTAGAGATCATGAGACCCTTCATCCTAGTCCTTTGAAGCCATTCTAGTCAGCTTGTCATCACTGTGTGCTTAAAATGCACAAAACACTTAAACTAATCAACATAGGAAGAAGAAAGATTTGTTTGGGTTAACAGTTTTGAAAGGGCTGTGGCGATCTCTCAGTCGGCAAAGTGCAAGTGTTATGGGCCTGAGTATGATCCCCAGAACACATGCTTTAAACAAATCTATATGTGGTGGTACATGGTTATAGTTTCAGATCCTTTAGGCTCACTGACCACTCAGTCCAGTCTAATTAGAAATTTCCAGAATACCTCAAAAATCAAGATGGGTGGTTCTGGCCTCCACATGTACACACACACACACACACACAGAGAGAGAGAGAGAGAGAGAGAGAGAGAGAGAGAGAGAAACGGGGGTACCACTGTTCTTTTTAGGAGCATACATGCTGTGACCTGAAACCTCTCCTTGTACCCACCTTCGAGCTCCCCATGCTGGGGACCAAGCTTTTTCCACACAGGCCTTTCAAGGGCACAGTGTATCTAAATTTAGAAATGGAACTAGGTGGGCTGGCATATGGTAGACACCTGAACAGTGTCTGACATTCAGGAAGGCCTTTACATAGGGCTGTTACAATTGTTACGCCTTTGAGACAGGGCCTTATGCAGCCTCGGTAGAGTCAAACTCACACTATAGCAGAGAATGAATTGAAGTCCTGATCCCCACGCCTCTACTTCCCAAATGCTAAGGTTACAAGTGTGTACCATTACAACCAGTTTATGCAGTGCTGTGTGGAACCTAGGGCCTCATGCCTGCTATGCAAGTATTAAGTATTCTATCAACTGTGGTGCATCCCTAGTCTTGTTATCATGGGTACTATTGCTTAACTGTAGTTAACGCTCAGCTTAAAAAAAAAAAAAAACAATCACATAATCATCAGGGATGCCCTACTTCGACGGCCCCTCTGTGACTGGACAAGATACCCTCATTCCTTAAGTCGAGTGAGCTCTGTGGTCTTTACAGAATGTTTCTTTGTATGTGTAGGTGAGTAAACGTGTACATGCAGGTGCATTTGTGTGTTGTGTGCACATGTGTGGGGAAGCCAGGGGTCAATAACAGATGTCTTCCTTAACTACTTCCCCATATTAGTCTTGGACTTGGGGTCTCTCTCTCTCTCTCTCTCTCTCTCTGAACCTGCATTGTTGGGCCAGTTGAACACTAGGCTGCAGGGATCCCCTCTACCTTCCCATGTAGAGCCTGGGAAGATCTAGGCCCATGTTACCATACCTGGGGTTTTCTCTATGAGTTCTGGGGATCTTAACTCAGGTTCTCATGCCTGCATGGCAGGCTCTTTGCCCACTGAGCCATTGGCCAGACCCTCAGGAAACATTCTATTATCACAGCGCCTGTCACCACGAACCAGCTCTTTGATTCAACTTGTCCTGGGGTCAAAACTGCTTCCCAGAGAATGGAGTTTTCCCTGAGAACTGGGCTTTCCCAGAGAACAGGCTGTCCTGAGCATGCTGTCAGTGCCTGCCAGTGCCTCTCTACTTGTCCTTTAAACCCCTAAAAGCAGGGTCCCTATTATAGGCACTTGAATTACTCCCTTTGGGATTTGATTTGGGGGATTTAATAAACACTTGGTTGGTAGCCATTTCTCTATGGCCATGTATCAGGTGATAACAAAGATAATATCTGGATATGTGGTCTGTGCTGCTGGCATGAGATGGTTTGAACAACAACCAAGGGAAAAAAACATCTTGTTGTCTAGTATTAAAAAGTAGGAGCTGATTCTGAAATAGACATTGTGGCTGGAGGCATGGCTCCATCAGTAATATGCTTGCCATGAAACCATGAGGACCTGACTTTGATTCTTACAATCTATACAGAAAAAGCTGAGTGTAGGGGCAGGAGACATGGTTACAAGGATGCAAAGGACTTGAGTTTAGCTCCCAACACCTCTGTAAGGCAGCTCACAACCACCTGTGATTGTAATTCCAAAAAAATACAATCTCCCCTCTTCTGAAGTCTGAGGATACTGCATTCATATATACATATACATTGCATATACTAACATATACACCTACATTGTGCGCATGCACACACACACAGTGAGAAACAGAGAGAGAGTTGTGTGTGTGTGTGTGAGAGAGAGAGAGAGAGAGAGAGAGAGAGAGAGAGACTTTATTTTAATAGCTCTTTATTCATGGATATCAGCAACTAAAATTGCTGTTGGAACAACATTCATCATAGGTTCTTTGTCTTCTCATGCCCACCCAAAAGAACTCCCAGGCTCCAAGAAGTCTGAGTTTTCTTACCCCATGAGCCAGCTCCCAGATCAGGGGATAAGAACCCTTTCTGTGGGAGGACTTAAGGAAAAGCTATACACTCGGATTTGGGCACAAAGAGATGGCTAGATTGCAGATTGCATATGCTAACCCCACTTCTCTGGCCTGTGTTGCAGGGATCCTGTACCGGAAGTCGTGTGCATCGTCAGCAGCCTGTCTCATCGCCTCAGCTGGGTACCAGTCCTTCTGTTCCCCTGGGAAACTGAACTCCGTGTGTATCAGCTGCTGCAACACCCCGCTTTGCAATGGGCCGAGGCCCAAGAAGAGGGGCAGCTCTGCCTCGGCCATCAGGCCTGGTCTTCTCACCACTGTCCTGTTCTTCAACTTAGCCCTCTGCTTGGCACACTGCTGAAGCTAAAGGAGATACCGACCCCTGCTGCCTCATCTGTCCTTCCTCTCTCACCTTCCTGAGTCTCTTCCGGGTGTCCTTTTATTCTGGGTAGACAAGGGAGTCTTTGTTCCCTTTCAAGTAATGCAAGATTGCCGTGCACAAATACTTTTGTAAGCTTTGAACCAATTCACTCTGAATTTCTGTGTGTAGTTGAAGAAAAAGCATGGAGCAGAAAGTCCAGACCCTCCCGTCCCAATCTGGTTAACCATCACCAAGGCTAGCCTGGAAGAATCAGCCCTTATAAGTCATTGAGATATGCAGCTGCCTTTCCCAAAGCCTTGAGCTTCCATGCTGGCCCAATAGGAGTCACGGTCTATTCGGGAATGCTGCGTGAAGGTAACTTTGCTTTTGTGAGAGGGAAGAGCCACTTTCTGCTCAAGGCTTCTGAACTTGACATTCACACTTCCTGCTCCTGTAAACTATGTTCTGTGGTGGAACCAGCTGGTTCGGTCTCTGAGCCAGTCTGTGGTGACTCAGGACTCAAGGGCTGGGGCTTAGCCTCTAGGGGCTTAGCCTCTGCCTGAAAAGTGCTTAAGAAAACCTTGTTAGTTCTCCTGGAGGAAGAATTACTACGCCGGGAGGCTAGAAAAATGAGGGGGCTGCGGGTTGAGCTGGTGCTGTTCTTGGTGGAACTGAATTGAGCACGCAGGCGTTTCTCCTGGTTGGCATGCTGCAGAGTCAGCCGGCAGCAGAGTACCTGCCAAAACACCTTCCGGAACTGCTGAGAGGACACATTGTAGAGGAGAGGGTTGACCACGGAGCTGAGGTAGAAGAAGGTGTCGGAGAAGGGAAGGAGGATCATGTATGCCTTGAAGTACGACTTGGTCCAGTCATGTTTGGGTTTGGCTGCAGCCATGATCCTTCGTATCTGATTTGGCATCCAACACACAGCCAGTGTCACCACAATGAGTCCTGGGAAGGCGAGAACAGGAGAGAAAAAGAGAAGGGGAGAAAAACAGCATGAGAGCGAAAATAAATAAATAAATAAATAAACCCATAAAATATTCAGCCCCTTGGTTCTGTTGCTTACTGGCCGGGAAACGTACCAATCTTCAGTGTTGTGCTTGGCGGCTTCCTTTTGCCACCGGCAAAAGAATTTACTGCTGCTTCAAGCTCAGGGGACTTTGGCTATGTTAAAAGCGTTAAATGCTTTCGACAGAGTATTTATACCTGTGGATGCCTGTTAATTCTCAAGATGTTTTTGTTGTTGCTCGTGTATCCAGAAAATATCTCATGTTGGCCATAAACCTGGTTTTGTCTTTTTGTTTCTAGATGGGACCATAAGCTATAGCCATAGTAGATGAAATAGTAGCTGTTTTATAAACAATGAAGTCAGATGGAAGTTGTTTCACTTTGCCTAAACAAATACATTTTTATGATGCTGATTTTGTATCCAGTTTCAGGAGAAGTAAAACTAGGGACAGGTAGTGATGGAGAAGAGGTACCACTCAGCCCTGCTCCTTGTGCATGAGGCTCTGACGCTCCAGAACACCCATCTAATTGCCCCATGCTTGCATTCTAGATTATAGAGTAGCAGCTACTTCTAAATCTGACAAACTGAAATCACAAAGCAATGTGTGTGTTTGTGTGTGTGTGTGTGTGTGTGTGTGTGTGAAGTAGATGATATATACCTGTATGTCCCAAAAGGTATACACACCTTTATCTATATCAGCATCAGTGCTTCCTTTAAAATACTTTTGGAAGCCCCTTCCACCTTCACTTTGGAAAGTAAATTGTCCCCAAACACCAAAATATCTAAAACTCATTTCGTGTACAGACAGGGGCACACCTTTCGCTTTTGTAGTACTGAGCTGCAGTGTAGTTGGCCAGGAATGATCAGGCCCTGCAGAAGCAGTACCACTCAGCCCACCCTGAGGATGGGCACTCACTTGCATGCCCCAAGCTTACATTCTGGCTCCCACGATCACAGCGAATTCTACAGTCTGACAAACACCTGAAATCACAAGACAATGACTCTTTACTGACAAAGCAAGGAAACAGGCCTGGGGAATCTTTCGGACTTTACTTTGTCTTTTTCTGAGAAGCTGAGCATCCAGAGCAGATGTGTCCTATGAGAGGGGCTGATATCTTAAAGCAAGAATTTGATGGCACTGAAGAGATGGCTCCGCAGTTAAGATATAAGTTCTGCTCCCAGCATACATCAGGTGGTTGACAATGGCCTGTCACTCCAACTGCTGGGGTGGGGCATCAGACAGCTTCTGGCTGCCTCAGCACCTGCACTTATGTGCACATCCCTCCCCACATAATATATATATATATATATATATATATATATATATATATATACACACACATATATATATATGTATATATTTTAATTGTGCATTTTACAAGTACTTCTTCTCACTCTGAATCCAATTTGCTAGGGAACTACCAGGAAGTAAAAACATAGTCACTGCTTCCTGCCTAGGGTAGATGGTAAGTAGTTCACTAATTAAGGATCCAGAGCAAGCAGAAATGCCCATGAGCCCAGGGTTAGCCCAAGTATCCCTTGACAGTACATAACTCAGCTGCCCCCAAAGACAGACCCTCTGAACAAAACCCATCTGTCAGCAGAGAGGGCCTGGGAAACTCTAGTCCTCTGAATTTCCAAGGATTCTTTCTGTCAAACCTCAGCCAGGGCTTTGAAATATACACAAAACTGCTTATTTCTTTCCTTTGAATTTGCTTCCTTTAGAACACTTAGTAAATCTAAGAATAAAATAGGCAAAGTAACATATTGATCTGGTAAAAAGGCTAAATAAATAAGTAAATAAATACTATCTCAAGACAGGTGCAGATTTCAAATCACCTTGTTACAATGGCTGGATGAAAAAATAATAACAACAACAACAAAATACTCACTTTTCTTATTTAAAAAGAAAAATCACCTGCCCCAGGAAACTGGTACTTTGAAGAGCTTCCATCTACCCACCCCGATTTGGTCTGGACTTTCTACAGCTCTGAGCGACTAGTTCAGTATTGATTGTGAAGGAGAAGGTGCCTGCATACATGGGGAAGCTGAACATTTTCACAACGCTTCAACCATCATCCAAGAATGCATTTGTTAGAATGTGGGGATTGAGCACACAGCTTCCTGTGTGTGCCATGCGACAGACACTGTGGGAGGTTGCTCTTTGAGAATCTAGAAAGCTGACTAGATGCTCCCTGCACCTCCCGCAGGCTGAACAAGACATAGCTTTGAAAGCCCACCAGCAAAAGTGGTGAGAGAAGCCATGTTGGGAAGGGGGAGGAGAGACATTGGGGAGGAGTGGGGACGAGGAAAGATTTTGGAGAGGAGGTGGAGAAACCTTAGGGTAGAGGAGAGAGATCTGGGAAAGACATGCTGAGGAGAAGCATCATGAATCTCCTTTTGCATTGCATTGCATTGCCTCATCTCCCGAGCACACAGACTTCCACTGGCTTCCTGCATGGGCTTGCTCAGCTTCAACCACCCTGCACTGGTCACTCCATTGAAAGGAGACTTTAGTCGTGTTTTGTTTTGTTGTGTTTTGTTTTGTTTTGTTTTGTTTTAGAATGGAATAAAAGAAAGAAGAGGAGAAAAGGGAGGAGAAGGGACCCAGGGTAAGGGTGGAAGAAAGGGATGGGGAAGACTAGGTCCGGGGCTTGCTCTGCAATTTCAGCCAGGATAAAATCCCGCCTGTAGGATTGAAATTAAATAACAAATGAGAGACCATTTGTGTGAATAGCAGCAAATGGGAAAAGAGATCAGAGCTCCTCAATAATGAGAAGCAGATCACACAGCTTTCTGGCTGTAGAAGGAGGCAGGTAGGATGGCAAGAATGGACTTAGAAGAGAGACACAGAATATGAATAGAAATGGACAGTTCTAATTAGACCACACAAGCAGGTCTAGAGACAGAGCCAGGGACACGAAACAGGAAGGGAACTTGCTTCTTCTGCTCCAGCTTCTGTACTGAGTTTCACTTCCCATGTGGGTCTCTCTTCTCCTGACAACCCAGAGAGGTCAAAACAATCAGTATCTTCACGTAACAAATGAGAAAGCTGCCGATCTCCCAAACATGATGCAGGCTCTTTTTCCCTCTCAGGATACAATACTGTCAGTTGGTCCTATTTTCAGAGTGATAAAGAAACACAGGCAAGATGGCTACAGAGATGGCTCAGTTGTTACAATGCTTGCTTCTCAAGAGTTCAGGTCTCTGGTACCTACATGAGCACTGGATGGACATGATGGACCCAACAGTAATGCCATGCTTGGGATGTGAGCGCTATAGATTCCCAGAGCAACATAGCTAGTAAATGGGCAGATTGGTGAGCTCCAAGTTTGACTGAGAGCTCCTGTCTCAGGACAGGAGGAGGAGTTAAGGATGAAAGTCAGCATGAACTTTGGGCTTCCACATGCGAACTTGTATGCCTACACACAGGTACCAACATAAGTATGCAAACATACATGCATATACGACACATAGACATGAAAATTAAAAAAAAAAAAAAAAAACAAGAAAAAGAAAAAACAGGGAAGAAAGTAGCCATTAACCACAACCCATGCATAATGTGTCTCTATCCACTGAAAAAACAAAAGCCATACATTTAATTTAAGATTTTTCAATCACATTAAAAATAAAAAAAAAAACACTCAGTGATAACAATTGTTCTAATGCTACCTAAGTCAGCACACATACAACTGGATTTCTTATGCAAGTGAAATACAGAATCATAAAAATTATTTGTAAGGTAGGTTTTCTTCTCCTGCCCCCATACTAAATCCTCAGCTGTCCCTTTCCCAAATATGGACACAGTCAATCCCAAAAAATTGCCCAGGTAGCCTGTATTTGCAACACTATCAAGCACTGAGGAACCCAGATTGGGTTTGTACGGTGTTGACTCTGTTTTGCTAGCCTCTTCCTAGAAGCCCTCTGTAAAAGTGATGGTCAAATTATTCAAAGTTTACCTTATTCTGAAAGTACAAAAATGTCTTCTGCATGTCTCTGTCTGTCTGCATCACACAAATCACACCAACTTCCTGGCAGTGCTATTGACGTAGCCTTCCCCTACCTCAAGAGGGGTTGAGAAAAATGGCTGCCACTATGTCTGTGTTTCAAAAGATAATTTTGTTCTGGGAAAAAGGAATGCTGGGCCTAGAAATGTCATCAGTGGCAGTCTGAGGTATGTGCTCACTGGCATTGTGATAGTCAAGTTAGCCTTTCTAGAACAGGAAGCCAACCAGACCCTTTGTGTGAAAAATTTATCATTTCACGGTGATTACTCATTGTTACATTTGAAAAAAGAATTGTCTTTTTCTATGATACACTGTTGAGAATAAACACCGTACTATGTCCAGAGTCAACTTTCTATTCTGGCTGTTTGAAATTGTTTCCTCTCCAGTCTCAGCTACTCTCTAGCTAACACAATGCTTTAAAGTCTTATTCGTGGCTTAATGGAGTGCATTAAAGACTTGACTAAATTTATGTTTGGCTGCAATCAATTTAGACTTGTGTATTACATTTGGGGGAAAAAATCTATAACGCTTTGGTCTGTGTGCTGCAGCGTGGGGCCCTCATTTAAATGGCAGCGAGTGTGAACGGGTACGAAGACCAAGACAACTGAACCCTCTCACGTAGAGCAGCTAAACTATGTTAACTGGATTATTGATAGCTCGGTATTATGCCCCAGACACCATTGCAGTCTGAGTTTTGAAATGCCTTCATATCTTATCTGCTTCTCCACATAAAGCGCTTCTGCTTTTTCTCCTCCATCACCACCGTAAAGTGACAAGAGCCATTAGACAATGACTCACACACATCTTTGGCAGAATAATGTTTAGAAAGCAAACACAGGGCTAGAGAAATGGCTCCCTGGGTAAGGTGATTGCTGCACAAGTGTGTAGACCGGATTTTCCTCCCCAGAACCCACATAAAGTTAGATTTGTCTATACTCCCAGTCTCCTACAGCAAGAGAAGAGGCAGAGACAGGAGAATCCCTGGAAGTTCCTGGACTAGGTAGCCTGGTTTATACAGCAGCAAACAAGAGACCCCCGTCTCAAAAACCAAAGTGAAAGGCAAGGATAAAGACACCCAAGGCTGTTCTCTAACCTCCACACGTAATGTATTTCCGGGCACAGCAGACATGAGCGTTGCCCTAGTTTGGTTTCTGGATGCGGAGATAAACACACTCAAAAGCAATTTGTGAAAGAAGGAGGTTATTTTATCTTACAGGTTAGAATTCATCATCAAAGGAAACCAAGGCAGAGAACTTAAGCAGAAACCACTGAGAAGTGCTGGTTACAGATTTGCTGCCAGGCATATGTTCAGCTGTCTTTCTTACATAATCCAAGCCTGTTAATCCAAAAGTTGGGAGGAGAATGGACACGGATCCAAATCATCATGGCCAAATTAATTAAAGCAAACAATTAATTAAAGCAAGCTTTATTATTCATGTGCACGGACTGCTGCCCCCACACACACACAACCCCCACAAAGGCAGGGTTAGTTCAAAAGGGCAGCATTGGACTTGAAGAAAACAAGGTATTTATAACTCAGTGTTTCCAAATGGGGAGATTTGACAGATAAAATAGATGGGGTTACCAGAGCAGAACATAAGCATATCAAATCAGTCATAATCACCTCCTGAGATAAAGGTATGATTGCAAGATAGTCGTTACAAGGTAGTCATGGCAACCTTTTAAAACAAGGGTGGTTGTTACAATGTTTTAAAACAAGGACATGACTGCCATTTTCTGGAACAGGCACTACAGAAACATTTGTAGTTAAGGTTACAGGTGGGGCATAACTCAATCCTTGAGAAATATCCTGTTAATCATAAACAGAACTGAACCTAGTTTGTCTTTACTGTAAGATGATTTTCAAGCCTCAGATAGCAGTAGGCTGGTTCATCAGCCTGCCTGCCTTGAAATGGTACCACACACAATGGGCTGGTCCTGACTACATCAGTTATCAATCAATAAAATGTTCCCCAGACATTCCAACAGAGCAATCTGATGGAGGCAATCCTTCAGTTGAGGGTCTCTTTTCCCAGGTATCTCTAAGTATGTGTCAAATGGACAGCTGAATTTATGAAAATCATACATATACACACATACACACACACACAAAGAGAGAGAGAGAGAGAAGGAGGGAGAGACAGACAGACAGACAGATAGACAGACAGACAGACAGACAGACAGACACACACACACACACACACACACACACACACACACACACAGGTTAAAAGAACTCTCCTCCTAAAAACATAAGCAATGGAGGTGTTCAGCTCTATATTCTTGGTGTGGTGGCATGCATTTTTAATCCCAGAATTGAGGAGATGGTGTGATTTTCATAGCACTGAAGGCATCTGGCTTAGTTTAGTTTTCACTGATACATTTGGTTCTGCAGCCCCAGATTTGTGGTATTGACTTATCTAGGACTGTATTTTCCTTTCTCCCTTCTGACCTTTTTTTCTTAAAGGTATTTATTTATTTTATGTATGTGAGTACACTATTGCTGTCTTCAGATACAGCAGAAGAGGGCATCAGATCCCATTACAGATGGTTGTGAGCCACCCTGTGGTTTCTGGCACTTGAACTCAGAACCTCTGCAAGAGCAGTCAGTGCTCTTAACCTCTGAGCCATCTCTCCAGCCCCCTCCCTTCTGACCTTTGAGATGAAGGTTGTTTTTGAGTACATTCTTGCAGTCATCTCAGAGTCTCAGAACAGAACATCGCCTGTCACAAATGAAGAAACTGAATGTAAGTGGTTTGCCCAAGATCTCCAAGACCCAGAGCACAGGACTCTCTGTCTCATGCCTGAGACATCCTACCTTTGACTGCCAATGGAAGCTTTTGTGTTGCTGTAGCTTGTGGAGAGAGTCCAGGTACAGGCTCAAGTGTTAACCTGTCATCATGGGATGCAGTGGAAGAGACATCTACACCACTGACCATATTCCATGTTAAAACTAACTCTCCCTCAAACAAGCATTCAATGAAATTCTGAGGTACACAATCCCCATCCTAAGGAACATGAAAACTCTAGCATGAGACAACCAAGAGTCTTTAGGACACTATGTGGTGTCGGAACACGTACTGACCTGGCCCACAATGGCTCTATCCATTTGAACATGCATCCATCTGTCATTTATTACCTACCTGTTCATCTATTCATTTACTTATTCATTTGCTGTCATCAGCCTATCTATTATCTGTCATTTATCTGTGTATTGATCTACCTATTATTTTCCTGTCCTTGAAGACAGGGTTTTTCTGCATAACAGCCTCGGCTGTTCTGGAACTGACTCTATAGACCAGGCTAGTCTGGAACTCACAGAGATTCACCTGCCTCTGCTTCCCAAGTGTTTGGATAAAATGCATTTGCCACCATCGTTCAGGGTATCTATTTTCTATATATCCATCATCTATTATCTATCATCATTTGTCTATCTTCCAGCCAGCCAGCCATCTATATTTGTTTGTTTGCCCATTCATTTTTCTATCACTGATCTTTCATCTATCTATCTATCTATCTATCTATCTATCTATCTATCTATCTATCTATCATCTATCTATCTCTATCTATTCATCATCTGTCTATCATCTATCTATCATCTATCTATCATCTGGCATGAATCTATCTATCCATTATTTTTCTATCATCTATCATCAAGCATGTTTTCCTCTATTCTTTTTCATTTATCTTCCCTCTGTCTATCTACTCTCTCATCCATCATACATCACCTGTCTTTTCATCTGTCCACCCAATCTTCCATTTATCTATTATCTGTATGTCATTTCATGAGCTGCCTAGCTATTATTTATCTCTCACTTAACCATCTACCCATCTATCTGTCCTACTGTCTTACATTAGTACTTACAGAAAAATTGATATTGAGTATTGGTACCTTCGTTTGGAATATCAGCACTAAGAAAGTGGAGACAGCCAGCCTAGCCTATTTGGATCAATTAAAGACCTTAGCCTAAACAAACAAACAAACAACAAACAAACAAACAAAGGCTGGGACCCAAGGAGAATAATATTCATGGTTGTCTCCTGGCCTCCCCATGCATGCACACATGAACTTTCTTTCAGACAAACATTCACAAACACACTGAAAATTGTTACAGAATTGGATTGAGTGAGTAGGAAAGATCTGGAAACTTAATGTCTGTCCCCCAAAAGTTGTTTTGTGTGACTGCAACAAACCTCAAAGTTTCTTCCCAACTGTGTCAAAGGCCCAGTTTGCTGAGCTATAGGAACCTTATGGATACAGAGGGCAGGCAGAGTGTGACAATATTTCTGCAGTTGGTATGCCCTTTGTCTGTCTACTACTTTGTAATTCTGACTCTATTGCACTGTGTGAGGACTATACATTTCTTTATTTCCGTTTGTTTGTTTGTTTGTTTGTTTGTTTCCCAATTTATATTCCCTGGAGTATCTTTATTCATGCAGCAGACATCTCACGTACTACAGTGGTCTATTATGGACACTGTCTTATCCTAGGCATTGATGCTGAAAAGAATAAGGTGACCTCAGCCTAGTTTTCTCAGAGCCATGAGAAAGATCAAAGAAGAGTATTAAGGCAACAAAAGACAGACACTAACCAACTTCCCCACCAGCAGGAACAATCAGATTTTGTTTTTCTTTTGAAAGAACAGAAATTTCAACTTAACGTAACCCAGAATCACCTGAGAGGGAAGTCTCAATTAAGGCAAAGTCTATAAAAATTGGCCTTTGGGGAACTGTTTTGATTCCTAATGGATATAGTAGCACCCAGTCCACGTTGGGTGGTACTACTCCCTTGTCAGGTGGTCCTGAGCTCTATCAAAAAGCCAATTAAGCAGAAGCCTGTGAGTCAGCCAACAGTGCTGTGTTCCATCATGGTTTCTGCTCTAAGTTCCTTCTTGAATTCCTGTCCTGACTTTACTCAATGAAGTACTGTGTACCATCATAGACCTCTGACCTCTGCATGTATATATGGTTACACATGCGCACATGAGCACACGCGTGAGCGCACACACACACACACACACTCTCTCTCTCTCTCTCTCTTGAAGGAGAGTAAGAATTAGCCTTGAAGAGAGCAACTATGAAGTTTGGCAGCTTCTTTCTGAGCCTGACAAGGCTCAGCAGGGTTGCACAAAGGGGTGGGTGAGCCAGTGGAAACGCAGCATGGTTAGAGTACACTCCACCAGGTTTTGTGGACTATAAATTAACTTGTAGATAGTAGGGCATTGGAACATCTGCTATCAACTGACATTTAAATCGCAATTGCCAATGGAAAGTAAGCATATGGTTAGTTGAATGAAGAGCCAGAGAGAGACAAATAAACCCCATAAAAGGTTTTAGCGCTTTTCCAATTTATACGTTAGTGCTTGCCAATCTGCTTCCACATGCTATTGGGAGGCATTGATCTTACCCCCTGACCTTGCTTGACTGGAGAGGCCCACCTTGGTTTAGTCTTCAACTTCTGAGACAATGGTTCTCACACAAGGGTAGGAGTGATAGCATCAGTAGTACATGGAACTTTTTTAAAATGCAGATTCATAGGGCCTCAGAGATGGCTCATTTGGTAAAGTCTTGCTTTGAAAGTATGAAAATTTGAGCTTAATGCCCAAACACCCATGTTAAAATCTCAGAGTGGTTGTCTTAGGGTTTTATATTGCTGTGAACAGACACCATGACCAAGGCAACTCTTATAAGGACAACATTTAGTTGGGGCTGGCTTACAGGTTCAGAGGTTCAGTCCATTATCATCAAGATGAGAACATGACAGCATCCAGGCAGACATGGGGCTGGAGGAGTTGAGAGTACCACCTCCTGTTCCAAAGGCAGCTAGGAGAAGACTGGCTTCCAGGAAGCTAGGATGAAGGTCTTAAAGCCCATGCCCATAGTGACACACCTACTCCAACAAGGACACACCTCCTAATAGTGCCACTCCCTGGGCTAAGCATATACAATCTATTACAGTGGTAGACTGCACCTTTAATCACAGTGCTGAGGAGGCAATTGAGCCTTGCTAGTGAGACAGGATTATTTGGTGAGCTCTAAGCAGCTCCTGAGGGAGGTCATCTAAGGTTGTCTTCTAGGCTACACACACATCCCCTGACACTTAAGGGATCCTGGGGTCTGACCGAGACTTACTAAATCAGGCTTTGGAGATGTGGGCTTCATGATCTGGAATTCATAAGTCTTTGGGAAATTGTGCTGCTCACTCTAGTTGGAGAGTAATAGTTTAAGACACACACGGAGTAAAATAGAGCATCAGTGGGCTCTGGGTGGGTTCTAACACCCTTTCTTGCTTGCTTTTGAGGTACTTCATTTAATACATATTTGCAGTGAGAGCTGACAGTAACTAAGAACATCCTCCTTCCCATTCATCTCCTTGACAACCACATGTCCATCTCTGATTCCATCTTTCATCATCCTTCTGCTTCCCATTCTCTCTCTGCCCCCATTTCCCAATGCTCTCCCGTTCCATCTCCATTTCTCCTCTTTCTTTCCAATAGGCAAAGCAGTGACATCTCTCTTTTCTCTTCTCTCTGTCCCACTCCCCAACTATCTCCTTTCATCTTTTTCAAGTTTACAGCATTCAATTTTAACAGCAAACACATTATTTTCTGGAATGGTCTTGAAAGGGCAACTGGGTCTGTGACTCTAAGGTCCTTATGGTTTAAAAACTGGCTACAAAAATGGTGAGCATCACTCACTGTTAAATTGGTCAAAGGAAAGAGGAGTGTAGGTGACAATGGGAATAGGATATAGTTGGCCATGAAGTAAAGACACTCACTCCACAGAGCCAGCTGCACATCCTGTATCAATGAGAAATGGCCATGAACTCAAGGTACCCACCCTGTATGCCCAGCCCCATGTCTTGTGTTCTCTAATTCTGTTCCACTTGCTTGTAGTCCCTGTAGTGACCCTTAAGCTTGGTGGTCTTTGTTTAAACAAATTGGTCTTGTTGCCCTCTTTCTTACTGAGAAATTTTATGGAGGAGAAGATAAAGAGGCTCCTAGGGTTTGTTTTCAGAGAAGAGCACAGACCATGGCTTCAAAATGATGCAAACGCCACAGATGGCTGCTTCCATCCATGAAGACAGATGGCTTGATGTCCCACCCTTGTCCTGGGAATTTGATGGCATCCAGGAAAAAGCTCTTTCTCCCCAAGATAGCCTATCCACCATGTGGAGGCCAACGACACCCCAAAATGGGCCACAGTCTAAATGGCCTGTAATTTGCTAAGCAGTCTATTCATCTCATTCTGTGCTATAAGATGAAGCACAAGATGAAAACTACAAATCTCTACAGTAGCAAATATATGTTTCAAAAATGAGCCTCTTGTCTGGGAGTTGAGCACTCACTTGACCTAGAAGTCAATGGCTTTCTGAGTCCGTTGCTGTGGTTCGCTGCCTGGCTTCCTTCGTGATGCCTGGTAAATGAACAACTGAAACACACAGGACAAATATTTTCTATGTGCATCTTAATGTACAGATTTTTATAAAAACAGACTTCTCTGAGGTCCACAGTAGCATGGTTGCAAAAGCCTACAGTGATTTCTCAGCATGAAAACCCAACAATTTCTTCACCAGTCACACAGAGTACAGGAGTGGGTGGAGGGAACAAGGGCTTGATGCCCAGCAAGCCTGCTGGGGAAACTGTGTACCACTTAAGGAGCCGCTCACAGCTGGTGCATCTGCCAGAGCAGATCTACTCTTACCACCTGGGCAGGGGCAAGCCACATTAATACTGATTAATAGCTAAGAGCCTGCACTTCCATTTTTCCATTTTAAAATTTTATTTGCATGTGAGCACGGGGGTGCACGCATACACATGAAGGCTATAGGTTGATATTCAATGTCTTTCTCAGTTGCTCTTAACCTTGTCCTTCAGTCACTCACTGAGACCCTAGGAGCCCTCTGACTCTTCCTCCCCACTGCTGGGATTACAGGAGTGCACCATCACACCTGGCTTTTGTTCTTGGGTTCGTTCTGTGGAACGAAACTCAAGACCACATGCTTGCATGGTAAGCACTTGTCCAACTGAGCCCAACCAGAGATTCAGCTCCCTCTCACAAAATGGAGTTGCCTATAAATAGTAAAGAATTGAAATCACAAAAGGCTAGCACTGAGAAGACTTCACAGATTGGCATATTGATGAAACAGAATTCCAGAGCAGTGGGATGAGGCACATAGTTTGTACAGCTTGGAAGTCTAGGCTTCTCAGTGTGTGGCGTCCATCTTTCTAGGAGCTCCCCTGGCAGCTGGAGCTAGCCAATGCTAGAGAAGCAGTAGGGGAGTTTAGGGATGTGGAGAAAGACCACTATCCTGTCCTCTATCTTTTCCTAAGATTTCTGCATGGGACCCAGAGACTGGGAGAATCAAGGCTAAGATCTTGTGACTGAGAGAGAGGTACAGTTAACCAAGACTGTCTTTACCAGTCTGGGATGGAGGTTGAGGTATCAGAGAGGATGGTTGGGCCAAGGGATTTCTCCTGGAGAGTTAGAGGAGGTCTTTCTGCTGCTATACTGGGACACACAGAGAGACTCAGCTTCTGGAAGGCTTGGTGTTAGGAAATATGGGTAATGTATGTTATATAAAGAGTAAACTAGACTCCATTACTACGTCTTGCTACTGCTATAGAATTAGTGTTAAGGATTAAATGCTGGATGTGGCTTTTGTCCTTTCTGATCCAAACATGCAGTGTGTAAGATGGCTTGGGCAGTCATAGCAAATTACCACTGACTGATGGGTTAGGCAGGTACATGTTTCTCATAGCACGAGAGGCAGCTGTAGCCTTAAGTCTCCTCTGCTACTAACTGTTCTTGTGCTTTCTACACTAACACTCATTTCTTTCCTGGAGTCTTGATAAAACAGCCCCATGGGGTACAAGGTACAACAAAGGTCAGTTGATAGAACAAGATACCGAATACCACATTCCCTGAAGAGACCTGTTAAAGGACATTCATTTGTCTCAGAATAATTCACCAAGCCCCTAAGGCCCAGTCTACCACAAAGACACCACAATGCTTATCAAAAAAGCTGGAGGCTAAGTCCTGGAATGGAGGGTTCTTATATGACCCAAACAGGTAAAGTAAGAATGATAAGGGAGGTCTCCAAAAAGTAGATGGTCCAGGCCAAGGGCCGCCATGTCTACCCTCTATGCTGGATAGCCTCTATGGAAGGAAAGTTCACCATTGCAACTCTAAATTACCATTGGAGTACAATTAGGTCTTCTCGGGAGGGGGCTTGGGAAGAACTGAACATGAAGATCGAAAGGCTGGCTCCTATTCTACCCGAGGCTAACCACTAATATACCAAGAAAGAATTCCCTGACCCCATCTGATTTTGCCTCCATCTGTTATGGTAAGTTTTACCAGCAAAAGCATTCCTAGTTTCTGTTCTACCAAATAGAAGTAAAACCAACTGCTGAGAAGTTTAAATGAGGAAATGGAAGCTCGTGCTAAGTAGAATACTTATTACCACGTGATGGGTGATGGCCACTGTCAATTACGACTCGTGACTATTTCTATCTCTGTGCTCTCCTCCCAAACAACCACACCGTAGCTACTGCCACATCTACAACCATCTCCACTTTGCTTCTACCACCTCCATTGCTGCTACTACCTCCAAGAACACCTCCATCTCTACCACCATAGTAGGACTATGAGCACAATCACCTCCACCTACACCATCACATTCTCTTCTACCACCAACACCATGAGACTATGTCCAAAACAATTGCACTTCTATCTTCACCATGATTATCCCTGCCTGAACCACCACTGCATAACTGTACCCCCAATCATCTCCACATCTACCACCATCATCTCCATCATCATCTCCGCCTCCATCATCATCTCCACCTCCATCATCATCTTCACCTCCACCATCATCTCCTCCTCCGTCATCATCTCTGCCTCCATCATCATCCCTGCCTCCATCATCATCTCCACCTCCATCATCATCTTCCCCTCCACCATCATCTCCACCTTCAACATCATCTCCACCTCCACCATCATCTCCTCCTCCATCATCATCTCCTCCTCCATCATCATCTCCACCTCCATCATCATCTCCACCTCTACCATCATCTCCACCTCTACCATCATCTCCACCTCCATCATCATCTCCACCTCCAACATCATCTCCACCTCTACCATCATCTCCACCTCTACCATCATCTCCACCTCTACCATCATCTCCACATCCATCATCATCTCCACCTCTGCCATCATCTCCACCTCCATCATCATATTCACCTCCACCATCATCTCCTCCTCCACCATCATCGCCTCCTCCATCATCATCTCCACCTCCATCATCATCTCCACCTCCATCATCATCTCCACCTCCACCATCATTTCCACCTCCACCATCATCTCCTCCTCCATCATCATCTCCTCCTCCATCATCTTCTCCACCTCCATCATCTTCTCCACCTCCATCATCTCCACCTTCATCATTATCACCCCTGATACCATTTTGAGTATCATCAACTATCTATCCCCTCATCTGACATCACTATATCCCTGTTCCCTTGCTACCAGCATCATATCACAAGGTATCTCCTTTAGACATATTGTTAGACTCACCTCAACTCCAAACTCACAGATAAATTTCAGAAAAATTCCTCTTTCTGCTATTAATACAGGTCAAGGACCAGAACTTAGATCTGATTGAGTGTTCAGAGGTCTCTCTACTGCCTGGAAATGTAGAACCTACCACTCTGCCCTGATGCCTCTTCTTACTTACCAACCCCCAACACACACACACACACACACACACACACACACACACACACGCACACATACACACACACACAGAGAGAGAGAGAGAGAGAGAAAGAGAGAGAGAGAAAGAGAGAGAGAGATGCACATAGAAGCACACACACATGTACAGACACTTTGATTTTAAAGGATATAAACTGAAAACTGATAGAAGATAAGCGTAAGCGTATAAGAAGAGAAAAATATTCCAAATCCTAGGAGGACTGAGTCCATGAATGCCCTCTAAACTTGCTGTCATCAGAGAGTTCTCAAAAGAGGGAAGACAAAGCACAGAGATACACTAAAACTCTCTAGGCTCCTTGTTAATTGCCCAAGACAGCCTTCACCCCAGCATCTTGGCCTTTGCTTCTCTGCCCCATCCTTTACTCCACTATATGAGGGAAGGGGAAAGATGTAATGAATGATTTGAAATCTTAGCCCCTCTACTTACTAGCCCTGGGATCATGGGCTTGTATTTCTGCGGCATTGATAAAAGAATAGCATCCATCTCATTATCATTAGGAAAGCCCAAGGACATGCATGCACATCCGGCACTGAATATAGCAGTCACTGATGAACGGCCATGCACAATACTTATTACACAGTCCAGTTAGCTGCCCCAAGACAGAAGCTGCTTCATACAATGCAGGACATGTATACAGACCCTACTTCTAAATACTTCTAATAAACTTACACTTACATATTTGCTTATTTGTATGTATGTGTTCATGTGTGCAGGTTCATGTGCACATTGGGGACTTGCATGTGAGGGGCTAGAGGACATTTCAGGTGCTATTTCCTAGGCAGTGTCTACCTTTTTATCTGTTTGACATAGTAAACCTTTCAGGTAGGCTAGGATGGCTGGCCAGTGAGCTGCAGGGATCCTCCTGTGTCCACCTCTTCAGTGCAGGGGTTATAAAATAAATGCTATCATATCCTGCTATTGGGCGTGGGCTCTGGAGCTTGTGTGTACAAGCACTTTACTAGCTAAGACATCCCCCTAGCCCTATGCTTGTTCACTTAAACCTTACCGAAAGCTCTACAAGATTCCCCACTATGTACTCTCATTGCCAATACACAGTAAAGAAAACTGAGGTCTAAGTGGGTTAGATGACCTACCGAGTTCACGTAGCTGGCAAACAGCAATGCCAAGGGTTTGACCCTGGCCACCCAGCCCAAACTCCATGCACTTAAGCCCACTGCCCGCAGCTGACCCTCCTCATCCTAGAAGCATGCCAAAGGATCAGAGATGAGATGTTCCCTGAGTCTCTGTTGCAAATTAAGATAATTCAATCACCAAATGGCTATGAGTTCATAAATGAATCTCTTCCTGCAGATGTCACAGTGACGAACAAAGAAACTCGGCTGTCAAGAAATAAAGAGCTTCTAATGCATTCCTGTGACTGACAAAGAAAATTGTCATGAAGCAGCCACAGCAAGCACAGCAAACTTCCTTGTTACTAGGAAAGAGGCTGGAAGGAGCTCAAAGAATACAACTAACTTTGAATAGCAGCCCAGCAGGCAGGCTAGAATGCTGCAGAGTGTCTGCTTTTGAAGGCATTTACTTTATGACCTGCAAGAATCCTCACCTCCACATATCACTGCCCTGCAGAATGTGGTTCCTGGGAAAGGGTCTTTGCTAAGAAAATGTATTTAAATTCTGTGTGAAAGGCTCTTTCTCATCCATGCTGGGCTGCCTTGGTCCCTCCCCAGAAATACAATCTAAAATTCAGCCTGAAAGTACATTAGAAAATGAGTTCAGCTCCCCATTATCTGTCTATCTCTTGTAAGTGAGCAGTGAAATTCTTGTAAAACCTTTAATCAGACGATGGGAAAGATACCAGGACAAGGCACATACAGGAGCCCGGCTCCTACTATACCTGATTTACAGCCCAAGGTCCCTATTGGAATTTGTAAGGCTCTGGAGAAGGTGGAAGAGATGGTATCAGCTTCTAAGATTGGGTTCTGTCTCAGAACCATCAGGTGGGGACGCATTCCTGCTAACAACTTGAAAATAAAATGACAGTTGCATGGCAGAATAAGAATAAATCCCTATTGGTAGATCCTTCTGCTAATAAGCACATTTAAAAAATCTTTAATGAAATGACCTCATAAAATTGTGAGTGTTAAGTCCAGTTTCTCTCATCAAAAGTGACAGACATCTGCATCATCATACACATAAGCACTGTGAGGCAGGGCAGTGTATGATCCCCTGTCAATTTTTTTTAATTTATTTTTTTATTGGATATTATATTTACATTTCAGATTTTATCCCCTTACCCCATTCCCCCCACCACCGAGGAACCTCCTATCCCATCCCCCCTCCTCATGCTTCTATGAGGATGTGTCCCCATCTACCCCCCACTCCCACCTCCCCACCCTCGAATTCCCTCCCACTCAGTGTTCAGCCTTCATGGGACCAAGGATCTCCTCTCCCACCTATGCCCGACAAGGCCATCCTCCCCTACATGTACAGATGGAGTCATGGGTCCCTCCCTATGTGCTCCCAGGCTGGTGGTTTAGACCCTGGGGAGCTCTGGTTGGTTGGTATTGTTGCTCTCCTCATGGGGCCACAAACCCCTGTCAATTTTAAGCCCATTTTTCTTCTGTTTTCTCTGTGAGAATAAATTGTAAAAATGAAATTTTAGGTCTCAATATGAAAGATTCTTAGGTTCAGAGTTTCAATTTACACTCAAGTGTTAGCTGCCCCTGGGGTGCATCCTAGGGACTTAAACTAACATTTCAAAAGAATACAGGTTCCAGAAAGCAGAACTGAATGTAAGATTTCAGGCCTTCACTGCCCTGGGATACATTCGAGGAAGAGCAACATTCCTCAAGCCTCAGGGAAGAAAACCCACCCGTGGATGGGGAAGACCCAAAGCAGGAAGACACATTCTTGACCACAGAGAAAGACGCAAGTCATCTGGGTGGTTCCAAGAACTAGCTAACTTTCCACTGTTCTTGATTACCTCTCCCTCCCCGCTTGAGGTCTTCCCAGTGTTACAGCCTGCTAATGTTCAAAATTTGTAAAACAACCAATCATGTGTAACCATGTGAAAATGCAACCAATCATGTATTACCACGTGAAAATTCCTCCCTTTCCCCACCCTGTGCTATAAAAAAGCCCCTCAGCTTGCTGGCTGGGGTCAAATTCTGTTCCTGCGTGGAAGAGCAGTTTAACCGTTGGCTAACCAACTCTCCCCAATAAACCTCTGCTGATTGCATCCAGGTATGGTGTCTTGTGATTTTTGGGTGGCCGTGATTTCCTGAGACTTGAGTAAGGGACCCCCTGGCCTGTGACAAGTAAAGAGCAGAATTCTCCCTGATCCCTTTCAGGGACCCTGACTGGTATATAACAATCTGCAGGTCTCTCAGGTTTGACATGGCAGCAAATATATAGCATTCTCTACCAAATCTGGGAAACAGTAGAGAAAGATAAAGGAGACAAGGACTGGAGAAGCAGCTCTATGGTTAATATGTATCCCCTTCTTGCAAAGGACTAGTGTTAGGTTCCCAGCATCCATATGTGGCAGCTCACAATCACGTGTATCTCCATCTCCGGGAGATCCATTGCCATTTCCTGGACTCTGTTAGCACCTACACTCACATGCATACATACATACACACACACACACACACACACACACACACACACACACACGCACACACACACACACGCACACACACACACACCTTGTAAAAAAAAAAAAGTCAAATTAAACTAAGTATGTTATTCAGAAAAATGAACCCAGCCCAGAAAAGAGTCTGGGACATCAAGTTACATGAGGGAAGCCACCAGCAAGAATAGAATAAAGTGTGTGGGGGTTAGGGGAGAAGTCTATGTCTTGAGATGTCACTGAAATGTGGGAAATATGTCAATCACAAGCTATAAGAGAAGAATGGTAGGCATAGGGACCAGCCTGGCCTTTTCACATTGGAAGAAAGAATCATCAGCAAGCAGGAATATACGGGTGGGTGGCAAGGTGATTCAGTAGGTAAAGCCCTTGCCATGTACATGTAAGGACCTGAGATTTGATCTCTAGACCACACATAAAGCTGAGCACAGTGGTGGTAGTATTCTGTAATCCCAGTGCTTCTTTGGGGAGATGGGAAGCAACACAGGGATACACAGTAGCAAAACAAGAAACCCTGTCACAAACAAAGTGCAGACTAACACACACACACACACACACACACACACACACACACACACACAAATGCATGTGGAAGGACAATTAAATAAAGAAGAAAGCCAGAGCATTACTTTCAGAGCAACCTTGGAATGAGTTTGTGTCTGGACAGTCAGTCACCCTCCTGATCCCTAACACTGTCTTGTTTGGGTACAGAGTTGCCCAACCCCACAGTGCTTCAACCAGGGTAAGGAAGGCCAAGTACAGATGAGACAGTGTTGGGGGATGCTTTTTCCATGCTGTATTTTCAGATACTGATTAATGTGCCCAGAGATCTTGTCAAGCATTTCCTGTCTCAATGTCATGTAAAAATTGTTTTCCATCATGTCTGATTGGTTAATAAAAAGTTGATCAGCCTATATCTTGGCAGAAGAAGATAAGATGGAACTTCTATTTGCAGAGAAAGAGAAGGTCTCAGGTAAGAGAGAGGAGATTCAGCACAAAAGATTCACCATGAGCAAGTTGCCAGGGGAGTTGGCATGAGAACATTTGATGGAGCAGGAGCAGCCAGGGAAAGACAAGGATGGTAAGTAGTGGGACACATAACTGGGAAGTAGGCAGCTGATCACCTCTTTATTAGCCAATCAAAGGTAGATCTCTGGGCACGGTAATCATCATCTGAATACACAGTGCACAAAACCCATTCTCCAATAAGACAGAGACTCATCCAAGGCCATCTGGATGGACAAAGTAGGACCTTGGTTACATTGTTCTCTCTTCCTCTCAGCTACAACTGGTCCTTACAGTTCCAGCTGCCTCAGGCACTGAAATTCTACTCTTGAAGGCGGCACTGCATCTAGGAGAGCTTGCAATCAAATGGCCTCCTTCACTGACCAGCAGATGACCCTGAGGAGCAAGTTATTGACCCCCTGTTCTTGTTTTCATTGATTTTGAAATTGAGAAATGAATATCTTCCTTACTGGATGAGTGGAAGGAATATGAAATGAGATGTATGTCAATAGCCTGTATATTGATAATCAATGTTATTTCCCTTCTGCTTCCTAAACCCTGGATTTGAGACAAAGACAAAGTAAAGTCTTAGCTATTCTCCTGTCTCATATATGAGTTTCTGTCCACTGGATGGTAAGATAGACAATAATTTTCTACCAGCCTAGAAATAACTCATCCTTCTCTGCTAAAACTATCTGTCTATGGGCGTGTGTGTGTGTGTGTGTGTGTGTGTGTGTGTGTGTGTGTGTGTGTGTGATGCATGCATTTGAGCATGTGCATGTAGGTGTATGCACACTATGGCGTGTGCATTGAGGTCAGAAGGCAACCTTGAATATTGGTCCTCACCTTCTACCTTGTTTGAGGCAAGATATCTCCTTAGGTTTTCCACCCCTGTTTATACCAGGCTAGGTGGCCCAAGAACTTAGAGAGAGATGTTCTTGTCTTGGCCTCTCATCTCCCCAGGGATTCACCAGGATTATAGACCTGGCTTTTACAAGGGTTTGGGGGATTTGAACTTAGGTCTGCATGCTTGCATATCAAGCTCTTTGCTCACTGAGCTACTCCTCCACACCCCCACTATCCTTGACTAAGCATTTTTATATTCCTGTGGGCATCTTTACCCTTCACTCATCCTCCCCTCCAAAGACAAATAGCTAGTGAAGAGTGGATAGTCAGGGTCCTAGGGGCTGGTTTCATCCCTGATGAGCATGAGACCCCAAACAAACAAGTAGAGGATTCCTGGGACATATGCTAGAAGCCCTGAGGAGGTGTCTCACCTGAACTTGCTTAGTCAGAAATAAAATGCAAGTCTATAATCCTTAGTTCATGACTTCCCAACACAGGAGGACTGCCCTGAAGGGTTCCCTTAGCCAAGACAAAACAGGCAAAGAAATCAAAGGGATATGATGTGGGGAGCAGGGTACATGCCTGAAATCCCAGCACTCAAAGCTAAAGCATTGTGAGTGAGTCAAAGGTCATGAGAGGTCTACTTACAGACGTCAATCACTTGAGCTAGTACATTTTTCCCTTTGAGGTTTTTGGAGATAGGATTTCGTTCGTGTAGTTCAGGGTAACCTCGAACTGGACATGTAGCCAAGGATTACCTTGAACTCCTGGTCCTCCAGCTGCCACCTCCTGAGTGCTGAGATTATGGGTGTGAGTCACCACAGTTGGCTGACTCTTGCATTTTGTGGAGCTGGTCTTTGTACTTCTGCTGAAGTCAAACTGAAGACAGTTCTTGTGTCTGTGTCTGTGTATATGTTTCTATGTATGTATGTACTTGTGTGTAAGTGCATGTGCCTATAGGTTCACCTATGAAGACCAAAGAGTATCATTTAAATGTCTTCCTCAATTGCCTTCTACATTATTTTTGAGACACAGTCTCTTCACTAAGTATGGAATCTATTTGGACTTGAGTGTCTGCCCAGGAAGCTCCGGGATCCTCCCCCATCCGTGCCACCATACTTGGGTCGAGTCATGCATAGCCATGACTGACATCTCAACTTGGGTATCTATCTCAGGTCACCATGCTTGCATATCAAACACTTTAGTCACCAGCTGTCTTCCCAGACATAACTGGGTATTTAAGTATCTGACCCTAAGAGCCACAGCTTCAGTTGGCAACATTAATAGCACTCAACCACTTGGGCATACCTGGAAGCCCCTCCAGCTGTAACAAATACATGCTTTGGCCCAGTGGAAGTGAGAAAGAAAAGGACAGGGATGCCTGCTCTTTATCACTCAAGCCATGGGGACTTTATTCAAAGTTCAATTTCTCTCTTTTCTCCTTATTGATAAAAAAGAAATCTGATGTTTCCCTCCCTTTCATAGGAAATCTATACTTACTTGTTTCCTGTTAGACATCCCAGCGACCCCCTCTCCTATCTCATGTAAGATATCATTGAGTATAGAGCTTCCTGCTGAGAACAGAGGTCACAGAAGATTCCAGTGGGCCATTTGTCATTTGACTAAGAAGAAAGCTAAAGACAAATGCCTAGCCAACACTTTTACAGGCTGAGTCCTCTGGGTTCCAGGCCAGTTCTTCTGATCCCTAAAGTTACAGAAGACACCAATGCCTCTACGACCTTACATATGGACAAAGGAAGCTATGGGTTAATCTACTATTTGAGCTCTTTTCAAATGCCATTGGACAAAGTATGGGGGCTTTGCATCCTACTGAGCTGTGTCCTGACCAGCAGTGTAACCTTAGGGATGTCATTTAACCATTCTGGACTTGCTTGTTCATTATTAAAATTAGGGGGGCTGAACTAAGAGGCCCATAAAATGTCAGAAGTTTAATGAACCTCAGAGAGTTCAGGCAGATAGGCTGCTGAATCGGCATCACAGGGAAGCAAGAATCTCCCCGGTATGGGACAGGAAAGGTGAACACCTTCAAAGATGCAAGCGGAGAAGGTGCTGAGAGCCCTGCCACGCTGTCTGTTAGAGATAAGCCTCCATCTTCACTTTCATCCTCCTTGGAGTGCTTGGTACCTTTAAATTTGGGTTCCAAAATTATATCAGTTACATTTCTCATTGCTGTGATGAAATACCTGACAAGGGGCAATTTAAGTAAGGGAGGGTTCTTCTGCCTCATGGGTGAGAGTGTACAGTCCACGGGGCAAGAAAGGCAGGGCAGCAGGAACAAGGGAGTGGCAGGCCACATTGTATCAACTGGAAAACTGAGAGTAAGAGTAACCAGGAAGTGGGGCCACAGCACAAATCCTTGTGAAATGGGGACACTCTGCCTCTAGGTTGCTGTTGTTTGTCACCTCTGCCTGAATTCTGCTCTGCAGCACTTGGCCCAGTCTATTTATTTGTCTCTTCACTTTTACTCCCCAAATTATTTCAGAATCAATAGAGGATTCTGGTCATATAGAAAACATTCCCACGAAACAAGGAAAAGGCAGATGATCCAGTAGAGGAAAATGGACAGAAGATGTGAACAGGCACTTCTTTATCCAAATGGCTAACACCCAAACACAAGATGGCTGTGATCACAAGTTACCAGAGTCACATTAAAACTCTATGGCAGGCTAGGAAGATGGCTCAGTGAGTAAAGTGTTGGTCTTGTAAACATGAAGGTCTGAGTTCAATCCCTAGAACCCATGCTATTATTTTAAGACAAGGCATGATGATAACTGCTTGCAATCCCAGTGGTAGGAAGGCACAATCTCTGGAGCTCCCTAGCCAGCTCATTTAGTCTACTTGACAAGTCCCAAGCCAAATTCTCTATCTTTAAAATACAGGATAGATGGTGCTGAGAAATGATATCCAGGGTTATTTTCTAGCCTCCACAAACACCTACACACAACAGGCACACACACTTTCATACAAACTCACCCATAGTCTCTCTTATGTTCACAAGTCCTCCTCCTGCTTTCTTACCTGCTCCCTACTACAGAACAGGGACAGGAGAGGATGCTCGGAGTTAGACACAATGCAGACTCAGCATCCTTAGGGTACCTGATCTTTATAGCCCAAGGATGTTCCCTGGTTCTTAGCATTTTGTAGATATAGCTAGAAGCCTTCTTGCCAACAGAACAAGGAAACCAAAGGTTACAGTGAATGGATTAACTTCTCTAAGATCTCCTTTGGGGTTTTACAATTATACTCTTCACAATGACTTTGGAAGGCACACATCTTTCAATCCACATGGAAAATGGGACCCCCACAACAGCTAAACAGGCTGGAATCAGGGTCAGATCCTAAATCTTATTGACAATGTTCCCTTTACTCACTATATCCATCAGCCTCCAGACTTGTACCCCAATGATAATTTGACAAGTATTAGCATGGAAGACCTTGTGTACGTGCCTGAAAGGATGGCAGGAGACCTTTAGGCACCAGCTCCCCCACACAATCCTAGTAAGGCACCAACTGGAAAACAAAAAGGCAGGACTTGGCCAAATTCTGCCATGAACATCCTCTGTGTGGTCCACTTAGACCATGGGCATCAGTAGCTCTAGACATGAGAGACAGGGACCTTCTGGCTTCATGGCATAGTCATCCATAGGAATGCTGTTGACAACTATATGTATCTGTTAACTTTCCCTTTGAAAGATGCTTGGTAATGAGCTCGGGGAATTCACCTGAGCTCCTTGGCCAGCTTTCAGCACTGATGGTTCTGGGCAGGAGAAGGGAAATTAGGAAACTGGCATTGCATTGGGGTATGGGGGCTGCAGCTGAAGGAAACTTACTCAGGCAAGGCTTGCAAATGAGACTTTCTAGATTCCCATGAGAGCATGTCAAGAAAAAAAGAAAAAAAAGAAAGAAAGAAAGAAAGAAAGAAAGAAAGAAAGAAAGAAAGAAAGAAACCACAAACAAACCGAATGGTAAGGTTGTTGTTTGAGTTAAACAGGACCCATAGAAGAAGAAAGGGGAAAGAGAGGGGCTGAGGGTGAAGAGTGAAGGGAGGTATCTAGGGAAACTGAGCCCCAGGAGACACCAGGGTGGACAAGGACATCATTCTACACAAGCTTTCTTGTCTTTGAAGCGTATCTGGTCCACTGGGAGTGTGATGATACCACAGACCATCAGCTTGACAGGAAGTAGTGTCACCTAGGAGTCAAGCTTCTTGGCAAGTCTGTGAAAAAGTTTCTGTACTTCATGAGGTGAGGAAGTAAGGCCTGCTTGAATGTGGGCAGCACCATCCCCATGGGCTAGGGTCCTGAATTAAAAGGAGGGAAGGAATCAGTCACGCCTGTGACTCTGCTTCCTGACTATGGATACAACCAAACCAACTGCCTCACACTCCAGATACCATGCCTTCCATGTCATGACAGAACATCCTTTGAACTGTGATCTTGAATAAACTCATCTTCCATTAAGTTGTTTTGGTCAGATATTCGACCACAGCAGTGAGAAAAGCAATTAACACTGAGTAAAGAGTTAAGAAGTGTGGGCAGCCTTGTTCCCAGTTCCTGGTGAGCCTGAAAGACAGAGACATCCTGACCATGGAGATAGAGGCAACAGAGAAAGTAGAGAGGGGAAGAAGAATGATCTAGTGCGTACTGGAAGGCCTCATTCTGATTCCTGCATAATTGGACCACCAACTAAAACCATAAAATGTCCCTCATAGAGCTTCAGGTCTTCAGAGAAACAACCTGTCCACTGGGCCTCACCTAGGAGTCTGGAGAGTAACCATGCGAGGGCCTGAACCCTCTAGACTGTGACTGAACTATGTTGGTGTTTACCACCTGTCAAACCAAGAAGGACGTCCTGGGGAGCTGTCAACAAGTATGAGACTCCAGACTCCATATCTTCAGGTACGTGCTTACTGGGCAGGCCTATTCCAGCATTCAGGGAAGTGCATTGAGATTCCAGGAAGCTCAACAGCAGTCACCTCTTATTTCTGTTCCAGGGCTAGTCTTATCCTTGGCCTTGCTCCTGCCTTCTGAACCTACCCTCACCCACAGTTCCCTGGGGACCCCCACAGCCACTGGACATCAGCATATCATTAAGCGAAGCTGGCAATTAAAGGTATTGGGGAAGCACTAATGAGTGTGAAGGGAGGTGGCTGGGAGATGCTGAAAAAGCCCAGGTGGCTTCATCCCTATGCTTTGATCATGTTGTCTCTTGCTACATAGATGGGGTACCCCACAACTAGCCCCGCCCCATCCAATTACTCCAGCCACAGATTTCATTTCTCTGGGTGTCTTGGCACTCACAGGAGAAGTGGCTGTGTGCTTAACACTGCTTTACTCTCTGTCCCCATTTAGTCATAATAGAGTCGTGTTCTCAATCTATTGTCACATTTACCATCCAGAAAGCCCTAATTCCCTGCAATAATCTTAAGTGACAATTCAAGGCTAAATGTACTTTAATGTTTGGTAATGCTCCTCAGACAACATCTCGAAATTATAATACAGCCCCCGAAATTACTAGTCTGAGCAAAAGAGGGAATAAGCAACTTGAAATTGAAATGAAAATCTAGCAAATTGATATGGGGGCTGGAATGACGAGGTTCAGTGGATTTCAGTGATGGAAGGGGGAGGATGCTGGGGTGACCTCTGTCAGATGGCCAGATGGCCTGGCCAGTGGAACAGCCATTTATCTCTGAAATGTCTTCTGTTTTCATCTCCCCTGTGGGAAAGCCAGGGAAAGCCAGCTTGATGCGGCTTGCTTGGCTTTTCCTGGGGGTAGGAAAGGATGTAATATGCTTACAGGAACCGACCCTGCAGACAGAAGAATTTTAAAATTTTAAGGAAGGATCCCAGAAGGAATGTAAAGAGAAGCCAAAGAAGTATTGGGGGCAAGGCTGGAGAGATGGCTCAGTGGTTAAGAGCACATGTTATCCTCCTAGAAGGCTCACGGTCAGTTCCCAGTACCCATGTCAAGAATATCAAAGCCGCCAGTGACATCAGATCAGGGATCTGACCCCTTTTTATGGACTCATTGGGCATCTGCACTCACATGGTATATACACACACATAGAGAGAGACAAACACATATATAATTAAAAATAATTAAGAACCAACAGTGTCAAATAACCAGGATACCTGGGAGCTCCCAGAGACTGAGCCACCAAAGAACATACATGGGCTGGTCTGAGACCCCTGGCAAATATGTAACAGAGAGATGAGAAGTCAGGGCTCAGTGAGAGAGGGTGCAACTAAACCTCCAGAGACTTAAAACACTAGGGTAGAAGAATATGGGGAGGATATGAGTGAAGTGTGTGTGTGGGGGGGGGGGGGGTGCTGCAGTCTCAGAGGCAAAGGGGAGAGGGGAGGGAAGGGGGAGGGGGAAGAACTCTTTGGGAGAGGACAGGAGGGAGCAGCATTTGGAATGTAAATAAATAAATAGAATTAAATTAAATTAAATTAGAAGACTTACTTGAGCCAGAGAAAGCCTGCCTCCTGCTTTCAGGAGTGCTTGATTCTCTGTTCCACAAATTTTGATCAGTGCTTTTGTCTTTTTTCTTCCCTACTGTCCTAAGAGCAGAGGAACACAAGAAGGTTCCAACAGCCTAAAAGACTTTTTATTTATGCAGAGGAAGCCATCTGACCTATATTTAAGTTCAAACCTAAATTCAAATCTTAATACCTCACTCTGATTTGTGTGTGTGTGTGTGTGTGTGTGTGTGTGTGTGTGTGTGTGTGTGTGTGTGTGTTTGAGACATGGTCTCACTGTGTCACCCTGGCTGGCCTAGACCTTGCTGTACAGTCCAGGATGGCCATGAATTTGTAGCTACTCCCTGCCTGCCTCTACCTTCTGAGTACCTAGATTGTTAGCAAATACCACCATACCTGACACTTACATCTGAATTTAAAATAGAAAACATATTTAAATATAAAAAAGGCTTTTGGTAAGAGTGTTACTAATAACCGGGAGAATAAACAAGATCAACTGAAGAAGGCGTTTCCCATGCATAAATCAAACAAGTGTCTCACACAGAAAAGGCTCCTGGAGTATACACTGAGACGGCAATTAAAGTTTTAGAGGATGCTGAAGTACAGTAATGATGAGGTTCGGGTGACGTGAAGGAGAACTAGTCCCAATCAGCGTTTGCTAAGGCTCCTGAAGGCAGCTTTGTAGTGGCCTCCAAAGCCCATCAGCACACACTGCGTGCCCCTGGATCTCCATCTCCGGGATACAAAGCTGTAAAAATCTACTAGAATATGCAACTTTTTAAAGTACAAAGTAGTTCACCACCAGGAAAAATTAATACAACTCAAATATCTTATCAGCAGAGGATACTTAATCATTATAGTGGAGCCCCTCACAGCTATTAAATAAATGAGCTAACTTGTTATTCACTGAAATAGGCCCAAGGCTACACTGCACTATTAAGGGAGGGGAAAGAACCCACACAATAGGCACAGTCTGACTGCACTATTGGAAAACCTGAAGAGGGCTGGTGAGGGCCAACGCAGAGGGCGAAGGCATCTGCTGCTAAGCCAGATGACCTGAGCTCAACCCCTGGAACCCACAAGGTAAGAAGAGAGAACTAGTTGTCTGCCGACTGACTTTTCCATTTGTGCACATACACTCGCCCACACACAAGTGAATGTAACTTAATTTAAAAGAAAGAAAAACTAGAGAAAAGTGCCCATGGCTAGGTGTGTGTGTGTGTGTGTCTGTGTCTGTGTGTAGTTTTATTTACAGAAACATCTTTGAGAAAGGGCATCAGTCAAACTCAACCTAAGACACCACTTCAGTGCAGGGCTAGAAGAGGAGAAGGAAGTTTCCATTTTCTTCTGTATAAAGTTGGTCTGCGTGGATTCTCTCAAAGCAGTTCATGGACCCAAAGAGCATTTTCTGTGGATCCAGCTTTGGGTGTGATCACAGCATTACATAGAAAACATGAGGGCACGTGAGTCTCCAGGGAGCTCACACTGAAACAGTGACTGAGCCCAGAAACAGGTGAACACTGCTGCAGGAGACCCTACAGTCCCATGGAGAAACCTCCCTGGCAAACAGAGAGAGAGACAGAGAGAGAGAGAGAGAGAGAGAGAGAGAGAGAGAGAGGAAGAAGAAGAAGAAGAAGAAGAAGAAGAAGAAGAAGAAGAAGAAGAAGAAGAAGAAGAAGAAGAAGAAGAAGAAGAAGAAGGAGGAGGGGGGGAGGAGGAGGAGGAGGAGGAGGAGGAGGAGGAGGAGGAGGAGGAGGAAGAAGAGTAGAAAGGGAGGGAGCAAGTCTAGCTCAGTCAGTGACTCAGGTTCACTAAGGGACCCTTGGAGAAGATACTCAAAGTGTTTTCCTCTGGCCTCCACATTTGGACACAGATGCACGTGTGCCTGCACATACACATACATATACATACACATAAATATGTACACATGCATACACTACACAGATGCACTCACATATATACACAAAATGAATGAATGAATGAATGAATGAATGAATGAATGAATGAAATCACTGAGAGGATACAGATTGAGATTTCTGAGGATAAATAATTGGGGCTGCTTGTCATTGGGCCAAGCACTGGATACAGACAAGAAGCTCCATTGGAGTTAGCTATAAGATGCTCAGTGTAGGTACATCAGGAGAGAAACACCTGCTGGGATCCCTGACTGTGTAGATGGGGAAAGAAAGCTGCTGAGCAGCTCACACGCATCCCTCTGTGATGGCTGTCATGAGACCAGCTGCTTCAAGCTCCTGCTGCCTTGATTTCCCGCCATGATGAGGTGCCTTGACCTGGGAGCAGGAATCAAACTCTCCTTCCCTTAAGTTGCTTCAGTCAGAACATTTTAATCCCAACAGGAAAAGAAACCAGGATAAAATTCTGCACATATAAGCATATGTGATTTATGATTAAAGCAGCACAGCACAGAAGATAAAGAAAGGGCTTTGATATGTGGCTCTTGATCAATGAGACTTCCAAAATAGCAGAGATAAACTCACACCTACTCAGGAAACCTGCAAAAGTCAGCTCTAGAACGACCAGGACCCCAACATTGAAGGGCACGCGAAGAGGCAGCAGCAAAGAGGGCCTCTCTGCTGTGGAATTAGTAATAGTTCCTTTGTAAACTCTGATTAAAGCACACCCTGGTTAAAACTTTGAGGTCAGAAAATTAAAAATGCATCTCCATATCACCAAAGAACAAATCAATCAAGCCTCAGGCAGGTGGGTGAGGTGGTTCAAAGGAGCAAAAATCGGGCTGGGTAGAGATGCTTGGGTCCAGGAGAAGTTCTGGGACAGAGAGCCAATACTGATTGAATTCTAGAGGAAGGAAAGCTGAACAAGGTAAAATTGTGTGACATGTTTGAATCTTAAGTTTTGGAGGACTCATACTCTCGCAACAGACATTTGCTGACTGAACTATCTCCACAGCAGCCCCCTTCAGTTGTTTTTAATTGCTCAACTTCAGTCCTGGTTGGTGAAGAGCTAGGAATCTGAGAACCCAGAATGTAGAGAGACATTATTTCTTGGAGCATGCTTGCCTTGAGCATTGTCTTGGAAGAAGGTGATGTGTTTCAAGAGGGTTGCTAGGCTCTTACAGCACCTCAGAACAGGAGAAAATGGGTCATGACACCAAGCGTGAGAGTCACATGGAGATGTGTAACTTAGGCTGAGATATACAAAAGCCCAGTGTTCTGGCTTTCTGAATTCTCCCTGGAGCTTGCACTTGTTCTGTTGCTTGGAAACAGAAACTGGACTGAGTGATTGAGTGACTGATGGCTTCTAGAGGACAGTGATGGGAGCAGAGCTCTCCACGGGCTGTTCTCAGCACACCAGCTCGGCTTCCATCTTCACCATCTTGACAAGTAAAGGAAGCCTAGTCTAGAACAGTCTTTCTGCTCCCTTTAAGGTTGGAGGAGTGGATAAGGAAGGAGAGGAGGTAAGGTGAGGGAAGGGAGAGAGGAAAGAAAAAAGAGAAGAGGGGAGGGAGAGATGAGGTGGGGAGTGGTGGTAGGGAGGGAAGGGGGATAGAAGGGGAGGAGAGGAAAAGGCTCCATCAGTAAACTGTTGGCCATACAAGTGTGAGCTACTGACTTCCATCCTCAGCACCTATAAAAAGCCCTTGCAATCCTACTGCTCAGTCAGCAAATAGGAAGCTCACCGGGGCTCAGTGAACAGCCAGCCTAGCCTAACTGGCAAGCCCGTGGTCCCAGTTTGAGACTCTGTCTTAAAAATAAATGGAGGGCTCCTCTGAAATGACACCTGAAGTTGACTTCTGGCCTCTAAACAAAAGCGCACACACTTGCACCCACATAAACACAAGAATAAAAATAAAGGACCTATATCCAACTGTTGGTGACAAAGCACGAAGTAGCCAATTCTCTAACCCCGTGTTCTCCCATGGGAGAACGAAGAGCAAGGAGAGGGAGTGGATAAAGAAAGAGAGGGAGGCAAGGAACGGGCAGACAGAACAGGGCAGTACAGCTATTTCAGAAGTTTTCAGCAGGCTTAAGACTTCAGAGTCTTACAGTCCATCTGTGATAAGGGATTGATCCTGTGGCTCACTGCTCCACAGGGAGACTACATTTCCACCCTCTGGGAATGATCAGGGATTCCCATGTAATCTGGTCAATGGAACCGAGGTAGTAGTAACTGAGCCTTCCACAATTCCAGCTCTGGATAAGTCTCACATCTTCTTCATGATTCATATGGCCCAATGGCTTTGTGTCTGAGCCCCAAGTTGAAAGAACGCCAGATTTCTCAGAAAGCCTCCACTTTAGATTTCACAAGAGCAAGGACAAATCTAGCAAAGATTCTAGTAGTCGCATGTGATACACTACAGGGTTGTCATGCAATTAGGTGGTTGTCGCTGTCTTAACTGATGCAGAATGTTCTAACATGAGGACTATCTATAGGATCTTTGGGTGATCTGATAGATAGCTGTGGTGTTGAATCTCAGGCCCCTCAGACCAGTTAGCACTGGACAAAAGGAAAGAACAAATACCCACAGCCATATGGGTAGTAACCAAGGGTGTGAGATTCCCAGTTCATTAGCCAAGACATGAGCAGACGGATACTCAGATGCTTCTTGCATTAGTTGCTTCTCTGTCTGTGGCACAATGTCTGAAAAGGCAACAGGGAATAAAGGTTTGCCCTGGCTCACAATTGGAAGGTACAGTCCATCATGGTGAGGGAGACATGATGGCAGGCATAGGAGTTGATCACAACACATCCATAGTTGGGCAGCAGAGAGAGATCAATGCTAAGCTTTCTATTTTTTAATCCATCCAAGGACCCCAAGCGCAGGACTGGTGCTGCCCAAATTCAGGGTGACTCTTCACTGCTTGGTGAAGTCAGGCTAGGAACTTCATTACAGCCATCCCAAGATGCTTATGTCCCAGACGATTCTGCTTTCAGATCCACAACAGTAAACATCACAACTGCCGTGCGTGCAATCCAGCTGCCATAAAACTTATTAGGGAGTTTGTCAGAAGCCAGTAAAGAACTGATAGGCAAGCAGTGATTAAACCAGGCCTCAGATACCAGGTAGAGACGTGGGCACAGCAGAATGAGTGTTGTGTTTTGCATTCAAGTACATGGAGCTCCATATGATCATGGTGGAGCTAGGGGGGTAACTAGAGATCAGTAAGAATAGGCTTCCAGCTCAAAGACTGCAACCCCTCCTCCACCTGCCAGGGTACTGGGTAGAGACTAGGACTCAGCAGACTTGTTTTGAGAAGGTCAGAGACAGAAAGCCGGAAAGGGTACATGAGTGAAGAGTAATGAAAACGCCCCAGCTTGGAGGGGGCTACAAAAACAAAGGAGGAGGAGGAGGAGAAGGAAGAGGAGGAGGAGGAGGAGGAGGAGGAGGAGGAGGAGGAGGAGGAGGAGGAGGAGGAAAAGGAGGAGGAGGAGGAAAAGGAGGAGGAGGAGGAGGAAGGGGAGGAAGGGGAGGAAGGGGAGGAAGGGGAGGAAGGGGAGGAAGGGGAGGAGGAGGAAATAAAAATCACAAGAAGTTCAGAGCCTTAAATCCTTCAGCATCAGCATCAGAAGCAGCCCCTGCTGGAAAGAGAATGTAGGGCCACCAGTATCTACATCTAAAGGTAGCCTGAGGTATGTGCCCATGGTCTCTCATGGAGGCCAGAGAAGGATGCTGAGTGCCCTGCTCAAACATGCTCCACCTCATGCCTTTCAGATGGGGTCTCTCACTGCACCTGAAGCTAGCCTAGGCTCACAAGCCTCGGCCAACCTCCTGCCTCTCCCCCGATAGTACTGGAGTTACGGGTCCTTTTACCAGGCTTCTTACATGAATGCTGGGAATTTGAACTCGGGCCCTCATGCATCTACAGCAAGTGCTCTTACCTATCGAGCTATTATTCCCCCGCCTGCATTTCCTAATTTCTTTTGCAGGCCCATTTGGCCTCCCAACGCTATTGAGAGATCAATCAGGACGACACAGCTCTGCACCGAGGCCCTCAGTAATGAGCTACTTCATGCCAGAAAAATACCATCTGAGTGGTCATTGATTCGGCTTGCCCTGCGCCTGCGTGGGCCCCAGCTTCTCAGCAGAGGAGCTAATGGCTGCTTAAAGGTGAGCTGACCCCAGATGCTCTGGAAGCCCCAGCAGGGACTCCGTGGCAATGAAAATGAATACACACTGTGTCTTGGATGCAGGTGGTTGCTTTTTCTGTTCTTCAGCATTTCAGAGACTGGCAGCCACGTGTGTACCTGCTCGGCGATGGCCAGCTTGTGCGCTTGCCAGCCTGCGACAGGGCCGCGCGCAGCGGGTGAGCATTTGAACTGTAAACAGCCATTTGACAGATGACAAGATTTTCTAGGCCTGAGTCAAAAAGAAAACAGTGGGACAGAGACCTCCAGAGGAGAGATCTTTGAAGCAGCAAGCTGACAAAATCGGGCCTAGAAATGACAGGAAGCCGGAGGACACCTGCTCAGAAGACATGTGCACAGGGAGGGCGGGTTCTCTTTATGACAACTGGGAATTGTGCGCAGACTAAATTTGCTCAACAATTTAGCTATCCTGCCTGGAGCCTCCAATAGGCCCAACGCTTCTGCCCACCTCTTGGAAATTGATTTGGAAGACAGTCGGCTGTTTGATTCTTTCTCTTGGCGTTGTTACTTTCTGTTTCAGCACAATGAGGAGCTAAACCCTGGACTGAACAAATCTATCCCCATCAGCAAGGAGCTTCGGCTTCTTAAAATGACGCCATGTCCTTTTCTTCTCTTTCTTCATAACTCCCTTGAATCGATGATGTTTCCGTAAGGGGGAAACGGGAGATTTAATTGTGCAGCTCTGGATATGATCGCCACCTTCCCCCAAAGGCTTTAGTCCAGGTCTGAAGCCAGAGAATTGCGCTGCTACCTCTTGCCTTCTCTTCCAGCTATTTCTGAGTTTTAATAATTATTCATTAATTGTACTCTGTGATAAGATCGTCTCTGTTTTGAAACATTTTCCCTCTGGCCTCCTTACTATTAAGGACCCCGATTTGCCTGCCAACAGCATAAAATTAAAAATCAAAGCACTACCTCAGAAAGGTTTTAATACATGCCATATAGGAAATGGTTTTAATACATGCCATATTGGAAGAGAGTTCCCCCCCCCCCCCAGCTTACAGCTATTTTGTAATATCAGCAGCTGGGCAGGGGGTGGGGGCACCACTGTATGTTGAAACTATTCTCTTTTGAAGCAAGTCTACAGGACCCACGAGGGGGATGTTTCTCACAGCCGTTATCTCCTTTGGATAAGCAACTAGGTCCCACAACCAGATAAAACTTGCCTCTTGCTTATGTCAGGCCTCCAGGATAGCTTTAGCTTGCAAATGGGGACCTCCCTGGAGGTTCCCTAAATTATACAGAAGCTTCCTAAGAAAATAAGCGATCCCACTCAGATTGGCCCCTGAGGCCCTTAGACATAAAACCCGCAGCCAGTTTCCTGCAAAGGCTAGAGCTGCCTCATGCCCCTGCCTAACTTTGGACTTTGTATTCATAACTGAGGACCAAGAGACAGACTTTATGTTCAGCCCCTCATGCTCTCCACAGGGTGGAAAGAATGAATCAATGAATCAATGAGGGGATAATACAGAAACTTAGCCAAGGACAGGAAAAGGACAAGCTCAAATCTAAGAAGAAGAAGGAAAAAAAAAAAAGAAAACAACAACTGGCATCTTGCAAATTTTGCAATTACTGTCACCGGTTGAAAAAAGACAGCCGAGAGAAAGCTAACATTCAAGATATTGAACCATACCAAAATGTTCTTCTCACGGGCTGGTCCCTGAATCCTCACCATGGATGTGTTCCAATCCACGTCACCTCCAGACTTACAATTGGATTCTCAGAGTAAAGACGTAGTGAGAAGGCCCACAAGGTGGCTAATTGGGTAAAGGGCGATTGCAGCCAAACCTGAGGATCTGAGTTCAATCCCTGAAATACACAGAGAGAACCGACTCCCAAAAGTTGTCCTCTGACCTGCACCTGTACACTGTACAGTGTATGTGTATGTGCATGCACAAATAGATGAATAGTCTTAAAAATGTAAAAAGAGAGTTTGTGGGGAGAATAAGCCCAAGACCAGAGACTAGTACAGTCAGAAGACTCTCTCCCGTGTTCCCCAGTAAGGGAGTAGCCACAATCCTCTACCCCTACAGCCCACCCTGTATTCACCATCACCCCATTGGTCACAGAGATTCCAAGAAGAAAGCTTAGGCTTGCAAACATGATGAGCATGGAGCCCAGGGAGATGGCTCTGTGGGTAAAAGCACAAGCCCACGAGCCTGGCCCTTTGCATCCTGTCTTTGTTTTTGATTTTATGTGCATACCTTAGCCATGTTCATGTGTATATGCCTATCTTCATTCAGCTGTGTGTGGTGTCCAGAGGCCAAAGGCAGGTGTTTTCCTCAGTATTGTTTTTTTGCCTTATATTTGATACAGACTTCCACTGAAGCTGAAAGTTGCCAATTCAGGTGGTTAGGATGGGCAGGGAACCCAAGGGATCTTCTCACGGCATCCTCCCCAGGTCGTGTATTACAGGGAAGTCTGCAGCACTTAGCTTTTTTACATGGGATCTGGGAATTGAACTGAAACCTTTACACTTGCACTGCAAGCTTTTTACTGACTGACCCAACTCCCCAGCCTCTGTTTTAGAATTTCTGAGTGCTGAGCGCATCTCTGTGAAGGTTGTCAAAGCTGAGAAAGGGGGCATTCAAATGGAACAGACACTTTGGGACTCCACATGTGTAGTCACCAGTAAAACTAAATGTCATGATTCTGTACATGGTCTGGCTGGCCAGGGGTTATGGGGTCTTATTATTCACAAAGAAGCATCTGGAAAGAGCTGGAATGTTCCAGATGGCTCGATTTCTCTCATCTTGCACCTTGGTGAGCACGGTTTAAAGGCTAGGCTCAACTGGGAGCCAACATGGTGGGATACTGTGCTTTTATCTCTATGGAGTCCCCAAATCTCTTCTTTTTGCATAGCCTATCCACATGGCTTCTCCAACAGCAAGGCCAGATGTCTAACTGTTTTGATCACTCCAAAAAAAAAAAAAAAAAAAAAAGCACAAAAGAGAGAAACCACCAGAACTTCTACTTGTTGTTCTTTTATAAGATTTATTTATTTTTATTTCATGTGTATGATTGTTTCATCTGGGTTTATGTCTTTGTGTCAGGTGTGTGCCTGGTACCTGTGAAGGCCAGAAGAGGATGTCATATCCTCCTGGAAGTAGAGTCACAGATGCCTGTAGACTGGAAATCAAACCAAGTTTTTTTGGAAGAACAATTAATGTTCTTAACCACTGAGCCATTTCTTTAACCCCCATCATAACTTCCTTAGTCCACGGCTAACACAGTGTTATTTCTGCTATGTTCTGTTGGCTAAATAGTATCACCAGCTGAGCCTAGATTTTTAAAGGAAATAACAGCATAGAAACTGAAGTCAGCACTGGAATATGAAAATATCTGTGATTATGTTACTACCTTGATACATCACTGAGGAAATCATTAAATTTCAATTAGAAGTTCATAAAAGCATATGAGTTTCAAAATTGCATCCAAGAACTTGTGTGTGTGTGTGTGTGTGTGTGTGTGTGTGTGTGTGTGTATCCATATGAAAGATAGAGTGCCTTTTGGTTCTTGAGACAGGGTCATTCACTGTCCCGTGCTTTGCCAAGTAGGCTATGCTTGCTGGCCAAATGAGCTCCAGGGATCCACCTGTTTAGCCTTCTCAGGGCTAGGCTGACAAGCAGAAGCAACTATGCTTTTAAAAGCAAAACAAAACAAAATAAAATAAAACAAAACAAAACAAAAAGTAGATTCTTGAAAACAAACCCAGGTCCCCAAGCATTTTATTGATTGAGCTATCTACCCAGCTCTGCCTCCTAAATTTTGTTCCCCAAGGTCCTGTGGTTCCCAGAGTTGACTTAAGGAGTGAGGGTACTTCCTGCAAGGAACTGGGACATTGGCAGAACAGAACATCACATGTGCTTAGGTATTACCTAGGCAGCTTAGTCTGGGTCACACACTCGGGTGCACCCTGAGGTCAGGAAGGATAAAGCACAAGGCAACAGAGAGAGCCTCAGTGCAGTTTAGAAATAGAAAGTTCTCACCCCATCTGAAGAGCTTACAGATTCCCTCCAACGTCTGTCACCACACAGGTCTCTGGCTTTCCTGTGGCCCTGTTTATAGAAAGTTCTGGAACAGTGAAAAGAAGACTTTCATCTGAAGTCACCAAATGAGGCTCTAGACATCCAGGCTATGGATTTATTTTCTTGGCTGTGACTGTGCCAACTTCCATTATTATTAGGGGAACACTAAAGTCAGTCCTTGTGTACCAATTCCATTAAAGCCCCACCTCCTTAGAAGATGCCCTAGTTTCACTTCTATTGTGATAAAATACCCCAATGAAATGCAAATTAAGGGGAAAAATCTGTCTTATAGTTCTAGGTTACACTCCATCACAGCAGGGCTGCCAAGGCAAGGACTTCTGGCAGCTAGTGGCATTATATCCAAGAGCAGAAAGAGATGAATGAAGGCATACATCCTTGCTTTTGCTTGATTCAGTTGCTTTATAGCATAGGCTGGCAAGGGAATGGCGCTTTTTCCCAAACATGGAACTCTGTGTATATGACTCCAACCCATGCTTAGACCTGCCTGTCACTGCTGTTGATTCATCAGACAGTGCCCGAGGATGAGGACAGTGGCTAGCAAATCTCATGTGACACAGTGCTTCACCAGGTACCACACGCAACACACAATTTTCACGTCTCATCTTGGTTGGAGGCTTGCTGGGGCTGGGTAAGACACTTTGTATGTTTATTTCCATTTATCCTTGCCACACATCTAATGAGGGACTGTATTTGGAGTCGGTGTGTGACTCAGTTGTAGAGCATTTGCTTAACAGTTATGAGATCCTGGGTTCAACCCCAACACCACACATACACACGCACACACACACACACACAGAGAGAGAGAGAGAGAGAGAGAGAGAGAGAGAGAGAGAGAGAGAGAAAGAGAATGTCATATTTTGAAAGTAATTTTCCAACTGAGGAGCTCTAGTACAGTCAATATGATGTTAATCTTGATCTGGAACCCCTAGAAGGCATACCCCATCTCTCTCTGCTTCCTGAATATGAGATCACAGTGTGATCTGCTATGGTCACAGTGCGCCTTCAGTTCCTGCTGCCATGCCTGCTCCACCATGATGACCATGCCCTCAAACTGTGAGCCAAAATAATCCCTTCCGTCCTCAAGCTGCTTTTGTCAGAGCAACAAGAAAATTAGCCCAGACAGTGAGGCCCGTTAACTTTTCTGTGTCCAAAAGGCTGATATGTGCATTTAATAACAATGTCCTCTCCTTTATGAGTCTGGGACGTTGCTGTATCATGCTGTATCATCACTTTGCAGCATCTTCCCTGGGACCACAAAAGAGTCTAGCAGAGAAAGCAGCAGGGTGCAGACAACCCCCTCCTTCTGGTTTGTTCTTCTCCCAACTCAGGCTTCTAGCCACTCAAAAGAGAGCCTTGCCATTCCTTGGGAGGAAGTCCACCACGGCTGCCTGGCCCGCCATGGTTTCAGATGGAGGGTCCACTAAGTAAAAGCGACAGCAAAAGCCATGAATATGTTGGTGAGACGACAACTTGGTATCTCAATTTAACTCTAATGGAATTCAATTTCACCCAGGGAGCAATCTTCCGCTGGTCTCTGTTACCCTGCCCTGATGTCTCTCTTATTTAAATGTGTGTGGCTGGAACCTTCCTCAGTTCAGCCAGATGGATGTCCCTCAGGATTTCTAATGGGAAACTGGGGACTTCTGGATTCATTAAATTCCATGGAGAGATGGCATCCATTCTCACCAGTAAATGTCTGGTAGAATATATATATTTTAAAGCTATACAGAAGGCTGGGAAGACAAGCTCAGTTGGTAAAGTGCTTTCTGCTATGAGAATCTGAGTTCAGCCCCCAGAACCCACCTAAAAATGCCAGGAATCATGGCACACACTTGTAACTTCAATGCTGAGGAGGTGGTGACAGGTAGCTTTCTGGTGGTGTCACTTTCTGGCCAGCTTATTGGTACTGGGAAGTTGCAAACGACAAGGTGGAGAGTATCCTGAAGAACAACACTAGAGGTTGACCTCTGGTCATACATACATGCATGCACATACAAACATATGCATGCACACACATGCACAGCCACACAGCTGCACAACAGAGCCTGTGGGATTCGTGAGAACACTTGCCTTCCGTTGCTATTATGGCATCTTCCTAGGCCTGCAATAAAGAAAAGTTAGCAAGGAGCTAATGAGCAAACCAGACTCCCCCTGGAGTCATCTAAAGGGCAACGCTACTTCTGAACTTCTGGTGTGATGCTCACTGGGCTTCCCAGGAGAACCAGAACAATGGGACCAGGTTACTAGACGTTCTCACTCTCACATCAGTGGCTTTGTTCATGGTGTTTCTTCTTGCCTGCGGTATCTTCTCGCCTCCTCTCACCTTGTCTCATCCACTCCTTTCCAGTTTCCTGTGTCTGATGACATCTCTTCCCAATGCCATGCCTACCTGATGAAGATCATCCACATACTAACAACCTGATGGTGAAAAGCACATGTTCTAAAGTCAGGGTGCCTGGGATCACTGCCACCCAGAGGCACCCTTACCTTCTACCTGGGGGCAAGTTTCTTAATCATTTATTTATGGTTCCTTAATTTTTCCAACAGCACCTACATAGCAGAACTAGCAGTCTCTGCATTACTCTGACCCAATGGAAACACCTCACAGGAATAAAGGTGTTATTTGGGCAATTTCAGAGGGTTTCAGTCCATTATGGCAAAGACGCTCAATTCACAGGAGTAGGAACTCATGGAGAAGGTTGTTCACACCAAGGTCATATGAGAAGCTTAAACCAGAAGGAAATAGTCACCATGGATGATGGCATGTCCCCCAATAGTCTCTACCAGTGACCTACATCCATCAGTTAGCTACCACTTCTCCAAGTTTCCAAAATCCTCCCAAGTTGTAAGAAAACCTAAAGATCAGATGCCGAAAGTGTGGCTCTGTGGGGGACAGTTCCAGTTCAAAGAATATCCCTGCATAGTGTATCATTTCATTAATCCCAGTATTCGAGAAACAGAGGCAGTCAGATTTCTATGAGATTGAGGTCTACATAGTAAGAATGCCCCCCTCAAAAACAAAAACAAAAATCAAATTCAAAACAGAGCAACCGTGTATGTTTTATAAAAATAAAATGAATAACACTCAGCCTGCTTGGTAGGTACCCCCAATATTTGTTGACTATGTTATTTGATTTCTTACTTTTTCACAATCAACTCTCAATTCCAGCCATATTAACTGATACCTGATTTCCCCAGCACTGTGCCTTTTTGTATGGCTTTTCTTCCCTGAGTTCCCTCTATGTAAAAAGTCTTCTCCTGCAGCTTTTAGCCTAGGGAGTATCTATTGATCTGCAACGCTTAATTCAAAGGTCCTTAACCCTGGAAAGTTTTTCTGGAGCAGCCCAGATACAATGGCTTTATCTTTTCTCTGTATACCCAGAAAGCTTCATGTACAGCCTTGTACCTAAAAGGTACTTGCCCTTCTGCTCTACAGTCAGTTCTTTCTGATTCTATCTGCCCTGAGACTGCAGCTCTCTCAAGAGATGAGACATATTCATCTTTATGTCTGCAACACTGAGTTTGGAACCATGCACTGGGCTTAATTGGGTCCTTCTGTGTATGGGCTGTGTTTGTTCCCCATGACTTCTGGCTCAGTTTCTTGTGATATCAAGGACTGTATTTTTTTTTTTTTTAATGTCTTCATAGTTCAGAACTCAAAAGATTTTCTGGGCACTAATGAGTGCCCTCCATAACCAAATCTTTGCTGGGTGTTCTTAAGAGTTACAGTGATTCAGACAATGAAATCACTATTCTATATTTTTACCTTATTTTTTAAGGCGTTCTAGCAAGGGCTGGTTGTGGAATCTGCCATGAACTTCTACATGAGGTGCACGTCATAGGAAGCAAGCAGGAAAAATAATGACAGCAAGTGCCTTGGCCAAGGGTGGACAGTACAAAGAGTCAGAGACCAATACCATGACCTGATCTTACCACATGAGGTGTGTTACTTCTTGTGTGCACAGACCACTCAGAGACAAGGATCACACACCACACATAGCTACAAAGGGAAGATCATGGTAAGAGGATGGACACAGTCAAAATTAGCCTTGGTTAGGAAACTGTTTCCAAAACTAGCATGTCCCAGGCTAGGTTTTTAAGTAGGTTTAAAGAAACCTGCAAAGTCTGCACAAATACATATCATGTACCCCATGTGACAGTGTATATCTTTCACCATATTTCCCTGTTCTCAGGCCTAATACCTTGAGATCACCATATTGTGCTATATAAAGCCCACTCATAAGACTGGAGATGTGGCTTGGTCAGTAGTGTGCTTGCTTAGTGTTCTCTGGCTAGTTTTATGCCAAGTTGATATAAGCTAGTATCCTTTTAGAAGAAGAAATCTCCATTGAGAAAATTTCTCCACCAGAATGCCTTGTGGGCAAGCCTGTGGTGCATTTTCTTGATTGATAATTTATATGGAAGGACCCAGCCCACTGTGGGTTGTGCCTCCCTGGCCAGTGGTCCTGGATGTTATCAGAAAACAGGTTGAGTAAGGTGTGGTGGGCAAGCCAGTAAGCAGTGTTCCTCTATGGCTCTGCTTTAGTTCCTGATTCTAGGCTCCTGCCCTGACTTCTTTCCGTGAAGGACTGTGATATGGAACTGTAAGCTGAAATGAAGACTTTCATTCCCAAGCTGCATTTTTCATGGTGTTTAATGACAGCAATAGAAACCCTAAGGCAGCTAGCATGTTTGAAGCTCTGGTTCCCATCATCTTGTATAAACTAGGTGTAGGAGCTCATTCCAGCCCTTGGTTAGGAGAGGCAGGAGAATCAGAAGTACACGGCTATCCTTGGCAAACAATAAGTAGGCCAGTGAGGGCTATGTGAGAGCCTATCTCAAAAATAAATGTATGGGGATGGAGAAATTTTTCAGCGGTTAAGGTTACATGCACTCAGATCTGAGAACCAACACTGCAACTCATGACCATCTATAGTTCCATAGCCAAAGGCTCCAACACCCTCATCTGGCAACCTTGAACACTGTGCACACATAGTACACAGTCATACATGCAGACAAAACACTCATACATGTCAAAAAATTAATACATCTTTATAAAATATGTATACATATATACATATCATGTATGTATATATGTATGCATGCATGTATGTATATATGTATGCATGCATGTATGTAAATCTAGGCCTAAATACAATCTTTCTGTCTACAGACAAACTAAAAAGATGAATTAGTGGATCAGTTGCATGGCACTAACTGTCCAACCAGAGTCTAGATCCCCCACACCCATAGAAATGTCAGGTAAGCAAGACAGAAATCACAATAGGGTACAGTCCCTGATTTTTGAGTATCTTTTGTATCTCAGTAACAATGTACCAAAATAAAGGGAACATCAAGGCTCTCCCTAAACCTGATCTCCACTCCCTTCTCTTCCCCAGCCCCTCTCCCACCTAGCTCCCTCCATTCCTCCCTCCCTCCACCTCTGATGACTATTTTATTTCCCCTTCTGAGTGAGATTCAAGCATCATCCCTTAGGGCCTTCCATGTTATTTAGCTTCTTTGGGTCTATGGATTGTAGCATGTACTTTATGGCTAATAGCCACTTATAAGTGAATAGATACCATGCATGTCTGTCCTTTGGGGTCTGAGTTATCTTACTTAGGTTGATATTTTCTAGTTGCATCCATTTGCTTTAAAATTTCATGATGCCCTTGTTTTTAATAGCTGAGTAGTATTCTACTGTGTAATTTTCTTTATCCATTCTTTGAGGGACATCTGGGTAGTTTCAAGTTAATGGCTATTATGAATAAAGCTGCTATGAACATAGTGGAGTAAGTGTGTATGGTGGAGCATCTTTTGGGAATATGACAAGAAGTAGTATAGTTGGATCTTGAGATAAAACTATTCCCAGTTTTCTGAGAAACTGCCAAATGGTCTGGGGAGAGTGTATGGAAATCAGCAAGGGTGGAGATCTCCAGGACATGGCAGATACCTGTGATGGGGGAGGCTCCAGGAAGTCAATAAGGGTGAATCTAGCTAAGACTCAGAGCAGTGGGAGATATGGCACCTGAAGAGGTCACCTCCTATAGCCACACAAGCCTTCCAGGAGGGATAAGGACACCAACCCCTCACACAAAACTTTCCACCCAAACTTTGTCCTGCCTACAAGTACAAGAACAATGATGGAGGAGAGACTGAAGGAATGACTAACCAATGACTGGCCCAGTTTAAGATCCATCCCATGGGCAAGAACCAGTCACTGACACTATTAATACTATTCTGTTATGCTTGCAGACAGGAGCCTTGGATAACTGTCCTCTGAGAGGTTCCACCCAGCAGCTGATCGAAACAGATGCAGGGACTCACAGCCAAACATTAAACGGAGTTTACGAAGTCTAGTGGAAGAGAAACCCATAGGAGATAGGGACTCTATAGGAATTCCACCAGCACAGTCAACTAACCTGGACCATTGCAGTCTCCAAAAGACTGAAGCACCAACCAAAAAGCATACACAGGCTGTACCTAGGCCCCCTGCAAATATATAGCAGATGTGCAGCTTGGTCTTCATGGAGATCCAAACAACTGGAGCAATGGGGCGGGACATATTCTGACTGTTGCCTGCCCATGGATACTGTTCCCCTAACTGGGCTGCTTTGTCTGGCCTCTGTGGAAGCCAGGGTACTTTGGTACATAGTGGGACCTCCCCCTTCTCAGAGGTGAAGGGGAGGAGAGGTGGGGAAGGGGCCATGTGAGAGAGAGACTTGAAAGAGAGGAGGGTACTGAAATTGAGATGTAACATAAAAAATTAATTAATGGGGAAAAAAGAACAGAAAGGAACACTGGAAATAGCTCCCTTCTTTTTTTTCCCAAAGATATACACGAAGATCCCCAAGCTTGTTTTGTGACTGTGTTAGTAACTTTTCTTGCTGTTGTGACGAAAATGCCTGAGACCCAATGCTAGCATTTTAAGGGAGGAAGGGAATCTTTGTGCCCACAGCTGAGGATGCAGTCCATCACAGAGGTAAAACATGGCATTGGCACTGTGAGGCAGCTGCTTACAGGGCATTCACAGTCAGGAACCAGAGAGGAACACTGGCTCTAAGCTTGCTTTCTCCCATTCACTTCAGTACCCATCATAGAACGATGCCATCTGCCTTTAGGACAGTTGTCCTGCTTTAAGAACCCAGGCTACAAACTCCTTCAAAGTTTTGTCATGTAGATGACACTAGATCTTGTTAGGTTGACAACCAGCAAAAACTGCCACTGTGTTCTATTGCTGTGATACAATACCTGTCGGGCCTTGGAGGAGGTAACTCCATTCAACCTGCACCATCAGTCATGTAGGACACAGGTAGAGGGTGTGATTAACAGGTCTCCACCTCCAGAAATTAAAATATTAATGAGTTATCTAAAGGCTGGGGGGCATAGTTATTCTCTCCCCTTTTCCACCTCCCTATAAAAGCCAGGCTCCCCTGGCTTGGGGGGGTGGGGGGAGCATGAACCATCTACACCCATTCACCACACCATGAACAATAAAAGCTTTGGAAAACTCCTGGACTCCACATGTCTCCTGGACCTGCCGCTGTCAGGTTCCCAGCCTTTGGAACCCTGAACCTTCACAATGCAGCCAGCAACCTGCGGCGGCTGCATGAATGTGGGACCCTCCAACGGTGTGTGTGAGAAGCCCAGGACCCCTCCACCAGTCCTCGAGACTTTGTCCCCGCGAGTTTTTTTTTCTCCCACAAATACCCTGGCAAAAGATGAACCTGGGGGAGGAAGGGTTTACTTGGCTTATAATTCCAAGTTATAGTCTACCATCATGAGGAATTCACTGAAGCCTGAGGCGGCTGGTCACATGACATCTGCAGATAACATCAAGAGCAGAAAGAAATGAATGCACACCCATGTCACGCTTGCTTACCTTCATCTAGCTTTTCCCAGTTGCATACAGCTCAAAACTGCTTGCCGAGAAGATGGTGCCCACAATGAGCTGTGTTTTTCTACATCAATTCACAATCCAGAAATGTCTCCAAAGACAGGCCTACATGTCAACTTGATCTAGATAATTCCTCAGTTGAAACTTTCCCTACGTGACGCTAAGTCGTGTCATGTGGATGGTGAAAACTAACCAGCACACACAGTCACACTGGCATCCAAGCAACCCAGAAGTGGGCCATCTGTTCCACGTCAACAAGCTTTCTCCCTATCCTTAGCACCCACCTTCAGCCAGTGCCATTAGCTTCAGATGTGCTATGAAATGACACACTGTAGCCCATCCCCAGTCCCCAAGCAACACATCAAAACAAACATCGCACAATTTCCTCTGATTGTGGATCAGCAAAAATATATCTTGACATATGAATGAAAAACAGATCCTTTTCAAAGGTTTTATCTCTAAGACTAAATCCGAAACCTCCCTTGGAAGCCTATTAAAATTACGATGATGCTCTCAAGTCGGGTCTATCCACCCTGCAGGAGTGTCTTTCTCTACTTCTGGCACAAGTTAGGTCAGTAAATGCTCTTGGTTGGATGAAAATTCGATATGTCTCCCACATAAACCATTTCAGCAGTCACTAACATGACCTAGACACGACTCCTCAGGCTTCTTACCCCCTTATTGCCTGACTTTGGTGGTTTTTCATTTCAGGCCACACGTGGCTATGTTTCTGGCTGTGACATTTTGATCAAGTCTAATCTATATCTCTCATGTTCTCAGTTCTTAAATAAAAGGGACTTTTCTCAGTTGAAGAGGTGCCATGGTTTGAATGTCTCTGACATAAGCCATATTGAAATGTGCTTATCATATAAGCATGAAGACCTGACATTGATCCCTAGAAGAATGTAAAAGAAATTGGGTGAAATGGTGTATGTGTGTGCCTGTAATCATAGCACTAGCGGTGGAAGACACAGTTGGACTTGCTGGTCAGTTAGTCTAAACAATAGGTGAGTGCCATGTTCAATGAAAGACCCTGTCTCAAAAAGCAAGATGGGGGATAGGGACAGGACAGATGCTCAAAAGTTTAGAGCTACTGCTATTCTTTCAGAGGGACTGAGTTCAATTCCCAATGCACACATGCAATAGTCACCTGAATGGCAGTGCCAGGAGATTCTCTTTCAGCCTCATTAGGCACCACGAGGCAGGGATATGGGACACAGGCACACATGCAGGCGAAACCCCATATATGTAAAATAATAAAATAAAAAGCAAGCTGGGAAGCAACCAAGAAGGATATTTGAATTGAGCTCTGTCCCTCAATTCACAGACACAAGTGACCTTACATAAATATGTACACACATGCATAGACACATATACACACAGACACACATGCACAGACATACATACACAGACACACACATTCAGAAATACACACACAAAACACCAAACACATACACACACATACCCAAACACACACGTGCACAGATACACACTCACAGACATGCACATGTGCTTACACACAGACACACACATACAGACACACATGCATATACATACACACACAGAGACATACACATGCACAGACACACACACAGACATACACACACACATACACATACAGAGACACACACTCACAGATATACATATGCACATACACACAGACACTGACACATACATACACACACAGAGACACAGACACACACATAGACATTAACACATACACACAGACACACATGCAACAGACATACGTACACACACACCCCAAAGGTGGGGAAAATGCACTGCATCATTCTAAAGTCCAGGTAGAATTGAGTGCCTGTTTAGGTTAAACTCAGACCAAACTGGCCAAATAAATGTCTTTAATAATTGAAGCATTAAACCAATCTGTATGCATACAAGTGCCTTGATACCAATTAAAGATAAGGTCAGAAAATTACACTAGGAGAATAAATTCTCAGCCTCAGAGAACACCACCTTGGTGCTGTCCTGCCTTTGAGCAGGAGGCTAGGTGCAGCCAGGCAGGCTGTCAACCCTCAAGGAGGCAGCCTCTTTTTTTCTGTTACGCTGACTTGCCACAGTCTTGGACCTGGCAGTTATAAATGGACTGAGAGCTTAGTTTGGCTGTACTGACTCAGCAAACCGGAACAGAAGGACAGAGGCACAGGCACCAAAGCCATTCCAGATGCCTGGCTCTGCCCAGGTGCCATGCTTTAGGAATGGTACTAGAAGCCCTTTTATAAGCATCAGTGAACAGGTCTCCTCATTCTGATGGAATTTCAATCTAAGGTTATTTCTGTATTATAGATCAAAGATTCCGCTAACCCTGGCCTGACACAGAATCTTACATGTTCACTTCATGCTACCTTTTTAGAATCGGGCTCCCTGCCACACAGTTATAAATGGTTTTTGAATATTAGAGTTGCAGTGATGAAGGCAAGAAAGTGGGTAAGATGAATAGGAGGGCTTGCAGTTGGTATATGAAATAGCCAAGCCACCAATTAGGAGGAAGGACTGCGCTGTGGCAAAATCAGCAAACCCAGGATCTAGCTGGCCTCTAGCAGGCTCTAACTGGCTCCATGAAACCCTGCTGAGGAACACACTAAAGGTGTGCTTGCCCTTTTTACCTTAGCAAGCATCTCAATCTTATGGGTAGTGTCAACAAAGAATATGACTTTCACCTCAAAGGGTATATTCTGGAGCCAAATCTGAATGGCCATGGCCCAGGAACAGACTGAGGGTTACTCAAAACTCTGATGTGGTATCACTCCATGATGTTTTATAGAAACAGAACAAAAAAAAAATCATAAACCAACATGTCTGACCAAAGGGTTTTATTTTCAGCTTAATACCGCCAGGTCACGGTCTGACATTAACGGAAGTGAGAGTAGAAATTCAAGCAAAGCAGGAACCCAAGGAGGGCAGGAACCACATAGTTAGCTAGATTCTTTTATAGCCCAGGACAGCCTGCCCAGAAAATGGTACCACCCACAGTGGGTTGGTTCCTTCCTGTATCAGTTAATGATCAAGACAATCCCTTGTAGACATGTGCGAAAACCTGAAAAAGGAAATAGAGAGGTAGACACAAAGAAAAAAAAAAGCAATAGGCTATTTGGATTTGGATCCCCACTCCCGCCCCCACCAACCACCCCCCCACCCCCACCCCCCACCCGCCCAAGGGACTCCTGTATTAAATCCTTTGTCTGCAGCTTGGAGTGCTAGCGGAGGAATTTAACCCAGGGGTTTCTTGGGCACCTTCCTGACCATGAAGTGAATGGGCTTCCTCTTCCACATGTTCCTGCAATGGTATTCTGTGCCACCATTGGGCCAAAGCAATCAGTGACTAGCTAGAACCCCCTGTCACTTGTTTATCTCAGATATTTGTTAGATTCCCAGAGAGCTAACTCCATGAGGAAGAAGAAGAAAGCACCCCTAGCACCCACAAGAGAGAGAGAAAAGGAAGGGAATCCACATAGAGAAAGCTAAGGCAACTGAGCAACAGCCCTCACACAGCCCAGTCAACAGAGCTTGCTAGTGATTTAAATACACTCAGAATAAAGGCAATAAGCTAGGTTTTTTTTTTTTTTTTTTTTTTCATTAAGCCAGACCTGGTGTTCGTGCCTCATGCAATTATTCTCCAACACCCAGATGTTCTTTCGTGAGCTGCACTGAAGAACAGGGAAAGCAAGCAAGGCTCCCACAGCCTGAGAGGAGCTGCCTCTGCTGGGGGCTGGGCAGAGAGCTGCTTGCAAAGCCCTGAGTTTCCCCGAAGCTCCCTAAAGGAGTTCTTACCAGCAGCTCCACTATTTGTTTCTTCTTCTCTGAAAACAATCAAAACAGAAAGGGGTTCACGCTCATAGCTGTGATTAATGTTCCCAAACATTTTCATCAGCGACTAGGTCAGGGACCCTAAAGCTCTGCAGAGAAACTGGAGCCAGCTAGACTGGTGCTAAAGTCTTAGGTCTCTGTGGTACAGTTAATCTGCATATCAAGCATGGGGTCTCTCAACTTGCAGGGAGTTACCTTTCTTTCCATGGAGCTGCCACCCTCAGTTTGCTGATCTGAATACTTCTGAATACCAAACTGGCTTCCTATGCTCCCAACTCTTAGTGAGTCAGTTCATTAAAATATGGGTTGGGGCTGCAGCTCATGGGGTAGAGTTCTTAGTGAAAATGAAGACTTCGGTTGTTTCTCTAGTGCCATAAAAACCCATGTGGCATGGTATAAGGTCTGTAATTCTAGCACTTAGAAGGGAAAGGTGGGAAGTTCAGAGGTTCAAAACCATCCTTGGCTATATAGTAAGTTCAAGACCAGCCTGTTCAAAATAAATGGATGGATGGAAGGATGGGTGGATAGATAGACAGATAGATAGACAATAGATACATGATAGATAAACAGATAGAAAGAGAGAATGTAATCTTTGCATAAAAGAAAGGGTTGGAAACCACAACCATCAAAAGATGCACTTTGAGTCATTTTGGAAGATGGGAGACTCAGATGGTAATAGTGGTCGTCTATCTTCCTTCACCTAGTGCCTCAGAGATCCAGATCAGCAAACTGAGGGTGGCAGCTCCATGGAAAGAAAGGAAACTCTCCCCCAGTTGAGAGACCCCATGCTTGATATGCAGATTAACTGCACAAGCATTTCCATGGGTGTAACCACCCACCCAGACAAACCTGAGACTGACAGCTCAAAGGAAAAGACAGTTCAGCTCTGAGTGCCCAAGGAAACACCTGACACACAGAGGTCAGAATAGCCATGGGCTGCACCAAATGCTACTTTCCAGGCAGTGGGTGGTTACTCAGAAAAGCTTAAAAGTCAGAATGGTGAAGCTGCTCTCCCAAGGGACACAAGTGTCAGGTTTTAGAATGAAAGTGACTTCTTATGCTACTTTTAAAGACCTCGGTCTATGAAAAGAGAGCCCCTGACTCATGGCAGGAGGATAACACCTAAACTTGGCCTTTGTCCCCATATGTATAATGTGAATGCTTGTGATTGCACTCACATAGGTCCATGAACACACATGAATGTTCACACACCATATAAACACACATACCCACAAACAAAATATGAATACACAGCACACACAAACATGATACACATGCCATACATACATGTCACACACACACACACCATATGAATGTATCACCACACAAAATACAGTGCACACAGCCCCAAACATACCCATACAGCCACACACGTGAGCACGCACACATATACACACATACACACACAGATAACCTATCTTTTCTTTCTCTTCTTCCTTTCCCCTCTCTCACTCCCTCCCTTTTCTTCTTTCTTCCCTCCAGAGAAAAGCTAAACACTGACATGATTATACAGATTACTCAGGACCTAAAGCACCATGAACCCAGAGCCAGGGTGGCTTCAGCTTGGGCAGGAGACAGGGGAGAGTTTTAAATGATCTGAACAACTGTTTCAATTCACGACTATTAAATATTTAGGGAACATTCACTCTGTGCCAATTTCTCTGCCCAGAGGGATGAGAGAGAAATACTAGATGAGACCAAGCAAAATCAGTTCTGTACTGCCCTGCATCCCCTTGACAGCCTCGGATAAAAATTTTAGTATCTGTTTAGAATGCAAGACACATACAACTACACTTTCACACAGACCAGACAGATAGGCAGGAAGGTAGGCAGACAGACAGACAGACAGACAGACACACACACACACACAGAGAGAGAGAGAGAGAGAGAGAGAGAGAGAGAGAGAGAGAGAGAGAGAGAGAGAGAGAATCATCAATACAAGACCATTTTTAGACTTCAAGATCACTGTAGCCAAAAAGGATCTGGACAAATGTATTGGTTACTTGTCTCATCGCTGAGACAAAAATACATGACTTTTATCCCAACTCAAGTAACTTTTAAGCAGCTTAAGGAAGGGAGGTTTTATTTAGGTTCACTGTTTAAGGGTCCAGTCCATCATGATGGGGAGTCATGGCAACAGGATCTTGAGGCAGCTGGTCACATGGATCCACAGTCAGGAAGCAGAGAGATGACTGCTGGTGCTTAGCTCACTTTTTCTTTTTTGTTCAGTCTAGAACACCCGCCCATGGAATAGTGTCGTCCACACTTAGGGATGGGCTTCCTACCTCATTGAACACATTCTAGAAGCCCAAAGGTTTGTCTCTAAAAGTAATTCCAGGTCCTGTCAAGTTGACAATTATCATTACATCAATCATTGAACCCCAAGTTTCTCTTTATAGATGTGTCAAACAACATCAAGAAGATGAGATGACTTGGTAGGGTAGCCTGACCCTAGTCTCCACCTTTGGCTTTAGACTGGTTTGAGAGATTTCTTGAGTGAATTTAAATGGCACCTGGTGATATGACAGTGGTTGACAGAAGCCATCATCTTCTGATTGCCAGAATGATAAGGAACCTTACTGTCCTTTCTAAGTGCTGTGAGAAGCAACCCAAAGATCACCACTTAATGTGTGACCATAGTGGCCTGGATAAAATGTTAGGGGTACTAGATTGGAGGGATGCCTTTCTAGGTGATGATGTCAGGCAGGAGGTTAGCTCTTGCTAGGACTGACCACTGAGAGCTACCTAACTTGGTTATTTTCTTATCTCCTTTTTCCTCTGAGTAGCTATAAAGTCCAAGATGACACTCTCCCTCTGTAGAACAGCCCCTGGATTTAATGAACTCTTAAATGAACAAGTTCCTGATGACCAAGTGCCATCCAGTTGCTCACTCACTGCTGGTAGGCATGGGAAATGGCACCACCACTTTGGAAGGATGTTGAACTATAAATTAGCTACCACCGGACCACAAACATGTCATGTGACCCAGATAACCCTCATTCGCCTGAATGAACTGGGAGGCTGTATTCACATGGGAGCCTGTGCATGAGTGCATTGAGCAGTTTGATTGACAATTTCCCAAGCTGGATGTAGGCAGAGTGTTCTCCCAGGAACACGCTTATCCACTGTGAATGGGAGGGCCTGTGGATGCAAACACTGGGGTCTCTGTAAGGAATGCTTCTGGCTCTACATTCTCATTATAAATATCCAATGGATACTTTGGTTCTATGCCTGTCTCTCCAGGTGGTTGGTATGAGTCCTTCCCTGAAAGACAGGCCCTTCCCTCCCACTTCTTGCTATGCTGACAACAAAGTCAGAGGCACTAGGGGTTAGGTGACAGCATCAAACAAATTTTACTTTCTATATCTCTTGACTTTCTCAGCCAATTCCTGAACATCTGTCCCTATAGTCATAAAGACACATTCACAAGGTTTGTTCATGTTTGGGTGGATATATGGGTATAGATGTGTGTGTTTGTATGTATATAGAGAGGGTGGAGTACAAGTTAGGATATTGATCCTTAACACAGTCTTCCATTATTTTGGGAGGTTGGGGCACATAGCCTGGAACTCATCAGATAGATTAAGCAGGCTGGCCAGCAAACTCCAGTAATTCTCCTGTCTCTTCCTCTCCAGCAGGTAGCACTAAAAGTACATAGGAATACATCCAGCTTTCTTTATGTGAGTCCCAGGGATTGAATTCAGGAACTTCACACTAGCAAGGCAAACCCTTTACTGACTACGCTATCTCCCTGGCCCTACTTACACAGTTTTAAATCTGAATACCACACTTCAATAGAACAGATGCCCTTCCCGATCCACTTTTTATCTACCAGTGTGTAAACAGGATAGAGGACTTCTGTGAGATCATATCGTCAAGCAGTGGCACTCGGGGCTAGTATTTCAGGAGCAGTCTCATGAAGTGTTTCCATTATCCACATATGTGATTATGTATGTGCACATACCTGAATCTTGAACTTCATCTGTTCTATTCCTCCTGCCCAAAACAGAACTTTCCTTCTTATTCTTCTTTCTTAATTAAGCATCTCATATTTTTTTTCAAATTTTAACATTTATTTAGTGTGTGTGTTGGAGTGTATGTATGTATGTATGTATGTATGTATGTATGTATGTATGTGAAAGAGAGAAAGAGAGAGAGAGAGAGAGAGAGAGAGAGAGAGAATGTCTGTATGCATGTACATGGTGTATGTGAAAGTCAGAGGGCAACTTGAAAGAATCTACTCTCCTCTTTAACCATTTGAGTCCTGGAGATCAAACTCAAGTCCCAGGGATTCAACTCAAGATTTGGTGGCAGGGACTTTGCCTTCTGAGCCAGTTGGATGTCCCTAAATTTCTCTTCTTTAAAACAGGATAAAGAGAAAAAGAAGAAGATATATGAATGGTGTGATAGACACATGAAAATACGTTACCTATTATTATTCATTGTGGAAATAAAAGTCATAATAAGAAAAACAATGATGCTTTAAGTTTTTTGTATATGGGTACTTGGCCAGCATGCATGTCTGTGCCTGGAGCATACGGAAGCCAAAAGAGCACTTGAAATTTATCTGGGATTATAGATGGTTATGAGCCACCATAATAGGTGCTGAGAATCAAACCTGGGTCTTCTGCAATAGAAGAAAATACTTTTAAGCATCAAGCCAACCCCCCAGTTTACTAAAATTTTTCTTCTTAATCTCATAAGAAATAAACTTAATAGCTAGGAGATATCACAAATGAAACCAAAAGACTGGCTAGCACAAATGTTATTTTTCTGAATTTTGGCATTAGAGTTTCTATGCCTTGATAGCTTCAAGTTTAACCAAACTCTGTACCACAACAAATGTGTTGTTTAGTTCTACCACACGATTCTTTAAAAGGAAATGCGAGTGGCTGAGTATCTGCAAAGTTATATTTGTGCTTCAGATTCATTTTCAACCCAGGCAGCACACCCGAGGGGGGGGTGTTCTGAGAAACAAAATTAAGGTACATCTGTCCTCTTCTCCCACATATTAATTACAATGACTTCCCAGCCTTCCCACATGTTTTAATGAAACAGACTCATCACTGAGCCAGAACCGCCCATGTCCCTTAGCAGTAAGGAGGAAAGCAAATAATTACCCCAAGCCAAGAGCTGTTTCCACCTTCATGAATGTCTGACAGTTTGTTTTCATTGACAGCTTGACTAGTTTAAGAAAAGTTTCAGGCATCAGTGAGACATATCTTAGGTGTGTCTGTGAGGATACTTCCAGAGCTGACTAACCAAAGGGAAGAGTCCCACACTGGACGAGGGAAGCAGCATCCCATGAGAGGGCTGGGTAGCAGCACTCAGCTCTGCTGCCTTACCATGGATGCAATGTTCTCTGCTGCCTCAGTGTTGCTCTTGCAGCCAGGATGAAACTGTATCCCCCTAGACCTAGACCTTGAGCCAAAATAACCTTTTCCTCCCTTGGGGCTTTTTTTTTTTTTTTTTAATTTGTACTTGAGAAGAAAGTCACTGAAACCATGTCACACTCAGAAAAACTTTTTTATTTGAACTGACAAATTACAAAAGTAAATAGGAATTCAAGAACGTTCTTGAAGTGAGAAAAACAGAAAGAAAGGCTGCTCAGAGGACTTCCACCCAGAACTAAAGGACACCTCTCAAGGCCACTTTTGCACACAATCCTGAGTCTTTGATGTACCTACATACTTGGGAGATCTCAGGATAAGACATCCAAAGTTGGAATTCAGAGGGGAGCACTCTGCCTATTAGTTCAAATGAAATTAGCTTAAAGGATATGAAATTTTTTATCAGATATGCAAAATTAATTGAAACTACATCTCTGCCTAGAAGATATGCACGTGGAAATAAGGATTTGCTACAATGTGACAATTAAAATCTCATTATGTATCTCCATCCCCAGTGATCCATGGGAGTCTTGAGGTGGGATGAGGGGGGAGGGGTGATGGGTCTCTTTGCTCAGCAGCAGACGTGACAGAAACATTGTTGCCAGGTAACTATGTAGTAATCAAGGGGGCAGGGGACACAGTCAGGGACACTTGCTAGAAAGTCCACTTCAAGGATGCTGCAGACAGTCTCCATGACTATATATAGACCATCAAACTCCAGTCAGTAGAATAGTGCAAAGCTCCCAGTCACTGTGCCTTTGATTAGCACAACCTCAGAGGTCTTATTGGATAGATTTTAAATATTATATTTTCCAAAGGTTGTTGAAGGATCTCTCCCAGATGTTCTTCTGCAAGGCAACTTTGTCATACCTCAACTGAAGGTGAAATCTAGTCCTACTATTCTCTGTGTGGTCAGGTTTGGGACCATTGGTTGCAACAGTGATGGTGGCAGTGACTCTGTGATCTTTGGTCAGATGGTAAAGATGACACAGCTTCTAAAACTGAGGCATTTGCACTTAGGGACCCCTGAGTATTGAATAAGGACTATTTGACTCCCCTGAAGTCACCATACAACAGGGAAGGCTTCAGTAGCTAATCTCAGCCCTCCTCTTCCAGGCGCTCAGCACTAAATGTTCCAGACATGTTATTGGCAGAACCTCCATATACTTGTAGCCCTCAAATTAAATTGCAGCCTCTATTATTAATAGCTAAGGCCCCAAATAGCTCAGAAGAGGAGCAAGGCATTCACAATGAGCCTTGCACTCATTCCTCGATACCACTAGAAAGTGAATTATCTGTTTGTTTGTTTGTTTGTTTGTTTGATTGATTGTTTTTAAGCCATTAAATGTTGGAGTAGTTTCCTATGCAGCAACTGAAATAAAATTTCTGGCTACAAGGGAAGTCCAAGAGACTCTTGAAACATTTTTGGTTCTCGGTTTTGGCCCTAGTTTAGATGCACTACTAGGAGGCTCGGAGATGGACATTTCCAGAAAGCATCCTCTTTAGGTCTATATCTCAGGGTTCCAGAAGGTGCCATACAAACTTCCAAGGGATCAAGAAGCTGGTAGTCCTACCCAACTATAACGTTTATGAATTACAATAACGACAAGTAAGGTAAGATAATAGTAAGGCACAAGGTGGAACTCATATCTTGGTGTTGTTAGCCAACATCTCTCTAATTAAACTTAAGTCCTACTCAACAGGAGAGAAGTCAGTGGACACCTAGCTAGTATTGGAAGGTAATGAGGTCATAAATCTTAAATAAGAACCCACCACTGACACTTTACTAAACCAATATAATTCTTAAGTACCTTCTAAATATTTTTCCTTTTATCCACAGATAAGGATAGCTCTCATCCTCAACAAAGAAACTTTGCTTTGCAATAGACAGAGTCCAATGCAGAAAAACACAACTGATAAAACTGCAGAAAGCATGTGATTGTGTGGTGCCCAGACCCAGCTGATCCTTCCACAACACTAACACAACCCCCGCACTTAGGGCTCAGGGAACATCAGTAAAGGGGGATGGAAAGATTGTAAGGCCCAGAGGCACATCATGTCCACTGTGAAATTTCGTCTCCTAGAAATGTCAGGGAAGCTGTATCCGTGAAATTTCAACAGCCGCCTAAACCAGATCCCAACAGACATATATTGACACAGAAGGAGAAATTTTATAGGACCCAGACACTAGACAAGGACCTACAGGAAACTGAATAATTCTGAGAGTGGGAGAAAATTGTCTTGTTCAGGGAAGGGCCCTCTAACTGGTAATCCAATATCAAGTGGTCTTCCCCAAATAATATACATAAAGGTAACCTATATTGACTGAGCAGATTGTATTTATATTTTAAAGAATATACACATATATTAACAATAGTTAAAGCAAAAGGAGTCATGAATTTGAGAGAGATCAAGAATGAGAGAGATCGGGGTGGGGTGGGGGCTGGAGGGAGAAAAAGGAAAAGGGGAAACTGATATAATTAGACTTTAATTTCTGAAAATTGAGAACATCAAAAAGTAATTTCTGGCCATGTTGTCCTGTCAGCAGGTGAACAGTTCTTACTTCAGCAGAGAAAAGAGGAAGGATGAGTGGAAGAGAATCCTCCTGTTACCAAAGCAGGCTGGACCAATCTCCAAAGATCTTTAAGCCATAGATGGATAGTCATTTCTCCCCCCCACCTCTGTGTGTGTGTGTGTGTGTGAGTGTGTGAGTGTGTGTGTGTTTGTGTATGCAAGTGCATATGTGTGTGAGTTTGTGTAAAGTTCAGAGGTCAAACTCAAGTGTTGTTCCTCAATTGCCACCTACCCTCTACTCTGTCTCTCAGTGGAAAAGAACTTACCAAATTCACTATGCTGGCTGGAGAGTCAAGTCCGGGAGATCTGCCTGTCTCTGTAGCCAGAGTACTGGATCTGTAAGTGCATGCCATCATGCCTGGTGTTTTACATGGGTCCTCATGCATTCTTGAGCATTGACGCTCTCCAGTTATAATTGCCCACACTCCTTCCCCTGGCCTTCTCCCTCTCTCTTAGCTCTGTAGCCTGTAATATAGCTATACACAAATTCAAGGCCTGGTAGATATCCCAGACACATTGTAGATATCCCAGGCACATTACCACAAAATGCTCAACTTTAGAGAATAGTTTTGAGTCTAGTTCTCTTGGCATTCAGAATAATCTTTATTTCCCATGAATGTGAAAGTTAGACCAGCAAAGGATAACTTTTTAGCATGTTCAACACAAACATACATGAAAAGCAGAGACGACCTCACTGTTTTGTACATTTCGCTCTAAATTCAAAGTCAAACGACATAAAACATCAGACCTTTCCAAAGGATCTTAACCCTAATGCTGATGCCAGCTTGGAGAGGTAGGGATTTTGTAAACTTCTTGGGCTAGCAAGATGGCTCAACAAGTGACGTCACTTGCTGCCCAGCCTGGGTGACCTGAGGTCAATCTCCAGGACCCATATGGCAGAAGGAGAGAACCGACTCCCACAAATGGTCTTTGGACTTTTGCACGTGTGCCAAGCTATGTGTGGGTGTGCACACCTACAAACATATAACATGAGTAAATAGAAATGTAACAAGAACACTTTAAACTACTTCTTTGCTATCCATTACACTCTCCATTGAGGAAACAGTGCAGGATTTTTGTGAATTAGAGTTGCTTTGGGCCATAGCTCAGTGGGAAAAGCCCTTCCTCCCCAAGCATGATGACAGAGGTTCAGATATCGGAAGCTACTTAAAAGTCCAGGTGGGTATGACAACCCACTAGTAATCCCAAAGTGTAGAGAAGATGGAGGGGTCCCCAGAACAAGCTGGCAAGCTAAGACTAGCCAGGAAAAAAAGTGAATGGTAGGCTCAACCAGAGACCTTGTCCTGCCTCAGTGCACAAGATGGAAAACAAATGACAAATGACAAAGCCCTGAGGGAAACATCAGCTCCTCACGTGCATGCACACATGCACCTGTACACACTTATAAACCCCACACACACACAAACACACACACACACACCATACATATGCAAAAAAAATTGTCTTGGGCCATCCTAGTTTCTCCTAAATAAAAAATATTCTGTCTTGATCCAGGGTTTCATGTAGCCCAGGCTGGCCTGGCTATTTAGATGAGAATAACTTTGAACTTTTTACCTCCTTCCTCTACCTTGAAAGTGCTGAGAATAAGCTTAGGAATGTACCAGCACCCCTGGCTGAGGAAGCACTAGGGATCACACCTCGCATATACTCTGTCACCTAAGTCACATCCCAAGCCCCCAAACTGAACTTTTAAATACTGTCCATGTCACAAGAGTTTTATGAAAAGTAGTTTCAGCTGGGGAGAGAAAACAGTCTGTCTATGAATGCTGCTAACCAGAAATGCAAATTCAATACATTGCTTTCATTATCACAGTTGAAGACTTGTTTAAACTTTAAAATGCCAGCTTTCATTGCAACCAGTTCACAGTACCATGATTACGCATTAACTTAAGGATACACGTCTAAAGAATCTAACTAACTATCCACTCCTTCCTGGAGCCTATGGAAATCTTGTTGAAAGGCAGTTGAAGCCAGGCAGAAGCTAGAATATATCAAGCAGCCTATACAGTGGGCTGAAAACTACAACTTCAGTGGGAGCTATGTTCAGTCCAAGACCCAGCGCCCTGCCCACCCTGCAGTAAATGTCCGAAGAAATCCCTCTAGATTAATGTCTTCAGCTATGAGCGTGAAAGCACTCACCTTGTGGTTTCAATACAGTCTGTAATGCTTGCCAAGTCAACTCCTGGAGCTAGCAGCTTTACTATGGAAACAACCTGGCTGATCTCTGTCCAGGAAGGCAGGTGTTGAATTTGCTAAAATTGTTTAATGACACAGTTGGCAGGATTTCTTTATTTTTCTATTACATTAAAAAAATTTTTGTTTGATGTCTGTGTGCCAGGACATACATGTGGTCAGAGTACTAATCACATGAGTTGGTTCTTTCCTTCCATCTCATCCAAGGGATTGAACTCCAGTCATCGGGCGCTTGGCTGCAGGTCTCTTTGCCTCCTGAATCATTTTGCTGTTGCCCCCAGCTGGATCTCTAAGGAGACCCCTAAGGTTGTCTCAGTTGGCTAGATTATCATTAGGCCACCAAACACAATGGACAGCACTCCAAAGCTCCCAAGAAATGGTGCTGGGAGCCCAGAGGGGAAGGAACCTCAGATTAACCAGAAGGCCTTTCAAAACTCAGAACTTCCAATCACTGGATGGCTCTGCCACAGACTCACTGAATCAGGAAGGCACAGGCTGAAGTGTGGCAGGCAGTTTGCGCCATCACCAGCATACTGCTATGATCTATAAATATTGACTATAAATGTTTTGAGTGGACAGTTTTACATTTGCTGCTCCCCCCCCCACACTCTTTTTTGAAGTGTTGGGGGAAGCCAATGTTGATATTTTACTGCCTTTCTTTGAGGTGCACCAAATGCTCTCGCATCAGCATTATTAACATATGCATTAGCTGGAGCTGATTGCTCGCTCAGTGGCAGCTCCCACTTGCCCACTGGCTCCAGCAGCTGTGAATCAGAAAACACTAATGGGCGTGTTAATGAACTTTCTGCAGTGGAACTGGCTGCTCCAAGAGGGAGCATTTTAAAAGCCCATTGCGGAGACAGATGGTTCCCTCCTCAGTCCCCTGGCCCATCCAAAGTAAATGCAAAGACAATCAAATCCCAAACTATGAGTCCTCACCTTGTGGGTGTTGAGTTTAGAGACTCAGAAAGATGATCAAGTCCTGAAATGTTTTTCCAAATTGCAAGAGGCAGAAGGAAGTCACTTAGAAGGCACCAGGGGCGGGGCTGTAGCTCAGCGGGTGGAGCACTCACCCAGCATGCTTGAAGCCCCAGTTCCATCTCTAGCACTTCATAGTCAGGCATGGTGGCATGTATCTGTAATCCCGGCACTCAGAAGGTGGTGGCTGGAAGACTCAAAGGTCAAGATTATCCTTGGCCACATTTCATGTTCTAGATCACCCTGTGCTATGGGATACCCTACCTCAAATATAGGCACACTGCCATGATCTATAAATATTGACTATAAATGTCAATATAAAACCAAAAGAAAGCACAGGAACAGTGGGCGCCCTTTCCTCAGTGGGGGGTTGAGGTGTGTACCAGGTTCCGGCAGAGTCCAGGTTCCTGCAGACACCCTGCCCTGAGCTGTCTAGATCCACAGTGTCTTGTGGAGCTGGTGTGCCTCTTGCCTGAATCATGGGACCCTTAAGAACCCAGTAGTACGGTTGCACTGTGTGTACTCTTAGCCCAGCCAGCTCTGCTCACTGGGGTGCTCACTAGAGAAAGCTGCTTTGGGGTGAGTATGGGAAATGAATACTTTGTCCATCTGTCAGGCAGGTGGATGTGGGTGAAGGGATGGGAACCCCTGAAAGTAGAAGGTAAGTCTCTTCTAAGGAACCTGGGAAAACACAAAACTTCACAAAAGGCAGAGGAAAGTGTGGGGATCCATAGTCAATTAATCTGGAGCATAGGCAGGTTTCAGGACTCCCTTCTAAGTCCTAAAGGGAGCTGAAGTTGAAGGGGGAAGAGTGAGGAATGGCAGTGGGTGGGGGCAGTTGCCCTGAGTCCTAGGCTCACCTGAAGAGCTAAGGGGCCCGGGACTAGCCTCACTGGCTTAGTACCTCATTGTTTACATAGGAACGCCTGGTACTGTCATGTTTACCTCCTGTCCCCATCAATGAATGGCCTTCTTGGTCATTCCTTGCAGTCCTGACCTTGTGGGACAAGGCCAGTTGGGCTTGGCCAGTAACCACACCCAACCTTAAGCCTGGGTTCTGAGCAGTTTCTCAGATCTTTGGAATCCCAAGTCTCTGGAAATTCTCTCTCCCATGCTGAAGGTCAGGACAGTGCAGAGGAAGGCAGCTACACTAAAGGGCTCACTCACTTTGGGAGGGCAACACTGGAAAGCTTTTCATAGGGTGCCCATTTTCTACCAAATTCTCTCTGAAAACCTCATTTGCAAGGGAGCCTGTCTGCCTTTCAAGTTGGAGTGTTCCTCAGAACCCTTTAGAGGTGAGTCCCCACCCCTACCTCTCCAACCTTTTAAAAGATTTACCCATTTATTGTGTTACTTATGTATGAGCATGTGTGTGTGCATGGATATGGGTGTGTGCATGTGTATGCAGGTGCTCTCAGAAGCCCAAGCGAGTCTGGAGCTGGAGTTTGAGGTTGTGCATTGCCTAGAGTGGATGTTGGGAAGAAAAGTTGGGTGCTCTGCAAGAGCATCGGAACTACTAAGCCATCTCTCCAGTTCCTCTCCACTCCTTTTGTCTTCCCTTTTGAAATGTAACCCTAATATTTCCTTCTGCAAAAGAGAGACTTATCCAGCCCCCTTCTCCCTCAACCCCCAGCAGACAGATCCTAGCCTATAGGACAGGGCAGAGAACTTTTCAAACCTCCATTGCCTCCCCTCTGGGTACCTCCCAGAAAAGTTCATTCTACAGTCTGCCTCATCTGGATTCAGAAACTTCACCCTCTTGAAGATTCTGGGGCTCCCACTGGGGAGGGAACATCAGGAAGTCACCCCCCCCCCAGTTGACTAATAAATTGTCAGATGTTCTCTAACAGCTTATAGCCCTCAAAGAGGAAGGAGTTCCAGACTGTTCTTGGTGCTGACATCAGCTCTAACGTCATGGTCATCCCATTCTTCATTTGCTACAGAGGCCATGCCAGCACCTGATGGGCATCTCTCACCCCTTTAAAAAGAAAAGACCTTTATTTCAAAAGACCAAACAAGTTCCACTCTTCCTTTAGTTTTCATGAAAGATGAAAGCTCACTGACGCCCAGTGTTGAAGGCCTGGTTGCCAAGCTGGTGTGCAACTGGGGGTGATGGAGCCATTGATAAGTGAGAGGGGCTCTGGGCCACAAAGTCTTGTCTTTAAGGATGAGTCCTTAGAGAGCAATAGATAACCTTCCTTCTTTGGCTCCTGATACTATGACATAAGCAGTTTCTTCTACCATGGGCTCCTTCTGTGATCTACTGCAACTCCACAGGCAACATTGTAATAAAAATAGGATGGTTTATTGATGGTCAGCAGGACAGGATGTAGAATGTAGAATCACCTGGAAGACAAGCCATGGGTGTGTCCATAGAGGGATTTCTAGACTGAGTTAATTGAGGTGGGAAGATCCACCCTAAGATCCACTATGAAAGATCCATAGTGGGTAGCACTATGTTGTTGACGGGGTCCTTGAAGGGAGAAGGTAAGCTGAGAACACATTCATTGCTCTCAGAGTCCTAGCTTTGGATACAATGTAACAAGTTGTCTCACATTGCTACATCCCGGGATGCAGACAGTAGCTGTATCCCAAGATGGGCTGTATCCCATCAATCTGTGAACCAAAGTAAATCCTTCTTTCTGTAAGTGACAAATATAATAATCATATTCTAAAACTTCAGGAATTATAAGCCAAAATAAACCTTTTCCTATTAAGCTTATTACTTCCAATATGTTGTAACAGTTATTGAAAATAAGCATATAACAACATAATAGCATGACCTTGTGTGAAATGAGTTGTGTAGGTGTTGTCTTCAGCAATGGGCCTTGCTGTCAGTTTATGGAGAACAACCAATAGGTAATAGCCTAGGTTGTTTGGGGCTCCTTTGGCCAATAACTTAATTAGACAAATCCATTCCTCATACAGTGTTTGCATAAATGGTTTCTTCTTTTAAACATGTCCAGTTGCAGGGAGCAGGCTAAAAATCTTTTTGAGCTGATGTGTATGCTTTGGGGAGATCTCATGTAGAAAGAGGCGTTGATCAATTGCAAAGTTGAATGCCTTTAAAACATTTTAACCCTAACTAAACATATTTCACAGACTTACTAAGAAAACACACAGTCTGCCTGAAATATACTCCAGGGGACACTATGCCCTGCTTATGAAGGCCTCTGACTCAGTTTTACTTTTTGGCATGCTTGTAAACAACTAAACTGATTTTACACACACACACACACACACACACACACACACATTTTTAAAACCTCCTGCCTAAAAGGCAAGGCATAAATGAGGTATTCTATTATCCAAAGTCTTTCCTCAGGTCTTCATAAGAACAATAGCTTGCCAGGACTTTTAGAATGCAGCCTCTTAGGCAAGGGCAGGGTTCTATTAATAATCTCTTACCTGTGCACCAGCCCTCTCTCTCACAGCAGGACTTGGCAACCAGGCACAATTGCAGAGAGCCAAGCCAGCCCTCCCCTCCCCACTGTCACCTGTAGCTTTGACTTAACAACCAAGACATGGCCACCTGCAGATGGTATATGAGAAGCCCAGAGGATGGACAGACAGCTGGGCAGGCCACATCCCCAGTACACCTGTCACTTCATCACCCTGCTCGGATGCCTGCCAGGTGACTGCAGCAGCAGCAGAGCAAGCCAGGAAGCAGTTTGTCTCCCAGCCACCTAGCCATCTGCCTTAACTACTTTGAATCGTTTTGTTTTGGTTTCAGAACAGATGCGGTAAACTGTGCCAGTCACAGAAAAACTCAGTCAGCTGGAGTTCTTGCCACACAATCTTATTTAGATAACAAGCCACAAAAAGAATCCATCTCTTTAGAAGAAGGATCCTAAGAGTATCACATATTACCAGTCATCTCTCACTCTCTTTCCATGCCCCACCCCCATGTGTATATATGTATATTTGTATAAATAGGGATACATGTGTATATATGTATTTTTAAAACTCAATGGATTTCAACTTGCAGGTTGTGACCTTTTTAGGGGTCAAAAAAAAAAAAAAAAACTTTTACAGTGATTGCCTAACACCATCAGAAAGTATACATATTTATATTATGATTCATAACAGTAGCAAAATTATAGTTATCTAGTATAAAAATAATTTTATTGTTGGGGTCACCATAACACAAGGTATTAAAGTAATAATAAGGTAAAGTGTATTAAAGGGTTGTAGGGTTAGGAATGTTGATAACCAGTGTTTTAACCTAAGATGAATGAAGCCATGTTTCAGTAGCAGACAGAAACTCTATGTATGTTTTAGTAGCCATGTCCCCCAAGATTTCACACCCCTTCAATCTCTTCACAGAGAACTCAGCCACACCAGTTCCTTTGAGATATTGGATATAACCCCTTAGAAGCAATTGGAGAATAAAGTATGCTTTATACTGAATAAGGCTTTATTTGGGAGTAAATCTGAGAAAAAGAATTAATTTTTCAACAAATTCAAAAATATGTATTTATTCAAAAATATAATGAACACTTGATTTTTAGTTAACTGAGTCTGACAAATTCCTTTTAATATGAAAAACATATCCAAGGACCAGGAACTGATGTCAGAATGTGACAAGTGAAACCTAAGTAGACCTGAAAGAAAAAGAGGAGACTCTACAGTCTGCTCTTAATGATGAATAGAACAATTAGTCAGAAAACCAGCCAGGATATAAAATAGCAGAATAACACCATAGAAACCAGCAGGACCTAATAGAAATTTATAGAACATTGTACCCTGAAACAACAAAACATATATTTTTCAACTGTTAAAAATGCATATGCCAGAACTGTCGATATCGTAGCCAAAACACAAAGCTTGACAAATAAGAAGAATTGAAATTATATAAAATGATTCTCTGAGGCCCACCAAATCGATAAGTGAAAGAGAACAGGAAACTCTCCAAATGCTTGGAAACTTCGCAGCTTCTCAGTAGTCTGTGGATCAAAGAGGAGGTCTCTGGAGGAGTTTTTAACATGTAGTGATTGAACTGAATGAAAATGAAATTCAACATATCAATACGGAAAAGGAAAGTGACTGGCATTGCAAGAACACACTGACAAGAAAGGAAATGCCCACCAATCTAACAGAGACGGGACTGGAGAGATAGATGGCTTTGTGGGTGAGGACTTTACCACACAAGCATGAGAGCCCGAGGTCAGATTGCCAGAATCTGCATAAATTAGGAAGGCATACAGCACATCCATCATTCTTGGCATTCCAATGACAAGAGAGAAGGTGGAAATAGCAGAGCTCCTAGAAGCTTTTGGACTAGCTGGCCTCGTGCACACAGAGGCCAGGAACAAGAGCCATGTCTCAAGCAAGGTAAGGAGCTGCACCTGGAGTTGTCCTATAACCTCCACATGCATGATGGATGTGTACATGTGTGCATCCACACACAACCATTCACACATGTGTGTATACACAATGAAATGTTTGAAGGATCTAAGACGAATAAAAAAGGGGAGGCAGCGACGGCTCAGAGAGCAAGGACGTCCGCCAAGCCTGACAACTCAATCTTAACTCCTGGGACCCACATGGTGGATGGAGAGAGCCCACAGCTGCTGTTTATTCTCTGACTTCTCCACATGTGCCATGTGCCAAGGCACACCATGCACCCACACCTGAACACACCAAAGAAATAAATATGCAGTTCATTAAAAATAAAATAAAAATAAAACCAACTATAACAGGATAAAAAGCAATAAATAGGAAAGAATAGTATGAAATTGAAAGCAAGAAAAAGAATGGGAAAAATAGGCAAAACAAAGCCTTGTCTTCAAAAGAGTAATAAACCTAAAGAACCATTAGCAAAAATAACAAAAGGTAAAAAGAGGTGACACAAGCTACCAATATAAGAAACATAGCCTGAGGTGTTAACACACGGAAAGGAAAACTACAAAACAAACAAACAAACAAAAAAACCCCTACATAATCTTTATAACAGCTTAAGTGAGATAAACATTTTCTCCAGAAATAAAAGTCACCCAAGAGGAAGTAGGTTAAATAGCCCTGCAATATTATATTTGACACCCTTACCTACACCTAAAGTCACAAGCCTAGACTGGAAAAATCTACTAAAAACTTAAATGATAACACTATACAATCTCTGTCAAATGCAATTTAAGCAAAAAAAAAAAAAAAAAAAAAGGTTTATTCCCAATCACGCTTTTAGGTGCAGTCCATCGTGGGGGTGGGGTCAAAGCAGTGGGAGCTTGAAACAGTTGGTCACCACTGGGAGACAGAGAGAAATGGATGCAAGCTGCTGCCCAGCTTGTCTCTCTTTAAACACTCTGGGATCCCAGCCAGGGAAAGGGCACCATCCACAGTGTGGGAGGGTCTTCCCACCTCCGTTACGATAATCAAGATAATTTTCCATGATCGTGCCTGGAGGCCTGATCCTAGATGTTGTCAAGCTGACAGTCAGCACTGACCACCAAAGGAATCTACAGTCGAAGTCAAGCAATCAGCAGCTACAGGAGCTCTCAGGAGTACATCTTAGCAACAGGAGGCAAGACTAGGAAAACCCTCACACTACCGCTTTCCTGCCTGCCAGATCTTAGAGAGTGTGATATGTTGCTCTTCAAAACATAAATGCCTGCTTACTAAACTGTAGAATTAGGGACTTACAAAGTCACCTATTTTTTACAAATCAATTTTTGTTTTTTTTAGATACAGTCACAGCCTTGGCTGTCCTGTAACTCCTATGTAGACAAAACTGCCCTTGAACACACAGAAATCTGGCTGCATTTGCCTCCTGGGTGCTGAGAATAAAGGGGTGTGTCACCATACTTGTGGGGCGGTGGGTTGTGAGAAGCAGCTGGGTGTTTGGTTGAGCTGAGCTTGAAACCCTGGACCATTATTGGATGGCAGGAGTTCAGCTCTGCTCTGGGTCCTGGTTCTTTTCATTTAGCTTCAGCTCTACACAAGCACTCTCAGGAGGAATAGGCCTCAGGCCCTAGAGAGATTTACATACTAATGAGGTACCTGAATGGTGGAGCCAATTAAGCATTCTTCCCCAGCCCCTCCCATTGCTCTCCCTCCCTATTTAACTCAGGTCAGCCCTGAGTTTTGGGGGAGTGCACATCCAGATCCAATCACCATCTGCCATGACATTAAATCCTGTAAAAACCCATGGACTTTCTTGTGTCATTTGGGGTCGAACCGTGTGAAGAGGCCTTTAATGAGCCACAGCCACGGCACCTAACTTCGCTGTGGAGGAATTCTCAGCGTTTTCCAGCCACCCTACTGACACATACCAAGTCCTGGGAAGCAAAAGTTATAATAACAAATGTTATTGATGTTAGTGATAAATATTTTTGTTTGTTTGGTTGGTTGGTGGGTTGGTTTTTTTGTTTTGTTTTTTGAGACAGGGTTTCTCTGTGTAGCCATGGCTCTCCTGGAACTCACTCTGTAGACCAGGCTGGCCTCAAACTCAGAAATCCACCTGCCTCTGCCTCCCAAGTGCTGGGATTCAAGGCGTGCGCCACCACCGCCCGCCGTGATAAATCTAATAAAGTTGTTGTAATATCATTTAAAGATTTCTTTTACTTTAAATCATGTGTGTGGGGGTATAGGTTCAGGTGCCTTGGAAAGCTGGACTTCGGCCCTGGATGCCCTGGAGCTGAAGTTGCAGGTTGCTCTGAGCTGCCAGTGTGGATGCAGACTCTTGAGTCCTCTGCAAGAGCAGTATAAGCTCTTGATTGCTGAGCCATTCTTCAACGTCGATAAGAGTTGTTACCACTACTCTATGCTGCTTCAGGAAAAATGGGTTGAAATAATAATTGTAGCAATGGCCAAAAGGAGAAAAAAAAAACACTTAAATGTAACATGGTATATATCCTTGCCTTAGAGTATGACACAGTCATTTGTGGGGATTTTGAAAAAACAGTGTTCACAATGTGATAAGATATTAGCATACACAACTGAAAATATAATGTGATAACAGGAATTGTGTGATTCAAGCTAGGGAAATAATTCAGGCAGTAAAACACTTACTACATAGGCTTCATGATCTGATTTCATATTTAAAACTCATGTAAAATCCAGATGTGCTGTTGCAAGCTTATAACTCCTGAGCTGGGGAAATGCAAACACACAATTCACTGAGGCTTGTTGATCATCCAGTCTAGACCGGTTGGTGAGCTCAGGTCAATGACAGACCTTGTCTAAAAAAAGCAAGGTGGGTGGTATCTCATGAATGACCCGGTTTGACTTCTGGCCTCCACACACATGTACACTCATGTCCATATACATGTAAACACAGTGTGTGCATACTCTTATGCACATGAATACACATTAACAAAGATAAATTATTTAATTAAATTTCTCTGAGTCAGAGTCTGTCATTGAACCTGGAGCTCACTGGCTGGCCATCGAGAGTCCCAGGGAACTCCTGTGTTGGCCTCCCCACACTGAGATTACAAGTACTATCGTGCCTTGCTTTTTTACATGGGTTTTCGGAATTAAACTCAAGTCCTCATGCTTGCTTAATATAAACTTTATCCTCTTCAGTTTGGAATCTTTGATTGTAGAATTCTTGATTGAAAGCAAGAAACCTTTGATGCTTTTCTGAAATTCACTGATTCAGTGACTTTTGCCTGGGCCCCAGAGATGTCAGAGTGGGGTTCAAATGGCTCTCTCACTCTGTTTGGATTTTCTCAGCTCGTGACTGTCTCCTCTCTAAATGTAGCTCTTTTCTTCCCATTACCTCTCTCTGTGGCAGCGGGGATTCGCATTCAATTACTTTCAGAGCGTCCTCTAACAGAGCCCAGATTCTTGGATATGGGCTTGTCTCCTTGCCCATTCAGCTTGTCAGTCAGTCCATCAGATGGGAAGGACCCAAGAGGATAGATCTTCAAGTTTAAGGAAGAGAAAAACACAATTCACCATGCAGGGTTCACTCCCACTTGGAAGTGGCAAGTGAGTCTGTACACTCTTGTCACTCAGACTGCCGGGGGCCTTGTCTCACCAGCTTTGCTGAGAGGGTGGCATTCCGGCCCGTGTCAATGTTCTGCCTGAAAACACTTGACCCTCTCTCTTCCATTCTCCCCCTGCACACCACTCAGAGCCCTTCAAGATTGCTTCTCTCCTTTGGAAATCCAAGGTGTCACTCAGCAAAATGAGAAGCAGGGTGATCACGGAATTATTCCCTGGTCAGGAACTGTCCCCGCCAGGAGAAAGAAGCGGAGGAAGGGAGCTGCAGGAGTTACTTTTCTTGTTTCTCTGACTAAATGCCTCACAAAGAGCAAGTTAAGGGGAAATGGCTTATTTTGGTCCACAGTTTGAAGACTAAAAGTTCATTATGCTGGGGCAGGCATGGCAGAGGAACAAGAAGCTATTGATCATGTTACATCCAGCCAGGAAGCAGAGAGAGATGATGCTGTACTCAGATTATCTGTATTCTGTATAGCTCCCCCACCCCTAGCCCAGGGGATAGTGCCACTCATATTTAAGGTGGGTCTTCCCACCTCATTTAATCTAATGTTGACCCTTCCTCACAGACACATGCAGAGATTTCTCTCTTCAGTGATTGATTCATCCCGTCAAGTTGACATTGTGGCGTGGTGGCATTAACCACCTCAAACCACAGGCTAATTCTGGAGTAACAGCCCATCACACCTGGGTTTTGGCCATAGAAACTGCAGACACTGCTGGGCTGCTTCATCCTCTCTGAGAACTTGCAGGTACCCACGACAACGCAGAGATTTCATCTGGGCTTCTTGAGTACTCAGCATCTTTTATGATGTAGCATCAAGTTTTACAGACTTACATACTGTGTACTTTTTGTGGGGTCACAACAACCTACTTCAAGAAACCAGCGGTAGCTTAACAACCAGGTCTGGCTCCAGTTTTTGAGCTCCCTGCTACGCTGAACAGACCTCCCAGCAATCTCTGCACCTACTCTGAAGACCCCACTCCTACCTTCCTGCTGTACTGACAAGGATAACGAAGCTTCAATTAAGACACCCAACTGTTTGATGCTAATTGCCCATTCAGGCTAGTGTGGTACATGTTTTTACAGTGTAGCTTTTTTTCCCACATAAAGTTCTTCGCTCCAAGACCTTGAAACGGTTTTATCAACACCTGGCTTTCTGGTTTACATATTGCAGAAGAGGATCTTAGTTTCAAATTGTTCAGCTTTCACAGCAGTGATGATAATTGAGCCACCTTGTGACTCCTCCGAACAGACATCCAAAAGCAGCCCGTCTCCTTAGCCATGGGTTAGACCTACACTGTCCACCAAACATTGATTCAAGAAATAGCACAGATTGGAATTCTGTGTCTTGTGCATGTTTGTAAATGAAAATTCGTGTGTGTGTGTGTGTGATCTCCACCTCATTTATTGAGCTAGGACCCAGAAATCACCGATTGAGCTAGACTGGCTAGCCAGCAAGCCTACTCCTGTCTCTGCCTTTCCAGTGTGGAGATTATAGGAACATATCACCACACACAGCTTTAAAAATATTTATTACATGTTATTTATTTGGCAAGAGGAGTGGTTCATACATCTATGGCACCCATGTGGCCATCAAAGGACAACTCACAGTGTAGTCAGTTCTGTTGTGTTACCATGTGGGTCTGGGAAATCAAATTCATGTCATCAGGCTTGGGGACATTTTATTGGCTAAGGAACTGAAATCAGGTCCTCTTGCACCTCAAACAGTTTACCATCTGAGCTATCTTCCCATCGCTGAATCACTTCTCAATGAGGAAGTAACCTCGGGACCCAGCAAAAGAAATCAGGATAAGTGTGTAAGCAGGAGTTTAAAGCACCCAATTCACATTGGGGCGGTTGGACAAAACTCATTCGATCAGGTGTTACTTTCAAGCTTCAAGTCACGAAGCTCACCGTATGCCACACAGAGCAACCCACAGGAGTGGATTGAAAAGAAGACAAGCTGACACCAGCATCCATCTCCCTCTGCTTCCTGACTGGAGGAAGACCAGCTGTCTTGTGCTCCCACCATTAAACTTCCCTTGTGTTAGAGGCTGTGCTCTCCAGCTGTGAGCCCAGACCAGCGTTTCCTCTTTTGACTGGTCTTTAGCATTTTGTCACAGCAATGAGTAGCTAATCTGCTAGTTTCTGTGCATTCGCTCTCCTTGTGCTGTGTCTGATGACAAGTTAGAGGTGAAATAACTAGAAAGGTGGGGGTGGCAGATGGTCACAGGGGTGGATGATGTCATCATAGGATAGCACATGCACATTTCCTCTGTCATCATCAGGACCAGAGTCTCAACTCCAACACCCACGGTTACAAAACAGAGTCCACATAAATCCATGCCTGGAACTCCAGCTCCAAGGTGGGAGGAGACATTGGGGCATTGATGGCTTCCAGCTCAGGTGAGAAAATGTGAGACCCTGATTCAGGAAAAGACTCTGCCTCAAATGAATAGGCAGAGAGAGTGACAGAGAACACCAACAGCCTCTTCTGGTCTGTTCATACACACAGGTGTGCACATCCTCTTCCCTACACATTTGCATACAGATATATATATATATCCATATATATATATATATATATATATATATATATCCATATATATATATGGATACACAGATACATAAAAAATAAAACTTAAAGAAAAAAGTGTGAAACCCCTGAAATCACCACCAGAGAAGCCTATGTCCTTTTGTAAGTACATCCACTCAATAGTCAAAAAACAGGTGCAGTGGCTCCAGACACTGCACCCTTCTTCGATAACTCTGATATCATGAGGTAAAGAGAAAAAACTTCCCCTACAATGTAAAACCTTTTCCTACATCCTCCCTGCCCCAAATCAGCCATTGGTAAAGAGAATTGGAACAAGATTTTTCTAGACCTATGATCCTAAGAACAAGTTGTAACCACCCAGATTGTTTCATACCCATGTATACACTGGGGTATCAGATTCTGGAGCCCAGGATCAAATGGGGATGAAACCCAGGGCTTTGTGCGGGCTAGACCAGCACTCTACCTGATGAGTCCCAGCCTCAGCCTCATCCCTAAGGGTATTTGCAAGGAATCTCTGAAGCATGGCCAGGATTAAAAACCACTGTTAGAACTAATCAAGTTCAGCACCTATTCCTGTGTCAGATGCCTGGAAAAGCTCCAGGTCCTGGCAGCTAGAAAGAAGGAATGTGAAGGCTGGCACCGGAAGGTCAGAGAGTATTTCTTGCCACAGACAGACCCACTAGCAAGTCTGTGGAGGTACGGGACTCGGGATGAAAGAATGTCTAGGAAGGAAAAGGAATTGAACAGAAGATGCAGAATGTGAGTAAGAAACCAGAACCTCTGTTCCAGGCATGTCAGCAACTCACACATCATAAGACATCCTGTGCCACTCCGTCCTTCCAGGCCCACCCACACCAAGGCTTTCTTTGCCTCACACTTCTGACATCCAAATAGCATGTGGGAAGGAAAGCTGCCTGGGCTAAAGAGGAAAGGGCAGTGTGGACAGAGCCCGGGAGGATGCTTCTAGAGGCATGGAAAGATACCAAACATAGAATATCCCACTTCTGGGATTTTTCTGTTGTCTGACCCAGCTTTTGGTCTCCTAGGAAACTCAAGCTCCACATGTTCTGCAGAATCTAAGCAGGAGTAGTATCCCTACTACTCCTGCGAGGTTGGAGGAGGAGGGATGCCCTGGAAGGCTCTACAGGGGAGACACTTCTCCTTGGGTTTTCTCCCATCTTTTGTCAATTCACTGGCAAGTGCGGACCCTCCTGCCTTCATCCTTCCAGTGCTACAAGGACTATTGTGTCTCCAAGCCAGTTTATGGGGTGCTGAAGATAGAGCCCAGAGCATAAACTTGTTCCTGGTGGACTGGGTTTCTCTTCTGCTTATGACCATTTGGTGGGTGGGGGAGGGGAGGTGGTGTGTGGCATATGATGACCAGAGGAGAGTATCAGGCATCCTGTTCTATCACGCTCTCTGCCTTATTCCTTGAGAAAATGTCTCTCATTGAATCTGGAGCTAGGCTGGCAGCCAGAAAGTCCTGCATTCTGCCTGTCTTTGCCCCCACGGTGCTGTTGTAACAGGCATCCACAACCACGATCAGCTTTTACACGGGTGCTGGAGATTTGAACTCAGGTCCACATGCTTGCACAGTTAGTGCTCTTACCCAGGGAGCTACACCTCCAACTCTGGATTTTATTTTTCAAACAGAAATGAGGCCACGAGTAGGTGAGTTAGGGTTATGATGCCCATGTATTGTTCCACATCACAAGGGCCAAGCTTTTATACATCGTGGTATGGACGCCAGCCCACATCCCTCAGCAATTACCACAGCATCCTCAGGGTGTGACCCAGGCACTTAGCACTTTCCAAAGCCCTTCCCCAGTGAATCTAGCATGCTAATGTGTGGGCAAGCATGGGGACCAGTCAGTTAGTGAAGGACACCTCAACTTGGAACACTCACCAGGTTATCTTAGTGATGTCGGAGGGCTGAGGAGAGTGCAGTTGGGAAAGTGCCTTCTGTGAAAGTATGTGGACTTGAGCTCAAGCTCCCAAACCCATGGTTAAAAAGCCAAGCAAAGTGGCGCAAACCTGTAATCCTAGCATCCAGAGGTGAGACAAGAGGATGTCTGGGTCTCAATGGCCACCCAGACTAGAATAATAGAGAGCCTTAGGTTCCAGTGAAAGACTCTATCTCAAAAAAAGAAAGCAGTTGAATTTGGAGAGATGGCTCAGTAGTTAAGAACACTGACTGCTCTTCCAAATGACCAGAATTCAATTTCCAGCACCCTATAAGGCAGTTCATAATCGTCTTCAATTCTATTTCCAAAGGATCCAACTATCCTCTTCTGGCCTCTGTGGGTACTAGGCACATACATGGTACATAAATATACATGTACTTCTGTCTTAGATAGGGTTTCATTGCTGTGAAGAGACACCATGACTAAGGTAAGTCTTATAAAGAACAACATTTAGTTGGGGCTGACTTACAGTTTCAGAAGTTCAGTTCATTATCATCAGGGTGGGAAACATGGCAGTGTTCAGGCAGACATGGGGCTGGAATTTTAACACTTGATAGAAAGGCAGCCAGGGGAAGACTGGATTCCACTCTGGGTGGAGCTTGAGCATAGGAGATCTCTAAACCTACAACCACAGTGGCACACTTCCTTCAACAAAGCCACAGCTATACCAACAAGGACACGCCTCTTAATAGTGCCACTTCCCATTGGCCAAGCCTCCAAAAACATGAGTCTACAGGGGTCAAACCCATTCGAACTACCACATAAGCAAAATACCCATACATATAAAATAATTTTAAGGCTGTTGCCCCTATGATAGTTTAAAAGAGAAATGTTCCCCCATAGGCTCACATATTATAACCCTTGAATCCTGATTGGTGGTGATGTTTTGGGAGGTTATGGACCTTAGGTGATATAGACTTGCTGGAAGAACTATGTCACTCAGGACAGGTGTAGAGAGTTCACAGTCTCTCCCCACTTCTATTTTATTCTATACTTTGTATTCATCGCTGATAATGTGGCCTCTCAGCTGCCTGCTTTTGTTGCCTGCTGTCATACCAATCACCACTGTGGACCATCTTTCTGGAACCCAACTATCACTCAGAAAATATAAGCCCCAACAAACTCTTTCTTCTGTAAGTTTCTTTGTCAACAATATTTTATTACAGCAACAGAATACAAATTAATCTAGACTCTGAGGAATGACACCTGAGGTTGACCTCTGGTCTCCATGCATATGCACCTGCACATACATTTACATGTGCACATACCTGAACATACATATGCATGCAAAAATATGTCCATACTAGGACTACACTCCCAGACATCCACCTCTAGCCAGGTCTCTGCATCCTCACATCAGTGTATGACACACAGGCTGCCTGTGAGGTATGTGCCTCTGGGCAGTTTTAGAACATTTAGAACCCTTAGAACATTTGTCAACTGGATACTAATTGATCACACACATTTAAAATAAGACTGTGCTAGGAAGATATTTGGTAAAGATTTCATCTGTAAGCCTCACCTCTCAACTTTAGGTCCCTTTGAGAACTCTGTGTTCTGAAACAGAAACATGTTGTTGTGTCTGGGTTTGATGTCCCATGGTCCAATGGTCAGTATAATTTCAACATGAACAATCTTGATCCAGATGTTTGCTGATTGTATCCACAATCAGGAACAGAGAGGGAGGAATGAATGCCTGCTACTGTTCAGCTCCTTTTCTCCCTAGGTGTCTAGGGAATGGTGCCACCCACAGTGGGAGAGTCTTCCCATTTCAACTAACACAATCAAGATAATCCCCTACAAACATACCTGGAGGCCCAACTCTCCAGCTGATTATAGATTGTGCCAAGTCAACAATTAACAAGTAACCATCACCAATTTAGTCTCTTATCATAACAACTCAATGAACTTAATGAACTTGCCTTTCTCCCCCCCCTTTTCAATGAATAATTCAATTATGAGGTTAGAAATGAAGGCTGTGGACAGATGAATCATCCCTGTATTCATCTGTCATGCAGGTTAGATTCAAGAGGGACTGACCTAGGGGTCTGCCAAAACAAGATATGAAGAACAAGTTTGATGTTCATTCAAGATGGACCAATCAGAGCTCCCCCTCCCAACAATATAAAAACAGGTGGTAAAGATCAATAAGACAAGCCATAAGGAACAGGTGGGCGTGGTCATCTCTAGCTGGGTCAGCTTGAACTTTCCTAGCAAGAGAGTTTGCACACAGTACTACTTCCCTTTCCCCTAATGAACTTTTCAATTTTAGGATGCTTAGACCTCTATTATGTATCTTATACATTTACCTATAACAGTCTGAATTCTGGGTAAATACGCTACCAAAAAGAGCAGGGCCCTCTCCTGGAAGTAGCCACCCTAGAGAGACTCAGGGAGAGGAATAATAGAAAGCAAAGTGATATAAGCCCCCATGCCTGCTAGGGCGGGGCCATGGCTGTTGTACCTGATCCTATCTTTCTCTAAAGAGTTTAGTATTACTCGCTTGTTTGATTCAATTAAACTCTTAAATGCTTTCTGGTCTACTTATATTCCATCTGAGCACAATATTTATGATCTTAATCTTCTCAGAATTATAAACACCAAAACTGCTGCTGGGGTCCAGACTGGAAGAAACTGGAGACATCATGAATTTTACATGCATTTTATACTAACTAGTGTGTGATTTGATTTCGGTGCTATGTAAACAGTGGGAGGCTCCTTTCATTAAGTAGCCCAGCCTAATAGTTCTTAGCTTGTGGGCTTTCTATAATTGAACACACCTGAAGAGGATCTCCAAGAACAAGTTAGACTAGGCAGGGAGCAGCTTTGAACATCCACAGAGAGCCTCAAAGAATCCCAGAGCAGATCAGAATGCCCAGGCTCTGGTGCTCTTAACAGACCCTAGGAGATGAGGCCAGAGAACTAGGCAGGGCCAATCATGAAAGACTTCATATAATGCATCAAAAGGCTCATATAACCCACCAAGTAATTTCTCCAGTGGCAATGGGAATTTCCTAAAGGATTTAGACCAGGGAACGAACATAATCCAATTTTAGCTTTAATAAAGCCACTTTAATGGCAGCAAGGAGGATGGATTTTAGGGAGAGGAGATTAAAGTGGGAGCCCTTTGCTGTGTCTGTATGTGAGAACCAACCAGCACCTTTTCAGAAAACAATCAGGTGTCTGGGTCCCACCTTCTGCAATTCTAAGGTATATACTTGAAGATATAACTTATATAACAGCAACATGACCAGCTAGAAGTGGTCACACATTTGGCCAAAAAGGATCTGGGGGTATTTGGGAGCTCGTTCCTAGGTGACTTTTACATTTGAATCCATATACTGAGACAAGCAGATAGTTTTCCAAGCATGGGTAAGACTACCACCTAGTCCACTGGAGACCTAAAGAAACTAAAATGTCTGGCTAGGAAGGGAGTTCTGACAGCTGAACATGGCTCTAGAGATGTGTCCAATCTTCTGACACTTCCATACAATGTTGTATTCTGCACAGTTCATATCAAAAAGCATATAATAGTTACCCCCAAAAGAATGCAAAGAGAGAATCTCATCATCATTTAAGGAACTTTATAACCAGAGCTGCCTGTGGCTGTGGTAAGTCTATGGATACTTGGTTTAGATGTTTCTTTGCTGAAGCATCAACAGTTTCAGGATCTCACGCCTGCTGGTTTTTAGACAGGACCTTATCTCTTCAGCTCCCCTTGTTTCTCAGGCTTTTGGGATAAGACTGGCATAATACCACCAGTTCTCCTCAAACTCTATCTTGTCAACACAGGTCTTATGGTATATAAGCCTATCCTTTATAATAACACACACACACACACACACACACACACAGAGAGAGAGAGAGAGAGAGAGAGAGAGAGAGAGAGAGAGAGACTTTTAGAAAGTCCTTCATGTGGCCAGTCGTGGTGGTTTATGCTGGTAAGAAATGCTAAGGATACAGCAGCAGAAGGACCACAGATTTGAAAACAGACAGGGCTGAATAAAATATAGCACATGTGTATTGGAAGTGTACCAGCTTGTTAAATATTCCCTAACCATATGGTATGAAATGTATGTTCAGCATTTACAGAGTATGCTGGACCAATCCTCAGTCATACAGAAAGATGATACTAGAGACAACAGTAGATTCATTACAGAGGAGAGGTACCACTCACTTACAGGGTAGAGGACTGGGCTACTGTTGGTGGCTTGTAAGGCCAGGAGAGAAGTGAACTCCCAAGTGTGGGGTCTATGAGCTGAAAAGTCAGGACAGCCATTCCCCTGGAATGCACTCATCTACGTAGGACCCAGAAGGAAAGCAAGGTTTAGAAGAGGAAGAATCCATTTCGAAAGCTTGAAGGACCTATTGAAATATACATCCATTATATTGAGAAACAAGCAGAAGGGTAAATTCCTAGGTCAGTGGCATAGAACTGGTCCACACCCAAGAACCATAGGGTCAGAATCACCCTGGCAGCCCTAACAAGCTAAAGTTTGTCCTCCCACCAACAGGCTAATTAAGCAGACACATGAAAGTGAAAAGCAGAAAAAGAAGATGAATTCAATGTGGCCACACTGGGAAGAAGAACAAACAAAGAGATCCACTGACCCCACCCAGGTCCACCTCCAGGATCCTGGCATAAGGTTCAGATTTAAACAGCTGGTGGGAGGTGTGCATAGCTAAGCACTCCTGGCCGAGGCTTGATCTTACCCATCCATCATCATTGTTTCGGCTCCATCTCTGCGGCAAGACAGTCTAACAAGTTGTCAGAACTGTGCAACATGCTTCTCTTCTCCCTGGTACCAGACTTCAGCCTGTTCCATCTCCCAGAATGAAATTCCTGGGGAAGTTTTTGCAATCTTGGAGTCTATTGTTTTAAGATTCACTTATTTTTACCTTGTATGTATGAGGTTTTATCTACATGTATGGCTGTGCACCATGGCTATGCAGTGACCACACAGGTAAAAAGAGGGCAGTAAGACCTCTGAAGCTGGAGTTATAAAGAGCCATTAGCCACTGGGAACTGAACCTCAGTCTTCTGCAAGAGCAGCTGGGGCTCCGAACCACAAAACCATCTCTCCTACCCTTTAGAATATCTTTATCCTTGCCAGGAAGAGAATACACAGGGTAGTGATATACCCAAGGGAGGATGACTGGGGTTAGAAGAGAGTTGGACCCAGAGCACTGGAAGTGTTAGCTGGTAAGGGATGGACAGAGGAAGAGGAACCAGGGAAGGAGAAGGTAAAGTGCATGGCCGGTGGGGCGTGGTTGAGGCTTCACTACAACATGAATATTGTGAAGGACCAAGCATCTAAGCCTGAGGTTCCAGGAAGACCACTTACGGGAGCTATTTCACTGGCTCAGGGAAGGCAGAGGTCAGACGGCAGTAGGTTTCCAAGAGGAGATGAGAAGAAGCAGAGAGACAGCAAGTGTAGGGTTGCTGTTTGAAGTGGGTGGGATGAGAGGGATGTGAGGCCAGGGAGTAGCTGGAAAGGAATGCAAGATCAAGGCTCAGTGCCACAGCCGTTAAGACAGAAGAACACGGAGCAAGTTCATGAAGGAAGAGCTGCAGATGGGTGGAGCTCAGAACACAGAAGGGTGAGAGTGGTGAAGGCACTGGAGGGCTTAGGAGTCCTGAGGGGACGGGGTTGGCGTCCAGAGCACTGTGTAATTGAGGCTCTGCTGGAGGAAAGAACAGCAGGCAGCGTGTGGAAGGTTTGAGAAAGGTAGTCAAGGCTGAGAGAGCCAGCCGGCCACAGGCTGCAGGTATCTGACAGCCCAGCAGGACTTGGGAATGGACAGATGCTGCTACCAGTGAGCAGTTGGCAACAGCGAGAATGTGCCACGAGTCCCACCATCAACCCAAAATGATGGGCCCTGGCCCACACCACCCATCAGTGGCGATCTCGCACCCATATTTACGCCTCTTCCACTCCACAATCCAAGGCCTCTTTACACAGAGAGGGCTAAGGGTAGCAACCCCGGCCTCACCCCTAGAAAAGAAATGTATTATTATCCCATAGCTCATGCAAACAGCCTGAGTGCAGGACAGTGAGCGGGTGATGGGAATTCAGATTCCCTTGGAGAACCAGAGCCTTGCTAATGAGACACTGGGCCAGTGGCATCTTTACCAGGACTTGTTAAACCTGCAAAGTCTCCAACTCCACCCAGCAGCTACTGAATGAGGCCAAGGAGGCAGCCCAGCAATTTGTGCTTTCACGGGCCCTCAAGGCAATTCTAACACACAGGATAATTTGAGACACTGACCCATTATAATAAATGACTTCTTCCCAAAGTGTAAAGCAAATAAACTTTACCATTTATCATTCCTCTACTGTATGTGAGCGGTATTATATAATCAGCAAATTATCAGGTGCTTACCAAGGTCCACTGTGTCTCAGCTCCCTTATACTCAGCCTTGAAGATAACCTCTGGAAATAACTGGGTAGTTCTTAACTGTCAGCTTGCCACAACTAGAATCACCTGGCAAGAGACCCACAGCTGGGGACTTGTCTAACTCAGATTGGTCTGTGGACAGGTTTGGGCAGGAGTTGTTTTGATTATTAATTAATATAGGATGACCTACCCCGTTGTGAGCGGTACCATTCCCTAGGCAGTTGGTCCTGAGCAATGTAAATGTCCAGAAAGCAAGCCAAGCAGCAGAAAACTAGCTAGTGGAAACTGTGGGTTTCTCTGCTCTCTGCTCTTGACTGTGGGTATGAGGCTTTAAGTTCCTTCTTTGACTTCCCCATAATGATGGACTGTAACGTGGCATTTTAGGCCAAATAAATCCTTTATTCCCTGAGCTGTTTTGTGTTCAGTGTTTGTCACAGCAACAGAAATATAAGTAGAATATGAAATAAACCCTGCTATTCTTACTTTGGTTTCATTTTTTTTTCCCCCATATTGAACTGTGGGTGCCCTCTGTCTGTGTGACCTACAAGGATACTCAGAAAAACTCATAGCTGCTTCTGATGCTAGGTCATAAACTATATCACAATCTCCAGTAGTCTGAGGCCTCTTGACCCAGGGGACACAGACAGCATGCAAAAAAGGATAGTCAGCAGCTCATCACAGAAGCCTATGGAGACACTGAGAGCTGAAGACAGCTGTGTGGAAGTTCTACCCTGGAAGTGTACCTATAATCTCACCACAGCCTCCAGATGACTACTGCCCACACTCTCTTCTCTCTCTCTCTCTCTCTCTCTCTCTCTCTCTCTCTCTCTCTCTCTCTCTCTCTCTCTCTCTCTCTCTCTCTCTCCTTGTGTATAGAAGATAATAGCCAGACTGAATTGTCATTCTTCAAGATTCCACAATTCTTTTAAGTCAGGGCCTCTCACTGGCCTGGCACTCAGTGAGAAGGCTAAGGTGGCTGGCAGTGAGCTGCAGGAATCCTCCCCTTCCATCTTTCCTGCCCCTTCCATCTTTCCTGAGCACTGGGGTTGTATCCTAGTGCCTCCATGACCCACTTTTTATTGGCTGTTTGGGATCAAACTCAGGTCCCCATTCTTGCAAGGAAAGCACTGTATTAAATGTATTAAATGTTCTCTCTCTGTCTCGGTCTCTCTCTGTCTCTCTCTCTCTCTCTCTCTCTCCAGTCCATCTCTATCTTCTCATAGTGCATGGGAACAAAGCAAGTGGTGGCCTCACGTCCTAGCGGCCTCATGCCTTGGGTGCGTCCTGCAGAAGGCAGATTCCTTCACGGCAGACATTCATTTCTCAGTTCTCTAATGATCAGCCTGTCCTAAAAGCATGGCACCTCAGACTCACCTTCTCCCTGCTGCCGTCCTTTGCATGCCCGCCAGCCATTCTTTTCTCCTTTTAAAACGAGAATCATCTTCTTGTGCTTGATCTTTCACTAAACGATAGACAATAAGTGCTTCTCGCAGTACTTAACTCTGAGATGCTGTTTGCATACTCATTATCTTCCAGGCTGCAGTGGCTACTTCCCTGGCATAGGTAGCTTCATGCTGTTTGGCGAATTCAGAACTAGACACCTGGGCTGAATAATCAGCCAGGCTTTCAGGGGAAACCCTTGACATGTCCCCTTGTTATGTTTAATCCTGTGTATGCGTGTGAGTGATGTGTACATGTGTGCATGTGTGTGTATGTGTGTGTTTGTGTGTGTGTGTGTGTGCGTGCGTGTATACAAGTGCAAGCATCTGAGTACTACAGTACACATACAGAGGTCGAAGACAATCTGGGGTGTCAGCCCTTGCCTTCCACCTTCTTCGAGACAGGATCTATTATTGTCTGCCACTGAGTGCTCCAGATAACCTGTGGGCTTTCAGGACTCCCCTATCTTTGACTCCCATCTCATCAGAGGAATACCAGGATTACAAATATGTTCTACTCCATTTGGGGATTTCATGAGTACTGGGGATTAACCATCAGTACTAACACTGGCCTGGCAAGTACTTTACCTAGAGAGCCATCTCCCAACGTATAATTCAAGCAACCCATGAGTGAGCCCCTATTAAAGCCGACACCCTGACACTGGACTTTTGAGATGCATAGTCTGAGTGAGCAGAGAAAAAAGGGTAGTTTCTGACCTCAGAATCTGAGGGCGGATTAGAAGACAGACAGAGAATGAAGTGCACCGGGACTATGAGTGCAGCCATTGATCTATATCAGGACATGGCACCAGTCTATCCTTAAACCCAGAGCCTGACGTTGTCCTCTTCTGAAGAGGCCCACAAGAATTCCAGAAGCAAGCATTTCACAGGCCAAACGTCCATGTATAAAGTGCCTTGCCTTCAAGGTAGAGAGCCTGAAACTGGGGAGTAGGTCCATAGCTTTGCATATGCTGGGCTAGGGCTCTCTCACTGAGCCACACTACCAGACCCACCCAGTCACTGATAGGGGTTGGCCGAGATGGAAAGCTACCTCTGGCTAAAATGAGAACAGAAGCAGAAGAATTCATTATAAAAACCCATGTTCTAGATGTCTTTATTGTCTTTCATTTATTCATGGGGAGTGGGAGTGGGGATGGGTGTGGCATATCCGGTAAGGTGCTTCCCGGGCAAGAGTGAGGTGCTGGCTTTGGATCCCCAGTGCTCACTTAAAAGCCTGGCATGGTGGTTGGAATCCCAGCTGGTGCTGGGAAATCCAAGAAGGTAGCCGGGATGTTCCTGGAGCTCATGACCAGGGAGTCAGCTAGTGTGGCTGAATCCACGAGCTCTGTGTTCAGCAAGAGACCCTTTCTCATATATACAGTGAAGAACCATTGAAGAAAACTCTCTGTTGACATCTGCCCCCCTCCACAAGATGACATATGCATTTGTATATGTACACATACACAATGATGTAAATATAAATATTTTATAAATAAAGTTGAAAGGCATTCAACTGAATGCCAGAGAACGCAACACTCAACCTAAGACTAGATTCACATCTATTTATATGATTTGTTAGTCATGGTGTGTGTTTAGAGTGAGGTGTGTGTGTGTGTGTGTGTGTGTGTGTGTGTGTGCACGTGCATGCATGTGTGTTCTGGCCTGTTCTGAGGATGAAATGTGCCTTCCCTAGGTAACATTTTGCTGAGAACTCTAGAGACAGGTGGAGACTTCGGAAAGGCACCTGGGCACAGGATCAGGATCAGGATTGTGTAAACTGATAGCGGTAGTCATAACCTTATGAATGACAAAGTGCCTCGTACCTCGGGGACTTGCTCCAGGCTGCTAAACACTGCACATCTGTCTGAGCATTAAAACGGACCCACGAGGCAGCTTCTTCCTTTCTCCATTTTGCAGTTGAGAAAAGTGAGAATGAGCAAGGCAGGGCGATAGGTGAGGTCACAGAGATGGTATGCTGAGAGCTGGTGTGCAGGCAGATGTGACAAGAAAGGGGAATGGCATCTGCTGGCGTGCCTTTTAGATTCCGCTTACTCCACAGTTCTCTAAATGACTCGCTTCCGAATACATATTTACTCTCCAAGTCTAACCATTAAGCATCGAGGGTAGTCCTCTGAGCTCAGAGAATATGATCTAAAAGCCAGGCAAAATGGACTTTTTGCTGTTCTGATAGCCAATTAGTGCTGAGTGTTTCTTTGGTTGCCTCCTGTGGAAACTTGCATTTTTTTTTTTGTTTGTTTGTTTGGTTGGTTTTTTTTTTTTTTAAATCAAAATATTACTCAATGGCCAGAACCCAGTGGAATGCTCTAGAAGACCTTTAGCAATTGTCCGTGGCCTGTTATTTAAACTAAAAATGATACAGGGGGAAATGACACTTGAACACCAGCCTACAGACTGGAACTAGACAGTTAAAAAGGAGACGCCATGGCCATGTCTTTTCCAGACTGGCGCATCCTTGAGGGGCTTCAACAGGAGAAAGAGCTGGGGTGTCATTTAGAGAGGGTTCTTTTAAAAAGAAGAGAATTAGATTAACCTTGGGGAGGGGAAGTGGGGGAGGGGACATTATGAAAGACACAAGAAGATTCTGGAAGGAGAGGATTGAGGATTCAGCCTGCAAACACATCTCAGCCTAGCAAAGCAGACAGAGCCATCCATCATTAACCTCATGTAAAACAAACATGACAAACTGCTGAGAAAACACGTGACGAGCTCCATTCTTCAGAGGCATTAGGAAGAGACAAACTGGGTGTCTTTTCTATCCCTAATTTGGGTAGAAGTCATTGAGAATTGTTTTTCTCACATTTGTGGGGTCTTTTCTATTCTAAAGTGAGTATCAACGCTGGAGCTCGAGTTCCCCCCCCCCACAACCCCCATGATCTGCAGGTGTCCTGCCCACAATAGCTCTAATAAAACTGCAACCCAGGAAGAGGGATGGCTTGCAATGCTATTTTTAAGCATCTGTTAGCTGAACTATCATATTAATGAGGCTGACTCCTTAATCCTACTTTACTTCTAATCTGCAGGCAGACTGTGGAGATTCTAAATCACACAAGGTGTGCAAAGACAAAAAGATGATGCGGCCTGAATAAAAACCCAGCTGACCTAAAGAGTTATTGACTTCTCAGGACACGGGGAAGAATAAAGAGTGTGGCCATGGGTGAGAGATTGGGTGTCAATGTCCTGGTTCGCCAGGCTAGGAAAATCTATGAAGCTCCATAACCATATTCCCTGTGGCTAGCTCAGGGACAACGTCAAGCTCCTTGCCCCACAAGAATTAATGTCTGTGCACTGCTGCCCCCTGCTGGACACATGGGGTCCAGCTAGACACTTTTTCTTTCTTTTTTTTTTTTTTTTTTTTTTTTTTTTTTTTTTTTTTTTTTTTTTTGCATGGGTTCCAAGAAAATGCCATTTGCCTTGTCAATTAGTTTTCAATTCTCTCTCCTCCTCCCCCTGACAGTGCCTTCCACCCTCAGGACCCTGTTAGGAGACAATTTCATCTAAGCTAATGGGCAAATATTCCTTATAATGCAATTTTAGAGCTTTCTCGTGGATAACCCTAGAGACCCTCCCTTGGCGGGCTGGCCAGAGACAGCGGAATATACGAAACACATCATATTGCTGTTCCGAGTACTGTTCTATAAAAAAAATACTCCCTTGAATTTACATGAACCCGAGCATGATGCTTTATTTTCTTAGAGGAACTAGGGGCAGCCAGCGTGTCAGCCAGCCCTTCCATCCCGCTACCATTGTGACATTTGTGGATAAAGCCTCTTTCTCACAAGGCTGCTGCAGACAGAATTCAGCCACCCCAATGTATCCTGAAAGTGATAGTTAGTTCTCAGCATGTTAGCCAGGAGATGGGGAGACGACACCAGGTATTCATGTAAAGGCAGATTTGGGGCCATGCCTCAGATAGAGTAAAGGGAAGGAATTAGTCTTAGTTATGACAGACAGTGTACAGTGTGTTAGGTCAGTAGGGTAGGTATGGAGGGATACATCAAGATTAACATATCAAGGAAGCCATTGACAGGAAGTCTGGCAATTACTTCCCACCAGGGCTTCACATGACAAGCAGTGTGTGTGCAGAAATGTGTCTATCTTCAAACCTGGGAGAAGGTCGTGCTCTCTGATTAACCTTGTAGGAGTCATGACTCTGGGGGCTTTTGACTCTTGGTTCTGCCCCAGCCCTCTTGTTCTCTTAGGAATGTCTTTGCCTGTCTTATGTACAGTCTTTATTTCTATCACTATCCGTGTGCTTAGATCCATTATTCCTGAATGTGAGGTCCTGAAAATCCTACCTGTGGGCTCCAATCCACATACATAATACCAGGCAACAACAACAACAACAACAACAACAACAAAAATACAGCATGAGCAAACCCCAGGTCACCTCAGACAGAGTGCACATCAGCTGTCATTTCTTAGATCTCTTCCACACCAACTGTTTTAAAGTCAGACAAAGGGAGATCCTGGGGACAGAAAAGGGGGAAGAGGGCCTCTGCTTAATATCTGTTGAAGCCTTTGCCAGGAGAGGAGCAGGAATCCCACACCCGGCTCCTACTCAGGGTTCCTTTCCCTTACTAGCCAGGCACTGAAATCTCCCCAGAAACCCCATTTGCAGAAAAAGACACCCACTAAAAGTGATATGCAGCCCTAATGGCTACTCATTTCATCTGATAAGATAGCCACTCCCTCTCTCCTGACCAGGTCTTCTGTGTGGGATAAACACCATCATTCTTTTGGCTCCTGGCCTCTTATGTAGTTGGCCCTGGACCAATCACGTCCGAATGCCCAAGAGTTTGACAGAAATATATAGAGTCAGCCCCATTCCAGGCCTGCTGATCTGAACACGCGTACAAGCAATTTCACCCGCTGGCCCTTGGTGTACTGAAAGTGGAGAAAATTACCCGAGTAACAATGAGTAGGCACTTCTTGCACAAGTATGAGGCTATGAGTTCACATCCCCAGAACCAATGTAAAAGTTTGATATGCTAGCACATGCCTGCAATTCCAGTTTCCCTACTGATGAGATGGAAGCTGGATACAAGATAACCCCAAGTAGCTTGCTGACTAGTGAACCAGTGGCAACACTGAAGGTCCTGTTTCCAACAAAGAGAAAAGCAGAGATCAATACCAGATGCTGTGCTCTGACATCCAAATGAGTGTGTGGTACATAGGCCTGCATACCCACAAGTACATGCATTACATACATATATAAGCACACATTTTTAAAAAACTGCTACCTTTCAGTTGTCAGTGAGGAAAGAGAAGGCTGCTGGCATTGATGATAGAAGTCTAAAATATATTTCTTTTGATCTAGGGATTCAGGGTATGGTGGTTTTTTTTTTTTTTTTTTTTTTTTTTTTTTTTCCAAACTCCTGTGCTTCCATCTTAAGTTCTGGTTAATTCCAGAGGAAACCAGTATCTCTAGTTCCCAGAAAAAAAATGGAAGCCAACAACAGGAGAACTGGCCAGAAGGGTTACTATAGAGAGGTCAGCAGGCAGACTATACACAGGCTTGTGTGGGGCAGAAGGTATGTCAGTGGGGCTGATACTCAGGCTTGATAGACATTCTTGTCCTGAGACAGACAGCTTAGCTTGTCTGGAGAAAAAGACTATCCCCAAGTCTATTTCAATTTCACACTGTGCTCTGGAAACAGAGAATGCAGGCACCCAGGTCATCGATTAACCATGACACAGGCAGTTCCCAGCAGGCATTTTACAGTAGTGGTGGGAAGAATGCCCTAATAGCACATATACAGCTGATGGGCAGTAGCTAAGGTAGAAAAATAAACTTCTACACCCATGGTCAGCCCATGGTCGACAGACCACACTTAAATAAAAATGCTCTGTAGCTGATTGCATCTATCCTCTACATCCCTGTAGCCAAGGATGTCCCCAGGTCCAGCTCCTGCAGTTCTGAGGCTGCCACAGGACATGGAGTTCCAACAGGAGTCAAAAAAGAACAGTGGGCTAGAAAGGGGGCTAGCCAAGGAGCCTATCAAAATAGGCTTGACCAAAGGTGCTGGCAGGTAATACCAAGCCACCTTCTCTGTAAGCCTGGGTAAGCTGTGTTCCCAACATTGAGAAAAGCACATGTTTAGGATCCTGGTAGACTCCAGCTGCAGTTGGAGCCAAACTCAGCCTGCATGCCAAAGACCCCAGAGCGAGACATCCTAGGGAAGAGGGAAGCCATTTGCCTGGCAAAATATAGGAATAAAGACTTGATAGGAAGCAAGGTGGATGGGGAAAAATCATTTTCTCTGTGCTATTGGTGATGAGTTGTAAATCCTCAAGGCTAAAAATCCCTGGGGACATGTGTGTATAATCCCTGGGGACATGTGTGTATAATCCCTGGGGACATGTGTGTATAGGAACTCATGGGACAGAGTGACTCTTCTACACACTGTAAAGTACACTACAGACTGGAAAGACGGCCCAGCCCTAAAGTTCTTGCTATGTAAGCATAAGGAACTGAGGTCAAGCTCTGGCACACACATAAAAACAGCTGGGCTTAGCAGTGCGTGCTTACACTCCCATTGCTGGGGCAGAAGATAGGCAGGTCTTCTGGGGCTCCGTGATCAGTCAGATGAGTGTAATCAGCAAGTCTGACACCAAAGATCTTGTCTCAAAAAAAAACCAAGGTAAATGGATTCCGGAGAATGATATCTCTGGCCTCCATGTGGGCCCACGCGTGCATGCACACACACACACACACACACACACACACACTCCCTTCTCCCCACAATTTGTGAACCAGTGTTGTGGTTTGAATAAGAATGGCCTACATGGGCTCATGTATTATGTATTTGAATGTTTGGTCCCTAGTTGGTAGAACTCTTTGGAAGAAGCATTAGGTGGTGTGGCCTTGCTGGGAGATGTGGCCATGTTGGTGAAGGTGTTTCTCTACCTTCAACTTCTGGATAAGATGTAAGCTCCCAGCTACTGCCTCAACACCATGCCTGCCTCTCAGCTGCCGTGCTCCCCACCATGATGATCATGGATTCACCCTCTGAAACTCATTCCCAATTTAATGGTTAAACAAACAAACAAGTTGCTTTAGTCATGGTATCTCTTCACAGTAATAGAACAGTAACTAAGACAAACATCTTTCAGTATCCTACACATACACACAGAGAGAAAAACAGACAGACAGACAGAGAGATAGAGAGACAGAGAAAGAGAAATGAATTTTTTATTCTCATAGAGAGAATAAAAGCCATATACCATGAATACTCTCATATCATGTTGGTCCACATTTCACTGCCAAATACATTCTTCAGAACTTTTTGGGCCTGGGCTTGTGGACCTGTGTGGCTCATACTCGGTCAGTTTTCTCAGCAAGGCCATTTGTCAAGATGTCACGGAAAAGGCTGTTTCCAAGCCAGAGGCTGTGATGTTTGACGTCTACTTTCTTGGATCATTTATCTCAGAGAGCTCCCAGAGAGGAAGCCTCCCCTCTTCAGACCCCATCAGCTCTCCCCATCTGGCTGCTGTTCAGGTAATGAACGCACAGCACAAGGGAACATGTGCTCTGCCCGTTGTCACACGAATGCACTGTGTCTACAAGTGGCCTTGGGGATTGTGTCTGTGCTGGCACCACCAGCTGGCACTGTGCAGACCCCCCCAAAAAAAAAAACAAAAAACAAAACAAACAAACAAACAAAAACCAACCCTTGCTACCTGTCTGAAGGCCAAGAAAGGGCTCCATATCTCTATGTCTCCATCCTGTGGGAAATGGGAAAAAAGAACCCCAGTACTTTGAATCCCCTTCACACTTTGGTCAATGGAGATAGTCTTGGCCATATTAGACATCAAGCTAGCATCTATGGAGCTGGTGATGGGGCTCAGTCCGTAGACGACTTACATAGCGTGCACAAAGCTCTGGTTTCTATGCTTACTACAGCATAAGACTGGATCTGATGGTGTACAACTGTAATGCCAACACTCCACAGGCAGAGGCAAGGGGATTACAAGTTCACGGTCATCCTTAGTTATATAGTAAGGTTGGGTCTAGCCTGGGATACATGAGACCCTTCAGCCCCTCCTCCCCAAACTAGGAATTGCATCTCTTGAAAGGCAGGTTAAACAACAGGGATAGCTTCTATCTATGACTATGCATTAGATATAAATGATGGCAAATGCCATGTAATAATAACAAGCATAGACAATCCTTTACCCCTGATGACATAAACCATCCCCCAGGCCATCCAGCAGGGAAAGGCACCTTCTGTCAAGCCTCCTGACCAGAGTTCAAACCCCAAGTCCCACATAGTGAGAGGAAAGAACTCACTTCACAAGTTACCCTCTGACCCCCACACATGATCAAATGCATGTGCTCACCCACTAACACACACACACATAAATAAATAAGTAAATAAATGTAATAAAGACACCTCTTGTGCTACCATCTCTTCCCCCCTGGTCACACTACTCTCTCTCCACAATAAGTATGAAAAACGTGGTCTTCATTTTGCAGAGGAGGATTCATCAAAGATCCCTCAGTCATCCAGCTGCCCACCTAAGCCTTCAGCTCACGCTTGGGATTCATCTTCTGCTCCAAATTCAGTGATTAACAAATCCATAAAAGAGGGCTGTGGGAAGAAGAGCTGGAGGAACATGAGAGACACAGAAGAAGAAAGGAGGTCCCAGGGAAATGTGTGTGGAATTGAGGCTTAAATGACAGGCATTCTGCCCGATTAGTTTGCCAGTCTGATACACCCAAAAGTCACTGGAAACCTCAACTGAGGAACTTCCCAGGTGAGACTGGCCTAGTGGCCATGAGTGAGAAGAATTGTCCTGTTGATTGGTGTAGGAGATTCAAACCCACTTTGGGTAGTGCCACCCTTGGGCAGCTGGCCCTGGGTTGTCTAATGATACCAGCTGTGCATAAATCAGGGAGAGCAATCCAACAAGCAGAATCTTCCAGGGTCTCTGCTTCACTTCCTGATGAGGTTTCCCTCTATGATGGTTTATGACCTCAGATGTGTAAGACAAATAAACCCTTTCCTCCCCAAGCTTCTTTTGGTCCAGCTGTTCTATCACAGCAACGGAAAGGAAACTAGAACGGGGTGTATTGATTCTATTCCTCATGGCTGTGACAAAATACAAGGAAAGAAGCAACTTAAATAGGAGCCCATTTACACTGTCTCAAGGTGTGAGGAGGCACAGTTCATTATGACTAGACAAAATGTGATGTAGGAGCAGCTGGTCACATTGCATCTGCAGTCAGGAAGCAGAGACTGAATGGGAAGGGAGACAGGGGCATCAAACTTCAAGGCCTACCCTGCAGAAAAACTCTCCCTCCAGCCAGGATCTTTATCCTGAAGGTTCCACAACCTTCACTAACAACACTTCCAGGTAGGAGCCATGTGTTTAAAGATTCACTTTGTCGAGGACCAATCCACATTGAGACTGTGATGAGGTTTGAGTAGTGAGAAGGGCAGATATTTGGAAGTGGGTTTTCATCAGAGGAACATTCTGGCATCTGTAGAGTGGTCAGAGCACACTAGCTTCCACTGGGAATTTCCAGTGGTCCACTGGAGCTTGAAGGCCATAGTTTGTATGAAGAGATTCAGAGAAAAAAAAAATAGTCCTACATACTGATCGATGGGGAAAGAGGTTTAGCCTGTAATAATTACACTAAGCATATATTAAGTCTGGGGATGTAGCTCAGTGAGCAAATGTTTACTGGTATGCACAGAAACTCTGGGTCCATCTGGAGAACCAAATCCGATTAATAACTGCCATGAGGGAAGGGCTGACCAGGCTCCATCCCTGAGGAAATATATGTAGTTAATAGTTGTTGAGGGAGGGACAGATATTTTCTTTGATTGGAAAAGTTACTGATAAGCTGTCAGTGTTCCTGTAAATAACCCCCAATCCATACTTCTGTAAACAATTTTAATAAAACCACTAGTTTGAAGTATTTTAATAACTAAAAGAAGGACTAAATAAAAAGAGGATTAATAGGAACATTTTACATTTTAATTGTGTGTGTGTGTGTGTGTGTGTGTGTGTGTGTGTGTGTGCGTGTGTAGAGAGAGAGTGTGTGAGAGAGTGTGTGTATACGTCTGAGTTTAGTGCCCTCCAAGATCAGAAGAGGGTATTACATCCCCTGGAGCCGGGTTAGACGTGGTTGTGAGCTGCCTAACGTGAACACTGAGAAATACATTTAGGTCTTCTGCAAAAACAATATCTGCTCTCAACCACATCTCCAGCCCTGCAGTTGTACCTGGGAGCATCGTGTGGTAGCAGTCTAAAGCACAGACAGTGTAGCTAGGTCGCCAGCTTCTACAGCTGCTCCTCACAATTGTCATGGCGAGGAGGAAGTGGCACCTGTCACTCCATCTGATCCACAGCAAGTCACAGGGTGCAATGTGTCTCAATTCGTGACAACCTGGATGCCAGCGACAGATGGATGGAAGAAAAGTACTTCTGGTCTCAAAGATAACCATGGGGTATGAGGGTGTCCAAGCTGCCAGTGAGGAACTGAATAATGGCATGTAGCTGGCTGGGTAAGTCAAGGTTAACACAGGAGATAATAATGGCTCCTTCCACGAGTGGTGGGTTGGTGGAGAAAGCATCGCTGGAGTTGGTTACCCAATTTTCCAAAAAAAAAAAAAAAAAAAAAAAAAATTGCAGCCCGCTCAGTTCTATTCTCCATGGGTGCTATGGGAGGGGAGCACCATTGGTCCCTGGTTCACTAGCACTGTGGCTGCCACCGTTAGTCACTAAGCTGGCAGCAGAGTTTCTTGAACTTGGAAACACATAAGAGGAGGCAGGAGTGCTGCTTAAAATAGACTTTTACACTTCATGAGCGTCAGTTCACTTTTTCTTTTCTTTTTTTTTATTAGATATTTTATTTACACTTCAGATGGCATCCCCTATCCCCATTCCCTCCCACCCACCCTTAGGAAACCCCTATCCCATGCCCCCTTTTCCTTTTTGCATTTATACATTTTTTTTAAAAAATGTTAATCATAGGCTTTATAAGTTTGGAATTGTTCAATCAGAGGTGTAACCCACTGACCGACCTAGATATAACAACTATCTTTGACTGGTGGAGATACATGAATATCTGCCTCCCTGTCTCCCCCCTCTTTCTCTCTTTCATCACCTAGATTCTCCTCTCCTTCTTCTTCTCCTCTTCTTACTCCTTTTCCTCCTCTCAGTACTCCTCCTACCTTAGCTCCTCCTACACATCACCCTTCCTGTTAAAATGAAACTTTTCTCTCAAAATACAATTAGAGCATAATTATGCCAATTTGTACCAGTGAGGTACAGGATAGTCCTAATACCCAGTCCATCCTTTTGTTGACTAACCAGCTCCTCTGTCATCTATTCTAACTAAAACATTTAGTTCTGAACCTGGCTTTAGGATGAATGTCAGCTGACGACCATCCACTCAAATCTTTTCTCTTAAGGTCAATAGCTATATGTTTTCAACCCCATCAGAAATCCAGAATGACTGAGTTAACTATAATTGTGGGAAGCACAAATCGTAGTTTCTAAAACTTAGCCAATTTATAGAGACCTCTGAACACCTGGACACTCGCTCTACTTCAAAACGTTGGAGCATCTGTTCTTCTGCCCTCTGGTCCAGGATCTTCTGACAGACCTTAGTGCTGCAGAATTATTAAGGGCTGATTACTCTGTCTAGGCAGATATAATCAGTCGACTATTCTGCAAGTGTGTCCTTTTCTGGACAGTAATTTGTCTGTAGAAGGAAAGTGGCAATTCTTGCCTAGTGGCTGTCTCACCACAACTGGAGTAACTTCAAGGATGCTCAATTTCTTCTTAGAATTCAATATAGGAAGCTGTCCGGAGCAGACAGGTCTCTAATGAAAATGAACATTAATACAGAAATGTTTGTCATGTCAATTCTAAGGATTTCTGATGTTTTGAAAACCAGCTATCCATGTAGGGTAATCTGGACTGTTGCCTGTTAACTGCACTCAGCTATTTCTAAATAAAACATGGAGAACACCGGGCGCACGCCGGTAGGATTTGCTGAAGGAGGCAGAGGCTGGAGGATCACGAGTTCGAGGCCAGTTCACTTTTTCATGATGTAGGTTTATGAAAGGACCTCTGTGTGTGTGTGTGTGTGTGTGTGTGTGTGTGTGTGTAGAGCAATCTCAACAAGTGTTCCTGGGGCACCATCCACTTTGGTGACTCATTGTGACAGGATCTCTGTGACATGGAACTTGCCAAGTAGGCTAGGCTGGCCAGCCAGCAAGACCCAGGGAACCACCTGTTTCCATTTCTCCTGACCTAGGACTACAAGGACATACCACCACACCCAGCTTTTCTTCCTAGTGGACTCGGAGGCTTGAACCAGGTCCTTATGTTTGCAGAGCAAGCACTATAGAGACTAAGATACCCCCAACCCCTAGCTTGAATTTACTGAAGCCTCTAGATGATGTCAGTTGTTGCCTGCTTGAACCCATATTGAAAAGGATGCCTTATACAGCTCTTAGTATGTCCCAAACTCCTTCTCAAGGTCCTGGGTACTCTGCCTGTCCACAGTGAATCTCCATGCTGTCCCCCAAAGCATTCCCAAACATGGAAAAGGAAAATAAAGATCAAACCCTCTAGATGATCTGCCCAAGGTCACCAGCCCTTGGAGGGGCTCCCCTCCTCTTCTCCTTTGCTAGAACAGTTCTCACTGATGGCTGGCGGAGTCTCCGCAGTGGAAATCGAACAATGGAAGGACACAACATTTCATTCTGTGAACCGTGAGAACTCAGTTTAATGGATTCTTCACTTTTCTGCTACGATTGTCCCATTCACAGAAGGAGTTAAGATGCTTTTATGTAACGATGACGAGAGACAGTCTTTCACTTTCCCCATTTTTGAATGACCATAATTGGGGGAAAAAAAACCTAAGTAGGTGAAGAATGAATCTCCGTGCATGTGCTGTACTGTCTCATTCCCTCTTTCCCTCCCAGTACCATGCCAACCTGCCTGGACCATCTGCAAGTAAGCATGGCTCAGGGTAATTTGTGCTGATACAGACAGCTGTGGTAGCTCCTTGAGGGAACACCATGCTGCACCCAGAATGAAGAGTTCTCCTCTATCCACTGGAACTGCTGCTCAGTATCCAACATCTCTTCAGCTTCTGGCCATTTGCGTTCCTTTCCCAGATGGTTGCTGGTCTCTCTGAGTGGCTGTTCCTGAATTGGATGCCAGGGAACTCTGCAATCCTGGTCCAATTGTCATAAAAAATGAATACTGTCGTCCATGGTGCAGGGGTGAAGCAGGTTGGCTCAGATGCCATACAAACCAGTGAGAAATCTGGCACTACTCCTCACTGACTGTGCACTGAGCCAGCCTGGCTTCTCACTATCTCTCTCTGGCTTGGCTCCCCTTTCCATTAAATTGGAATTATAATATCTGCTTCATGGGGTGGTTGCAAAGATTAAATGAAGTCTGGGGGAGGAGTATATGTGGAAGCCAGAGGATGTCAGGTGTCCTGCAAACCATTCTCCCTGTTATCCCCTTGTGGTAGAATCTCTCACTGAACCTGGAGGCTACCAGTTATTTATTTATTTATTTAGGCTAACTAGCCAGCAAGCCCCCAAACCCTCCCACCTCAGTTCTACTTCTGCCTACCTTTATCACTAGGGTTACAGACACTCCAAGATTTTTAGGTAGGTGCTGGGAATCTGATAGGCGTTTGGGTCTTCATGTGTGGTCTGCAAGTACTCTTCTCCATGTAGCCAACACCTCATTCCTAAATACATTAATATATTTAAAAGAAGCACAATGTGTATCATATAAAATGTACTAAGATGTCAGCAGCTGTGGCTACTCAGTTCTTTATAATCACTCAACTGATGTCTATCACCTACTGTGGGGAGCTCTAGGGAGTCAGAAATGGATGAAGTAAAGTCCCTCCTCTCCAGAACTACCAGCAGATAATTAGCAGGCAACTGCATTATAAGGACACTGGAGCCAGAAAGAAACAGGCAACACTAACGACCTTCTTAGAGAAAAATCTGTGTGCCATGTATCACTCAGGCTGGTCAGGGATAGGTACTCTAAATCCCACTACTGCCACCTCACACCCCACCTAACACCACCCATATGTGTAGGGGCCATTGGAGATGCTAAGTCTCAATTCACCGCAGCTGTTGACACATAACAAAAGTCGCGGGGGGGGGGGGCAAATAAGGGTCCTATACTCGAATTACAGCCTGGCCACGTAATCCTGTCTCTCTTCCTCATTCACAAGTGCTTTGGGAGATGAGAAAGAACCTCTAGTTCCTTTAGAAGCACATACAGAGGAAGGGAGCCCCATCAAATGAATGAAGACAGTACATTACAATTGGAAACTGAGAGTCAAATGGAAATTAAGCCCTGCCAGATTGTTTTTTCTATACAAATGGTTGGTCAGTCTTCAGTGTCACATTAATTTGTTCAATGAGATAAGGAGAAAAAAAGAAAAGGGGGGGGAGTTTCCAGAGGTTGAAGGGAGGTGTGTAGTGTGCAAAATTAACTTGTGTCCAAAGGTCCTTGACTCTTTCTTTAGAGGAACTGTGGAATTTGCCTTGAATTCCTGATCTTCTTGCCCCCAGCTCCCTAGTGCTGTGATTGTGGGTGTGCACCATTACACCTGGTTTATGTGGTGCTAAAGAGGGAACCCAGAGCTTCATGCATGCTAAGTATGCTACCAAGTGAGTTATGTCCCTGGCCCTCTGCTGCTGGTGTTAATTCTGGATCGAATCCACAAAACTACAAGATATAAATCTCTATGATGCAAGACAGAGGCAAAAGGCGGTACCTAACAAGAGGGACTCCTCTCGTGTAGTCCACATTTAAGTAGCCAACATGGTCAACAGACACGTGGATGGGTAACCAAGGGGCCTTCACACAGGGTTCGGTGTCAAGGGGAAAATGGAATGGAACTCACAAAAAATGGTAGTGTAAGGAGTGTTGTGCACCGTGGCAATAAAGCCTACTGTCAACCTGACTGGATGGAAATCACCATAGGAACGCTGTGGTTGTGCCTGTTGAAATGTCTACAGAAAGGTGTAACTGAGTGAAAACAACCCACCCTCAATGTGGGTGGCACTGTCCTGTGTATGTGTGGTCCTGAACTAAATACAAAGAATAAAGAGAAGGAGCACTTCTTGCTTTGTCCTGGCTGTGGTCACACTGTGGTCACACTGTCCTGGCTGGTCACACTGTATTCAGTGTGACCAGCCATCTCATTCCTGATGTCACGCCTTCCAAGCCATGGGGAGCTACATCACTTCACAAGCCAAGCAAGCCATTCCTTCCGTGCCTGTTTCCTATCAGGTCTATACTCTCAGCACCAAGACAAGTAGTGAATAGACCCATCCAGTATTTAGTCTGCCTCCTTCTCTCATATTCTACCAACCCTCTCCATATATATGAGGTATAGTCACATATGTGAACACACACACACACACACACACACACACACACACATCATTCTTTTTAACTGAACACCAAGTGTGTTATAATGTTTCCCAAGCTCTTCTTTAGGTAACAGAGCCCATATCACAGTGTCCATGTGATTGCTAGGCAAGCAGAGAATATTGGGTAATTGTCTAAGAAGAAGTCTCAACATCTGGTCTGTTTATACTTGATTCCTCATCCACCCCACCCCCCCCCCATCCCTGCTTGAAGACAAAGCCACTTTGTGATCCTGAAGATGACGTACATTTTGCTAAGATCATGACACAGGACAAACAGGCCAGACAGACCCAATCCAGTGGCTCACTTCAAGGCTTGTTAGATGGGAGAGAAAGAACCCCCCAATATTAGAGACACAGTATTTGTTTTTCTTCTGTTCCTAACACTGCAATTCTTAGCTGACTCAGGTCTCTGCCTCTGGCCCCTCCCTCTGCGTTTCTCTTCTTCCACAGAGAAGCACAAACACATTTTCTGGACAGCAGCATCTGAACACCTACTGAGTATCAGTCAGTGTGTCTGGCTTAGAAGTTTCCAAATATGTATGCAGCGCAGAGGAAGGGTGCGCAAGCAGGCATTATGCTTATAAATATCCCAGTGCCTGCCTGGAGCGGGGTGAAAGGGCTTGGAGATGGGTTCCTGAAGAGACTGGAGCCCAAGGAGGGCTTAACAAAAGAAGCAGATCAAAATTTGATGAAGGAGAAGCCAGAGGAAGAAATAGGAAGCATTTGGTTATAGAGCCTTGGGGGAAGCGGAGTTGGAGAGCATAAATAGTAAGTTAGAGGAGGAAAAAAAAGCAGGAAGAAGAGGGAACGAACCAGCAGGGTTAGAACACAGGGCAACCTGTAGAACTTTGTCAGAAGAGTTGAAAAGATGGTCCAGTGGTAAAAAGTTCCTGCCACACAAATGTGAGCTCAGAGACCAGATCCCCAGAAGCCATATAAAATGCCATATGAGTACAGATTCTGGCTTATAAAACCTGCCTCAGAAGGTGAAGATAGGGGATGCTGAATGGTAGGTAGAGACCAGCTATATCAGTGAGCTATGGGTTTGATTGAGAGGCCTTGCCTCAGTGAAACAAGGTAGAAGAGAGATCAAAGATAATTCCCAAGACCAACCTGAGGCTCCTAGTTGCACATGTACACATGTCTACCCATACACTTGCTGTAATGGCAAACCTTGGTCACCAAATTGACATAACCGGAAAGAGAGAAACTCAATTGAAGAATTGTCTCCATCACACCATCCTGTAGCCATGTTTTGGGGGCATTTTTGTGATTGTTAGTTGATGTTGGGGTTCATTGGTGTAGACAGGTGGGCCAGGGCTGTATAAGAACAGCCACTGAACAGGAAGGAGTCCGGGGATGAAGCAGCAAGCAGACTTCATCTTCTGTGTGACTTCAGCTTCAGTCTCTGCTTGAGCCCCAATTTCACTGCCCCATTTCAGTCCAGGAAGGACTGTGACCCGAAAGCACGAAGTGGAATAAAACCTTTGCCACAACTTGCTTTTGATCAGAGTGTTTCATCAAAGCGAAAGAAAGCAAAGTAGGATGCATACAAACACACCCACGCATGCCCTACCCACACGCAAATGAGAAGACAATAATGTATTCTCTAATCTGAGGGTATATTTAACCATGTGCAGTGAGATTGCATTAGATTTCAGAGACCTCTGATTCCTGTGCTTTGGATGAAGTTGAGGGGAGCTAGAGAAGGACATAGGAATCATGTACTCATACTGAAAGAAGACGGTACCTGTGTCTGTAACACCAGAAGACAGCCTAGACTATAACCACCTATAAGGATCCACATGAGGAGACATCTCATTCCCCACTGACCTACTCCCAGGATCCCGTTTCATTAGTGTGTAAAGCGCTCCTGGAGAACCTCCCCAGGCCCATAGGGCTCCATGTTCACAGAACACGTCTGCCAGTTTGAAGTCATCAAATTCAGTGACAAACAGGATCCATATAGGATGCCTCAGAATGCCTATTAAACTTTTATGATATGAAACAATTAAAATAGTCTCCTAGACTTGAGCATGAACTTTCTTCAGGAACCCCGCTGTGGAGATAAAGCATGCCGCAGGCTCCTGTCCTCAGATGTGTGTGCTGGCAGCATGCTTCATGTTGGATTTGATATCAAAGCACATGCACTCATTAGGAGTTGTAATTTAAAAACTAAAAAAAAAAGTATATACTTTTCACATCAATGGGTAATAGACATGATAACAAACAATCATCTCTCTCTCTCTCTCTCTCTCTCTCTCTCTCTCTCTCTCTCTCTCTCTGTGTGTGTGTGTGTGTGTGTGTGTGTGTACCATGGGAGGGCATCAGGTATCTGCTCTATTACCCTCTGCCCTATTCCCTTCTCACTGAATTGGAAGCTCACAGTTTTGATTGACCAGCAAATACTCTGAGCTCCCAGGATCCACCTCTCCCTTTCCCACCTTTCTCCATGTTTGCCCTGTTTGCCCTATAAGGTGCACGGGGCCATATGCAAAGCTGAGAATTTGAACTCACATTTTCATCATTGCATAGATAGCAGGCACTCTTATCCACAGAGCCATCTCCCCAGCCTAACAACCTTCTTTTTACGAGGCTACAATTGGAAGCATCAAGCTCTGATAATGAGGAAATGAGATATTTATGAGGACCTGTTCTGCCTTTATTGGTGTGAAGGTAGAGATGGTGTCAGGAGGAGCTGTAAGCAATTCATAGGGATTGTAAATTTGCCAATGATATGTAAAGCTATAAAAACTCAAGTGTAGGTGCTGTATGCTCTCCACAGCCAAGGACTAACCCAAGCCTTGCCTACCGTACCCCAACTTACAAAACCCCAAGCAGCAAGTGGAGGTTCATTATAAGGAAAAACAAAATTTCGGTCTGTCCCATATGTCAGCCATCAGCCACGTGTGAGCATTATTCATTGGAAATAAGGCTACAGAGAATTGAAAAGTGCTATAAATGTAAAATGTGAACAAGATCTTGAAGACAGATACAAAGAAGAATGTAAACTTGTGTATTCATAATTTAACACTGCCTAGATACTGAAATAATTACAACTTGAATATTCTGAGTTAAACAAACAAACTAAATGTTAAAGTTAACATCACCTGAGTCAGGGAAAATAGTTCAACCAGTCAAATATTTACTGTGTAAGTGTGAGGACCTGACTTGGGGGTGGGGGAAGAACTCAGATAAGATAGCTGAGTGTGGTGGTATGCATCTATGATCCCATTGTTGGAAAGGCAGGGACAGAAGAAACACTTAGTCTTGCCAGCCAGACAGTGTAGCCTATTAGTGAGCTCCAGGTTCATCGAGAGACCTTTTTCTCAGAAATAAGGTAGAAAGAGCCTTGGGAGAAAGCAGAGCCAGTAAAATGCTTGGCACGCAAGCAGGAAGATTGGAGTTCGGACACCAGCACCAATGAGAAAGCAAGGCAGGGGTGTTGGCTCACCACTAACTCCAGTACTCAGGAGGTGAAGCTGGGTGATTCCTGGGGCAGGATAGCCAGCAAGAATAGACCAATCAGTAAGCTCTGGGTTCAAGTGAGAGACTCTGACTTAATATATAAATTATAGAGTAGCCTTGTGGCTGGGGCAGACACCTAGCTGGTCTGCTCCCGTGAAGACACCATATCCTGAGACATCCTAGAGAAGACACTGCACCCAGAGCAGTTGGAGTATAGGATCACAGGATCACAGAGACATCTGGACCCTGAGGAGTTCTGTCACAAGCAAGATAACTGGAAAGGCAGGCTCCAGTCAGAGATAGTGAATGCAGGTAGCACTAGAGTTAACCAGATGGCAAAAGGCAAGCGCAAGAACGTAAGCAACAGAAATCAAAGTTACTTGGCATCACCAGAACCCAGTTCTCCCACCATAGCAAGCCCTGGACACCATATCACACTGGAATAGCAGGATTCAGAATTAAAATCACTTCTTATGATGATGATAGAGGACTTTAAGAAGGACATAAATAGCTCCCTTAAAGAAGTACAGGAGAACACAGGTAAATAGGTAGAAGCCCTTAAAGAGGAAACACAAAAATTCCTTAAAGAATTGCAAGAAAACACAACCAAATAGGTGAAGGAATTAAACAAAACAGTCCAGGATCTAAAAATGGAAGTAGAAACAATAAAGAAATCTCATAGGGAGACTACTCTGGAGATAGAAAACCTAGGAAAGAGATCAGGAGTCATAGACGCAAGCATCACCAACAGAATACAAGAGATAGAAGAGAGAATCTCAGGTGCAGAAGATACCATGGAAAACATTGACACAACTGTCAAAGAAAATGCAAAATGTAAAAAGCTCCTAACCCAAAACATCCAGGAAATCCAGGACACAATGAGAAGACCAAACCTAAGGATAATAGGTTTAGATGAGAGTAAAGATTCCCAACTTAAAGGGCCAGTAAACATCTTCAACAAAATTATAGAGGAAAACTTCCCTAACCTAAAGAAAGAGGAAAGACGTACCTTCCATCACATAATAATCAAATCATCAAATGTACAAAACAAAGAAAAAATACTAAAAGCAGTAAGGGAAAAAGGTAAAGTAACATATAAAGGCAGACCTATAAGAATTACACCAGACTTTTCACCAGAGACTATAAAAGCCAGAAGATCCTGGACTGATATCATACAGACCCTAAGAGAACACAAATGCCAGCCCAGACAACTATACCCAGCAAAACTCTCAATCACTATTAATGGAGAAACCAAGATATTCCATGACAAAACCAAATTTACACAATATCTTCCCACAAATCCAGCACTTCAAAGGATAATTGATGGAAAACTCCAACACAAGGGGGGAAACTACAACCTAGAAAAAGCAAGGAAGTAATTGTCCAACAACCCCAAAAGAAGATAGTTACAGAAACATAATTTCACCTCTAATAACAAAAATAACAGGAAGCAAGAATCATTTTTCCTTAATATCTCTTAACATCAATGGACTCAATTCTCCAATAAAAAGACTTAGACGATCAGACTGGATACATAAACACGACCCAGAATTTTGCTGCATACAGGAAACGCACCTCAGTGAAAAAGACAGACACTACCTCAGAGTAAAAGGATGGAAAATAATCTTCCAAGCAAATGGTCCCAAGAAACAAGCTGGAGTAGCAATACTAATATCAAATAAAATCGACTTTCAACCAGAAGTAATCAAAAAAGATAAGGAAGGACACTTCATACTCATCAAAGGAAAAATCTACCAAGATGAACTCTCAATTCTGAACATCTATGCCCCAAATGCAAGGGCACCCACATACATAAAAGAAACTTTACTAAAGCTCAAAGCGTACCTTGCACTTCACACAATAGTGGGGGATTTCAACACCCAACTCTCAGCAATGGACAGATCATGGAAACAGGGACACAATGAAACTAACAGAAGTTATGAACTAAATGGATTTAACTAATATCTATAGAACATTTCATCCTAAAGCAAAAGAATATATCTTTTTCTCAGCACCTCATGGTAACTTCTCCAAAATAAACCATATAATTTGTCACAAAACAGGACTCAACATACTAAAAGATTGAAATAATCTTTTGTACCCTATCAGATCACCATGGACTAAGGCTGGTCTTTAATAATGACAAAAACAATGGAAAGCCCACATATACATGGAAACTAAACAACACTCTACTCAATGATGACTTGGTCAAAGAAGAAATAAAGAAAGAAATTAAAAACTTTTTAGAATTTAATGAAAATGAGGACACATCGTACCAAAACTTGTGGGACTCCATGAAAGCAGTACTAAGAGAAAAACTCATAGCTCTAAGTGCCTACAAAAAGAAACTGGAGAGAGCATACACTAACAACTTGATGTCACACCTGAAAGCTCTAGAACAAAAAGAAGCAAATACACCCAAGAAGAGTAGATGGCAGGAAATAATCAAACTCGGGGCTGAAGTCAACCAAGTAGAAACAGAAAGAACTATACAAAATATCAACAAAACCAGGAGCTGGTTCTTTGAGAAAATCAACAAGATAGATAAACCCCTGCCCAGACTAACCAAAGGTCACAGAGACAGTATCCAAATTAATAAAATCAGAACTGAAAAGGGAGACATAACAACAGAAACAGAGGAAATTAAAAAAAATCATCAGATCCTACTACAAAGGCCTATACTCAACAAAATTGGAAAATATGGATGAAATGGACAATTTTCTAGACAGATACCAGGTACCAAAATTAAATCAGGAGCAGATAAGCAATCTAAACAGTCCCATAACTCCTAAAGAAATAGAAGCAGTCATTAAAAGTCTCTTCATCAAAAAAGTTTGGGACCAGATGATTTAGTGCAGAATTCTATCAGACCTTCAAGGAAGAGCTAATACCAATTCTCTTCAAACTATTCCACAGAATAGAAATTGAAGGAACACTACCCAATTTGTTCTATGAAGCTACAATCATGCTCATACATAAACCTCACAAAGACTCAACAAAGAAAGAGAACTTCAGACCAAACTCTCTTATGAATATTGATGCAAAAATACTCAATAAAATTCTCATAAACTGAATCCAAGAACACATCAAAACAATCATCCATCATGATAAAATGGGCTTTATCCCAGGAATTCAGGATTGCTTCATTATTCGGAAATCCATCAATGTAATCCACTATATAAACAAATTCAAAGAAAAAACCTACATGATCATCTCACTAGATGCTGAGAAAGCATTTGACAAAATTCAACATCCCTTCATGTTAAAAGTCTTGGAAAGATCAGGAATTCAAGGCCCATACCTAAACATAGTAAAAGCAATATACAGCAAGCCAGTAGCCAACATAAAACTAAATGGAGAGAAACTTGAAGCAATCCCACTAAGATCAGGGAGTCACAAGGTTGCCCACTCTCTGTCTCTACCCATTGAATATAGTACTAGAAGTCCTAGCCAGAACAATTAGACAACAAAAGGAAGTTAAAGGGATACAAATAGAAAAGGAAGAAGTCAAAATTTCACTATTTGCAGATGATATGATAATATACATAACTGACCCTAAAACTTCCACCAGAGAACTCCTAAACCTGATAAACAACTTCAGTAAAGTGGCTGGATATAAAATCAACTCAAACAAATCAATAGCCTTCCTCTACTCAAAAGATAAACAGGCTGAGAAAGAAATTAGGAAAATGACACCCTTCACAATAGTCAGAAAAAATATAAAATATCTTGGAGTGAATCTAACCAAGTAAGTGAAAGATCTGTATGACAAGAACTTTAAGTCTCTGGAGAAAGAAATCAAAGAGCTCAGAAGATGGAAAGATTGCCCATGCTCATGGATTGACAGGATTAATTTAGTAAAAATGGCCATCTTGCCAAAAGCAATCTACAGATTCAATGCAATCAGCATCAAAATTCCAAATCAATTATTCATAGAGATAGAAAGATCAATTTGCAAAATCATTTGGAATAACAAAAACCCAGGATAGCTAGAACTATTCTCAACATAAAAGAACTTCTGGGGGAATCACCATCTCTGACCTCAAACTGTACTACAGAGAAATAGTGATAAAAAATTGCATGGTATTGGTACAGAGACAGGCAGGAAGATCAATGAAATAGAATTAAAGATCCAGAAATGAACCCACACACCTATGGTCACTTGATCTTTGACAAAGGAGCTGAAACCATCCAGTGGAGAAAGGACAGGATTTTTAACAAATGGTGCTTGTTCAACTGGAGGTCAGCATGTAAAAGAATGCAAATCAATCCATTCTTATCTCCTTGTACAAAGCTCAAGTCCAAGTGGATAAAGGACCTTCACATAAAACCAGATACACTAAAACTAATAGAAGAGAAGGTGGGGAAGACCCTCAAATACCTAGGCACAGGGGATAAGTTTCTGAACAGAACACAAATGGTTTATGCTCTAAGATCAAGAATTGACAAACGGGACCTTCTAAAATTGCAAAGCTTCTGTAAGGCAAAGGACACTGTCAATAGGACAAAACGGCAACCAACAGATTGGGAAAACATCATTACCAATCCTACATCCAATAGAGGACTAATATCCAATATATACAAAGAACTCAAGAAATTAGACTCCAGACAACCAAATAACCCTATTAAAAATGGGTTACAGAGCTAAACAAGGAATTCTCTTCTGAGGAAACTCGAATGGCCAAGAAGCACCTTAAGAAATGTTCAACATCCTTAGTGATCAGGGAAATGCAAATCAAAACAACACTGAGATACCACCTCACACCAATCAGAATGGCTAAGATCAAAAACTCAGGTGATTGTAGATGCTGACAGAGATGTGTAGAAAGAGGCACACTCCTTCACTGTTGGTGGGAATGCAAGCTGGTACAACCACTTTGGAAATCAGTCTGGCAGTTCCTTAGCATTACCTGAGGACCCAGCTATACCACTCCTCAGCATATACCCAGAAGATGCTCCAACATATAACAAGAACACATGCTCCACTATGTTCATAGCAGCCTTATTTATAATAGCCAGAAGCTGTAATGAACCCAGATGTCCTTCAACAGAGGAATGGATACAGAAAATATGGTACATTTACATAATAGAATATGACTTAGCTATTAAAAATAATGAATTCGAGAAATTCTTAGGTAAATGGATGGAACTAGAAAATATCCTTAGCGAAGTAACCCAATCACAAAAGAACACACATGGTATTTACTCACTGATAAGTGGATATTAGCCCAAAAGCTTGAAATAGCCAAGATTCAACTCACAGACCACATGAAGCTCATGAAGAAGGAAGACCAAGTGTGGGTGCCTCAGTCCTACTTAGAAGGAGTAATAAAATATTCAAGGGAGCAAATATGGAGACAAAGTGTGGGATAGAAACTGAAGGAGGAGCCATCTGGAGACCATTCCACCTGGGTATCCATCCCATGTGCAGTCACCAAAGGTAGACGCTGATGTGGATGTCAAGAAGTTCATGCTGACAAAAGCCTGATATAGCTGTCTCCTTAGAGGTCTGCCAGAGTCTGACATATTCAGAGGCAGATGCTCACAGCTAACCACTGATCTGATCAAGGGGTTCCCAATGGAGGAGTTAGAGAGAAGACTGAAGGAGCTGAAAGGGTTTGTGGCCCCATGAGGAGAGCAACAATACCAACCAACCAGAGCTTCCCATGGTCTAAACCACCAGCCTGGTAGCACATAGGGAGGGGCCCATGGTTCCAGCTGTATATGTAGGGGAGGATGGCCTTGTCGGGCATAGATGGGAGAGGAGTCCCTTGGTCCCATGAAGGCTGGACATGGAGTGGGGGGAAATTTGAGGGTGGGGAGGTGGGAGTGGGGAGGGTAGGTGGCGGTACATCCTCATAGAAGCAGGAGAAGGGGAATGGAATAGGGGGTTCCTGGGTGGGGAGGAATGGGGCAAGGGGATAAAATATGAAATGTAAATATAATATCTAATAAAAAAGTGCAGAGTGATTAAGGAAATCATTCAATATCAACCTTTGACCTCTACACACACACATGAACATATACATGTAAACACATTCTCTACATAGGTTCAAAGACAAAGATATTAAGGGAGAGAGCAATTGAGAAAGACATCCAACTTTGACATTTGTCTGCCATACACACACATACATGTACATATATGTACATACATGTACATGGATACACAAACACGTACAAACAAATTTAAAATCGCTGTTTTGATTTTTAAAAACTGTTCTGGGAGGTACAGTTAGTTGGATAGTTAAGAACATTTGATGCTCTTAAAATGACCTGTATATGGTCGCCAATGTTCATGTACAACTGCTCACGATTACTTGTGATTACATGTGACAATTCCAGTTCCAGGGGATACAGTGCCTTCTTCTGGCTTCTGAACTTATACATGTACATCACACACACACACACACACACACACACACACACACACATTAAAAATAAAAACAAACCTTTAAAATTGTATCTGCTGGTGAAATTTCAATGACGCATGAAGCTTCCAGAGTTTCCATGGGCAATCTAGACTCCAGAATTCATGCAGAAGCCTATTATCGAGGACCAGTGAGCAGAGGCACCAGCTCTGAGACATCTAGTGATTCATTAGATTCTGGCCCACCAGAGGACACAGCAGTCATAGAGTCCATGCCCAGGGCAAGCAAGACCACATTGAAGGTCCCGCATCACCAGCCCACAAGCACACAGAGGCTGGAGGTTCAGCAAGTGGAAGGAAATAAAATGCAATAACAATTTTTATAGCGAGCTGAGTTAGTGGCTGCTCATTAGCGACCATGGGCTAAATTAATTCGAGCCTGATTGTCCCCTAATTGGAGAGGGACATAAATCCAGTAGATTGTGCTATTATGGATGACACCTTGATCCCATACCATCTCATGCCTCTGAGTTTACAGTGCTCTGCAACGAAGGGGGAAACCTCGGATTTCAATAATTACTTTAAAAATTATGAGTATTGACCAGGAACGCTTTACTAAATGATTTAATGTCCTAGGCTGTACATATTTTCTCAGTAAAGACACAGGTCAAGTTCTTACTAAGTGAATATGTGAAAGCCTATGATCTAATAATCTATGATTATTATAATATCTATGATCTAATAAACTATGATCTAATAATCATTGGTTATTATTATTTAGTGAAAACTATAAGGCACTTATATAAGGCCAGCACACCCCACAATAATTATTTATTAATTCTCTCAATCTCATAAACATGCACTGGGCCTCCATATACCAAAGTCTCTGTTTTCTAATTTTATTTGTAATATCTGCATATTGGAGCTTCTTCAAAGAAAGATGCAAACAAAAATAGTAAAAGGTCACAGGGCTGAAGAGTGGTTGAGAGCATTTGCTGCTTTCACAGGACCAAAGGTCACTTCCCAGCACCCAGTCAAGCAATTCACAATCACCCCAGGGTATCCCACAGACTCTCCTGATCTCTGTGAGTATCCACACACCCATACACACACACACACACACACACACACACACACACACACACACAGCTAAAAATAAAAATGATATTTTAAGTGTAAAAATAAAAGTAAAGGCATGAAGCAATAAAGCACTTGCCATGCAAGTGTGTGAATCTGAGTTTGATGCCCAGGCTACACAAAAAGTCAGGCATGGTGATGTGCACTTATCCTCCTAGCCCCCGGAAGGCGGAAACCTGAGAATCCCTGGGGTTCACTGGCCAATCAAACCATCCTATTTGGTGAGGTAATGATGAGTGAAGGACCATGTCTCAAAAAAAATCAAAGTGAATGTCACCTAAGGAGTGACAGCTGACATCATCATGGGGCATCCAAATGCACATATATACATTATGTGTGCACACATACATACACACACATACATACAAATCCTTACACACATGCACATAAACATACACACACGCACACACATGAACCCTCACAGATATGCAACAGACACACACACACACACACACACATGCACATAAACATCTACACACACATAACCCTCACAGATGTGCACATTCACACTCACAGACACACACACACACACACACACACACACATGCACGCACTCATGCATGCACATACACATTCACAGATACACACTCACCCATGCACACACATACACATTTATACATACACACACCAAGAAAGGGGCAATGAGACAGATACCTGTTTCTGACTTGGTGTTCCTAAATTCTCTCAACAGTTAAAAACCTTTTACATGTAAAAACTGAAAGCTTTTAAAGATGCAGCTGCCCACCAATGTGGAGATCAGTTCTGGGACTGACCCCAAGGAGAAATAAAGAGCAGCCGGGGTATTTAAGTACTTCCTGCTAGCCAAGCCATTTTCTCTCCTATCTCACATCAGGGGGGCAGTGATTCAGATGAGGTGGATTTGGCTGGCAAGAGAAGGATCAGATTCTATTATGAAATCAATTTTGTTCTGATGGAGGAGATCTCTGGTCACACGCTACACTGGGCAGTAGATAAAGGAATTCTGCCAGACTGCTCCCCTGACTGTGGGCACTTAAAAGACACATTTCTGAAAACACACATCCCAGGCACAAAAATTTTAAAGACATAGTGAATATTTTATTCCCAACTCCTCCCCACTGCTAGACTCCTTACATCTCAAGAAGTAATTGCTTCTATTAGGATGCTATAGTTCTTTGAAATGGGCTGTTGCTTCTTAGAGGTCTTTTTTTTTTATTATTAATTCTGAGGATTTCATACAATACATTTTGATCATATTATGCCTCAACTCCTACCCCTGAGTCCTCCTGAATCTATTCCCAACTCCCTGTACCATCTACCTTAATGTTCTCTTTATTCTTTAATTTAATAACTCATCAACTCCAATTTGGGCTTTTCATATACTCCTGGATCTGGGGCTGTCCACTGGAGCATGGTAGACCTATCAGGAACTACATCCTTAAGGAAAACTGACTCTTCTTTCACCAGAAGCCATCAACTGTCCACAGCTCTTCAGTTAGGGAGAAGGCTACTGAGCCTCCTGCCCATCCATGCTGGAGTGTTGGCTGGCTTGGTCATGTCAGGTCTTCTGCAAGCAGCCATGGCTGCTGGGAGCTCTTGAGGCCAGTGGTCCTCTCCTGTCCAGAAAACACTGCTTTGCCCCAGTCCCTCCAGCCTCTAGCTCTTACCAACTTTCTCTCCCTCTTCTACAGGGGCCCCTGAGCTCTGGGAAGGAGTGTGAGGTAGATGTCCTATTTGTGGCTGAGAAATACAGTCACTTCTCTGCCCTTTGGCCAGTTGAGCTCAGAGCCGCCTTTCCACTGCCCAGAGACTTCTCTGATCCGTTTGAGAGCTGCACTAACTTACAGGTAAACCAAAACAGAGCTAAAGGGCAGTTTTAAGTGTCCACTTAGCAAAATAATAGTATTTTCACCCTTGAGGCCTCTGAGCTCCCCAACACAGTGGCTAAGAAATATTTCAAAGGTGATCCTTTACATCCTTTCAGGGCTTTTATTGTGGGAGTGTTTAGAGATTTTGTTGTTGTTGTTTTGTTGGTTCCTTGTTTGTTTTGTTTTGTTTTGTTTTTGCTACAGGACCAGGGTAAATATACATTTCTATTTTTTTTTCTTCTTTTGTTTTTTTAATACAGAGGGAAACAGAGAGCTAAAGACATGGCTCAGTGGATAAAGTGTTCGTCATGCGAGACTAAGCTTAGCCATCCCCAGCGCTCATATAAAGAGCAAAGTAGTTTCCTCAGGTCACGTTGGTTAGACACCTTGGTTAGGTCCCAGGTGTCTAGCTCTGAGTTCAGCAGGAGATCCTGCTTTGGTATACAAGGTGGGAAGAAATGAAAGAAGATACTTGACTTCTATTTCTGACCTCTAGAAAGATGCACACATGTACACATTTGTACACATATGCAAACATACTAACACATAGCACACAAAAAGCAGAAAGAGAGGGAGAGAGAGAGAGAGAGAGAGAGAGAGAGAGAGAGAGAGAGAGAGAGAACAAGCCAGTGGCTTTGCTTGAGCATCCAGTAACTCAATAATTTTTCCTCATCAATACATAGAAGGTTTTATTTTTCATGTACTACACCACTGTATCTCATAGTGTATCATAATTAACCCAGCTCTGCAGACAGATATTAGGCCGCTTTTCCTCTTTGCTCTCATAAAAATGTGGTGATGAGAAAAAAGGGGAAATGGACTTCATAGTTGGTTTTAATTGTCAGTTTGACAGACACTAGAATTAGCTGGGAGGCAAGCCATGTGTCTTCATTAGGTTGAGGTGGGAGGACACATCTTAAGTGTGGGTGGAACCATTCCCTAGGTAGGAATCCTAGACTGTATAACATAAAGAAAGTGAGCTGAGCACTGGCATCCTGCACTATGTAACTGTCTGTTCAAGCCTTGACTTTCTCACCATGATGGACTATATGACAGACAAGCCTTTTCTCTCTTAACTTGCCGGAGTCTGGGTGTGTTCTAACAGCAATGGGAAAAGAAATTTAAAAAGTTATCCAGAGAAGGGGTTTAACTAAACTTAGGTAGAAGACTTAATTTTGATTCAATTGAGTGCTCTCACTGAAAGGAAAAATCTCATGGTGGAAGAAACAAAGATGCTCACTGACAAGACTTCATTTCCTAAGAACCAGTGGGAAGAAAAAATAGCAAAAAATTAGGTCTGCATTTTCTCCATGCTTTGGTGAGATCTTTGTAGCTGACAGATTCCATGAACAGCTCTTCCTCCTCTTCCTCCTCCTCCTCTTCCTCCTTTTTCTCCTCCTCCTCTTTCTCCTCATCCTCTTTCTCTTCCTCCTTCTTCTCTTCCTTCTCTTCTTCCTCTTCCATCTCCTCCTCTTCCTCCTTCTGTTCTTCCTTTTCCTCCTGAGCTCACCAGCTAGAACCCAGAGTTTGAGACACCTTGATTCTGCACTAACACCAGAGGAAGAAATCTTCTGAGACAAGATCTCAGAGTGTTTTGAAGCTTCTAAGTAGGGTGACAGGGGCTTCATTGAGCTATGCAGTAGTAATAATGGCATCTAACGTTAAGCTTCGGTCAGAGGACATCATTCAACTTCTGCTAATTCCTGGGATTCTTTTAACTTGTAGCCCAATCCATGACATGTGAAGGGTGCACATAGGTGTGGTCATGTTCTTTAGCCTCTTTAGACAGACCAGTCTGATGTAGCCACCCCCCTCCCCCATAAGGACAGATTTAGGCAACTCTCTGTGGAGCAGAACTGCTAAGTTGAGCCCAACAAAACTCACAGAATTATAAGGGATTAAAAAAATGGTGGTGGTTATTATTTATAATTCATAGGTGCTAATTTTTAAAGGAAAAATAAATTACATGATGGGCAGGTATTCTATTTAGGAGAAGAGAATTTGCATATGGATGAAATATTTTCATGTTTAAAATACAATGAATTGATGGATGACGCTTAACACATGGTAAGCACTAAATGTTTGCTGCCACTTACTCCCATGGCAAATGGTCCAAAGCCCCACATGTCAATTTTAGGCAATGTGAGTCTCCACCCCAGGGTTATAACACCAAATACTCAAAACACAAGCTTGCCAGATGATGTTACAGTCCTCTCAGCGAGACGTAGTTTTAATTCACGAACTCTAAAATTGAGAATGGCCTTGAGAACCTTAGATGTGCTTTGTTACTTTTGCTCACACTGTCCTGTAGGCCTGATCATTAGGCTCAATCGATTTCATCCAGACCAGTATAATATTAAAGGGTGAATTATAAATTGTATTCCTAATTGTATTTAATAACATTCATAATACACAGTTGAAATTTTACCTATTCCTTTTACCAAGGAATGCATACAGTTTAATTTACTTGAGATTAATTATGTAAGAAAAATAATTTGTTCACAAAAATTTTCAAGGTATTTAATACAGCAGGTTTGGTTAGAGAGGCAAATGTATATTAAAATGCAGATTGAAGTTTTACTGGGTATTGATACCATGGAATGAGATAAAACCTGCTTTCAGGATGTAGCACTAGGGATTCTCACAATATGTGCTTTAAAAATGAACTCATTAATTTTCATAATTTTACTGTTTTCCTTTTAGATGATGAGATAAAAAGAAATGTTTATGTTTGGGGAGGTTTTGTTTCCTTCTCGCCATTTCTTTGCAAATAACCAATTTGGGGGAAAGGAACACATTATTCTGAATAAATGAAAAGCCATATCAGACACAATCATCACCCTAATTTCTCTTCATTGCGTGGGCTTCTGGAGTTGGGGAGCTTCCCCGGTATCCTGCAAGCACAACAAGGAAACAAATGTGTTGCAGAATCAGGTCCGGGCCATCTAGAGCTGTCTTCTAAGGTTTGTCAGAGTGTTTATGCTGGCTCATTTCCTATATTCTAACACCAATGTTTCTTAGCCATTTTATAGTTTTCTTACAATAGGAAACAAAACAAAAACAACAACAAAAGGATTGTCATATACACCCAAACTACAGAGCAGTCTGTGGATGCCTTTGCCAGGCAGGCATGGTACCCTGTGCTCCATTCCTGACACCACAAAAAAAAAAAAAAAAAAAAAAAAAAAGCCAACGAATGGCCACACCTGCACTTGGAAAGCAGAGATAAAGGGAGCAAAAGTTCAAAGTTAACCTTGGCTACAGAGGATGTTTGAGGCCAGCTGGGACTAAAGACTCTGTCTCAGATAAATAGGATGGGGAGATATCTCAGTTCTTAAAGTGCCAGTGTCTCAGGATGGGGATTTCAGTTTAAGCCCCAAAACCTATTAAAAAAAAAAAATAAAACAAAACAAAAACAAAAACATGCCCATTTGCTGAGTCTGTCATTCCAGTACTAGACAGGCAGAGTTAGAGCTGATCTCTGGGGCTCTCAGAACTTATTCAGACAAGTTCTAGACCAATAAAGACCCTATCTCAAAAACAAGGCAGAATGTGCCTAAAGAACAGCCCCTGAAACTGTCCTTTACTCTTTTATGCACACAACACATTTTGCAGGCAAGAAAGGACCCTTCTAGGTTGCTGGTCGTAAAGTCTTGATCATCCTTGTTTGAACATCCTTCCTGAGGGCTAGAATTACAGCTGCACACCAGCAGGTCCAGCCCCACTTTAATTATTCTGTAGTTCTCAGAGATAATTACGATAAACCAATCACATGATCTCCTGGGATGAGGAGAGACTGGCTACAGCAGCCAGGTCTCTGGTCTAGTCCCCACCCCCCAGAGACAAACTGTTCTTCAACACCTTTAATGAGTGACCTTGTCCTAGGGTATGACAAAGGTCACATACTGCTTTCTGGGACATGGCTGGGACAGTGTGCTTGGGATGAAAGCAGAAGAACCTCCACATACCTAGGAAATCTTTCTGAGACTCAAGGCACTGACATGCACTGAATCCCAGGTGAATCCTTTGTCCCTTGCTGCCCAGTTTCTGCTCACTTGTGTCATTTATGCCACATTAGTTCATGTCCCTTACATGTTTGGCTGCTGGGTGTTCAATCTGAGTACATTTGAATAAATAGGTAAACTGTGTGTATGTGTGTACACACACACACACACACACACACACACACACACACACACACACACTCCTTCTTAGAAAGAATTACCATAGTGGTTCCTTTGCAAGGAGCCAAAGTTCAAGATACCAGCTGTGACAGCAGAGACAAGCACAGTGAGCAGTGAATGGAAATGGCCTTATTCTCTTGAGCCTGCATACCAGTTTCTCAGCCCTAGTAAGTAGATATATGGACTTTTAAAATTAAAGGGCCTAGGCCAAGACCCAGTCAGTAAAGTGCTTGCAATCAGAACTGATACAAAATCCTAGGTGTGCTAACATAACCTTGTAATCCCAATTCGGGAAGGCAGAGGCAAGCATTTCCCTGAGGTTCTCTGGCTCGCCAGCCTAGCCAAATCTGTGTGTTCCAGGCCAACAAGAGAAGGTGGGGTGTGCCTAGGGAGTGAGACCTAAAATTGTCCTCTGACCTCCAGGCACAAGCACTTGCTTACAACAGGTATGCAGACATTTGCATCTGCAAACACATAAACACAGTTAAAACACTACTGTGGAACTGTATCTCTCCCCATTCTTATGGTGCCTTTTCTGTATTCATGGCAACTGACTTCCAGAAGCCTTTCCCTATGTGCTTCACATTTGCCTCTGATCTCTGAGCACTGCTAAAGAATTCTCCATCCAGGTGTTTCAAGACTATGGACAAAGGTCTTCTGGCAGGAGGGCCAAGGTTGGATTGAACCAGCTGTTTGAACCAATGAGGTCAGCAGGAGAAAAAGGCTTAGTCCTGCCTAGGAGCAGCCTGCTACCCATGCAGGTCCAATGCTTCTGCAGCTTGTGTCCCTTTCAGACCTTTTAAACAAGCCCGTGTGGCAAGGCAGGGCTAATGTTCTTATTGCTAGAACAAAGATTTGAGGATCCAGCTGTTAAATCATTTGTTCAAGGTCACAACTATTTCAAGTTTGAAGATTTATTAGAAGTGGAGATGAAGGGAGAGACCAATGAACCGACTACAAGAATTTGGAGGCAGGAGGAGAACTGGAAATGGATCCTATGAGGTAGGTCACAATAGAAGCTCAATAGTTCAGTAGCAGAGGAAGAACTCTAGAATGTAAAACAGAAGAATGGGGGTGAAGCTTAGTTGGTAGACTGCTAGCCTAGTGTGCACAAAGCCCAGGTTTGATCCTCAGCACTGTAAAAAAAAACCAGGCAAGATGGAATGCACCTGTAATCCTGAGACTTGAGAGGTAGAAACATGAGGAACAGAAGTTCAAGGTCATCCTTGGCTACTTTGAGAGTTCAAGGCCAGCCTAGGGTACATGAGACACTATATCAGGAAGAAAAAAAAAGGAAGGAAGGAAGGAAGGAAGGAAGGAAGGAAGGAAGGAAGGAAGGAAGGGAGGAGGGGGGAGGGGAAGAGAGAGAGAGGAAAGGGCAGAGAAGCGAGGGTAATGGAAAGACATCTATACATTATCTCTCACAAATATCGCAGAATATTAGATATAAACCCAGTCCCAACAAATTTTTTAAATAACATCTTCTATTATATACACTGACAAGGGAATAAAAGTAAAAATCAGCAGAAGAGAAACTACATAAAACATACAAACTTATGGAAACTTAATAGCACATTATCAAATGATAAATGGGCCACTGAAGACATGAGGAAGGAAATGAGAAAGCTCCTAGAATCTAATGGAAATGACAACAGAGCACTCCAGAACCTGCAGAGTGCTTAACTGTGATGCTTGAACGTGTAGAGTTAAAGGCATGAATGCCTCAATTAAACCAACCAACAAGACCCCAAACCAGACAGCAACAAAAACCAGAGAAACATCAAACAAATATCTTAATGATGTACCTCAGGGTCTTAGGAAAATAAGTCCTGGACAGACACAAACACAAAAATCAATACTCAGAAAGAAATCATAAAGACTGTAGCAGAAATGAAAGACAATTAAGGAAACAGAAGCAAAAAGAATAGTACTGAGAATCAATAAAGCACCGGGCTGGTTCTTTGAAGAGGTAAACAAGACCGACAAACTCTTAGCCAAACTCTCCCCCCAAAGAGAGAAAGGACAAACGAACACTAACAAACTAGAGAGAGGGAAAGAGACACATTTCAAATAGATGCCAATTCAGTTCAATGAGTGTATTTTAGAAACATCTATGCTGATCATTAGAATCTAAGAAATGGGTAAATGTCAAAGCATATACGACTTGTGAAAATTAAAGCAAGAAGAATAAACAACTTAAACTGGTCTATGAAATTGAATGCCTCCATTTCTTCTCCTGTTACTGAATGGAGTATTAGAAAGAACTGTATTTACTGGTCCGGGGCTGTAATTTAGTTAGTAGTATACAGGAGCCTTGGGTTTTACCCGCAGCACTGTATAAACCCAGTGCAGTGCTGCACACCTGGAATCCCAGGGCTTGGGGGTTGGAGGAAGGAGCATCGAAGTTCAAGGTCATCCTTGTCTATACTATAAGTTCAATGCCAGCCTGGGCTATAGGAGAGTCTGTCTCAAAGGAAGGAAGGAAGGAAGGAAGGAAGGAAGGAAGGAAGGAAGGAAGGAAGGAAGGAAGGAAGGGGAGAGGGAGGAGTGAAGGATAAAGAAAAAGAGGAATAAAGGAAGGAGGGAAGGAGACATTAAGAGTGTATTCCAAAGTGGAAAAGAAATGGGATTCTTAGAACAATTACATAAAAGTCTTACTAGGATCCAGCATTTATCTTTTTACTGCTTGTTTAATGATACACAGGCAGGAAATTTAGAGAGAGGAGTCCAAAGACTCTGCTCTCATGATCCCCAGAACCCAAGGAAATGTCTGAGTATGGTTGAGTGCTTGAGATCCCAGTGAAAATGAGATTGGAAACAGAGGCATGGAGTTTCCCTGGAAGCTCTCTGGCCAACCAGCCTGGTCTACTTGGCAAAGTTCCAGGCCAATGGAAGATCCTGTCTCAGAAAACAGAAAGGTGGATGGGATCTTGGAATTGATACCACCAATGATGTCCTCTGACCTCCACACACACAAAGGCATCCACATGCATGTGTTCACCCACACACATGTGCACTCACTCACGCACTCACCTGCACATAAACACAAGGTCTAGCTTTGCAGAAGATGAAGATAAGGAGCTCATCTCATTGGATAATTGTTTCTGTCAGGATAGGAAATTTTCACTGTGGCTGCATGAGCATGGAACTAGCATTTGGAAACTAAATACAATTTTAAAAAAATCAGTGGAAATCAAGTTTTCTCTGTCTTGTGATGCTGCACACCCTAGAAGCCTGGGTACCACTCTGACTCCACAGAGCCAGCAGGCTCCTAATCTCATTCATCTAGGATGCTAATGGCTCCTGGCAGGGACATGTGGTCCATATTGCCATGATTCCGGAGGCCAGTGGCCCAGTAATACCAGGCCAAAGGAAGCTGATGAGAATTCGCATCCAATTTGCATAGATTTGCACAGTATGTCAGAAACACTTTGAGTCTCTAACAGACCCAGCATTCAGGAGAAAAAGAGAGAAGGTGAAAAGAGTGGATAGAGGTCTGGTCAAATGACAGCCATACTTTTAATTGCCTTGTTGGTGATTCATGTTATAATAATTAAAGATTTTGCTAGTTTATTTTTCAGACTGATGCCTTTGTAGTAAAGTCACTGTTTTTATTTTGATTTATATATTTTTATATATTATATACTTTTATATAATTTAAAAATTAAATTAGCTTACAAAATGACAAGTTTTCATAGTATTTTCATATAATTTGGGCTGACTCTCCTCCCATCTCTTTCTCTTTGCTGTCCTCCTGCCCCACCCCCAGTATCCTCTTCCACTTTCACACTGCTCTTGTCACCCACCACCACTTTTCTTGGGACAGAGAGAAGGCTCAATAAACACAGAGCTTGCTGTCCAAGCATGGGGACTTGAGTTCAGAATCCAGCCACCCACACAAAAAGCAGGGGACAACACCATGTCAATAATGTCAGCACTGGGAGGCCAGGGACTAGTGGCCAGCCAGTCTGATGAATCCTCACTAGGTTCAGTGAGAGACCTTACCTCAAGAGCAGAGGTGGAGTGTCATAGAGGAAGACACCAAAGTTGTCTCCTGGCCTCCACACTGACACATGGACCTCCACACACAAACATGTATACTTGAGTACTTATACATCTATCTGTCTATCTATCTATCTATCTATCTATCTATCTATCTATCTATCTATCTATCTGTGTCTTTCTCTGTCCCTCTATCACTATTCTATTTTGTGTGTCTCTTTCTGAGTTTCTCTCTCCTTATCACTCTATGTATGTGTCTATCTTTCTGTCTCCCTCTGTGTGTCTCTCTGTGTGTCTGTCTCTCCATCTTTCTTTCTGTCTGTCATCTATCTATCTATCTATCTATCTATCTATCTATCTATCTATCATCTTTATCTATCTGTCTTCTATCTATCTATCCATCATCTATCTATCTATCCATCATCTTTATCTATCTATCCATCATCTATCCATCATCTTTATCTATCTATATATCTATCATCTATCTATCTATCATCTATCATCTATCTAGCTATCATCTATTTATCTAGCTATCATCTATGTGTCTGTCTATCTATCTCATACACACACAACACACACATTTTTTAAAAAATGTAAATAAATAAAATATTCAATTAAAAAAGAGAGAGTTTATAGAAACATAAGTAATTGGTTAAATGTGTGTGTGTGTGTGTATATATATATATATATATATATATATATATATATATATATATCCTCTTCTTTCTCCTTTCAGGAGTCTCTTTCTAGTTTCCTGGCTACAACCCACTCTCACTCCTCCATAAATACGCACATAAATGCAAGAAGCTGGGGTCAGGGTTTTATTTTATTTTAAATGTGCTTTACTTCATCCTCAAAGGCAGCTCCAATGAACACATTTTCCTGCTGGAGGTCCACAAGTGTCTCCATAAGCCTCGTAAATAACAGCTAATTCTCGGTTTGAAGTAGGAAATATGTGAGACCGTGCCCGGATATTCACCCACCCAGAAGGAGAGCCTGGTGAGCCCACTGAGCCAGGCCTTACCCTTGTTCTCTGAAATGATGGAGCACAAACTAAGATACTTCCACGGTGGGAGGGAGGAGCAGGGCATCCAGCCTCTGCCTGCCCGCCATCTGTGCTTCCCTAGATCACTAATTGGGAATAATTCCATTGCTCCTGGAGCCCAATAGCTGTGAGCTTCTGGAAGCAGGGCTGGTTTCCCAGGCTCTCCCAGCGGCTGTTGTCTGGCACCGAGGAAAATTGGAAGTTTGAAGGCAAATTGCTCATTAAAACAACCTTGAGGAAACAGTTCCTCTTTGAATCTTAAGGATGGTAATGAGTAAGTCGGCGGGCTGTACAGAGAAAACGTTCCCTTGTCCCTAAATTAATTTCCAGTAGCTAGGGACCCTAGAGGAGCAAGGCTTTTAAAGGTAAGACTAAGGTGGGAGGTAGAGAGAGTGGGGAGAGAGAGAAAATACATCCTCTGGCCAGATACTGATCAAACTTCCCCAAGACCGATTCTCAGGAGAAAAACCCACCAGCTGCTCCCTGGCAGGAAACTTAAAACTGTCAAGAAATTCCATTTACTGCCAGCTGATGAGTCGGCATGGAAGGCTACTCCTCCAGCCGTAAGTGGAATTTCACTCCAACTGCACTGCACCACTGCTGAGGTCAGCAAAGAAAGCTTATCAACAGTGTGAGCAGTAATGGACATGGTCACCCCAAAACGCTTGTCCGGGAGAGGCAGGCCAAGCAAGAGAGAGTGGGCACTGTCCTATTCTGACCTTGGCAGACCTCACACTGGATGTCTAAACAGAAGTCACATGCTGACCTCAGCAGCCCACAGCAGTCCTAATTCTGGCCAGCGACTCCTTCCTATTAAGGGTTGCCCTGAATGTTTGGCCACATGCCAGGTAGCTACAGCCACTCTCAATACAATAAGCACGAGGTTCATGTGCTCTATCTATATGGTCTCTCTTTTTCAAAGCTAAATTTGTTATATGTCTTTCATGGAGCTTTTCACAACACACAAAGATGGAGAGAATCTCTCCCTCTGATTAGATCTTGTGTGCTACTTGGTTTGAAATGTCAGCTTGTCAAAACTGAGAATACACCCCACACACACACACACACACACTCAAGAACTGCCTAAATCAGGTTGGCCTGTGGGCATATTGTGGGGAGGGTGTTTATCTTGATTGCTAATTTATATCAATGGGCCCACCTCACTGTGGGTGGTACCATTCCCTGGGCTGGTGGCTGGGGGCTGTATGAAAAAAGATAGCTGAGCATGGACCTTCACAAACTATCTGTTCCCTTGGTTGTAAGTGAGTTTTCTTGTTAGAGGTGATGCTGAAGAGAATAACAGTCCCTCCATGAAGGACTGTGATCTGGAACTCTAAGTCAATAAATCTACCCTGTGATGCTTTGGTCAATATATTTTACCACAGCAACAGAAATGTAAGTAGAGTATGTATCCCTAGATGAACATTGACACCAACAGAAGTTCCTATAAGACACCTGTCTGACTTACTGATCTATTGCTGTGAAGAGACACCATGACCAAAGCAACTCTTATAAAGGAAAGCATTTAAAATTTGGAGTTTGCTTATGTTTTCAGAGGTAAGTCTATGAGCATCATGGCAGAAAATAGATAGGCGTGGTGCTGGAGCAGCTGAGAGCTTTACATCCTGCTCTAAAGGCAACAGGCAGAGAGACAGATAATTGGCCTGGCATGGGCTTTTGAAACTTTGAAGCCCAAACCCAGTGACACACCTCCTCCAACTAGGCCACACCTCCTAATCCTTCCCCCAAACCATATAAGCCTATAGGATCCATTTTCCCTGAAACCACCACATCCTTGTGGTATCTCTCTCACGTTCCTTTGATTTGCCACCAAGACTAAAATATGGAAGCCACGAGGGCTTTGGACTATATTTTTATCTTCCTCTCCACACAGGGATGTGTAACATCAATGTCATACCTCATTTCGTGTCCAGCAAGTTCCTAAGCCCAACTCCCCAACTTCTAACGACCATCTCATCTCCTCTTTTCAGGGTACACAACTCTGCTTCAAAAAGTATTTGAAGAAGTTCAGAAAATAAAATATAAAAAAAAAAATCAGAGAAATAGGAAAAAAAATCAGTTGAAGATGAAAAAGCTGTAGTCACAGATGTACGGAATGAAGTCACACAAAAATGTGTTCTTTCCAACCCATCTATGGACCTGTGTCCTATAATGGTGACCTGCCAGACGAGATATGCCGGCAGGTGCTACAAGCCACAGACCTAACAAACTAAGCAATAAAGAAGGCCCAAGAGAGAGTGTGTGAATCTTACTCAGAAGGGGGAATAAAATAGACATCTGAAGTGAATGGAGGGAAGGAACTGGGTAGAAGAAGAGGTGAGAAGGGGAATGGGGATGAGGATCATGTGTGGGGAGATGTGGGACAGGAGAGGGCTGGGAGACAGAACAGAAACCGGGGACAGGGGGGAATATCTGGAACTATTCAGAGACCTGACATGGAGAAGGCTCCCAAGAGTCTGTGAGAGTGACACTAACTGAGACTCCTAGAGGCTGAGGATATGTAGCTAGATGGAACTTCCAGTGGAAGGAGAGGAACATCAACCTACCCATAAACCTTTCAGCCCAAAATTTGCCCTGCCTATAAGGTGTGCAGGGATAAAGATGGAACAGAGATGAAGGAAACCGCCAACCAATGACGGGCTCACCTTGAGCCCTCTCCCATGGGAGAGAGCCAATCCCTGACACTATTAATGATACTCGCTATGCTTGCAGACAGGAGCCTAACATAACTGTCTCCCGAGAGGCTTCATCCAGCAGCCAGTGGAGAGATATGCAGAGACCCACAGCTAAACAGGCAGAGCTCAGGGAGTCCTGAGAAAGAATGGGGGGTAGGACTGAGGAGAAGGGGAGGGGTAATGGAGGGAGGGACTTGTGAGTGTGGGACTGGGAAGAGAGGAGAGAGGGAGTTGTGACTGGGATATAAAGTAAATAAATAAATTAATTAGTAAAAAAAAAATGGTCCCTTAGAGAGGTCCTGCAGCACAGTAGAGCTGGCCTTGATAGAGAGAGTCCAGGTGAGCCAGTCCCAAGGGTAAGAATGAAGGAGAACTGGCCCTATCACTTATCTGTTTGGAGGTCTAGGGAGTGATGCCCTCCCACACCTCACTCCATGCTGGCAACCTGTGGTTGTTGGGAGAGTTGGCCCTGAGGTCATTAGAGCAGAAAAGCTAGCCCTATCCCTCACTGGCTGTAGAATTCAGGAGAGCAGACCCTGCATTTTGCCTAGGCAACATAGTTGAACTAGCCCTGATGGCTAAGACATGGGTGAGCCAGCCCTCAAGGTGTGAAAGCAAGACAGCTGGCCCAGCCCCTCTCCAGCTGCAACATTTGGGAGAGTGAGCCCTCTACCTTGACTGGGTAGCACAGTGGATCTAGCGCTGGAGGCATGGATACAGGTGAGCTGGCCCTAAGGGCATGAGAGTGAGAGAGCTGACCCTTCCTCCTCCTGATGGCAGCACTGGTTGGCCTAACTGGGGCAGGGCTGGAGAGCTCACCTTGGTGATGTGGATGTAGGAGAGCCAGCGTTGTGGCCAGCTTAGCTGTCACCCAGATTCAGGCTTTGAGTTGGCTCACCGCAAAGTGTACAGTATCTGTGAACTGCTGGAGTATGTGAAAGGTCCATTCCTGCTGATCCAAAGCTGCAGGTTCTCTGTGATACAGGGTAACCTGGAGGATTCCTGCTGAGAATCCAATATTGATGGTGTCGTAGAAGCCAGTGACCTTGAACCAGACCAGTGACTCATTGGAATGAACATTTACAAGTTAAGATGTGTGGATAGAGGGGTATACTGTACTATGACGTACTACAGTTTCCATGTTTTCTATGTTTTGTTTTGTTTTATTTTTGCTGTTGGTAGGCTTTGTTGTTGTTGTTGTTGTTTTCTTTTGAAGGCAGGTTGCAAGGGTGGAGGGCGATACAAGGGGAAGGGAGATGAATGGGACTGGGATGCAGGATGTGAAACTCACAAAGAATGAATAGAAAGTTTTAAAAACAAAATGGTCCCTTAATGTCTTATCATCTTAGAAATGGGTGGATATAATTGCACCATTTTTAGTGACCAAAGGCATAGAGATAAACGTGACTGGAGGGAAGCAAAAAATCAAGGTGAATGGTCTCTGTGATTATAATAATCCCACGGCCCATGGAAGGCTCGGTCATGCCTGGACCTTGCTCCCCATAACTTGCTCAGCCTGATTTCTTATACACCCTATGACCACGCCTACTGATCACAGATTAAGGAAATGTGCCCCAGAGTTGCATGCAGGTCAATCTGATGGAGGCATTTCCTCAATTCAGATTCATTCTTCCCAAATGACTCTAGCCCCTGTCAAGTTGCCATATAGACGAGTTAGCACATTTTGCAAACAGCTCTTCTCCCAAACTCTCTGCTTACATGGTCACGCCCTACCCAGCTGCCCACCTCAGCACCTTCACATTCCCCTTGACCTCCTTTCACTCTTCTGTGTAACTAATGCTGCATGTAGGGCCTGTCTACTACCTGATTTATTTATTCGTGAAACTAAGTAATGTTTACCGAGCATTCATTACATGACAGAAGAGGCATGCGTGGGTCACAGACCATTTGTGTGGTTGACACCAGGTCACACAGCAAGGAAATGTGAAGGCAGCAGTTAAATCAAGGTAACTTTTGGAGCAATGTTGCTGCTTTTGTGTTGTATGAGTGTGTGAGAGTGTGTGAGTGCATGGGCTTTGTGTGTGTGTGTGTGTGTGTGTGTGTGTGTCTGTGTCTGTGTCTGTGTCTGTGTGTCTGTGTGTGTGCATTCATGTAGGACTGTGCCCATGTGTGTGTGTACATATAGAAGCCAAAGGTTTACACCAGATGTCTTCCTCCATTGATTTCAGCCTTATTTTTTGAGACACTGTCTGTTACTGAACTCATCATCATTCCTGGCCAGTGAGTACCAGGAATCCTCCTATCTCTGCGTCCTGTGCATGAGACTTACTTGCATGCACCACTTCACCTGACTTTCAAGTGAATACTGGCGATCCAAACCCGGACCTTCACTCTTGTGTGACTTACACGTTACCACTGAGCCATCTCCCAGCCCTTCGATATTGCTGCTCAGTCTGCTGCAGTTTGCTCCTAAGGCATCTTACCGTGCATGAACCTACCTCCCTTTCCTCTCACTGTCCATGGTATAAGTTATCCACAACTCAAATCTGATGTGATCGCCCTTCACTTAGAGTATTCCAAAGGTGTCTTCAGGACTGCAGAAGCAATTGAAACGACATTGCTATTTCAAGTTACTAACCCACTCCACTCCTTGCCACACAACTGTACATGCAACCCAAAGACTGTGCTGAGGTTTGTGAGCAGTTACAAAACGTATAGAAAGCCATCAAGAAAGTTGAAGGGACTGGAGAGGAAACTGGATAGTTAAGAGCCACTGGCTGCTCTTCCAGAAGTCCAGGGTTTGATTCTCAGGACCATATATAATCCCAGCCCCAGTAGCAGGGCCTTCCATAGGCACTACACGCATGTGGTGCACAGACATACATAGAAGCAAAACATCCAGACACACAAGTTTTACTTAATTTGAAGAAAGTTGAGGAATGAGCAGGCAAAATATATTTGTGGGTAAAGGCACTTGACACCAAACCTGACAACCCAAGTCTGATCTCTGAAACCACATGGTAGAAGGAGAAAATGGAGTCCAGAGAAACAGACCTCCACAGTCAAACCATAGTATACACACACACACACACACACACACACACATGCACACACACACACATGCACACACAATCACACCACACACACACGTGCACACACACAATCACACACCACACACACATGCACACACACAATCACACACCACACACACATGCACACACACAATCACACACCACACACACATGCACATACACAATCACACACCACACACACACATGCACACACACAATCACACACCACACACACACATTTTTAAAATTAATTTTTAAAAAAGAAAGAAAGAAAGCTACCAGAGCTGGAGAGATGGCTCAGTTGGTAAAGCACTTGCCATTAAAGCAGGGAGATCTGGCTTTGATTCCCAAGCACCATCATCAACAAGCCAGGCATAGTGCTGTGTGCTTGTGATCACAGTGCTGGAGGGGGCAGAACCACACAGATCCCTGGGATTTGCTGGGAGGCCAGTCTAGACTACTTGCAACCTTTCAGCCAGTGAGAGGAGAGAGACCCTGTCTCAACAAAAGATGAACAGTGACTGAAGAATGATACCTGAGGCTACTTTCTCCACAGATGCACATGTCTATATGTGTGCACATGCGCATACACAGTATGGACACACATAAACTTTCCCACAACACAAAAAGGACAGTGTGGGATAAATTTTCAAAGGATACATCCCAATGAAAATTCAGGCCTAACTAATATAAATAGGGCTGCAGTGAACATAGTGGAGCATGTGTCCTTGGTATATGTTGAAGCATCTTTTGTTATTCCCAGGAGTGGTATAGCTAGGTCCACAGGTAATGCTATGTCCAGTTTTCTGAGGAACCACCAGACTGATTTCCAAGTGGTTGTACCAGCTTGCAATCCCACCAACAATGGAGGAGTGTTCCTCTTTCTCTACATCCTTGACAACATCTGCTGTCACCTGTGTTTTTAACTTAGCCATTCTGACTGGTGTGAGGTGGAATCTCAGGGTCATTTTGATTTGTATTTCCCTGATGACTAAGGATGTTGAACATTTCCTTAAGTGTTTGTCAGCCATTCAAGATTGCTCAGTTGAGAATTTTCTACTCGAAGTTCTAGCCAGAGCAATTAGACAACAAAAAGAGTTCAAAGGGATAGAAATTGGGAAGGAGGAAGTCCAGTTATCACTATTTGCAGATGATGTGATAATATACATAACTGACCCCAAAAATCCTACCAGAGAGCTCTTCAGCTGATAAACAACTTCAGCAAAGTGGCTGGATATCAAATTAATTCAAACAAATCAGTAGCTTTCCTCTACTCAAAAATAAAAGGGATGAGGAAGAAATAAGGGAAAACAACCCCCTTCACAATCGTCACAAATAATATAAAATACCTCGGTGTGACTCTAACCAGGCAAGTGAAAGATTTGTATGACAAGAAATCAAAGATCTCAGAAGATGGAAAGATCTCTCATGCTCATGGATTAATGGCAGGATTAATATAGTAAAAATGGCCATCTTGCCAAAAGCAATCTACAGATTCACTATAATTCCCACCAAAATTCCAACTCAATTCTTTATAGACTTAGAAAGACAAATTCTCAAATTTATTTGGAATAAAAAATAAAACCTAGGATAGCAAAAACTATTCTCAACAATAAAAAAAAACAACGGGGGGAATCATCATCCCTGACCTTAAGCTATACTACAGAACAACAGTGATTAAAAAAAAAAAAAAAAACTGCATGGTATTGGTACAGAAACAGACAGGTAGATCAATGGAATAGAATTGAAGACCCAGAAATGAACCTGCACACCTATGGTCACTTGATCTTTGACAAAGAAGCTAAAACCATTCAGGAAAAAAAGACAGCATTTTTAACAAATGGTGCTGGTTCAACTGGCAGTCTGCATGTAGACGAATGCATATTGATCCATACTTATCTCCTTGTACAAAGCTCAAATACAAGTGGATCAAGGACTTCCACATCAACCCAGATACACTGAATCTAATAGAAGAGAAAGTCGGGGAAAGCGTCAAATACCTGGGCACAGGAGAAAACTTCCCAAACAGAACACCAATGGCTTATGCTTTAAGAGCAACAATGAACAAACGGGACCTCATAAAACTGAAAAGCTTCTGTAAAGCAAAGGACACTATCAATAGGACAAAAACGGTAACCCGCAGATTGGAAAAAGATCTTTACCAACCCTACATCCGATAGGGGGCTAATATCCAAAATATACAAAGAACTCAAGAAGGCAGACTCCAGAGAAGCAAATAACCCTATTAAAAAGTGGAGTACAGACTAAATAGAGAATAAACTAGTTTTTTGTCAAAGGAAAAAAAAAAAAAGAAAAAGAAAAGTCAGGCCGAAGAATTCAATCCAGGAGTTCAATGTAAAAAAGAGAACACGGGTGGTCTAATTTAGCAGTGAGGAAGGCGGACATGTGACACGCACAGAATTGTCTCTCCAGTAAGAATTCTTGTTCTATCCCTCGCTAGGCACTTGTGAGTGATCGGCTCAATCCAGGTTTAGTTTGAAAGATACGTTAACATTTCTGTATTGTTCCAGTTCAATACTTTTAGAAAATGAATAGGCTTGGTTCTGGTTCAAGCTGGCTTACTAGGTGTTGCTGTTTTCAAAATCCTTGGTTCAGTGCTCAGCACAGTGGAAAAAGAAAAAGATTAATTTGGGGCTCAGTGTGGTTCAAGGTTCGCAAATTAGAGTAGCTTTCATTTCTGGGTCACACTTGAGCTGGTGCCCCAGTTATGAATTCAGATCTAGGGTCTAGTACTTGGGTGCCTGGCTCTCTGGGGAGTCTGTATTTCCACACCAGCCCACACAGCTATCTCCAGCTCCTTCAATCCTGGCTACACATTTGCAGAAGATATTTCCTCTAAAGTGGGCTTGCTTTGGACTCTGGGAGCTGTGGCTGAAGGACTGGATAAATTCCCCTGGTATGAAGGGGGGTAATGGGAAACAAGTCCACCCACTCCCTGTAACCTTCTCTCCTTCATCTCCTGCAGGCCTCAGCTTGGAGATCTCTCATGACTATTCTTTAAGCAGCTACCTGGTTTATTCTTCCTTTTTCTTTCCCTTTGTTTGCTGGCTTTGGTTTGTCTGTCTGGGGCTGGTGCAGGTGCTTGTTTTGGTCTTTGTTTTGTGTTGAATCAGGATCTCATGCAGCCCTGGGTGTCTTCAAACTTAACCATGTAGCTGAGTTTGACCCTCTCCTGGCTCTACCACCCATGTGCTGATATTATAGGCAGTTTATAAGGGGCTAGGGTGGAACCTAGGGCTTCCTGAATGCTAGGTGGTCTAGTTTTATTTCTAGTTGGCTTCTGTTGTTGTGATAAATACTCCAACCAAAAACAAATTAGGGAAGGAAGAAGGTTTATCTGGCTTGTAATTCTGGGTTACAATCCATCAGTGTAGGGAAGTCCCAGAGTAAGACAGGTGGTCACATCACATCCATAGATAAGAAAGACCTGAATGCACCCATGATGCCTATTTGATTTCTACTAGCTTTATCCTACCCTTTGTATTTCAGAACTACTTGCCTAGGAATTGTTGCTGCCCACAGTGGGCTTGGCTCCTACATCAATCAATCATCAAGACAATTCCCCATAGACGTGTAACGTGTAATGTGTGGTTACAGAAAGGCAACCAACTGTCTAAGACTCTATTCCCAGGCTGTTCCAAGTTGTGGCAAGTCAACACTTGAAACCAACTAGCACACTAGGTAAGTATTCTACTGAGCTCCACCCAGAGGCCCAGTGGACAAATATTCAGGGAGATTTCTCGATCACTGAGACTCAAAGGCTGAAGCAACTATTTCCCTTGTCACCCTCTGGGATGCACTCCTTGATTGTGTACCTATTTGGGGTCTTAACTTAATGAGGTGTGGGATTGTGGTAGTCTCTAATTAAGACGTCTCATTTGGAGCAGAACAATGATACTTCCTTGCCATCTCAGGAGTTCGCTTCCCCAGGGTTGTGCGCACTGGTACCCAAGTTCACCTTCTCTGGTAAGTGCACAGCAAGAGCACCACATCTCTGCGGCCCACTCTTCAGTCTGCTGTCTGTTGACTTTTACTTTGTATTTACTCATCAACAACTTTTGCAATATTTTTTAAATGGCTTAGCCAGCATTAAAACACTCTCTCTCTCTCTCTCTCTCTCTCTCTCTCTCTCTCTCTCTCTCTCTTCTTAAAAACTAAAGCTGGTAAGGTTCCTAGTCTGCCAAAGGGCTAGAATAAAGGCACAAAATTTATTTTGCCAGGTAGCCCCAAGTGCCTCTAGTGCCAGCTACATGTGCATACCTGGCATTACATCAGTAACTATCAATGAAGAAGGCAGTACACAAGACACAAACTCTTGATTTACAGACATTTGGGGGACTGAAGATGGCTTAGTAACTCAGGCCAGACACAGGGCCTGCATTGTATAATCAATCCTGAAGTAGTGTGTGGGCTTAATAGAGACATTTCTACCCAAGTCAAGGTCAACGCTTAGACTCTAATCCTTCAAGCAGCAGAAGGAAGCTAGTACACAGGAGACCATACTCCCGGCCATCTGCAGTGTGAGAACCTAGCAGTAACTCTACCTGAAAGGGAAAGTATTGGCTTGGGACCCCAGAATCCAAGTTCCCAGAACAAAAGAAATTTATTTGCTCCAAAGGGAGAGTCCTAAGGTGAAAGTGACAAAGATGAGACAGAGAACAAGAAAGAAGGTGAAAGGAACAAGAGAGGGCACAGGGATAGTTGTCTCTGAGGTGAGTGGGACAGAGTTCTGCTTCTGGGTAGAGTGGAGACAGATGTGGCCCATAGGCACACGGCAGTTTATACAGGTGAAAAGGAACAAACCTTGTTTAGGATGAGGTGTTTAATTTTAACTGGTCACATTAATTAGGTGAACCAAATATGGCTTTTGATAGTTGGGCTTCAATATTTTGATAGATAGGCCTTGATAGACAACCTGAGGAAGAAAAAGTGGTCAAACAAGGGGATAAACCTGGGGGTGGAGACTGGCTTTAGGAATGTAATCCAATGGTTTTTAGCAAGGCAAAAGGAACTGGGCAAAGGGAAAAACCTGCCAGAGCCATGATCACACTAGACCTGGCCAGAGTCCCTTCACTACCCATAATACATAGGAACCTCACTCTTACATTTTTAACTAGGAAGCAGCTCCAGACACTACAAGCATTCTTGAAGCTTATGTCCTGAGTCCCAGGAGACAATGAGGGCCTGAGCTCTCAGAGTGAATCTGGGTGCAGTTTGAGGTCTTTTATGACATCCTTGGGGGCAGAGATTAAAAAGAAAGTGGATTGGAAGGAAAATGTCAGCAGGAGCGAGCATTAAATGCACGTTGAAAGACTTGATTGGTTTGCTACAGGACTCTTTGTGATACTGAAGGCTGGTGTTACTGATCCCTGTCACTAGGAGACTGGAACTGCCAATCAACACAAGTAAAGCTAGACCCCCTTCAGGAAGTGATGGGCAGAGGTAAGAAAACACTGAAGACTTCACAAACTCCCTAGGGGTGATAGCACACACTTACCAAAAGCTGCAGGAGATCTAACGGGTGGGACATAAGCCTGCCTCAGAACCCGCAGGTCCCATGCACACAAACTGACCTTGTATTTGGCTGTTCCAGCTCGCTCACTGATGACCTACTTAAAACGTTGTGTGTTTAAGGTCCTAACAACAAAATCTGAAAGTCCGGGGCCAGCAAGATGGCTCAGTGGGTAATTGTGCTTGCTGCCAAGCCTGATAACTGAAGTTCAATCCCTGAGACCTACATGGTAAAAACCCCCTGCAAATCGCTCACTGACCTACACACAGACAAACAGACACACGGACACACAGACACATATACACATGAGGTGGGGGTGAGGAGCCTTGAAACACCAGGTCCAGGGAATCTGATTTCCTTTTTTGGCCTCCACAGACACATCTACCCTTTTGCACATATTCCCCTAAACACACACTTACACATAATCATAAAATAAATAAAATTCTTAAAAATATAGCATTTCTAATTAGTTTACGCAAAACAAAAGTTAATACCCAGAGTATTCATTTCCAAAAGTGACAGCAGAAATTCCTTCCTCCCAGAGATCTAGAGTTGGTTTCTCCTTCCCTTGAATCTAGGCTGTGTTTGTTTGTTTGTTTGTTTTCACTTGCTGCATGGCAGAAGGAATGGTTTGCCTGCTCAAGGCTGAGTTCTAGAAAAAAAAATGGAGATTGTCTTTTTATGCAGTTGTAAACCAGACATTCTCTCAGGAACCCAACCCTAAGCTGAAAAGAAGGTCCAGCTAGACTCAAGGAGACTCAGAAGGTGGGACAGTACTGCCCCACCTCACACCTGGGGCCTAGCCTAACTACTTACCACAGCCCCAGGGCACCAAACTGGCCGACAAATCACCAACTAACCTCTGACGTAGGTCACAGAATTATGACTGTTTTAGGGCAGTCAGTTACACAACAGTAGATACATGGGACTAGGTACGTAAGAGTATGTCCTTGCCTAGAACATACAAAAATACCCTGGGTTCCATCCCCAGCACTACATAAAACAGGTATGGTGTTACATGCCTATATTCACAGTTCTTGAATAATGAAAACAAAAGTATCAGAAGTTCAAGATCATCCTTGGCTAAAGAGTGAGTAAGAGGCTAGCTTGGGCTATAAGACCCTGCTTCAAATTATATATATATATATTCACACACATACATATATATACACATACATATATATATATATATATACATACATATATATATATATATGTTTCTCTCTCCATATATATGGAGATATATACACACACATACACACACATATATACATACATATATATACACATACATATACATATATATATATATGTTTCTCTCTCCATATATATGGAGATATATGGAGATACATACACACACATATATATGTTTCTCTCTCCATATATATGGAGATATATACACACACACATATACACACACATATATATACATACATATATATATACACATACATATACACATACATATACACATACACATACATATACATATATATATGTTTCTCTCTCCATATATGTGGAGATATATGGAGATACATACACACATATATGGAGAGAGAAACAAAAAACAAATAAATTAATAAACAAACAAATATGTTTGAAAATTAAGCTTGTGATTAGAAACCGGTGTGCCTCATTGTTACAAGATCTGAACGTGGGTCTGCTTTTCACCAAATGATTTGGTAATGGAGAGCAACCATCACTTAAGGCTTTCTGCAACCACTGTAATGTGATTTATATTATCTGAGGACAACAGTCAAGGTGCTTCCTATTCACTGGGCTCTCAGTATCCATGGTTACCACATATGCATACTTAACCAATCATAGATTAAAATAGTCACAAAATATTGCTTGAGTGTGTGGGGGAGGTAGTTCTGGAGATGGAGTTCACTGAGAAGATGTTTGCCTAGCATGCATGGAGCCTTGAGTTCTACCTCAGCACCACATAACTCAAATGGGGGTACTGCATGGATGTAGATGCAGGAGGAACAAAAGTTCAAGATTATTGTCAGCTACACAGTGAATTTGAGGCAACCCTATGAGCCAATCTTTAAACAAAGAAAACAAATAGATAGCTGAAATGCACTGTCTAAATGGATCCTTCTTAGTGACCTCATCTAATCTGTTCAAAGGATGGGAGACATGATTGACAGGAGGAGAGGGTGCTACTTCCAATAAAGGAAGAACTGAGGTCCGGGTGTTCTTGGCTTTGAGTCAGCTAAGCCAGCAAGTACAAGTATAGTGATGTTTAAAAGCATAGAAACGCCCTTCCACTTGGGAAGGAGAAGAAAGCAATGACAAGTGAGGAAGGAGGTGGGGACCTGGGAGGGAAAGTAGAAAGGGAGTGGGGGGAGAGGGGAAGCTGATCTGGTATTGGGTGAGGGAAAAGGACTGAAGCCCTGAGGGCCAGTAGAAAGAATGGAAACGGGCAACCTCAGGAGGTAGGAGGTTGGGGGGGGGGGACCCTCCAGAATGCACCAGAGACCTGGGAGGTGAGAGACTCTCAGGATTCAAAGGCAGGGACCTTAGATGAAATGCTCTACAGTAGGGAGAGGAAACTTATAGAGCCCACCTCCTGCAGGAAAACAGGGCATCAAGTGAGGGAGGGGGTTGCCATCCCACAGTCAAAACTCTGACCCATAATTGTTCCTATCTGAAAGAACTGCAGGGATGGAAATGGAGAGGAGACTGAGGAAAATAAGGTCCAGAAACAGGCCCAAAGTGGGATCTAGCTCAAGGGGAGGTACCAGGCCTGGCACTATTACTGAGGCTATAGCGCACTCATAAGAAAGACCTAGCATGACCGAACTCCAGAAGACCCAACAAGCAGCTGAAAGAGTCAGATGCAGATATTTACACCCAACCAATGGACAGAAGCTGCTGACACCTGTGGTTGAATTAGGGAAAGGATGGAAGAAGCTGGGGAGGAGAGTGACCCTGTAGGAGGACCAGCAGTCTCAATTAACCTGGACACCTAGATCTAAAACACTGAACCACCAACCAGGCAGCATATACCAGCTGATATGAGGCCCCTGACACATATACAGCAGAGGACTGCTGGGTCTGGGTTCAGTCCGAGAGGATGCATCTAACCCTCAAAAGACTGGAGGCCCCAGGGAGTTTAGAGGTCTGGTTTGGTGGGGGTTAGGGGGTGGGGACATCCTCATGGAGACAGGGCTTGAGGATGGGGGGGGGAATAAAATCTGGAGTGTAAATAAATAAATTAATGACCAAAAAGCATAGAAATGATGACTGCTTTGCCTGACAAAGACTGCCCCAGTCAGGTACTCAGAGCTGCTAGCTCAGAAGCCACACACCCCACCCTAAGGAGCCACCATGTTCCTAGGCAAGCACTGCATCATGCTGTGGGCTTTGGGCTATCTGTCACACAAGGAAGGCCAGGGACTTCTACAAAGTAAGGATCAAGTCAAGGGAAAGCCAGTGCAGGGTCTCTTGTTGACTGAGAAGTTCATGTCACTAATCACAGTGAGAGTAGAAATCTAAGTTGTGGGGCCAAATGAGAGCACAGCCAGTCTTACACACCAGGATGAGGAAGAACCTATAAAAAACAGATGAAGTAGGGGCTTTGGAGATGCTCACTGGGTTAAGTACTTTGCCTTGCAAACTTGAGGACCTAAATTCAATCCCTAGGTCACATGTCCAACTGCAGGGTGTGATGCACATTTTTAATCCTAATCCTGGAAAGACAGAGATAGGAGGGGCCTTGGGCCTTTCTGGACAACCAACCTAGCTTAAATGATGAGCTCCAAATAAGACCCTGTCTTTAAAAAAAAATCAAAACATGTAGAACAGTATCTAAAAATGACAGCCGAGATTGTGTGCGAGAACACACACAAACACAATACACACAAAGAAAGAATATTGAAATAAACTGATATGGTACAAAGAAAAGAAATAGACCAAATACCAAGGTCTGGACCTAAATGGTTACTTTTCCAGTTGTAGAGAAGGTAATGGGTGTGCCGAGGGGCTGGACAATGAGCCCCAAGTAAACAATAGAATCACCCAAGAACACTGAGGGAAAAGTCTAGTCTAGGCCAGAGACAATGAGTTTTGTCTCTGCTACATCCTGGCTGCTCTAAGCGTCAAAACATCAAAGCCATGGGTCTAAATGAGACCATCTCCCTTGGCCTAGAATCTATAATGGCTTCTTTACCGCCCAGATAAGTACTTCCTGGTCAGGAGCTCTTCAGAGGGAGCCCAGAAGAAACTGCTGTGTCTTCTTACTGAAGGTCAGGGAGTCTCCAAAGAGAGCTTGACTTTCACTCAGTGCTTCCCTCGGCCACTCCAGAGTTCCATTTCAACAGCTGTCTGAACATCACAATTTAATGGCTCCTTTTTATCAACAACAACAACAAAAATAATGTAATAATGGTCAAAGTTTGGTTGTCCATTGGAGAGACTCCATCTAGACACATGGAGAGAGTCCTTGACCTATGTTTGTCTATTATTGAAAGGTATTTTAATGGCCATTCTGCTCAAACATCTTTAGTTTGCTCTTAAGTGTGTGTCTAGCAAGTGCTGACTCAAGATGGTTAAGGGTGTGTCTCCATTTTTCTCATGTAGATGACACCTCTTGTGTCAGCTGAACTGTCATTTTGTAATATTCTGATTCTCAAAGGAGCAAGGGAATTCTGATTTTTCCTCTAACAAACAGGTGAAAATCTGACCTATTCAACAAAAGAGGCAAACAGTGACCCCAGCACTGTCTTTTCCCACCATCCTTGCCCCTCACAACCGACTGCCATAGAGTGGCACTGCCCACAATGGGCTGGGTCGTTCCACAACAATTATTACTTAAGAAAATATCCCCGCTGACTTGCCTACCGGCCAATCTGATAGAAGTTTTTCTCGACAGAGTTTTCCTCTTCCCAGAGGACTCTGGCTGGTGACACAATGACAGAAATCTAATCAGCACATGGGGCATGGGAGCATAAGGGTGAGGGGGAGGGCGGAAGAGAGGAGAATCAACACAAACCAGTTTTGCTTAGATCAAAGAAAAATGAAATAAAGCCAAATACTTTCTATGCTAGTAACAAAAAAAATTAAAAGTTTACTTTAAAAAAAGTGTTTAATACTCAGTATACAATGTTACCAAGTGCTACTATTAGGGTACTGACAGCTGGCACTGAACTTAGGATACTGCTTGTTACTGGATATCTGTGGGGTAACATCCATCTACCAGGTACCACCAAGGTTTCCTACAGCCCTCCCCTCCCCCACTCCACTCTCTAACATCACACACCTTACAAATCTGTGTTTTTATCTACTTGGTAAAGATCACAATGACTTTGAATAAAGTCAACAGAAATACATTTAGGGATATACATTTATATTCAGTGAATTAATTAGTGCTGGCTCAAGTTAGAAGCTCCTTGTCACATTTCTGAAGGACAACTTGATGACACGCATGAAAAGCCTTTAAATAAAATTTTGCTTTTACAGTTTTTATTATCCCCAGTGAACCATGATCTAAGATAGTAAATGAGAACTGGCAAGATGGGTCAGGTCAAGATACTTACTGCCGTGCCTGAGAACCTGAGTTTGATCACCGGGACCCATACGGTAGAAGGACCTTACCATCACATGTTTGCCCTGGCATGTATAGCACATATAACACACACACACATACACACATACACACACACACACACACACACACACACACTGAAAGTACAAATAAAATAATATTAAAATAATAGCTGGAAAATTCTGAAAATCATTCATAATCTTTAAATCCCACAGCACTGGAGACATCACTCTAGAGACTTGTGCTGACCACTGCATCCCACCAAGAAACGGTCCAGAGTCTCTACACTGAACATGATGCCTTCACACTAGTAGCCTCCTTTCCTGTCAGTTCAGCTGTTCAGGAGTTACAGTTAGTGTTAAACTAACACTTATGTTATCTAAAGTGGTAAAACGTTGCATGTATGTATACTGGTTCACATGAGCATTAGGCATCATGAAAACTGTCCCTTGGATAAGGAGACTGTTATGTACTGGGTAACATGGACATTCTATTTTATTTGTTTATTTATGTGTTTATTTATGATTATTTTGTGTGCGTGACTATTTTGCTCACATATTCTGAGTTTCACATGCGTGTCTGGTATCAAAGATCAGAAGAGGGTGGTAGAGTCCCCGTGTCATCTGCAAGAAAAATGCCCTTTTTCACAAAGTCATCTCTCCAACCTTGAGCTTTCTATTTTAAGGGAATTATACTGAGAAAACATTAATCTGTATGCACAAGACTTCTGTTACAGCTCTGCTTCAGTAGTCGCCATGCTGATTGCTAGAGCCATACTCCTACGGTGAGCATTGGCATGCCTTTGACGTAGACAGAACATTTTCCTTTTAGTAAAACCAAGGCATAAGAAGTTAAACCTCAGTGTGGAATAAACATGACCATGGTGAGGATTTCTGAAAGCAAGACTGTGCAGCAGTGAACGAATACCATATGTCTGCAAGCTCAGACATACTAGAAGGTATGCCTGGCACAGTAACTGAAAAATTACAGACTGCAAACCGATGTGCATAGTATGGATTCATTAAAATGCATGTACTGTTATACATACATAGACACAAGTTTACACACAGAAAAGGAACATGAACAATACACAGATAAATATGTACAACAAACATACATATACATACATACACACATATATGTATATACACACATATATATGTGTACATATATATATATACATAGACACATGAACACAAACATACAAAGATAGACACATACATAAATATGCACACATATCACATGTGCACATTTATATACATAAAATACTCATAGATGTATACATATGCATGGATACAGATACACACATTTATGCATATACCTGTATAGACATATATACAAATCCGTATGCAAGCATGGACTTCTTTGTACAGGGCAGATGACATGATGTTAAGAGTGGCTATTTCTTTCTGGTGAAAAGATAGGTCCTTTTTATTTAATTGCAGTCGGTGTGATGGTTTATATATGCTTGGCCCAGGGAGTGGCACTATTAGGAGGTGTGGCCTTTTTGGAGTAGGTGCAGCCTTGTTGGAATAGGTGTGTCACTGTGAGCTCGGGCTTTAATACCCTCATCCTAGCTGCATGGAACCAGTCTTCTCATAGGAGCCTTCAGATGAAGATGCAGAACTCTCAGCTCCTCCTGCACCATGACTGCCTGGATGCTGCCATGCTCCTGCCTAGATGATAATGGACTGAACTTTTGAACCTGTAAGCCAGCCCCAATTAAATGTACCTACTAAGAGTTGCCTTGGTCATGATATATCTTCACAGCAGTAAAGACTAAGACAGTGTGTCTAGTGTGGTGCACATGCTCATGTGTATGTATGTGTGTGTGTCTGTGTGGTATGTAGATGAGTCTGTGTGTGTGCTGTGTGTATATTTGTGTGCATATATATGTATATGATGTATGTGTATATGTGTATGTATATATGTTTATGTATACTCTAACACTTAGCTCTATCCCTAAGTGAGTTCCCATGGTGGACATACATTATACCTGCAGTTTCAAATAACACTGTCCACAACTTCTCTCAGAGTCAAACACTACCTTCTAACTCTTGTTTCAAAATGCAGACTGCTCTCCAAAGCAAGGCAAGTTCCCCATGTATCTAAACATCTCACTGCTGAAATATTCATGCTCTGTGTTCAGCAAAGCCCAACCTCGCTTCAGCACGTGCCACCACATGTCATGAATATCAGGGAGATAAATGCTTTCTGACATAAATGGCACGGTAAAGACCACAAAATTGCACTCCATTTAGAGGCCCAGATTTTGGCCTTTGAAAAGACACCAAAATGTTTGTTTTCCTTGCTGGCACAGCAGGCACAAACGGACATTTGTGGGCTGAGGCAATGGATCACCACTCCCACCATCCCTAGAACCCACAGAGAGACCAGCAGCACGGTGAATGCCTTTCTAGAACCCAGTGCTGGAATATAGAAACAGGCAGACCCCAGAGTCTTGCTAAGCAAATCAGCCTGGCAGGAAAAGCTGATTCCAGATTAGGAAAGGAATCCTAAAGTCAACCCGCCCTCCACTCATGGCTGCATGGGTGAATGCAACTGCACACATATGCACAGACAAGAAAACACACCCATAATCCCCTGGCTAGTATTGGGTTTTTGCACCCCGAGCCTTGTCAGGCTGATACCAAGCTACTTCCTTGGTTGTCTTTCTTGTGCATCCTGAACAGAATTCCTTCAACTAGGAAACAGATCTGAAACTGCAAGTGTCCCCCATGGCTACCTGGGAGTCTTGGGGTATAGACCTTATGACACAATGACATGAATATATTTGTAAACCTTTTTATGAAGGTTTTTTTTTTATCTTTGCAGAATTCCTGAATTAAAGAAATACAGTCATACTTCTGAGGCTGCTTCCAGATTAGCCAAGTAAGCCCAAATATTAAAAGAGCATTGTATCTAGTTGGGCCAGCATAAAAGTGAAGTTTCTGGGGCTGGTCAGATGGCTCAGCAGGCAGAGGTATTCGCCATCACACTTAATGACCTGAGTTCATTTGCTAGAATTACACAGTGGAAAGAACCAATCGCACATGTGCCCTATGGCACGCTCTAACTAACTAACCAATTAACTAACTAACCAACTAAATAAATAAATAAATAAATAAATAAATAAATAAATAAATAGTAAATGCAATAACATTTAAATCAAGTTTCTGAACTGTGAATGTGGCTCAGCTGATAAAATACTGGCCTACAAAAGTACAAAGCCTCAGAATCCAAGCCCTAAACTGAATAACTGGGTGTGGTGGCATGTCTGGTAATCCTAGCACTTGGGAGGCAGGAGCAGAAAGATCAAAAGTTCAGTGTCACCCTTGGCCTATACAATGAGTTTGAGGCCAGCTTGGGCTAAATGAGACACTGTCTTGAAAAAGAAAAAAAAGATATTTCTAAAGAAAAGAGTTATAATTTCCATTTTTAAACATAGAAATAGAATATTTGGGTAGGGATAATGCCATAGCTCTCTACTATTTATAATGATCCCGATGCAAAACAGTGTGTTCTGGACATGACAGGCCTGCTATACCCATAAGCTCACAGCAGCTGCCGTTAGCAGCACAAGACCTGTCCAAGATCTAGCCAGTCAGTATCCCATCGTAGACAGAAGGGGATCAGGGAGCCCAAACCTCTAGCTGAAGAATTATTGGCAGTTGATGGAGGCTGGGGGAGGATGATTCAGTCTTCTTTAAAGGTGTGTGCATGGTTCCTGGTAAGTTGACTTATAAGTCCGTGGAGGACCTCACACCCATATGTATATGGGAAACTCAGATCAGAGATTAGACTCTGTGAGTTATTAGATAGATAGATAGATAGATAGATAGATAGATAGATAGATAGATAGATAGATAGATAGATAGATAAGTTGTGAAGAGGATGGGGGCTAAGTGGATCTGAGAGGACAGGATATAGGGAAGTGAATATGATCAAAATACATTGTATGCATAGATGAAATTCTCAAACAATCAATATAAATATATTTTAAAATGTCACCTGATGGTCAAATACCTGGAAAGAAGCATGAGAATACTGCTCTGCCAGGGGACCTGAATTAGGTTACCAGCATCCATGTCTGTGGCTCCCAACTGCCTCTGGCTCCAGCTCTGGGGGGACCCAATGCCTTTCCACACATCTGTACTCATTTGTACACACCCACATGCAGACATCCATTGTACACATAATTTAAAAGAATAAAAAACTCAAAAAACAAAACAAAACAAAAAGAACTTCTAACAGGCCAATTGGCTCTAGCACAGCTAAACACAATATGTAGTCAGAATTCATCCAAGGCCAGACTCTTTTCTACTACTTAAGCCACTGTTTTGGGAGTGCCTCCAGCCCTGTCTCCTTAGCACAGGCTGTAAACTTCTCAGCTGTCTCTGACTCATGCTCCTTGAATACAGTCTCCAGTAGATGCCAAACGTTGCCAAGTCTGACATGGAACCCTTTCAGAGGGTCAAGGACAACAGCTTTTCAACCCACTCCCCACTTCCTCTCTTACCTAACTTCAGTACAACACTCACCACATCTATAATCTATATTATTATTACTATCGCAGCTTTTAAAAATATAATCTAGTATTTGGCTATTGCCCTAGATTCATTTCTATTACTGTGATTTAAAAAAAAATCTTAAAAAGCAAATCAGGGGGTGATGGTTGATTTCACAATTACAGGTAACAGTTCATTTCTGCAAGGAAGTTATGGTAGGAGGAGTTTGAGATGGCTGGCCATACTATATCCAAAATCAAAAGCAGAGAGAATGAAAGCATACATGGTTACTTGCTGTGTTTAGTGTATTTCTCCACTATTACATAATTCAGGGCCCTCTTTCTAGGGAATTAAGCCACCCATACTAGACTAGGTGTTCTCACATCAATTAATTAAAACAGCCCTGTAGGGCTCTAGCAGGCCCAAACATGGCAGATATGATTCTGGCAGGCCTTGCCCTTTCCCATTCCCCATTCCCTCTGTCTTACTAAACTGTTAATCACATTCCTAGAGCTAGCCAACAACTTGGTTACTTCTTCCCCTTGAAGCTCATCATCAAGGTCCATTAAAGCATTAAAATTCAACAATCAAAAGTCCCCTTTTTGCCTACCTAATTAACATACCCAATCAAAAAACAGTAATATGGGGGTTTGGTAGGTCTCCCTTTTTCCCTTTATAAACTGCAATTTGTCTGTTCATGTCTGCCTAGTCTCTGTCCAGAGGCAGTCCCTTGTCCCCTCTCCCTTGTTCCTTTTCCCTTCTCCCTCATCCTCTGTCTCCTGTCTTTGTCTCTTATTCTCTGCTCTTTGTCCCTCTGGGGCAAACAAATCTCCTATGCACTGAGAAGTTGGTCTTGGGGTATCTTATGCTAAAATCATGCTTTAAGTCTTCAGCTATCAATTTGATATAGCTTAAAGTCATCTGAAACCAGGTAATCTCTCAACTGAGGTTTACTCAAGATCAGATTGACCTATGGGCATGGCTTGGGTGTGGGTAGGTATCTTAACTGTTAATTGATGCAGAAGGGCCAATCCACTATGGGTGAAACTATTCCCTAGGTAAGTGGCTTTGGGTGTATATGATAGATAAGCATAAGCCTAATGGCAAACCAGCAAACAGCATTCCTTTATGGTTTCTGCTTCTAAATATTCCTTAAGTTCCTGCCTCAAGTTCCCAAAACAATGGGACTGTAACCTATAAGATGAAATAAACCATTCTCTCCCTAAGTTGATTTTGGTAATAGTGATTGTCATAGCAACAGAATGAAGCAAATGGCTATGGGGTAATATATCATTGTGGTTTTGAATGTTTTTTGCTTATTGATAAGGTTAAACACTACATCCAGATTTCTAGTCAAACCACGTTCCTGCTTGCCAGCTACCTAATACAATATAAATGTATTCAAGACTTCTGTAACCATACCACATCAAGTTCTTTTAGATTATCAGATTCTACAACTCTTCTATGCCAAGTCAATTAAATGCTTCATCCTACTCCAAATAGATCCTGCTCTTTTCTTTTCCTCCTGCAAATATTTACAGCTCAAATAACGTCTCCCTTAAGAGTGTTTTATTTTCTCAGTCAAGAAGTCTGTATAACTTGAACACGCAGTCCTTGATTCTCTGCTCGGGATCACATTTGCCTTTCCTGTGCTGATTTACTCCTAGGTCTTATCATTATTAAACAGAGAGTTCCTTCAGGCCAAAGACTCCATCCTGATAAGTCATTTCTCTCCTACTGTACCGAGAACACTGTAGGCTTTTAATAAACAGCTCAGCTTTTCAACATGTGATCAATTGGTTAACATCATCAAATTTCCTGTAATTTCCAACCAGCAGTGTTGCTTTATTTTGTGAACAACAGGGGAGGAATGAAGAAAGAAAGTTTCATTGCTATTGCTTTATCAGTTTGGGGCTTTTCATTTGGGCGGGCTGAGGTGGGCAGGGGTGGAGGGGTGGCCTGGCATTTAGTTTAGTTTGCATCCTCATTCATCCTAATTCCCTTTATCACATTATTTAACATCTAGCTTTAGAACAAATGAACAGCCAAATGCCAGAGCTTAGGAAGAAGGCTCAGTTGATAAAGTCTTTGCCATGCAAGAATGAGGTCCTGAGTTCAAACTTCAGCATCCACTTTAAAAAAAAAAAAAAGGAAGAAAGAAAGAAAGAGAGAGAGAGAGAGAGAGAGAGAGAGAGAGAGAGAGAGAGAGAGAAGGCATGATGCTGTGCATTTTTGATCCTAGCACTGTGGATGACAAACTGGTAAATCTCTGAGCTGGGCTGTCAACTAGCCTAATGGAATTGGTGAGCTCCAAGCCATGAAACACTCTGTCTAAAAGAAAATGGTGGGTGGTGTTTTAGTTTCCATTTCTGTTGCTGTTGTTAAATACTTTGACAAAAGCAACCAGAGAAAGGAAGGCTTTGTGTTCACCCATAGTTCAAGGAACAACTATCCATCATGTTTGGGGAGGGTGGAGGGTGGGTGGGGGTGGAGGGTGTAGGGGGTAATCAAGGTAAAAGGGGCTTGAAGTAACCAACCAATCACCTCACATCTACAATCAGGAAAAGTTTCTTGCTGCTCGGCTCCCCTTCTCTGTTTTTCCAGTCCAAGATCCCATCTAGGGAATGGTATCATCATAGAAGACAGGTTAGACAGTTAATACAACCAAGATAATCACCCACAGATGTTCCCAGAGTCCTACCTCCTAGGTGATTTCAGATTCTGCTGAATTGAAGATTCACAGTAAACAAGGATGGAGTCCTGAAGAAATACCACCCAAGGTAGACCTCTGGTTTCTACATGCACACATGTGCATTGCACACACACACACACACACACACACACACACACACACACCACAAATATGGAGCAGATTCCACCTTGAGAAATCAGCTATTTTATGACACTCTTTGTGACTATGAGCTGGCATTTAAACCTCCTCTTCCCTTTCCAAATATTCAGCATGTGCAGACAGTTACTTGGGTTCTGAAACAACTTTTGATGGACCACATTTCAAATACATCCTGGAAACATATTCAATTACTTCATTTTCATTGTACTCACTCAATGGTAACTCCTCGCCCAAGTTCAATTAGACTTACTTGAAATTAGAATTCGCAGGAATGCATTTCATTTAGATTTACTGGAAGATGTCAGGCACTGGTTAATTGGCCTTGAAGCAGCACGTCCATGAGGTCCCTCCCGAATGAACTGTCCATCTTTGACATGTAGCTGTTCTTGTTAGATAGCATTGATTGGGTAGCTCATCCAGCCCTTGGGGCCAACCAGTGGTTATCCAACACTCTGACAGTTACGTTAGATGGAGATTTTAAATTACTTGTGTACACCATGCAGAGAGCTTCAGGTTGGGCCTAGAATGGTCTGTGTTCTGTAGCCTGAAATTTCTCATTTCTTTCAAAAAAAATGAATGATTTTGCTTAGATGATTCGATCAAACATCCCCAAGATCAACCTTGTGACAGACATGATTTCAGACTACTTGTTTATCCAGAAAGTGCCCCTTGGTTTTCTCTTCGTGGCTGGTAATTGGCCAATGGTTAAGACATTACCTCCTACCCTAAGGAATCTAGAGAATGTTTGGGATTTGCTCCTAGCTGTCTAGGAAACACAGCAAAGCAGCTTATGAATTCCTAAAAACGACTGTAATGCTGAGCCCCAATTAATTCTAGTTTGTCTAGAACTGTCAGATCTAACAGTCTTATACCCAATTAGATGTGAGGCTGTGTTTCAATTATTAATATGAACTGGGTAAAAGGGATGAAATGAACTGCCTCACGTTCTCTGTGGGTTATGGTCTTGATTTGAAATTCTTAAATTGTGAAGATTAACTGTTTGGCAAAACATGATGTCAGTTTTCAGATAGTGAGGCCATTAATTAGTGTTCATTAAGTAGCCATTATGTGAGCAATATCTCCATATGACAAGGAGGATTAGGGTCTTGAGAGATAACTCAGTTGGTAACGTGCTTGCCATGCAACCATGAGATCCTGAGTTCTATGCCTAAAACCATATGAAAAAGCCGAGCCTCTTGGCATGTGCTTATAATCCCAGTAGTGGGAGGCAGAGGCAGACAGATCTCTGGAATTTGTGAAATGGCTAGCCTCTGTCTCAAAACAAAGTACACAATATATGACAACAAGCAATATTTGCAAGTGACCTCTGGCCTCCACAGGTATATGCACATACAATTGCGAACACAGACAGACAGACACACACACACACAAGCTAAAGAACAGAAGGCTAACACTATTTGCTACAGTTGAAAAATATCACAGTTCCTTCACCCAGTTTCCAGACTTAATTCAAAGAGGTAAACCTTGATGTGAAAAATATACATTGGCAAAGTCTCACAGTTTCTTTGATGCTCCTGGAATAGTCTATACATCCCCGTTCAAGCTGTATGAAGTGTCAGCTTGGGTTGTCAATCAGGAAGCCATGAGAGGTTGTGAAGTCCAGAGTGAGGGGATGTCTGGGCTCACTGAGGAAAAATTCCAAAACACTAGTCCAAGCATGTGCAGAGAAGACATCTCTTTTTCCTCTACAGAGACATATAATCATGTTTCGGGGCAACTTTACCTCTGAGAAATTCTAGAAATTTAGAATGTTAAGTACTGAGTCTGAGCTGAGACTAATACCAAAAGTTTAAAAAGAAAAGCCGCCAAGGCCCTCCAGCTGAAGCATGTCATGAGCATGACGTTAACCTAATTCACAGTGTTCCTAAGGAGGCCACTGGGCCACATTCTGGTTATTTTCCCAGTCCCTGGATGTGTAATTGGTATAGACCCACTCCATCATGAGCAAGACCATCTCACTGTTCCCAAACTATGCAAGAAGAGTCATTATAGGTATAAGAACTAGATGAAATTGCCCCTTTTCTGTAGAGATGATGAACTGTGAACAATACTACACCCCTGAAGGGATGGAGGGTATTAGTGCCCAGCCCCAAACCTGAAAGAAGGACAGGCAAGATGGCCCCACTGGTACATTAGCTGCATAGAGGCATTACTGCCTTCTGATTGGATCTGTGGCCTGTTCCACAGGAGGGAATTCATAGCTGGTGGTGTAAATGACAAAGAGTCTATGTCCAGGGAGGTCATAGGCCCTAGGGGGGATCCTTCTACCATTAGTTTATTAAACAGACATGGCATTAAACTCTCTAAATGACTAGCTGGTCCTGCAGAGGAATATACAAGGCTTGCAAGAGTTTGTTATGCCATAGAGAGATCCAAGGAAGGCCTCAGGAGGCCCCATCCCTCCCTGGAGATGAATGTGCACTTATAGTTCACTGAGGAGGGAGAGACATGATTTCCAGTGATCTCTCCACTGGTAAGTTGCCTGTACTCCTGTAAATACCCTCTCACTCATGCTCACACAAGCAATTCTAATTAAACTCACAGGGTCATTAAAAAGACACAAGACAATGTGAATGAATATAGGAGGAGACCTGTTGAGAAAGGGTGCATCAGGAGTGGGAGGGAGGTGACAAGCCAACAAGGGGGTGGTGACAGTGACCAAAGTAGCATTATGTGTGTATAAACTTGCCAAAAATATAAATGAAAATTAACAGGAAAATAAGGGGCCATAACCCCCAACACAGTCCCTGTACCCCAGCTACCCTTTCCCATGTAGTCAGCATTCACTCCCTGGGCCCCTTAAAGCTTGCCTTCAATGTCACATCCTTGAGTCTCTTATCACTAACCACCTTATTTCTCACCTGTCCCCACTGCCCACCCCACCCCACCCCCAGCATTCACAGATGGCAGCCTCTCATCTCTGTTGTCAGCAACAATGGACCCACCAGTTACTGGCAAGATCTCACAGACCAGTAAAGTATTGACCCTCGACCCCTCTACCTCAGTATCAAATGCATCTCAGAACAGACTTGGCCAAATCCACTCACAAATGCAGCCGTTTGTCTACAATGAGGTCAGATCCTGTTTTAAGCAGCAGCCCACCATGTTATGGGGGCAAGGTCGGCCCACAAGCCCATACCCTATCCCATCTGTCCCTTTTCCAGTGTTTAAAGAGCTCGCCCACATCAGCTGCTATGGGTTGGCAATTATTCTGATGGTAGCTGACTTTGCTGTCATCATCCCCACCTCTTGCTTTCTTATTCTTCACACCCACAACCATGAAAACGGCTGCAGCCTCTGGAGAGGGAAGTCCACATCTGGCTGTCTTTCCTCCTGCTTGTGTGAGTGAGGCTGGTCTCCAGTTGGAGCTGCAAAGAGCCTTCCATTAACAATAATGGGCCCTTTGGATGTTTCAGTGCACAGCCAGCTAGCTACTGGATTCGTACGCTCCAGGAGAAAGGGGAGGCTGATGAACTCACTTTCTGGGGTGGAGAAATCACTGCCATTAGTCACTTGCCTCTGTCTCCTCTGCCTCACCCACATAACCAGAGGGTCATTTACCTACACACGCTCACTGTCTTATTAAAGCCAAAGGCAGCATGGGCCTCAGTCTCTCTGCCTGTTCCTAAAACGTGTTATTTGCGATTCAATTTCACATGGCCTGCAGAGGCAATAAAGGGCAAAGGGAATTGCCCTACAATGTATTCCGAAAGCCTCCTCGCACACCCACACTCCGGAGGATAACAATTTGCCAATATAACCTTTAATTAAATGAACAGAAATTCTGCAGACCCCATGGTGTAGGAAGTCACTAAATAGAAGGAAATTATGTATGAGTTGCCCCCCAGCCACTCGTTTTAGCCTGAATAGAATCTGTCAGTAGGAACTTAAAAGTGCTTTGAGACAGAAGCAGTTCTTTCTCCTATATCTAAGGAGGATGATGGGCCTCTGGTGTCACCCGGTGGGATGAATGGTGGTGCCGCCTACAGGACGTACAGGAAGTACAGCTGCTGGCAAGGCTGGGTAGAACACGCCCAGTGGGTAAAGGGCTTGCCTTGCAGGCATGAGGACCTGGGTTTGATCTCCCAAAATCTACATTTAAAAAGCTGGACTGGGTGATGGAATGTGCCTTAAATCTCAGAGCTAAGCTCGTGGAGATAGACGGATCCCCCGGGGTTCGCTGGCCAGCTGGCATAGTCAAACTGGCAAGCTCCAAGTTAAAGGGCAGACTGTGCCTCAAAAAATAATGTGGAAAATGACTGAAGATGTTACCTGACATCAGCCTCCACATGCATGTGCACCTATGTGCACGCACAACCTTACACACACACACACACACACACACACACACACACTATTAGCAAAAAGCTTAGCCACTCACAGTGCCAGAGACCTTTGCATTGATTGACCTTCCCAGTATGGCAGACTGTTGTCTTCAGTTTACAGTTGCACCAATGTGGCAACAGCCACCGTGAAAACCCAGGGGCAACACCCCTGGAAACCAGCAACACCCTGCAGGGAATCCTGGAACACCCAGCTGCATGGGAGTCTATTCTGCTTAGCGGAGAGGAAAGATAAGTACGTCCGTCCCCCACCTCTTCTAGCTCACCTGCCCCCTCCAGTTCACCCACCCCCTCCAGCTTACCCACCCCCTCCAGCTCATCCACCCCCTCAGCTCACCTACCCCCTCCAGCTCACCCACCCCCTCCAGTTCACCCACCCCCTCCAGTTCACCCACCCCCTCCAGCTTACCCACCCCCTCCAGCCCATCCACCCCCTCAGCTCACCTACCCCCTCCAGCTCACCCACACCCTCCAGTTCACCCACCCCCTCCAGTTCACCCACCCCCTCCAGCTTACCCACCCCCTAGTTTACCCACCCCCTCAGCTCATCCACTCCCTCCAGCTTACCCACCCCTCCAGTTCACCCACCCCATTCAGCTCACCCACCTTCTCCAGCTCACCCTTCAGCTCAACCCTCAGCTCACCCACCCCCTCAGCTCACCCATCCCCTCCCACTACCACTTGCTCCACTCTTCAGCTTTCATTAAGCCCTGCCCATGTTGCTGCCAGGCAGAGCCTAAACTTGTCCCACTCTCAATTCACGTCCTTCCCTCTTTCGACTTTATGTACATGCTATGGTCAGAATACAAGCCCTAAAGACAATGTCCCTGTCCTGGTCACAGGCCTCTGGACAGTGCTTGGGTCCACCCCAAAGGTCAGGACCCAACCTCAGAGCCTTCTGCTTTAAAGCACTCTTCGCTGCTATAACACTCCCTCACATGCCCAGCCTCAGCCGAGCCCGGAATATTCCAGTATCTGTTACCTCTTTTCTGTTCATGATATGTCCTATGAATACGATGCATCCACTTTCACCATTTCCACAGGCCCAATGAGATGAGATGGTAGTCATGCGCCATTATGTTTAGTTCACATGGCACTAAGGATGAGCCAGGCTTCATGCATGCTAAGCACTCTCTCAACTTACACTGCTGTTCCTAGTACCCAAAGATTAACCAGGCTTCATGCATCCTAGGCTGGCACTCTGTCAACTGTGCTAACTCTGTGTCCCTTCATCCTTTCTTCTTAGAACTTCTCTCACAATATAATATCTTTTTCCCCCCTCTGGTCTGAGTACTTGGTCCTAGTCTCCATTTTACCTGAGTGAGTGACATACTCTTGGATGCTCAAAGATACTTGTGAAATACAGGTGAAGTTTCATACTGAAGACTGTTTTTGTGAAACACAAGGATTAACTTTCTTTCACAGGGCAAATAGTTTCCAATCTTGTGAAAAACCATATCATATTGGCAACAGGAATCCTTGTGTGTTTGTGAGTGAGTGATGTGTATGTGTAGTGTATGAGAATGTGTGTACGCAGGTGCGTACATCTGTGTATATGTGTGCAGAGGACAGAGGAGGATGTCCCCTTGTTCTGCCCTGTCACTCTCTGCCTTATCTTCTTGACATAGGGTCTCTCATTGAACCTGGAGCTAGACTGACATCCAGCAAATCGCAGAGATTCTCCTGCCTCTGCCCTCCCACAGCACTGAGGTTATAGCTGTGGGCACAGGCATGATCACTTCTTTTACACAGATGCTGGGAATCTGAATACGGGTCCTCATGCTGACAAAACAAGCGTTCTTAGCTACAGAGTCATCTCTGTGGCCCTGGGGATAGGGATGTTAAGGAGAACAATCCTATAGCTGAAGCTTCAATAAATGGAACTTAAACTATAAGGCTCTAGGGGGAGAGTGAGCAAAGAATGGAATTAAACTGCTAGATTTTATTAACTCAGGGCTACCGGATACATAATCTAATTTCTCCAGGGAAACTCTTCCAGGCTTAAAGAAAAGTAGAAGCAGATTCACTCTTAAAGAGGACGAAGAGGTAATCAATATAGACACTGACTGACCCTGGGGACACAGTTACACTTCAGTTTTCTCCAGGAAGTCTCTCTAACTATTCTGGGCCACTACATTCCTGCCTTTGTGGACTTAAGCATCAAATAGCCCAGTTCCAAATTATACTGCCTTCATTATTCATTAAAGTATCATGGGCAGAAACAACTCAGCTATAGAGAGGTTGTAATGGAAGCCTCTGAATGACCCATGGGGACCAATGTCAACTGGCTCTCTGTCCCTGTTCAGTATCTGCTTGATTACTGAAAATGAACTCATATATATATATATATATATATATATATATATATATATATATATATATGTGTGTGTGTGTGTGTGTGTGTGTGTGTGTGTGTGTATTATCTCAACCAGTGGGAAGACAATAGGTCCAATGGTTGACTTGGTGCTAAGTGTGGCATGGTGTTTGGATATACTCACACTGAGCTCTCAGCAGCAAAAGCTATGTGACTTTTGACTGTAACTTACCATCTATCTTATGGCTAACTCCGGACTGACCCTGTCTATGGTTCCCTTTTGTTGCTGTTGCTTCTCTTTCTTCCCTCTGAGCACAATTGTCAGTCATAAATATCTTCCAGCTCATCTCTTGCCTATTTTCTGTTTCCTGGCTTTCGTGCTGTGTCCCAGCTCCTAAAGTATTTGACAATCTCATTCTTCCGTGACCTTTGTCATTGTCATCTCGAACAGAGGCTGGTATAAGGTAAAGGACCACAAATACTCAGGGATGAAAGGCAGGATAGAGGCATCGATGGATAGATGGGGGAGCAAATGAAAGAACAGATGTATGAATGGCGACTGAAAGGATGAGTGATGGATAATTGAATGAATGAATGAATGAATGAATGAATGAAGAATATGTTTTCTGGAAATGAGTGTGAGGTAACTCAAGTCTTGGAAAGAGAAAGAATATTTGAAACAGAAGCATGGTATTTTTGCATATTCATGAGATACAAATAATGGTGGTACTGAAGACCGTGCATCAGGTACTCTCCTGCTGCTTCACGTGGAGTCAATCTCCACTTGCCACAAAAACCCTCAGTTGTATTACCGTCATCTCCAGTTTACACACAAATAAAGCAGATCGTGGGCATGGAGAATGAGGGTGAGGGTGACCACGCCCCATACTACCTAGTACTTATGTAGTGAAGTTTGGGATCGAACCCAGGCTGCCTGCATTTAGACCATACTACCCACCTTCACACTACACAGCCTCCCAAAGGTAAGTCTCAACTTCTTGAGTAGTTTAAAAACAAATCAAAGAGAGAATAATTAGGGGAAGGGGAGGAAGAAGCCAATTCCTCAGTGTGCTGGGCTCCCTGAAATAAAGGCTCCCTGCACCAGGAGGTGAGCTGATCCCTGGTGAAATTGGGAGGGCTTCAAATAGTTTGCAAGCTAGTTGCTCCCCACTCTTTGGTTCTCAGAGACACAACCACAAACAATTCTTTTTGCCACAGGAACTAGAGACAGCTCCAGAGTGGCAGGCTTCTAGATCATTCCAAAAGGCCAGCCACACCCTCCAGAAGGTACTGACAGCTCTGCATCCACGTGATCCTGTGATCCTATAGAGCTTTCCTCCTATAATTCCCGGCCTGCTTCAGCCTGTTTCAGCCTGCTTCAGCCTGCCCCACCAGTCCCACAAGATGCTGCTGGCTGCCTGGTGTCCCATCTTCAAGACAAATAAACCACCGATCATCACATCTGTCCAGTGAGGGTATTGCATAAATGTGACCACACCAGTAACTGTTGACATGAATCCCTTTGTCATCAGGAGGGGTGAATAGGAAGTATTCAAAGTGTCCATGAGGACGGATCAGAGAAGATAGGCGATGAAAATGAGATGAACTTGCCTTCTTGGTCCTCAGCTTCAACTAGGCCAAATGTGGTTTATGTTGGTCATAACACACTGAAGTGAGAAGGGCCAGAACAGAAGTTTGTAGCTGATTGAGGCATAGTGATAGTCACTTGTAATCCCAGGACTCTGGTGGCTGGGACAGGTAGATTCATAAGTACACAGAGAGACTGATCTAGGAAGGAAGGAAGGAAGGAAGGAAGGAAGGAAGGAAGGAAGGAAGGAAGGAAGGAAAGAGGGAAGGGGAAGGGAAGGAGGGAGGGAGGGAGGGAAGGAAGAAGAGAGGAAAGGGGAGGGCATAGGGAGAGGATGAGAGAGGAGGGGAGTGAAGAAAAGGGAAGGTTGGGCTGCTTGAGTTCCCCCAAACTTATATGGGACTTGGTTAATGTTCCCAGTCATTCCAATTTTCTTTTCACATTAAAGTGACCATCACTGAGTTGGTGGTTTCCAGGAGAAGCTGGGTATAAGGTACTTAACAGACACTTATGGAATTACTACAATAAATTAATACCATGGTTAGTAAATGCCTCGTGATTAAGCTCTTTGCAAATAGCCTGCTGCCACTAGAGTGGTTACGAACAAAATTACTTATGACAAAAAGTGACATGAAAACAGCAAGACAGGAAACTGTAAGGGTGATAGGATTTTCACTGGCTTCTTTCAAAAGCTGAACGGATGAGGGAAATGACCCAAACACGGACGGGAATGATTACAGCCGCTGTCAGCAGCCTGAGATCATCTTCACTGCACCTTGTTCTCGCTGCTCCCCAATTGTTCTGAAATGCCGTATGATACTCCCAAAATTTCAGACATGCCCCATAGTATTTTAAAAATAAATTCCTCCTCAGCAGGAGTTGATATTATGATGAATTTTTGCACAGCACCAACTGTAGCTGGATGTGAGCCCCGCACCCAAGCGATCAGTAGGAAACATCTACTGGGGGTTAAAGAGACAGCCTCGTCTGTAAAACAATTGCCTTACAAGCATGAGGACCTGAGTTCTGTCTCCTGAACCCACACAAAGGTGAACGTTGGTAAGATTCCATACAAGTAGGAGGAGCAGAGTTCAGTCCCCAGCATTCAGGTAAAAAGGCAGGTCTGGTGATGAACATGTATTCTCAGCTCTGGAGAGGTGGAAACAGGAGGATGCCTGGAGTGTGCAGGCCATCAAGAGACTATTTTAAAAACCCTATTTCAAACGAAGAAAGGGTGGATGGCTCCTGAAAAATTATGCCCAGGTTGTCCTCTAACCTGTATGCGCATATGAACCCCACAACTCACGAGCATGCACATACACAGAATTGAAAACAAAAGCTTGGTACAGACTCATGTGCTTATAATCCCAGTGCTGGTGAAATGGAGACAGGTGGATCACCTGGGCTTCACTGAACAGATAGTGTCATCTACCTGGTGAGTTCAGATTCCATCTCAAAAACAAAACAAACGAAGATAAGTTGCTCAGTATCCAAGGAATGGCATGCACATGTACCTGTGTACACACACATACCTACACACATGCATGAGCATGCACACTTGCATGGATTCCCTATCCACCAGTGATAGTAGGGAGACAGAGTCAGCCCTGTCCCACTGCAGAGAGGACTGGGAGGTAGGAGCCAGAGGTGGAGGCTCTAGCCTGAGCTGCTCACACAACTGCAGGCAAACCAGCTCATCTATCAGCATCTCGTTCTCCTCAGTAGACCGAGGATGCTGCCCACAGGGGTCCTACATCACCATTCTCTTGGCAACAATCAAAGCAACCAGATGGCTCTGAAATGTTCTTGGCAAGGCCAGCATTTGCATACTCTCCACTCCCCAAACATCCCAGCTCCCAGTTCCCAAAGCCAGCACAGAGCAGCCCACTCATCTTCTCCATCCCTCTGCCCTCCTCACTCCTGACCTGACCGGGAATGTAAAGTCCTGCCTTCCAATTCTACAATATCCATGAAAGCCTGTTTTGTGCTTTTCTGAGTCCAAAAGAGATTTTTTTTTTTTTTTTTTATCCAAACAAACCTCTACCCAGAGTTGGCATGTTCTGCGTTCATGTAGACCTCTTCCGTGTGGGTCTAAAACACAAGCACCATATTGATGCTGAACGAAAAATTCAAAACTAATACTGGTGAGGATGAAGGCAGAAGGGACCCTCTGTGCTACGAATAAAAATGTAAGTTAGCCCAGCCACTGTGAACATCCGCATGGCTCTTCCTCACAAAACTAACAGTAGATCTACTGTAAATTCCATCACGACACTCCTCAATACTAACCCCCACGACTCCCAGACAACACATCGCAGAGATCCTTGCATAGCCATGGTTACTGCACAGCACCACTCATACGGCTAAGGTACAGAACCAGCCCGGGTGTCCAACCCCAGGAACGGATCAGGAAATGTGGCTTATACAGGCAATGGAAGTCCACATTGAAAGAATAGGTCATACCATTTGCGGAAAAATACACCTGGGATCATCATATTTAGTTGATCAAGTTCACAGCAGAAAGTCAGATAATTGTCCATTTCTCTCATTTGTGAGCCCTGAATTTTTAGAGAGACATGAAAAACATAGATTTGCTAATGGCATATAAATAAAAAACAAAATCATCGGGGAGACAAAAAGGAGTGGCGGGTGAGACGGAGAGAGGAAGGAGACAGGAGGACATGGAGGGAGGGCAGAACACGCCCAAAGCACATTAATAATAATGCATATCGATGGGTTTATGTAACCCTCTATAATCACAGTTTCAAATTTTGAAGTGACTATTTTAGTAGCAGAGAAGTTAAAGGGGAAAATAACACATAGGAAAAGAAGCCGGGCAGAATTTTCAAATCCATCACGTTTTAAGCATACCTTCCTAGAAATTGGATTTTTCCCCCCTTATCTGGAGAAGTGCTGGCTTGTTCCAGTGAGTGGCCAGCTGGCTAAGGTCACGGAGGCGGCTCCAGCTTAGATTTTACCGCTTTAGTCTCTCAGTCTCTTATCACATTGGGGTATCTCAGCTTGAATACCGACTGGCTCATTGATTGGTGTCAAAATCACATTTTCTATTTCACCCAATGTTCCTTTCCCTCTAACACAGTGTCTTCTCTCCCAACCCTGAGGCTGAGCCACCGATCGGGAGAAATCACATGTCAGTGGACTGTGGGTTATCACACAGAGGTCAAGACGATGGCAGGTGAGGAGAACCACACAAGATGGGTGACCCTGAAGGAGTCGTTAAAATCCTCTGCGCCTGCATCCCTACTGCTGATGCGCAGGCGCTAGACCAACGCAGTGACGTCTGCCATCAGAAGTGAAGGTAAAGACAGAGCCAGACTGCAAGGAGCTGCACTAAAACCAGGGCCTGATCCCATCAGCCCTTTCCTCTGGTCTCCACCTGTGAGCACTGGGTAATGCTGGAATCTGGGCTGAAAACTCAGACGATCAGGCTGGAGAGAGGGCTCAACAGTTAAGAGCAGACACTGCTCTGGGAGAGGACCCAAGTTTGGTTCTCAGGATCCAGTGCGGCTCACAACATTCAGTAACTCCAACCCCAGGGGGTCTGACCTTACTTCTGGCCTCTGTGGGCACGGCTCTCATGCACAACTGGCCTCCCTGCCCTCACTCCTCAGCATCCAAATACACACAGAAATTGAAAATAAAAATAGGGGCCACAGAGAAGGCTCTGCAGTGAAGAGACTGTTCTTGGCTCTTGCAGAGGACCAAACTTTGGCTCCCAACATATCAGATAGCTCACGATAACTTGTCACCCCAGTTTCAGGGGGTCTGACACTTGTTCTGGTCCCAATGGATATCTGCGTGTTTGTGGTACACTTAAATTCACACAGATACACACACACACACACACACACACACACACACAGTAGTAGTGGTGGTAGAAGTAATAGTAGTAAATAATTTCTTTTAAAAATATATAAAATAAAATTATTTTTAAAAGCAAGACCACAAGGCAAACAGAGTCAACAAAATATAGACCCTTTTTGCTGTTACCTCCAGAATTTAACTTTCAAATATTCAGTGTTACTCAGTTTTCTATCACTATCACAAGATAGTTGAAATAATTTACACAAAAAAAAAAAAAGAAAAGAAAAGAAAGGTTTATTTCAACTCACCATGTGGAAAGTTCCAGTCTATGACTAGTATTAGGCAATTGTTGTCTCAAAGTAACACATCATGACAGGTATGAACGTCTCATAGTCTCTTTTGGAGGCGTGCCCCCAGTGGCTTAAGGGAACTACCACAAACCCTCACACTTTAACGTTGTCACCACCTCCCAACAGTATGACAATGACACCAAGTCTTTACCACATGAACCTTCAATGAATATTCAAGATGCTGATGGTTACACCATCTACCTTTCAATCCCAGCTCTAGTAGAAGCATCATGGGCTGAAACTGAGTATTGGTCCAGAAAGTCTTATTCTCAGGTCCTACTCAAGAATGAGACCAAACATAAAATCTACAAGGAACATGATCGTATGAGGGTGACAACTTAAAGACAACATGGCTTCAGGAAGAGTCCTGCCAGACATAATTGTACAGAAAACTAAAAGTTCCAGTTATGTCTAAGTGTCCCCAAAAGAATAAAGAGAATACTTACCTAGTGGGTGTGGCAAAAGTGTTGTAAAGTCACCATAACTGAGTATAGGTCAGTGTCGTGATTAATCTCTCACCGCCAGAACCTAGGATCTCTTAAGAGTCTAGCCTCTAGGCGTGCTGTGAGGGAGTGTCAAGATTCAGTTAACTGTCTTTCCCATCTGGGCCAGAACACTGAGCAGATCTTGGGTGGCAGCTCTGCCCCCAACATCCAAGAACCCAGAGGAAGCAGGGATCCCAGGAGCTCGAACTCAGGCAGTATCTTAGAATACACAGCCTTGGTGTATCTACTCATCAAGCATACTGAGCAGACCTGCCCAAACCTCTGATGTCCTGGAATTCCATCTGGATTCAGTGAAGACACAGCATCAGAGGCTCATCAACTTACTCTCCCCCCAAACCCCTATTCTAAAATCTCAACGCCCTTAATCAGCTTGAAGAAGTTAAAGAAGAGTCAGCGCCCCTATTCCCTGAGCTTGGGGACTAATGTGATTAATAATGGTCTGTCTTTCTAGGGACAAGTAGTGGTTTTGTTGGAACAGGGGGGATTAGCTAGGACTTACTGCATAGCCATAACCTACTGGTAGAAATCTGTATAATTATAATCAAGATGAAGTTATAATTTCTTAAATGGTACAAAATTTACTTTGATCTCAAATTTAAGGTTTTCATTGGTACGAGCCTCTTATTAATATAAAAATGAGATGAATATTGATACACTCATGGGCATTGTGCCTGTATAACACATTTAGGAATACAATGCCTAGACCCAGCCCTTTTTTAACTTTTTTAACTGATTTGGGACGGTTAATCTATGAGTTAAGGGACTATAGCAAATTCATATTTTTGAGTTTATTGTTAGGGTGTTTTCCATATTTTACTTAGAAATAGCTGAGAGGAGTTAACGGAAAACAGTCCAGGTTACCTTACATGGATAGTTGGTTTTCAAAACATCAGAAGTCCATAGAACTGATGCTACAAATATTTATATATTAATGTTCATATTGATTAGAGACCTGTCTGCTCCTGACAGCTTCCTGTCGTGGATTCTAAGAAGAAATTGAGCATCCTTGGAGTTACTCCAGTTGTGTGGTAACAGCCACTAGGCAAGAATTGCCTTTCTCCATCTACAGACAAATTACTGTCCAGAAAAGGACACACATGCAGAATAGTCGACTGATTATATCTGCCTAGACAGAGTAATCAGTCCTTAATAATCCTGCATCACCAAGGTCTGTCAGATGATTCTGGGCCAGAAGGCTGAAGATTTGATGCTCCAACGTTCAGTAGTATAGGGGCTTTTCAGGTGTTCAGAGGTCTCTATAAATTGGCTAAGTTTTAGAAGCTATGCTTTGTGCTTCCCACAATTATAGTTAACTCAGTCATTCTGGATTTCTGACGGGGTTGAAAACTTATAGCTATTTACCGTAAGAGAAAAGATTTGAGTGGATGGTCGTCAGCTGACATTCATCCTAAAGCCAGGTTCAGAACTAAATGTTTTAGGATAGATAACAGAGGTGCTGGTTAGTCAACAAAATGATGGACTGGGTATTAGGACTATCTTGTACCTCACTGGTACAAATTGGCATAATTATGCTCTAATTGTATTTTGAGAGAAAAGTTTCATTTTAACAGGAAGGGTGATGTGTAGGAGGAGCTAAGGTAGGAGGAGTACTGAGAGGAAGAAAAGGAGTAAGAAGAGGAGGAGAAGAAGGATAGGAGAAGGTAGGTGATGAAAGAGAGAAAGACGGGGGAGACAGGGAGGCAGATATTCATGTATCTCCACCAGTCAAAGATAGTTGTTATATCTAGGTAGGTCAGTGGGTTACACCTCTGATTGAACAATTCCAAACTTATAACGCTTATGATTAACATTATTTTTAAAAAAATGTATAAATGCAAAAAGGAAAAGGGGGCATGGGATAGGGGTTTTCTAAGGGGGGGAATGGGGAAAGGGGGTGGCATCTGAAGTGTAAATAAAATATCTAATAAAAAAATTTCTTTCCAAAAATAAATAAATAAATAAATAAATAAATAAAAGATTCAGTTAATTGAGGTAGAAAGACTCACCCGGGGTGTGAGCAGCACCATCCTATAGGCTGGGTTCTAGACTTAGGAGAAAGGAGAAAGAGAGCTGAGCGCTAACATTCATCTCTCTCTCTCTCTCTCTCTCTCTCTCTCTCTCTCTCTCTCTCTCTCCTTCCTGACTGTGGACGTCATGTGACCAGACAGCCAACTCCCTGCTCTTGTTCCTAGGCCTCCTGCTCCATGATGGCATGATCCCCTTTACTGTGAGCCAGACTGAACTCCTGTTCCCTAACAGAAGAGTTTTCCGTGATGTCACACCAAAGAGCAAGGGTGGTATGCACTGTTATCTACACTTCATGTCCTAAACATAGGCAACCTGAGCTTGCTGCCCCGTACCATGACCAAAAATAACTTTGCAGAAGAACAGTCTTATTTCATCTCACCATCACTGAAGGAAGTCAGGATAGGAGCTCAAGTAAGCACATGAAGAAGAAACTTCAAGGGATGCTGTTTGCTGGCTCCCTCACAGGTTCACTCTTAGCTCGCTAGCTTTCTACACTGCTCAGTACCACCTGCCCAAGGACTGTCTCCCACAGTTAGCTAGGCCCAGCTACATCTCTCAGACATGTCCATAGGCCAATCTGCTCCTGACAATCCCTCAACTGAGATTCTCCCCTCAGTTGACTCTAGGTTGTGCCAAGCTGACAGTTAAAACTAGGATAAAGAGTGAACACATGAATCCTTTTCCCTCTCCCCTTAGCCCCCGGCACCCTCCACACTGGCAGTCTGCATTCAGTGGGGATCTGGAGCTCCCACTTTACACTGTCTTGCTTCTCTGTGGAACTTCTTAAACTGCCTGGGCTAGGTCCTGACCCCAGAAACCCTTTCCCTTCAACCTTTACCGGCAATTACTAGAAAATGGTAGAATTTGGGGGGAGAGAAAAATCATAAAATCAAGCACGTGAGGCAAACACAGTCAGAAAAAACATCAGCTGTTTTTGCAAAATTGGTTCCAGAGCATTTTACAGGCAAAACAATAAGTTGCAATCCTACAGTCTGCTGGAGCTTTTGGAAGCCTGGGAATTGGAGATGCCAATTAAAAAGCAATGGTGAGCCATTATTGATCTTCTGTTCATTCAGCAGGCTGACATTGGAGAAGGAAGAAGATCACATGCCACACAGAGAGCCTTCTTATCTCTTTTCTAGTAGAGCTCAATTTGACATCTATTCCCCAGATAGCAACCAGCACCCAGCAGCCTGACAGGCTCAGAGCATGCAGACGAGTGGAGCTAAAGCGTTGCTGCTGTGGGCCTGGTGCTATCCTGGGACCTTATCTTGCATCTTGCTGCCAGAAAGCCTTACCTTGCACCTCACAGGCAAGGATTATGATCATAATATTGGTAAGAGATGGATGATATCTAAATGTGTGGGTCCCGAGCTGGAGAGATAGTTCAGTGATAAAGAATACTTCCTGCTCTCCCAGGGAACCTGAGTCCATTTCTTAGTATCCATGTCAAACAGCTCACAGTAGCCTAGACCTCCAGCTGCAGGGGATCTGACGCCCTCTTCTGGCTTCCAAAGGTACCTGCACACAGGCAGCATACACTTCCATAGACACAGACACATAGGTCTTTTTAAAAATGCACAGGCCTCTCTTCAGCCCCAAATGACTATCAGTGTTTATTGTTTTGCTTGTTCTGTGACTGTTTGCATCTATTGTATTACTAGTTACTCAACCTAGAACTGACCTTAATACATGCATGAAATTAAAATGGTATAAAAGCAAAATGGAGGAGGAGGGATGGGATAGGGGGGTTATGGGGGGATGGGGAAAGGGAATAACATTTGAAATGTAAATAAATAAAATATCCAATAAAAATACTGAGAAAAAAAAGAGTGCTGGTTTCAGAGGACGCGGGTTCAATTTTAAGCATCTACATGGTAGTTTATAACTTTCTGTCACTCCCATCCCAGAAATTCTGAAGCACTGTTTATAACTCCTTGAGCACTGCACAGACATGTATGTAGGCAAATCCCCAGACATGTAATAAAATAGATTTTAAAAATGTGCAGGTCTCACAACTGAGATGCAGCTGAAATGGGAAAGAAAACCAGAGAGAAGTACCAGTGTCTGGAAGGAAAGCACCCTCTTGCCCTAGTCTGATTGAAGCATCTCACCAGCAAAGAACCATGAGTCCCAGCACGGTTAACAACATTTCCTGTGAGGGCTGCTGACAAGGAGAGAATATTCTATTCGTATAATGATATTTTATTTGAGAGTGGCAATGAGCCAAGCTGAAGGCCTGTATTTATGTGACTTTGGGTGGCCCCGTTCCTCTCCCAGACATTTTCTGGGAAATTCAAAGACAGCTATTAACATTGTTTACTGTGGAGATATCCTAATTTCCTGTATCCCCTGAGCTAAACTGACTTTTGAAACACTCCTCGGGAGCCTCCTGACATCTCATTTAGATTCCTTAGTGACCCACCATAGTGGCATGTGTGGCGATCGTAAGAACAATGACATGTGACTGTCAGAGAAGCCCACAGCATGCTTTGGGGTGTCTCTTAATTCCTTCTTGAGTGTCTCTTTCTCTTAATCAATGTACTTAAAAATTTACAGCAAGGACTCTAGAGATGGCTTAGTAATTAAGAACACTTGCTGCTCATGCAGAAGACCCTGGGTCAGTTCCCTGGGCAGACATCTGGTGGTCCCCAATTGTCCATAACTATAGTCCCAGGGGATCTGGTGCCTTCATCTCCCCCTGTGGATACCTGCACATAACAAGCAGTACATACATTTATACTCAAGCACATACACATACACTAACATTTATTTATTTTTATAAATAAATAAAATTGATTCTAATATCTAATGCTGCTTTATACTGGCTCATCTTGAAATACATTTTTGCATCAAAGCCAAAAAATTCTGGGCTTGCATGAACAAAGATCTCTGCAGAGAACTAATGCTCATGTTCCTGTTGTGACATTTTTTTGTTTCTTTTTTTGAGATAAGGACTCATTATACAGCCCTGGCTGGCTGGCACTCACTACACAGACCAGGCTGACCTCAAACTCAGAGATGCCTTCCTGCCTCTGCCTCCCAAGATCCACAATTAAGAGGCAGATACCACTCCTCAGCTGATATTACCTAATGTCCTTTACACAGTTGGTGCAACCAGTTCGTTCTATGAATGTCAAGCATGAGAGGGTTTTGGCAAAAAACCTATCATGAGTAACCTTTGCCTTGTATCAAAGTCTATGCAGATCAGTGGCAGAGGCCTTGGCAAACACACCAACAACCTAGGGACCAAAGAGCTCCATCCAAGCACCTGTCCCAGAAGCTCTTACAACAGCTCCACCTCACCCACAGCCTCAGCCATGAACAGAGGATATTGAAGCTGACAGAGCACAATGATGTCTCTGGTAACACCACACCGCACAGACACCTGCTGCAAAGTCTACCTCTCTGCCCGGCAGATTTCCCTGGCTTCCAAGCTTGCCGACTCAGCCAAGCCATTTCCCTAACAGTCTGGAAGAGGCTGTGTGAGAGTGTGTCAGGAAAGCCAAAGAGGTGGGTCGGGCAGTGAAGTGCTTACTCCTGAAGCACGAGGACATAATTTCAGAATTCACATTTCTAAGGAACCAGGGTACCATGCTTGCAATACCAACCCTGGAGAGATGGAGATAGATAGATGGATTCCTGGGGCTCTTCAGCCATCCAGTGTAGCCTAATTGGTGAGCATCAGGCCAAGGAGGGATCCTGTCTCAAAAATGGTGAATGGCATACCTGAGGATGACAGCCGATGTTATCTTCTAATCTTTGTAATGCTCAAAATTAACCTGTAAGCCCCACCTGCCCAAAGATCAGGCAACTTCATGGAATTCTGGGAGTTGTAGTTCTTGGAAAATAACAGTACCTCTTGAGAAAGTACAGTGGCTTATAGGTTAATCTTATAAACTCCTGTAACACATGTCTTGGGGCCAATCAGTTAGGAAATCCCAGGAAAGGGTCTTGACTAAAGTCCATTTTTTGGTCAGTATTTTATATTTAATAAAGCCTCCTTCAAATTTGGCCCAACAGTGGTAGAAATGTTTTGCCCCAGTGAATCTCAGGATTAACAGGTCCACACATATATACTTATCTAAGTACATGTGCATCCTCACTTGTGTGAACAATAGTATATCCACAGGGGCTTAGGGAAATAGAAGAGGTAGGAATATGGCAAAAGAGAGACGGAGTGAGACCAGGCTCAGCCTGCAGAACAGAGGCGGTCACTTCAAGGTTCCTTTATATTCCTGACAGACGACAGGCAGAACATGATAATATCTGTCAATCACTCACTGAACAACACTTTAAAAAAAAAATAAAAAGATCAGCTCTTCTGTTCGTTAAAAACACACTTGCTCAGTTCAGCTTCAGAACAAAGATGATGAGAGCTGAAGAGGAATGTTTTTGAAAAGTGAAAAATCACAAAAGAGGGCTGACGAGGCGTCCTCAAACTCAAGAACACCCTTAGCACCAGAGAGAGAGAGAGAGAGTGATAAAGATGGGCTAAGGAGGAGGCAACTGCAGGTATCATGCCAAGTGCCAGCCGTAGCTACAGCCGGAGCTCACCTGCTACTATTACCCATAAACCCCTTTGCTTATTTTAACTGTTTTCTAATTATTGACTCCAGTCACAAAGCAAAGGCACCATTTTCCAGCCAGAATTTGCAAAGACCTGCACACCAAGGGGCTTACCCTCCCCTTAACCCAGGAAAACACTGAGAACTATCTGGGATTGCACTGTTTGGACAAAGGGAAGAAAAATCAATTACAGATCCCCTGGGTGAGGTGGGGCTGTGTGGTTAGCGAAGAAATAATTTTAGGTGCTCACAGAGGCCAGAAGAGAGTGGTTGGATCCCCTAATGCTGGAACCACAGGCACTCGTCAGCCACTGAAATAGGTGTTCGAGTCTGAACTCGGGTCCTCTGAAAACCAACCAGTGCTTTTAACTACTGCACAAGGTTCCCCAGCCACGGAAAGGAATAATTTTCACAGCACGTTTACAGATGAGTTGGTGGCAACTGGCAGGAAAGAGAAGCTGTGGTTCAGTTTTCTGCCCAATGGAACATGAAACAAAGCATGCCAAGGCTGTTAGGCACTTTCCCCTGGCAGGTCTGTGTATTTAGTAAGCATTTCTTGGATGGGTAAATATCAAAAGATGGGAACAATGGAAGCCAAGAGATTTGCTGTGCCATTGAATGGCAGGAGAGGCGGTGCCCGGGAAAGTAAATATAGGATGTCAGTGCCTTTCACAAACCCCTGGGTCAGCCCCCAGCAACCTACAGTCTCATTTCGCCCACGAGACATGTGTTCATATACAGAAGGTCTCTTGAACTCTAAGCAAAGACTTTCAGAGCTTCCAGGAAAGCCTTCCTATCTTTTGCTGAGCCATCTCTCCAGCCCTAAGGTGGTTCAGCAGTTAAGAGCCCTTACAGCTATTACAAAGGCCCTGAGTTCAGGTCCCAGCACCCCCCAGTAAGCAGCTCACAAGTGCCCAAAACTCCAGTTCCAGGGTATTGAACACCCTCTCTAGCCTCCAAAGACACCTGTACACAGATGCACGTACGCCCTTCCAGACAGACACACAGACATTCAAAAACAGTAAAAATAAATATTGTTTTTTTTTTCTTATTAAAGGAAAAACCCATAAGATTCACAGTACGCAAAGCTGATCATCACCTCACAGTCTAGCCTTTAACTCTTTGCGTAGCCAAGGATGACCCTGATCTTTTGATCCTCCTTTCTCTAACTCTGGAGTGCTTAGATTACAGACATGCACTGCCACACCTAGTCTATAGGGGCCTGTGAGGAGCCTGGGGCTTCTGGAACATTAGTCAAACACTCTGACGACTGAGCCCAGGCACTGCTTTTCCCCTGTTCTTGATAAGTGCTCCCTGAAGAGTCTACCCATAAGTCTACACCCATCAGCAGACAACAGGCACACTGAAATGCTTAGGAATCTTTTGCTTTGCTTATTTCATGGATCCGAAAATGCTTTATCACGATTCTTTTCCTCTCCTGGTCAAGCTCTGCCTTGCCCTTCTCCCTACATCTACCTGGAAGCAAACTTCCAATTCTCAACAAATCTTAACCACACCCTCCCCAGCTCCAGGATGTTACCAAAGCCTTTCAGGTGGTAGTCTGTCTCCCTGTAGTAAAGGATAGTCTCAGCTCTTACCTGCTGTCAGGCTGTGCACTGTGAATGGTATTTTGCAAATAGGGATCAGACAAAAGAAAGTGAAGGCTTGACAACTGTATAAAAACCCAAGATAGACTCTTTTCACTGGTGACCTAATGATTTCCCCAAATGAAATATTTAATTATATCAATAAGGTTTCATTGTGTATGCATACCACGTTTGCTGCATTTTTAATTGTACACTCATTTTAAGATTGGTTTTATTCTTAGTTAAATATACACATGTGCTTCTGTGAATGAGCGTGTACATATGAATGCAAGGTGCCCATGGAGATGGGTATTGGGAGTTATAAGCAGCTGTGAGGGGCCTGATGCAGGAGCTGGGAACCGATCTTGGGTCCTCTGCATGCACAGTACCTGCTCTTAACTGCTAACCTACCTCATTTGTTTATGGGCAGGGTCTCATGGACCCAGTTTGGCCTTTAACAGAGTGACCTTGAACTTCTAGCTCTTTTAACTTCACATCCTGAGTGCTTGGGTCATGGGTCTGCACCACTGCAGCTAGCATCTTGCTTGGGATTGAGCCCAGGGTGTCAGGTACAATAGTCAAGCTATCTACTAGCTGAGAAACCCATTGATTCCTTTTAAATACTGAATGTGCTCCAAGTCCTCACCATCTCCATCTGTTACAATGCAGAACGAAGCCTCAGCATGACCTTGAGGGGAAACAAAGCACAATCTGACTGTAGCGCAGAAGCATCTAAGAAGGCAAGGTGCTCTCCTCTCAAAAAGAGCTAGGAAAGAAACCAGAACAATAATGTAGGAGAGGAACTGAAAGACCTGAATTCAAGAGTGTGACATAGGCCAGCTGGATGCCCACAGAAACACTGGAGCCAGAGAACAGTCACCAGCCACTGGACCACAAACACCAGGTCACATAGCTGGAAAAGAAATGTAAAACTGAAAACAGGGAAGAGGAAGGGAGAGAATATATACACAAGGAGAAGCTCATGCAGACGAGCAAGTGCTTCTGGACCTGAAGCTGGGAGGGGCTTTAGCACTGACTCTGGCCAGGGACCCTAAGGTCTTGCATCTGTTCTTGGAGGATACACTTTGCTTGATATTCCAGAGTTTGATGTAGAAACTGCCAACAATGGAGTAGGCAGCAGGTTTGTAAGAAACGCGGACAAGGAAGATAACTAGGAAAATGTGTTTCATGCAAGCATGAGGACCTGAATTCCATACCCAGAACTCCATGGGAAAAAATAATGGGCAATGAGCATAGTAGCTCAAGCTTTAAATCCCAGCAAAACACACACACACACACACACACACACACACACACACACACACACACACACACACATAATTCTGCAATCTTAATAACGTATTTTGTTATGTCTAATTTGTGTGTGTGTGTGTGTGTGTGTGCATGTGTGTTATGTATGTGTATTAGTATGTGCATGTGAGTATGGGTACCCATGAAGGTCAGAAGAGGTTGTTTGATCCCCTAAAGCTGGAGTTACAAGCAGTTTTGAGCTGCCCAATGTGGTGTTTGGAAGTGAACCTTCATCTTCCTCGAGAGCAGCAGGTTCTTTTACCTGCTACACCGTCTTTACAGCTTCACAAAAATGGGACTGCCTTAAGATTTTAAGAACTAACTTTAAAAAGAAATGTAATCAAAGGTTAAAAGGGGGAAAGTTCATGTTTGAGAAAAAAGCCAATCCCACAAATCTGGAAGGAAGTCTGCAACAGATGATAGCCAAAGATCCCAGTCTGCAAGGTACCAACTTCAACAGCATGGAGGACGCTCCGGTTCCAAACCCAGGGCAACTTCTGGTGGCTCCAGAGACTGGTGCTGGTGTAAAGAAGTTCAGCCTGGACATAGCTAGGGAGGATGAAGCAGGAGATTCGTGAATTCAAGGCCACTAGGAGCAAATACCTGGTTACCCCTATTTTACTAGGAGTAACCACACTTGGGAAGGTTACACAAAGTCCATTTTACCTCTTGATCTCCAGTAGACAAACTGGGAAGGAAGTGACACCTTGACAGAGACCAAGATGGAAGACAGCCAGGAATAGCAGTTGGGAAGAGCTGGGGAGATGGAAAGTGTCAAGGGAAAAACATTAGCACCCCAAAGTTTGAAAATCACTTCACAGTGCAGAGCCACATGAAAGTGGGAGCAGATGCTAGTTACTTTTATCCCTGACATGAGAAAACACCTGACCAAAAACAAGAAAGAAGGATGACTTTGCTCCTTTTTATTATGGGAGCACAGTCAATCATGGTGGGGAAGACGTGGTGGCAGCAATATGAGGTAGTGGATCACATTACGTTGACAGACAGGAAGCAGAGAGAGGGGTGGGGAAGAGAGAGAGAGATAGGGAAGGAGGGAGAGAGGGGAGAGAGGAAGGGAGGAATGGAGATGAAAGAGTGAGAGGGGGGAGAGTTATTAATTCTTATGTTCATCAACCCTGGACCCACTCCACAAAATGGTACCACCCAATTTTCAGAATGTGTCTTCCCACCTCTGTGAGACCAGTCTAGAAAGTCCACCATAGACATGCCCACAGATTTGTCTAAGTGCTTCCAGACCCTGACAAGTTGGGCTGTACCAAGGGAGTATCAGTCCTCCGGAGGAGGCACCTCTTGACCAATGAACTTCACACCTCATCAGCCCAGGGTTCTGCCCTTAACCAAGATCTGCTGCAAATACCAACACTGACTGACATTTTGTTTTTACCATAACATGTTTCTAGGTGTCAGATAATCTTTCTTTATGGGGACAGTGTTATATTAGAGTTACATTTCAAGGTTGTTCTCAAGGAACAAATTAGTGAAAAATAAATCACAGGTATGCCCAACAATTTGTCACAGAGGCAGAGACAAAATAGTAAATCTGTGTACAATTTAAAAGCCTCATAAAACTATGAACAGGAAGATCCAGAATGCAGACATAATGTCCTATGCACATCACTTAGAAGGGACTCCATATGTCAAGGTTGGATCTATCGTGCCATAAAATTTGACCTGAAATAAATAAGCTGACTCTAATGCATATATTAGTTAAATTTTTGATTAGTGAATCATTTTGTTTGCCTTGTTGAAATCAGTATGGATTTAAAGGAATGATCTAGAAGCCTCAAAACAAAGAAAAACTTAATCCTAGCACTTCTCCTGGAAGCTCTTGAGCCAGAACTATGCTGTCAGCAGATACAGACCTTCTCTTAAGCAAAATGGAAGGAGAGAAGTAACTCCTGAAAGTTGTCCTTTGACCTTCACGTGTGCACCATGGCATGTGCATGCATCCCTCCAACACACAACAACAACAATAATACAATTTTAATTACAAACACATAAATAAGTAAAGTATTCCATTCTGTCACCCAGCTATACCACTGCTCCAAGATATAACAAGGACATATGCTCCACTAGGTTCATAGCTGCCTTATTTATCATAGCCAGAAGCTAGAAAGAATCCAGGTGTCCTTCAACGGAGGAATGGATACAGAAAATGTGGTACATTTACACAACGGAGTACTATGCAGCTATAAAAAAAACAATGACCTCATGAAATTCTTAGGCAAATGGATGGAACTAGAAAATATCATCCTGAGTGAAGTAACCCAGTCACAAAAGAACAGACATGATATGCACTCAGTGATAAGTGGATATTAGCCCAAAAGCTTGGAATACCCAAGATACAATTCACAGATCACATGAAGCTCAAGGAGACAGTAGACCAAAATGTGGATGCTTCAATCCTTCTTAGAAGAGAGAACAAAACACTCATGGAAGAAAATAAAGAAACAAATTTTGGAGGAGAGACTGAAGGAAAGGCCATCCAGAGACTGCCCCACCTGGGGATTTAACCCATACACACACACCAAACCAAGACACTATTGAGGATACCAAGATGTGCTTGCTGACAGGAACCTGATATAGCTGTCTCCTGAGAGAGTCTGCCAGAGCCTGACAAATACAGAGGCAGATGCTTGCAGCCAACCACTGGACTGAGCATGGGGTAGCCAATGGAGGAGTTGGAGAAAGAACTGAAGAATCTGAAGGGGTTTGCAACCCCATAGGAAGAACAATTATCAACCAACCAGACCCCACCCCACCCCTGGAGCTCCCAGGGACTAAACCACCAGCCAAAGAGTACACATGGAATGACCCATGGCTTCAGGCCCATATGTAGCAGAGGATGGCCTTGTCAGGCATCAATGGGAGGAGAGGCCCTTGGTCCTGTGAAGGCTCAATGCCCCAGTGTAGGGGTATGCCAGGGTGGGGAGGCATGGGTAGTGGGTGGATGGGGAAGCACCCTCATAGAAGCAGGGAGAGGGGATGTGGGATTTCCAGGGGGGAAACTGGGAAAGGGAATAACATTTGAAATGTAAATAAATAAAATATCTATTAAAAATTAAATAAAAAATAAAAAGAAAGACAATATTTAAGCAAAAATACTTCTATAATTTATTATTTTATTTGAAGTAGACTCTTGTGTTAATGTTTATAAGTTAAAATTGCTATAGTTTGAAGACAAATTTGTTTTGTTTTGTTTTGTTTTGTTTTGTTTTGTTTTGTTTTGTTTTGTTTTTACCAAACTCATGTTAGTGTTTGTGCTTGATCCCCAGTATGGCACTGATGAGAAGTTTTGGGAGTTTGAGAGGTGAGTGGGCCAATAAGAAAGAGTAATGCTTTGACTCTTCCTCTTTCTCTTTCTCTTTCTCTTTCTCTTTCTCTTTCTCTTTCTCTTTCTCTTTCTCTTTCTCTTTCTCTTTGTGTGTGTGTGTGTGTGTGTGTGTGTGTGTGTGTGTGTGTGTGTGTGTTGACATGTATATGTGGAAACCACAAGACAATTTCATCATTGCTCAGGAGCAGTCCACCTTGTGCTGTTTCTGAGGTTTTGGGTTTTATTTTGATTTGTTGTCTCTCTGTCATCTTGACTGTCCTGGAAGTCTCTACATAGTCAAGTCAAGACTAGCCTTGAACTCACTGAGATCCAACTATCTCTGCCTCCTGAGAGCTGGGATTAAAGGTATGTGCTACCATGTCTGGTTCCACTTTATCTTATGAGACAGCAGTTCTCACTGGGCTATAGCCCATTATATAGACTAGGCTGGCTGGACAGTGAACCTCCAAAATCGGCCACCGTTCACCTGCCAAGTGCCATTATTAAAGATGTATGACCATGCCATATTTCTCATGTGGGCTCTGGAAATGAAACCCTGGTCCTCAGGCTTGCAAAGCAAACACCCTATAAACCGAGCCTTCTTCCCAGCACAATATTAGTGTTTTTCTCTTGAGAGTGAGCCTGCACTATCCATAGCCTGGACTGGGTACCGTGAAGGAGGTTCCCATAAAGCGAATCCAGGTGTCCTATGGCTCACTTATGAGCTTCTCTTCCACACAACTTATTTTCTCTTCCATTTTTTTCTGCCATATTCAGATTCACCTTAGGATTCTCCAGATGGAAATTTCTGGAACTCAAATACTTCTCTTCTTTTATATATAAATTATCAATCCCTTTGGTGTTCTAGCATATAAAGAAAAGATTAACTGAGAAAGCAAAAAGCAATAAAAATGGTTATGTTATAAAATGGTGAATAGAGAGTGATTCTAAGTCATATTTTATAATTTAAAAAATTGAGGGGTAGGTAGAGCTAGGGAGACCCTTCTGCTGGTAAAGTGCTTCTCACACAAGCATGAAGACTTGAAATCCCCAGAACATATGGAAAAAGCTAAACATAAGTGCACATACCTGTAACTCAGTACTCTGCAGATAGAGACAATGGGACCCTGGGGGCTCACTGGCCAGATAATTGAAATAACTGGTAAGGCTAGGTTCACTGAAAATCCTCAAGAAATAGGGTAGAAAGTGATCAAAAAAGATAGATGATGTGAATTAATGGCTTCCACATGCATACACACCACATACACATACAAACACAGATACACAGACATACACACATATATACATACATACATATATATATACATACATACATACATACATACATACACAAACACACACACAGATTCACAGGCACAGACATATATACACATATATAAATCCACAAAATATTGAGATATTGCTACCCAATTTTAATAAGGTCTACTGGGGGACAGGAGAGGTGGAGTCAATTGACAGACCTATGAGCTCTGTGTAAGTTACATGCTTTTCAGTACAGAGCACACTTGGGGATGTGTCACCTGTTCCCAGACTTTCTTTAATCAAGACTGACTCAATATTTGTCAGCCGGATCCTCTCCAGGGTCCTCAATTTACTGTACCCTGAAAATACCTACTGAGATTCCGTCAGCAGAGCTGAAGGAAGCAGGAGATACCTCCTTCCCAGTAGGCTTGGCTGATAGCTCTGGGCATTTGATCAATGGTGAGCTTTGAAATAGATACCAGGCCATTAGCACAAGGTTTTCAAAAGTAAAACACCCTCTCTCTAAATTCCACAGGATGGCATGAGGCAGCCTCAGAAGACAGATGAAGGCAGAAGCCTAATTAGACCACGACTGCATCTTAACTTCATAGACAAGCAATTTATAGAATCCAGCCATTGGCTGGGGAGATAAGGGACTAGTTCAATAGGGTAGGAGACTCTAACTTGAAGTCAATACAAGAATACAAATGGTGGCCACATAAATATTTAAAAGTTACAAGTCATCCCAATGAATTGTGCAGTGGAACATGGTTTATCTTCCTTTCCCTGACATAATGACAGACTTAAAATATATTCAGAACTGGAGGTATAACTCAGAGACCGTGTGCTTGTCTAGCATGCACAAGGCCCTGGATTTGATTGAGCACTAAAATAAACAAATAAATTTGAAGTTATGGTTTATAGATGACTGAAAATTGCAAAATTCCAAATTTCTCCATCATTGTACCCATGGGGCAGTTGTGTTAACAGCCCACAAGTGTTAAATGAATGGTGTAGATTTTGTGATGACATACTCTTCATGAAAGTTGTTTTTCTTGCCTCCATTGATACCATTCCTAATGGTATAAAGTTGACTCTATTCATTGTATAAAGCATGTTGCATAGTTAAAATTTTAACCTTTAGGCTAATTTAAATTAATTTAAATTATGAATTCAACCACACATTTTATAATTTACTCATAAATTAGAAAACCTAAATTTAAATAAACATAAAATTATTAAATTTCCCGAGAAAATATTAATTATATTTTATATCAGGTCTTGAATTCAAGGTAATTTAAGTAAAGCTTGTTTTTTCTTTTCATTTTTAATTGGGATTAAATCTTGTTAAATGGTTTGTTAAATGAGACTATTCTGTTTTTTATTTTTTTATTGGATATTTTATTTACATTTCAGATGCCATCCCCTTTCCCCATTTCCCCTCCCTAGAAACTCCCTATCCCATCCCCCCTCCTCCTTTTTGCTTTTATACAATTTTTTAATGTTAATCAAAGGCTTTATAAGTTTGGTAATGCTCAATAACAAGATGCCCATACAATCAGAAGTGTAACCCAATACCCAACGTAGATATACCAACTATCTTTGACTGGTGGAGACACGTGAACATCTGCCTCCATGCTTCTCTCTCTCTCTCTCTCTCTCTCTCTCTCTCTCTCTCTCTCTCTCTGTCTGTCTGTCTGTCTGTCTGTCTCTCTCTCATCTTTTAGCTCCTCCTCTTCCTCTCCTTACTCCTCCCACCTTAGCTCCTCCTACATATTACCCTTCCTGTTAAAATAAAACTTTTCTCAATGAGACTATTCTTAATTGCTGTAATGGTTATCTAACATGATCTATTACCAATGTAAAGAATCAAAATCATCCAGTATGAAATGTTTCATATTGGAAGCTATTCCTTATCCATTGCATGCAGTTGATGAGAACCCACAAAAATGAATCAGAATAAGAAAGAAGTGAGACATGCACTTTTCATTCTGGGAGACCACACTTTCTCAAACAAGAAGCCATTCAGCCTGTGCATGTTGACAGGAAGAATTTGACTTTTCCTGAACAGATGTCTACTTGCCACAGGTAGAGCACCTTCACCAGACCAAGTAAATGGTTCTACTCAAGCCCAGGTTGGTACACCAAAGAGTTTATTGAAGTCAGAAGACCAGGTCAAAGCTGGCTTCAAGAGCAGCTGCATCATCAAACAACTCTGCCAAAAAAAGCTTTATCATAAGAGCTTGAAGCACAATTTGTAGGCAGCTCCACCATAGAATCCCCAGCAACATTACTACTTATGTAACTCTGGGGAAAGGCCTTGTGGATCTTGTGACTTTCCCAACTTCCTAAGCCTGTAAATTTTGTGAACTTCCTTAGCCTTTCAGGTTTCCTTGAGCTTTTAGCCTTATAAGCCTCCCTCTTTTCTCTAGGAGGGACTATTTCAGTTCAGAGGCAACAACTGTACAACACAAGGACACTCAACCAAAGAGGTCCAGAAGCAATTTCCTGGAAGCTGAGTAGTGTGATTGCAGTCAGTGGATAGGTATCTACATAGGCACGGTGAGCCAGAACAAGGGAAGAAGCATCCATGAGCACATGTTCTCTCTCTCTCTCTCTCTCTCTCTCTCTCTCTCTCTCTCTCTCTCTCTCTCTCTCTCTCTTTCTCTCCTTCTCTCTCTCCCTCTCCCTCCCTCTCTCTCTCTTTCTGTGTGTGTGTGTGTGTGTGTGTGTGTGTGTGTGTGTGTTCGTTCCAAAAGCACAGTGGGGGTACCCTCCTGTTAATATATCATCCCACAGGTATGACTCTGTATGCCCTATGTCACTTAGGTAGGGAGTCGGAGCTGAACCCTGGGATTACAAATATCTTCATGATTTCTTTTCAACCCCATCATTGCCACTCTTGGATGCAACTTTCCCACCCTTAGGTTCACATTTTCTATTTTTAAAGCCGCACATTTTTCTCCTTTTCAGCTGAACAGTCTCATCATCTGTCCAACAGAGAAGGAAAATGCATTTGGGTGGGACTTACTGAAAGAATAATTTTGTCACCGATGTGAACTTTCTTAGTAATTTTCCAGGGCAATTGTGACTCTATAGGCTTTGTGGTTTTACACAGACTTTAGAGCCTTGTCCCCAAATAAGGAGGAGGCATGATGAGAATTGAAGCGAAATTGTCTCAAGCAGTAGGTGCAATTCCTGGGATGAATCAAAACCCACGGTAAGATGTCTCTTGGCAAGCCTGGGTCATGGAATATTAAGGGACAGAAAACTTTCTTTCTACTGACACCATCAGATCAGTTTAATCATGTGTAAAGTTAAATTAGTTAACAAGTCGCTATCTTGCACAGTAGCTGCATTGAAGAAATAGAAGCTCAGTGTTAAAGGAAGAAAGGAAGAGAAGAAAGTCCAAATATTCATCAGTTACTCCATTCCTTAGGGCCTTTTCTGCAGCCCTTCTGCAGCCAATGTTCAACATCAATCCTAGTGTTTAATCCAATTATTACATGGATTGTTGGAGACAGTCTTAGACCTTGCAGGCCTTAAAGCCAGGCTTAGCCTCCTGTCCTCGTGAAGGCATTTGTAATCCCAGGGTCCAGTTCAGACTCCCTACTTAAGTGACACAAGGTCATACAGGGTCATACATGTAGAATGTTGTGTAAGCTGGGTGGTCCTCCCCACTGTGCTTTGGGAACACACACACACACACACACACACACACACACACACACACACACACACAGGCAAGTAATAGTAAAAAGTAGAGAAAGAAGATTTATTCATTGTGGCTATGTGGGGAAAGAAAGAAAGATGTCCAGTGACCTCACCTTAAATTCGTCTTCTGAGTCCTGACATAAGGTTTAGGTTTAAATAGAGGCATGCATAACCAAGCAGTGCTGGTCAAGCTGTGGTCCTGCCCATCACTGGTTCATCATTTTCTGGGCTCTAGTGACATCTCTTCTGAGACACAAGCTCTCCCTCTGGGTGCTACCAGGTTTCAGCCTTTTTTTTTCCCAGCTTGAGATTTCTGGGAAAATTCTGATTTCTTGGGCCCCTCAGCTTCAATAATCTGATAGCCAAAGCCAGAAGTACAAGTATCTCCTTAAAATACCGTTGCTTCTACAGGGGTGTTTACAATGTTAGTTTGTGAAGGGCAAGTTTCTCTGGCTTGAAGGCCATTCAAAGTCTTAGTCTCTGGTCATTCTCTGTTCTTGCCATTGTATGTAGGCATTGAGTAAATAATTGATATCTGTCATCTGGGAAAATAATGTTCATGCACAAAAAGAAGAAATCTGCAAGGTAAATCCTGTTTTTGAATCGAGAATTTATAAACTCACTTTTGAAGTTCAGCTTGTTTGTAAGTAGAGGACTGCCTTACCTGACGAAGGTCACTCACAAAACTTGTATTCTGTCAGTGGTTGCATGAATATATTTTCTGCTTAGTTTTTGTCAAGTTGACATAAGCTAGGGTCATGTGGACAGGGAGACCCCAATCAACAGATTCCCCTGTAGGTGGAACTGTGGGCATCACCTTGATTAATGATTGTTGTGAGAGAGTCTAGCTTACTATGGGTGGTGCCATCACTGAGCAGGTGGTCCAGGATGGATTAGGAAAGCACACTAAGAAAGCTATGGGGAGCATGCCAGTAATTGATGTTCCTGCTTCCCTTCCTGCCTCCAGGTTTCTGCTTCAGTTCCTGCCCTGACTACCTTTCATGATAAACTGTAAGATATAAGCCCCCCCTCCCCGCCCCCAGGTCACTTTTGGCCATGATGTTTTATCAAAGCAATAAGAAGCCAACTAGGACAGTATGTACCATACTTTCAGTTCTGGAAGCTTCCAGGAAGCACATGAAAAGAACACATGCTGAATTTCATTTGGTCTAAAGGCATACAATGATAAAACAACACTGGATGTTCCATCACACACCTTTGACACCAGCACTCAGGAGAGGCAGGAGGATCTCTGAATTTGGGGCCAAACTGGTCTACACAGCAAGTTCTAAGCAAGACAAGATTGCATAATGAGACCTTATCTCAAAAATAAAATAATAATAATAATAAAAGAACAATAAGGACTACAAATAAGTTTTGAGGGAGGAAGGGAGATTAGGACAAAAAGGTTGATGCTCAAAGCCCCTATCATAGTAGCTACCTTGATTATGAAGAAATGGCAGCCCAACACAAAAGGAGAAGGCCTAGGCTGTTCCTTCTTCCACTGATGGTGTCTGCAGGCACTTGAAGATGATGCCACCAAAGCCCTGGCGTTTTAACCTAAACAGTGATTTTTATAGGCTAAAATCATTCTTATAGATTGAATGTGAAATATCCACATCACCACCACCACTCCCTCCAACCCCTGCCAATGGGTTCATGTGTCTGAACACTTGGTCAAACTGTTGGTGGTGCTGTTCGGGAAGGTTGTAGCGTGTTTAGGATGCGGAGCCACACTAGAAGAGGTGGGTTGACTTCCACTTCACTCCCTGCTTCCTGACTGCTATGCAAGGTGACCAGCCAGCCACCTGCTCCTGGCAATATCCCTTCCTTCCTTCCTTCGTACAGTCCACCAGTGACTCAAAACAAGCCCTTCTTTACTTAAATTGTTTCTACCAAGTACTTTGTCATGGCAACCAGTGGAGCAACTAAGATAGCCCTTATCCTCAGAAAAACAAGCAGAAAGAAGAGGGTGTCTTTGGGGGTGGGAGGGCAAAGAGGAGTAGGTCTGCTGGAAATGCAAATCTGAAGGATTCAAGTCCCCCTGTCTGCTGAAATCTACCTTTTAGAGGAGTGTGTTATTCATGTCCACCCTGATGCCTGATGCCTGATGCCAGTGAGCCATGATATCCTGTATGGAATTGCTTCTAGTTTCATCCTAGTTTCAATTGGTTGTTGTAACAAAAAAAAAAAAAAAAAAAAAAAAAAAAAAAAAAAAAAAAAAAAAAAAAAAAGCAAGCTTCTTGTCAGTGCCTGCACCAGTGGCAGTCCTGGAGCAACATACCATGCCCCCACTACAAAGCTCTGCCAGTCTCCCAAAAGGCCAGCTCTAACCCAAAACACACATGTAAGACACCCTCATGGCCCCTAATACCCCTGCCTGCGGGGACCCTAGCAAGCCTAGCAGCTGTGGCTGTTCCCCCGATCAGAGCTCCATCTTCCTCTGGTCCATGCCTACACCAGTGGCAGTCACACAGAGCAGCACACCTTGCCACACCCCATAGCTCTACCTTCCCCCCAAGAGCCAGGCTCTATCCCCACACATAGCAGTTGCAGATCAGCACACCATGCTTCAGCCCACAGCTCTGCCTGACTCCCAGGAGGCCTGCTCGAACCCAAGGCACACAGTTTCACCTGCCTGCTAGGAGGCCTAATCCAACATGGAACTCTCAGGCTAACCAACTAGATGGCAAAAGTCAAGCACAAGAACTGAAGCCAATACAATATGGCAGCATCAGAACCCAGCTCTCCTCCTGGATATCCTAACACACCTGTAGAGCAAGACCGTGACTTTAAATCCCATCTCATGACGATGATAGAGGCCTTTAAAAACAATATATACATATTTCTTAAAGAAATAAAGGAAAAGACAATCAAATAAGTAGAAGCCCTAAAGGAGGAAACAAATAAGTCCCTTAAAGAAATACAGGAAAGTACAATTAAACAGGCAAAGGAAGTGAGTAAAACAGTCCAAAACCTGAAAATGGAAACAGAAGCAATAAAGAAAACACAAATGGAGACAAACATGGAGATGAAAAAGGGAACAGGACGCACCATCATCAACAGAATGCAAGAGATGAAAAAGAGAATCTAAGGCATACAAGATACCATAGAAGGAATGGGTACATCGATAAAAGAAAATGCCAAGTGTAAAAAGTCCCTAACCCAAAACATCTGGAAACTGGGGACACAATGAAAAGTCCAAACCTGAGAATAATAGGAACAGAAGAGATGAAGATTCCCAGTTCAAAGGGCCAGAAAACATCTTCAACAAAGTCAAAGAAAACTTCCTTAACCTAAAGAAAGAGATAGCTATAAATGAACAAGAAGCCTACAGAACACCAAATAGATTAAACCAGAAAAGAAAATCCTCCCATCACATAATACTCAAAACACTAAATGTATAGAACAAAGAAAGAATATTAAAATCTGCAAAAATAAAAGGCCAAGTAGCATATAAAGGCAGACCTATCAGAATTACACCTGACTTCTCCACAGAGACTCTAAAAGCCCGAAGATCTTGCAGATGTTTTGCAAACTCCAAGCACCCAGCAAAACTCTCAATCACCATAGATGGAGAAAGATGTTCCATGACAAAACCAAATTTAAACAAAATCTTTCTAGGGTCCTGAGCCTAGCTGTGCCTCACATTCCCAGGGATGTACTTGACTAACTCAAAACAGTAAACAAAGAAAGAGAACGTTAAGAGCAACCTTGAGTTTATAGTTTTATCTTAGAAAACTGCTGAGCAGAGGCAGGGTTCGTGCTATATGGTGTCTGTAACTTTGTTTCTTTTAATAGAAACAAACAGTTTGATAGAAAAGACAGTTCTTCTCGTTCCCTCACCAGTAGGTGCCTGTCAGTATCTGGGCAGTGAAAGTGCTGGTGTTTAAGTACAAAACAGGACCTAGATTCTAATATCGGGGACTTAAAAAGACTGGCCTGGTTCTGTGGAGAAGGCTAAGGGTGGTGACCTGCCCAGCACAAGGTCATTCTGAGCTGTTTATTGGGAATAGGACTGAGTTTCTATAGTCACCTGCTGTCCACAAACCTTTCTGGTGGTTGTCCTATAGTCCCCAAATGACAGGGCAGGATAAGGATAAGTAGGGGCTGTGCTTAGGAACGTCGCACAAATTCTAACCATGTGTAATGGTTTGTAGACGCTCAGCCCAGGGAGTGGCACTATGAAGAGATGTGGACTTGTTGGAGTAGGTGTGTCACTGTGGGTGTGGGCTTAAGACCTTCACCGTAGCTGCCTGGAAGCCAGTATTCTGCTAGCAGCCTCCAGATGAAGATGTAGAACTCTCAGCTCCTCCTGTGCTATGCCTGCCTGGACACTGCCATGCTCCCGCTTTGATGATAATGGACTAGACTTCTGAACCTATAAGCCAGCCTCAATTAAATGTTGTCCTTATAAGTGTTGCCTTGATCATGGTGTCTGTTCACAGCAGTAAAACCCCAAGACACCGTGCAGCTAGAACTTAATTCATTTGGAAAGAACCTTGCAGAGTAACTTGGTATAGTTTGAGCTGCCTAGGGGTTCTTTAAAACATTACCGAGGGTCTGCAAATGTAGCTCAGATTGCTACTCTGCCTGCCCATCGTGCCTGAAGCTCTCAGCCTCACCTCCAACATTATAGGGAGTAGAGGTACACACCTGTAATCCCAGCAGTTGTGTGAAGGCATGAGGATCAGAAATTTAAGATTATCCTCAGCTACAGAGTGAATCCCAGGCTACCCGGGACCATAGAGACCCTGTGTATGTATAGGGGAATGGGTGGCAGGGGAGGAGGGGTGGGTAGTGCAGACAAAATCATTCCTGGCTACCACTCGCCAGCTCCTAAACTACAACATTGGGAAACCTAGTCGTTGATTCAAGGAAACAAATAAACATTGCAGACTGCGTGTGATTCTTTTAAAAATCATCCCTCTCTTCACAGCCGTCACAACCTGTATTGGAACAGCACCACTTCAGGGATGAGTACTCACAGAACCATCTGGAAAGAATTAAAGTGCTTCTGCGAGAACTGCCCTTTCTCTCAAACACATTCCGTCAGGATGGTCCTCAGGCTTCTGTTCTCCCTCTGAGTGACAGCATTTTGCTATAGGAAGAGATGAGCAGGGTCCTATCCAGAGGTATCTCATTTTCGTGTGACAAAAGTCCCACCCTTGTCAAGCGTAGCCTTGTCTGAGCCACTTGCAAAGGACAACTCTATATTTTCCACAGAGCTGTTAAGCAATCTGTCCTTCAATGCCTTTGCTAAGGGCCTCTTGGCACATCGCCTTGGTGATGTCTGAAAGGCTATTTTTCTACCGATAACACTATTATTTTGAGCTGTACATTAGCCTGTCATCTAGGTACCATTACTCCCCCCTCCCCTTGCCCCCAAAAAAACAATTTTTAAAAAATTAGCCACTCACCTTTGGTTTTCTTTTCCTTGTTTATTTATTTTTTTTAATAAGTAATGGGCCTGACTACACGCAGGTTTAGCCATTTATTTAGATGTGATGTACTTCTTACAAACAGCCAAGTGGAGTCTAACTAGAAATCATGTTTGTACCTGGCCTCTTGAGTTATTTATGTTGGAAAATGGCAAACTGGATCACAAGGGAATATTCATATGAATGTTATTATAAATGGCAGCAGGGCCTCAGCTTTAGCATTTCAGCATTGGAACTAATCTCAGACATGCCACGTGTCAAAAGAATTAAACACATTCTTGTCAAGCCCTAAGTATTAATGAGCTGCCGAGGTGGAGCATGGGGAATTTCTGCCAGTGCAGTAGGCAAATGAGCAGTGGCTGCCTGGGCAGCCTCCCCTAATGCTAAGATGCCTGCTCCTCAGGATGTGGCAGAGGCCAGGGGGATGACAGAAGGGTGACTCACAACTTGGCATGCCTTCCGGAAATGAGGATTCTAGACTGAGGCTTATGACTCCTGTGAGATTTTGTTTTGTTTTGTTTTCTGAGCGTGTGCGTGCGTGCGTGCGTGCGTGCGTGCGTGCATGCGTGTGTGTGTGTGTGTGTGTGTGTGTGTGTGTGTGTGTATACACATGGACATGGAAGCTACAGGTCAACCTTATGTGTGGCTCCTCTGTCCCCATCCAGCTTAAGTTTTAGAACAGGCTCTCTGACTGACCAGATTGATCCATTCGCTGTAAACTGAAGTAAACCTGTTTTCCCAAGCTGATCTTGGTCATGGTGTTTATCACCACAACAGGAAAGCAAATTAGAATGTGTATGCGCTGCCTTGTGATATATTCCTAGAAAGCAACCCGGAGGGGACTAGCTGGCTAGTTTATGCTTCTTATATCTTTCACTCCCCCCCCCCACACACACACACACTCAATGTCTACCTTCCTAGCCTAAAGCTTGCAGTTTCCTTGAAAGCCAAGATGATACTTCTGTTCTCTGGAGTGCCACCAGTTTGAGGTGTATGTGCCTAGTACACAGTGGCTACCCAGCAGACACTAGGTCAAAAGGTCAGAAGTCCAGCCTAGGGACGCAGGCTGAGGGTATAAGAATTCAGGCTAGCTCTTGATCAGGCCATACCCTCCCATAGCAGCCTCTTTCTTACAACCCTTGTACAGGACATGGCAATCCCTACCAAGAGTCTGTCTGAGAATCTGTTACCCAGAACAGACTCCCCAGAACACCTAGACTCCAGGAAATGGCAGACACCATTCCTACTTCTAGGAAGTGACAGACCTCAGGATGCCAGACTCAGGGCATCCAGAGGGTTAGCAATGTAATGGCTGTGTGTCCCTCCTCCTCGATTCCTCCATATCCTCAGAGTTTTATCTTCCTTGTCCAAAACATAGGAGCCCTCATACTGCTGCCCTTTGGGAAATTGGGGCAAGTCTGACTGCAGGATGCTGTAGGCTACACCTCAGCCACAGACATAGCCCTTTCCTCTTCCTCTAAGACCTATAAGAAGGAACCCAAACTCTACCTAACAGGTCTTAGCTCCCACCAAAGTCTCCACCATGTCGGCTGCCCATCAGTGGTGTGGGAGCCTGGACTCTCCTCAAAGCTCCCACCCACCATGTGGCTAGCTAGCTGTTATGTCCATGGCGTTAATAACTCTTCTGAAAGGACAGTTCACTTCAGTGTTCTCCTTGAACCCTAAACCCCAAACCTTACTTTTCAGGGAGAACCCCAAGACCGTCAGAGTGCAGAGCAGTAGAGAGAGGATTGAGCACCTCACCCACAGCTCCAGACTCAAAACAACTATCCTGGCAGGAGACTCTATTGGAGCCCAGCTGGGGACCGCTGCCTCCTACTTCAGGGTCTCCTCTCACTCCCCCCAAGCCAATTGTGTGCCCTCCCTGCCTCTCGTCCCAAGCATCCTGTGAGCAGTAAACAGAGAAGGCCTTTCAAACTACATGTCGAGATTGGCAGTTCTACTCAAGCAATGGATGAAAATACATTTCACAGTCTCACATGAGGATGGGTGGATATTATTTAATGAAAAATAGAAAATACATAAGATTTGTATTATCATTTATTAATTATATAGAATGGGTCACATTATGACATTTCCATGTACTTATATAATATAGTTTGATCATATTCACCCCCAACTTCTATGTGTGTGTGATGTGGGGAGAGTCAGTGAGTTGAATTAGGTTTACAGGAGCCTGAGTAAGGGATTATTTATTGGAGCACAGGTAACATATCAGTGGCTAGACCATGAAGGAAAATGTCTCTCCCTCCCCTAAGAACTATCAACTGTCTATAGCTCCTCAGGGAGGGATGGGCCCATATGCCCATCCCCTTAGCTATCATGCTTTGTTTGCCTTGAGTGAGTATAGATGTAAAGTCTGGGTGGTGAAATAGGATTTTCACAAGAAGTCTATGATTATATCCACAAACACCTACCACATTACAAAAACAAAACAAATACTACTAGCTAATAAAAATAATACAGTCAACCATCCGTATAATATCATCACCAGGTGAGGTGACATACTACTACACAGGAGAAACTGAGGCAGAGAGCAAGGGAGGAAGCATAAGAGTGAAAATGGCACCCGGTTTCCAGAGGCTCCTCACACAAAGCAAGAGAAAACTCAGCACCACTGGAGGCTCCTCCCACCACGGGCTCTGTACCAAGCGGAATATAATTACCAACATTACCTGCATCCAACGTTCCCCCACTATGTGAGGATTGATGAGACGTACCATGTAAAATGCTTGGAGCAGCCTAAAGACAAGTGCAATATAAATCCAGAATGCCATCGAACATTCTCATTATTATCATTAAAATGAGCAAAATGGGAAGAATCGAATCGCGGTGCCTCAAGTTGTAATGGGTGCTGGCAATGTGGATTGTCAGATACAATTGGTTTCCACGGCGCCTCTGTCTCCGTGGACTGGCGTGACATAAGTAATGTCTTAGACATCAACTGTTTATTTTGTGATGAAACTCAGCTTTCCCTCCTTGGGGCAGGGGTTTTTGTGGTTTTTGGAAATAAAGCTAGGTTTGATGACAGTCTTCCAAAAATTTATTTTGATATATTGATCTCCCTGGCCAATAATGGCTGGGCCTTACAGGTGTGTAAAGAAAACATCGACACCGCCATTCGTCAAAAGCTCCCTCCCAGACTGGGGCTGGGATGAGGTGGGGTGAGGCTGCTCTGGCACAAAAGCCTCAGAACTTCCGAGTCTAACCTCTCCAACTGGGATGAGCTCACCACAGAGTCACCTGAGAACACCCCAGAGCTCTCCACCTGTGTGTGTGTGTGTGTGTGTGTGTGTGTGTGTGTGTGTGTGCGCGCGCGCATCAATGCATGCACATGTGAGTTCCACATACTTGCATGCATGTGTAAAGCAAGAGATTGACCTCAAGAGTCTTCCACAATCATTCTCTATCTTATGGTTTTTTCTTTATTAAAATAGATTTTTTTCATACAATATATTCTAATTATGGTTTCGCATCCCCCAACTCCCCCCAATTCCTACCAACATTCGCTCCCATCCACGGCCATAGTCTATTTGTCCTTTTGCCTATGTCTATGCATTTACAGTGTCAAGGGGGGGGGTGTCAGATCCACTTTTTTGTTATTTCTATTTCCCAGACAAATCCCTCAGTGTCGTGTTCACTAGAGGAAATCAGCATTGATTTGCTCCAAGTGGAAGCTGGTGGCCCAGTAAATTCTACGATCAAGTTCTTTCCATAGCACTACAAGGTAATTGCAGACACCTGACTTTTATTGTGGTTCTTCTACACTCGGAGCTCAGCGCTGGGGGTCTACATGCATCCTGTTAAAGGTCAAATCAGTCTTTCACATTAGCAGTATCTAACGTGGAGATGATGTTACAGCTCATACCTGCACGTAGGCCTCGGCATTTGAGGAGAGGTCAGAGGACAGCTCCTAGGACACAGTTCTTTTAGTGGAGCCCACCAATCACACTCAGTTTATTCGGTTCTGAGGGCGGAACCTATGGTTTGTGTATGTCAAACAGGCCTGCTTCCAACTGAGCAACATCCATCGTCCTTGGGGAAAGAGTCTAAGACTGCTACAGGTGACAAAGGCATGTCACGGAGTATGAAATGGATGCACACAATCTCCTGACCTACAAGGAGGAATGGTAGAGGAAAATCAAAGCAAGGCCCGTATGTTTTAATCCCCTCTGCTTCCTGCAGGGGGTACGCAATTCAGGATCAATTTCTGATCAGTTCAGACTAAAACATATGATTGGTGGGCCCCTCTAATCCCAGAACTGGGGAGGTAGAGCCAGGAAGACCTGAAGGTCAAGGTCATTCTTGACAACACAGGCGAACGTGAGCTATGTGAGATCAAGTCTTTAAAAATCATAATTAATTAAACTAACATCTAGGCAGGTGGAATGGATCAGTGGGTAAATGAGCTTACTGGTCAGCCTGATGACCTGAGTTCAATCCTTAGAACCCACATGGAGAGAAAGAACTGTCTCCAAGGAGCTGTCCCCTGACCTCTGCTCAAATGCCGAGGCCTACATGCATGTACAAGCAGGTGTGTGGCACACACAATAAATAAATAAATAAATAAATAAATAAATAAATAAATAAATAAATAAATAGTAACCACCCCCAAATTCTTCCAAAACACCATGCCATACTCCCTAGAAACTGTGAACTGCTACCTAACAAGGAAAATAAATGTTGGCAGATGCCTTGATGATAAAGATCTGAAGTTAAGGAGATAATAATGGCTTTCAAGAATGATCCCAGGAGCCGGGCAGTGGTGGCTCACACCTTTAATCCCAGCACTTGGGAGGCAGAGGCAGGTGGATTTCTGAGTTCGAGGCCAGCCTGGTCTACAGAGTGAGTTCCAGGACAGCCAGGGCTACACAGAGAAACCCTGTCTTGGAAAAAAAAAAAAAAAAAAAAAAAAAAAGAGTGAGCCCTGGATGCCATGACATACAGCCTTAGAAGATGACAGAAAGGGATTTGATTCACAGAGACGTTATCATCTGAATGCTATCCTCCCCCAACTCAGAAGAGAAACGTCCTCATCAATAGAATTGTGGTCTTTGAGGACTTACTAGATTGTAAGGGCAAAGCCCGTGAGTTAATCTTCTCTTTCTGTGGCACTATTAGCTATCTGAAAATGAATGGATAAAAAATGTAAAGGTTTTCTTAAAATCATAGTTGAGGATGCTAATTACCCATGATGGAGGAATCACATTGGTTTGGGTTGATGATAAAGGCTCCCATGACATCCTAGCATGGAATGTGGTATTATAGTAGAATCATGCCACTAACAGCACAGTGCTCGAGTCTTGCTCCATTTACAATGGCACACTCTTACAAAAACTCTTCACCCAAAGAGACTGCCAGGAATCCATGAAGACTGAGACCCTCTTCCAGAAGGTCCAGCTCAAATCAGCACTTAGGACACTATACTTCTAGGAGACATAACCCTTGGGGAACACACTCAAACAGTGTCCCAACAACAGCCCTCAGAAATGGATTGCTGTTCCTATGAAAAAAAGTCCTAGAGACCTATCTATCTTGCCTCTGCTACATGTAAGGATTGTATTGGTTGCTTTCTTCATTTCTGTGACTAAAGAGCTGACACAGCACTTAACAAAGGAAGGGTCACTTTGTGTCACCATTTGAAGGCACATATTTCATCATGGTGGAGAAGGCACAGCAGCAGAAGCGTGAAGCAGCTGGTCACATGGCATCCACAGTCAGGAAACAGAGAGAGATGGATGCTGGGGCTCAGCTCATCTTTTCTTTTTTATTCAGTTCAAGGCTCCAGCCCCCAAAATGGCACCACCCACATATATGGTAGGTCTTCCCCCTGTTAGCCTAATCTAGAAACTCTCACAAACATGTCAGAGATTTGTCTTCCAGGTTATTCTAGAACCTGTCAAGCTGACAGTCAATATGAACTATATATAAAGTGTGTTGGTTTGACTAGATTAGGTCCCCATAGATTCATGAGTCTGAATGTTTAGCTGTAGGGAGTGACACCATTAGGAGGTGTGGCCTTATTGGAGGAGGTGCGTCACTGAGTAGGTGGGCTTTGAGATCTCCTAGTCTCAGGCTGCATCTAGTGTGGAAGACAGTCTCCTTCTGGCTGCCTTCAGAATTCTCAGCTTCTCCAGCACCATGTCTTCCTGCACAGTGCCATACTTCCTGCCATAATCATGGACTGAACCTCTGAATCTGTAAGCCACCTCCAGTTAAATGTTTTCTTTTATAAGAGTTGCCTTGGTCATGGTGTCTCTTCACAGCAATGAAAACACCAACTGAGACACAGGGACATAGCAAGAAACTGCCTATCTGCAATGTGGAAACAGTGCCAAACCTACCAACACTTTGATCTTGCACTTCCTCAGCTACCACAACTATGAACAACATAATTCTGCTGTGTCTATGACACAGCATCTATGGCATTTTTGTGATAGTGGCCCAACTGGAATGGAACAGAAGAGCAGATGCTGAAAAAACCGAGCAGGGAGAGATGCGGTTGCTGCCTTTGGACTCCAGTGATCCATCCATGAAAAAGCAGCAACCACAAGACCATGGGTGAGCTAGGGACAGGGTCTCCTGGAACCTGGAGAGGTTGTAAGGTCCTACTTGTCATCTCCTACTGGGCCTACCTGATTTTGTCCATACCTCAATGAGACTTTCCGCCCCAGTGATTCTGGTGCGTGTAAAGTTGACAAAGCCAACCATTACAACCACCAAGAGCTTTTGGGGGAGCAGCCCCCTTTCCCTCAATTTCTGAGAACAACAGAAAATAACAACCACCCTAGCTGTCAGAGCTGATGGAGTCTGGTTACAAGAAAGTCAAAGTCTGCTCAGATTCAATATGGCATTAAACAAAGTATTCCTCCAGTTACACTCATTCTTAAGCCATTTTTTTTTTTATTTCTAGAAAGTAACAAATATGTTATTCCCCCTTTTTACTTTTTTTGAGATAGATTGACTGCTAGCTTACTCTGTAGGCTAACCCTGGAGTGCTGACCTCCCGTCTCTATCTCTTGTGTGTGGGAGTTATAGGCATACAGCATTACACCTGCTTTAGGTCAGCTGCCCATCAAGCTCATGGCTGTCTGAGTGCTGGACAGGCACTCTACCAAGGCCCCTACAGCCTTTCTTCTTCTTGGTTTTCTATGATAAATATCCTTAGTATCAGGAATGGGATATTACTTTAAAAAGTATTATTGTCATTATGACTTTTATAGTACGTATGGTGGTAGTTAAGATTTTTCTGGCCCTGTGACTTGAACTGAAGCAAGTGCCGTACCACTGAGCTGCACCCTAGGCTGGGATTCTAAGTCTAAAACAAGTCCGGCCAATATCATATCAGGACATAACTGGAAAATCCCTAAGGTAAGACTGCTAGCTAGAATCAAAGCATACACCTGACCTGAGGCACAATTAAGGACTTTTGTTTTCCAGGTCAACGGTCAAACTCAGATTGACTCTGTGGTGAGGAACAGCCAGTGTGCGATACCATCAGTGACCCAGTAGAATGACTCAGGTCCCAGGCAGGAGACAACACACCCTGCAGATTTAGTATTAACTAGCTGCTGGCAGCACCATTTAGGAATTGGGGTGCTCTGCTGCTGGCTCATCTGGTATCCCCCTATATTTTTTTGTTTGGGATTGGGCTTCTCCTCTCTCACAATCTCTCCTCCTTCCACCTCCCTGTGTCCCATTCCCACTGAGCCCTCCACTCCTAACACACCAGCTTCCATGTCCTTCTGGCTTGTATTCTGTCACCCTGTAATGCTTTTCTCTGTACACCTTCCCTGTCCCCATCAGGGGCTCTTTTCTAGTTACCTGGCCTCTACACCCACCCTCACATAAATGTACATATATGAAGATTAGAAACCAGTATCTGCATAGAAAAGAATGCTGGGTATTTGAGTTTCTAAGCCTTGGTTACTTGATGTGATCATTTCCAGGTCCATCGATTTTTCCCATAAATTTCATGATTTCACTTTTTTCTTTATGCCTTAACAGAATTCTGTTGTGTGTGTATACAACGTTTTCATTATCTATTCATTAGTTAATAGACATCTAGGCTCACATATCTCTATACTGACCTTTGGCAAATATAATCCAGAACTTACTATAAGGATTTAAAAAATACAAAAAGATATTCATTTTTAAAGTGAATTAAGTGAGACTTAAAGCTGCCAACATACAGGTCATAAAGCCTGACGTGAGTTCCTCTAGACACTGTGAACTGTAACCTAACTTGGCGTGTAAATAAGCTGTAACCTCCTTGCCCACAAACAACTGGACTTCAGCCAAGCACAGTAGCTGAGTTCTCATCAACCCCAGACAGCCAACTGTTCAGACAGAGTTTAAAGAAAGTGAATTTAGTTTTAGCTGAACAACTCATCCTAGAATCCCCTTCCTCTTTCTGCTCAAGCCCATTTCTTGATGTTGATAGGAGCAGAGCATTCTAAACCATCACTAGTCCCCGCTGGTGTCCATGATCACAAATACAGCAGGCTCAAGTCTGCACAAGAACATACTACAATTCCTCTTTTAAGACCACACAGAAGCACAGAGGAGGTAGCTCATTTGGTTAAGTGTTTACAAGCAGTAGGACACCAGTTCATTCCCAGAACCTACACTTAAAAAAAAAATCTGAGCAAGGTGGTGAGGTGGTGGTCATGTGTGATTCCAGCAGTGGAGATAAGGACACTGAGGTAACCTGGGGCTTATCAGTCATGTAGGCTAATCAGCCAGTTTCTGGCTGGGAGACCCTGTCTCAAACAATATGGGACCGAGGACAACTTCTACACACACTCATGAGCGCGCGCGCGCGCACACACACACACACACACACACACACACACACACACTGAAAGAATGGGAAAGAAACAGAGAGAGCAAGAAAGACAGATAAAATAATCCTACGTGTTGCAGATCATTTCTTCCCATACTTAAGCATTAGGACAGAGGACTCAAGGGGCTCTGCTTACAATGCAGATTCTAATTCTAACAGGTGGCTGATGCTGCTGGTCCATGACCCGAACCATAAATATTAAAGTCATAGGCAACATCTCAAGAATAAAGGTTCAATTAACCACTCCAGGTACTAACAATGCTAGAGTCCAGGACTAACTGGATTCATAAATAATCATTCTCTTCTACCTTTCATCAAAGGCATTTTTTAAACTTGTAATGCTCCATCTCCATGCCCTGATGCCCTATGTGGTGGTTTGAATATGCTTGGCCCACAGAGAGTAGCACTGTTAGGAGGTGTGGCCTTGTTGGAGGAAGTGTGTCACTGTGGGGGTGGGTTTTGAGACCTTCCTCCTAGCTTCCTGGAAGCCAGTCTTCTCTTGTTTGGCTTCAGAAAAATATGTAGAACTCTCAGCTCCTCCAGCACTATGCCTGCCTGGATGCTGCCATGCTTCCCGACATGATGATAATGGAATGAACCTCTGAACCTATAAGCCAGCCCCAATTAAACGTTGTCCTTTGTAAGAGTTGCCTTGGTCACGGTGTCTCTTCACAGCAATAAAACCCTAACTAAGACACCCTATTTAGAGAAGTATCATGCTCCTTGAGTAGGGGGAACAGATAGAATTCTATCTATCTTATTCTTTACAATCAAATGAATATCATGCGTATTTAAATCCTCATACATACTTGGTGAATGCTACAAAGTGAGTGTACTTTGCAACAAAACAGGAAGATCTGCAGGACTGATCAGAGGTGAGCCCACTCCCAGTGGACTTCCTAAAAGAGGCAATTTTGCAAAAGATTCAGTTAAAGGAAAACTCCATGCCCAAGAAAGAGCTCAGCCTCGCTCCTCTAGAAGCTTCCCTTACAGTCGACACTTCTCCCTTCACTCACCAACACAACCCATTTGTCACCCCTGTCAAGACAACCTTGAACCTGAGAAACACTGACAACCCATCAGTTGTCTTTTAAGTAGAGAAAACATACAGTTGTCATTTCAGCATGATATTTAATTTTTCAGAATGGCAGGATACAGAAAGTAGGCTAATAAATTTCCAGAAAACGGTGTTTCTGCTGAGTATATCATGTCTTTCAAAGAATTATAATGTAAAGCCAAATAATACATGAAGTCAAATGGCTGTGGCTCAGCTAAAATACTTCACAGACTGTTCTATTTCTAAGGTAAGGTGGATTTCCCCACATACACTCCCAATTTTATTAGAGTAAGAAAATGGCTTTTTTTTGTAAAGGGGTCTCTCTCTCTCTCTCTCTCTCTCTCTCTCTCTCTCTCTCTCTCTCTCTGTGTGTGTGTGTATGTGTGTGTGTGTGTGTGTGTGTGTGTGTGTGTGTGTGCGTGTTTATGAAAACATGAGGGCATGTGTTGGAGCCAGAGGACATCCTCATATGTTGTTCCTCAAAAGCCATACTGACTTTTGAAGTGGGAATTTCTCAGTGAAACTGGAGCTGGATAATTACGCTAGGCTGGTTGGCCAGTGACCCCCCAGTGTCCTGTCAGCGCTGGGATTACAAGTAAATACAACCAAGCCTGACTTTTTAAACATGGATGCTGAGGATCAAACTCAGATGGAATGCAAGGCAAGCATTTCACCAACTGAGCCGTCTCCCCATCTTCATAAGGGATGTCTTTTCTTTAGGAATTCAGCAAACTGAACCTGACTCTCAGTTGTACAAGGCTTTGGTTGCTTAGCCAGTTAGACATTAACAAGCACAGTAGCTACTTAACACAGCAGCCAGGTCTCCTGATATGGCTGTCAGATTTGGGTAACACCATTGTCCTTCAGCTCCACAGCCACCTGTAGACCAGGAATGTGGTGGGAAAAGCTGCCCAAAGAGAAGTCCTCTGCCTGCCGGAACTCTGGAGTGACATATGGAAAGTGCAGAGAGGAAATGTTGTCAAGTTTCTAAATTGGCAGGAGCCCTAAAGTTGTTCAGAAAATGCTAAAGACTGTACTCAAAAGATTTCTCTTAAGTCAGACTGGCTTTACAGCGGTATTAGAGTGGGGTGCTCCTCCACAATGTTCTCACTATGGAAGCTCAATAGTGAAGACTTAGCTTGCAGACAAAGGGTCCTAGAAGTAGCAGAGTCATCCTGACATTGACATGTTCACCAAGTATTTATTACGCACCTATTAGTGTAAACTATGCTGTCAGGCGTAAAGATACTCTACAGAGACTCAGTACTCCCTATTGAGAGAACAAACTCTAAAAAAGTGGAATTGCCTTAGGAGGAAGAAAAGGCTTTGTAGCCTCCTTTACCACCCAGAGGCAGAATTTATCTCCCCAAAAGAGATTTTACACAGTTCTAACAATCTGCCAGACCACCTCGCAAGAGAGCCTGGAGCCAGCACTTAGACCAGAACTATTTAATTATTCACACCTATTATCCTCTATTTAAACCCAAACCTCAAGTCAAGACCCCAAGGATGGACTTGGGAAGGTCATTAGATCTGTTTCTTCGCTCCCTACACAATATGGCCATCTTAAATAACTCTTCCTTCTCTGATTTCAGTATCACTCATCTCTTTAATGGCCCTGATGAGGCTGGGCAGCCCTGAGCATAGCTTCTGAAGGCTGCAGGGCCCTGACTCAGAGTCCAACAACTCTAATGACAGGCACTGCCACACAATAAGGAAAGGAAGCAGCATAAAAGATGATAGTTATGAGGTCAACCTAACACCACACTCCTCGTTGGTGATCAAGGAAGCCAGGATTTTAAACACCCAGCCAAAAAGGCTCATGCCTGATTTTCTTCATTCTGTTGCTATAAAAAAAAAAAAAAAAAAAAAAAAAAAAGCAAAACAAAACAAAACAAAAATAAACCTTCTAGATGCAGTTTCTGTGCTGAAATAGAAAATCTGAGGCAACTGAGATCTGTGCTCCCAGGCTACTGCCAATCCTATTTGATAACAAGTAATTCAAATCTCTTTATCACCCCTTCTTTGTACAGTTTTATGCAAATATTTTAATCCTACCATACCTTGTGGTAAAACCTTTGTTTGCACAAAGATCTTGCAACATTCTCATTTTAAAGTGGAAACACCTTTGTCCTTCATTTTCTCTGCACATTAAAAACAAAAACAAACAAACAAAAAACAATAACAACAACAACAGCAACAAAAAACTAGCCCACCTCAAAAGACTGTGAGGAAAGATTCCAACTAATGGGGAAATGACAGTCATTACAGAACAGTACACCCTCTTGATCAAGAGTAGTTTTGCATTGTTGAGATACTTCAATTAGTGTCTTTCTTTGTGACCTTGAACCTATTTCTAACAGAAATAGATGAAAGATAGATAGATAGATAGATAGATAGATAGATAGATAGATGATAGATAGTTATAGATGTACAGATATAGAAATAATAGATCTCTATATTTAAAGCCAGCAACAAAGAGTTTTTTCCTCATCAAACTCCTCTCACACTTTGAGGATCTAACACTGTTTCTGATCTCTAGACTCAGATTCAAGGTGTCAAGTGATTTGGTTAAGCCCACACAGAAAATTTCTCTATCTGGGTGAAGACACCCAAACTCGGGAGACCCTTCCTCAAGTCTCAGGAAATCACGACCACCCAAAAATCACAAGAAACCATACCTGGATGCAATCAGCAGAGGTTTATTGGGGAGAGTTGGCTAGCCAATGGTCAAAACTGCTCATCCACGCAGGAACAGAATTTTGACAAAAGGCCAGCAAGCCGAGGGTTTTTTTTTTTTTTTTTTTTTTTTTTTTTTTTTTTTTATAGCATGAGGTGGGGAAAGGAAGGCATTTTTGCATGGTTACACATGATTGGTTGCATTTTTCACGGTTACAATGATTGGTTGTTTTACAAATTTTGAACATAACACTGGGAAGACCAAGGGAGGGAGGGGTAACCAAGAACAGTGGAACATTTCAGAGAAATCCAGCCCAAATGATCCAGAGTCATGTGAAAATCACTGCACACTCATTCCTCTCAAAAATGTAGTTCTACCATGTCACTGTGCCCTACCCTGTCATTAGCAACTATTTCAGGTTAACTATTTCACTTCTTCCGGCTATAGCCCCACCTAGATGGCTTGCATCTTTCTCTGTGGTCAGGAATGTGTCTTCATGCCTTGGGCTTTTCCCACCCACAGGTGGGTCTACTCCCTGAGGCTTGAGTAATGTAATTCAGCAAATGTCCTCTGATTCAGGGATAATGTCCTCTACCTGGAATGTGTCCCAGGGCAGTGAAAATCTTACATTCAGTTCCTCTTTCTGGAACTTACATTCTTTTGCTCAGGTCTAGGGTAAAGGAAAAAAAAAAAAAAAAATATATATATATATATATATATATATATATATATATATATATATATAAAATTTTTTACTCTATATGGGGACTTTAATTATTTCTGTCAATCCTTTCTTTACTGGGGATGTTGGATAATAATGGCCTCCCATAGGCACATACATTTAAATGTTTAGTCACCAGAGAGTGGAACTATTTGGAAGGATTAGAAGGATTAGGAGGTGTGGCCTTGTTGGAGGAAGTATGTCACTAGGGGTGGGCTTTGAGTTTTCAAAATTCCATGCTAGACCCAGTTTTCTCTCTCTCCCTCTGCCAATGGATCAGGATTCAGCTCTCAGCTATTGATCCAGTGTCTGAATGCATGTCTCCATGCTCCCCAACAAGATGATAACAGACTAAACCTCAAAACTGTAATTGGAGGTGTCCAGTTAAATCTTTTCTTTCATAAAAAGTTGCCTTAGTCATGGTGCCTCTTCACCACAATGGAACCCTTACCTAGGTTAGAGTTTCACTGAACAGTTGGGGCAGTTTTTGTGCCTACTAACCACTAAGAGGAAAAGTGGGGAGAGCTTAGAGTATTTCCTGACAATCACAGTTTGATGGCTTTCCTCTGCTCCAGATGCAGAAGCCACAGTTGGGATCATTAGTTCAACCTAAGAAGAACAGTAGGTAGCTTACAAAGGTTAGCAAGTTTGGAGGCCACAGTGGACTTTGATCTCTGCCTCCTATTTGTCTGGTAATACTAAGAATGAGAATTTCACTGTGGACTCTTAGGATTTAAATCATCATTAAAAAAAAATGGTGGTATCTGATCTGAGCGATTTTTTTTCTTTCATTTTTTTTTAATTAAAGTAAAGGCCACTCTTGCTAGTCAAAAGAATAGACTCTAATCTCTAACATTGGCTCTGGGTAGAGACCCTACCTTCTAATTTCCCCCAAAATATTACACACTATTGCCTCTACATCTTAAGAGCTACTTAGTTGAGCTTGTCCATCACCTGGCCTGGAGTCCTCTCTTCCAGGATAGCTGAGATAACCTGAGAGGGGAAGATGATCCCCTCGATGTGGTAATGCCCTTATCCTTCCTAGAAACCAGACCTTGGTGCAGCCATTTGGAGGGCTCCCACTGAGTACCCCTGCAGAGCCTGCCCCCTTTTCGAAGTTATTCAATAGAGTGTGGCTTTCCCTGTTTCTTCCTTCTATCCCCCTACTCCACACACACACACACACAGACACACACACACACACACACACACACACACACCACATACACACACACACAGACACACCACACACACACACAGGCCAAGCTTTCCCTGATGCTCTGGACTTACCCTTCTCTGAAGCTAGCGTCTCCCACTACCATTTCTTTTACCGTGAGCCTGCTTTCAGACCTCCATTTAAAAATGCATAGTTTCCTTCCTTTCCTTCCTCTACTTCCTCCTTCTGGCAGCCACCAAGACTTAGATCTTGTCTATTCTGTTGTTTTCCCCTCAGTTTTTAAAAAAATCACCCTCAAGCTTTCTTCTGACTCTGTTTCTTTTGTCAATGAGACTAAGAACCCAAAATAGAGACCTTGAATTCCCCAGTAACATAGTAAGTGTGGGCCGGGTGGTGGTGGCGCACGCCTTTAGTCCCAGCACTTGGGAGGCAGAGGCAGGCAGATTTCTGAGTTCGAGGCCAGCCTGGTCTACAGAGTGAGTACCAGGACAGCCAGGGCTACACAGAGAAACCCTGTCTCGAAAAAAAAACAAAAACAACAACAACAAAAAAAACCCATAGTAAGTGTGAAAGGTCCCTAGCTACAGGATGTTCCCTGTATAGTCTGGAGACACCTGTCAAACATCGTGTGTAGGAAAGCACTGGTGGCTGCAGTAGGCCAAGAAGGCTCCATTTTCACTGATGACCTCAAGCCTCACTTCTTCCCTAAAGCTGTTGACAGCTGCTCCAGGGATGTACTCCAAGGGACAGCCGTTATTACCAGAGCTATCAGAGTCAGAGCCTGGACACTATTAGCCTAACAAGCCAGGCTCTGTCTCCTATCCTCAAGAGAATGGTCAAACACCCAAGTCATAGTGAAAAGAAGAGAACAAGAGATGAGTCAATATGGCACATTGGGAAGAGAAACAGGGAAACCCAGTGAACCTCCAGCCATCTTCAGGGAGTTAACATTAACTTGAAATAGGTTGAAATAGAAAACAGGTATTATCACTAAGCACTCCTGGCCACGGTGTAGGTCCCACCCATCACTGAGCCATCACAGTCTGGGCTCCAGTCACTCCCGCGAAAGGTGGTCTGACAAGTTGTTGGAACTGTAAGAAACCTCTTTCTTCCAGAGAAATTCCTCTTCTGGCTGCCACCAGCCTTTGGCCTTTTTCTTCCCCAGCATGAGACTCCTGGGGAAATTCCAATCTCCTGAGCACTAATGTTTCAAATAGTCTTACAGCCAAAGGGAGGGGCACAAGTGGCTCATTAGAATCCCGGCGTTCCTGCCAGGAATCCCTTTACATTCTGGAAGCACAACCAGCCCTGAAAATGTATCCAATTGTGATGCAGCAAATGCTGCTGCCTTGGGCAGCGCTGCAGAGGGCCATGCCATTTTTAAATCCGATCAGTGGCTTCCAGGGATCACGTCCCCGCCCTTCGCTGTGGCAGCGTCTGCAGGTGAACCGTCTAGCAGTGGATCTGGGCTTTGGAAACATTAAAGCAGAGATCTGGGGTTTCCGATTCTTTCACACATCACGAAGCCTAGCTTTCAACGCTACCACTCAGCTCAAGCGGTCAGAAACAGAGTTTCTGTTCTACAAATGGATGGTGATGCAGGGCACACTGGGGCAGGCAGTACCTGCTACTTCCTCCTCTGGGGCCATCGCCTCTTGCCTTAGCCCTGAGTGAGGTGGCTGGGGGCATGGAATTTCAACTTAAATGGGAAATAAAAACATATACATCTAATATTTTCAAAATGTTACTGCCTCCCTTCTCCCTGAGGAGCTCCTTGCCAAAATGTGCTCACAGTGTGCAAATGCAACATTCAGAATCCAGCCTTCTCTGCTCAGGCCACAGTACCTGCCTGTAAATCCCTAGGTAATGGACTTCCTGGTGTCAGAATCTCTTACTTGGGAAGTGAGTTTACATCAAAGGGAATCCCTGTGGTCACAGATCTGGTTTCCACCCATTTTCCTGCTTCTTGCCTGGAAGCCTGGCTGGGGCTCTCTCTCTGTGTCTCTGTCTCTGTCTCTGTCTCTGTCTCTGTCTCTGTCTCTCTGTCTCTGTCTCTGTCTCTCTCTCTCTCTCTCTCTCTCTCTCTCTCTCTCTCTCTCTGTGTGTGTGTGTGTGTGTGTGTGTAACCTCCCCTACACTTAGAAGCTTACACATAAGGACCCTACTTTTGCCTCGTGGGCTCTGATTCCCTTCCCCAGACATCTGGCCTTTCTGTCTGGGATGCTGCAACCTGAACTCTCCTTGCTGCTGCTATCATGCCTCTGTCAGTTGCCTCTGTCTGTCTGTCTATGGCATCAATAGCTCTTCTAATAAACTCTGTATTTCCCAGTAATCTATTTCAGTGCCTTCTTGGGGCTCTAATCCACCTGAACCCCAGCATAAAGCACTGCAAAACCAAAAAACAAACCAACAAAACTCTGCATTAACAATTTGTTAAGCGTTTAACAAGGACTAAGAGCTAAGTGCACCACAGTTACTTTTACCCTATGGTTATTTCCAACAGGGACATATAGCTAAAGTTGCCGTTGTGGGACTGATTAGCACAAAATGGTCACTGGCTCAAAAGAGGACAACACCTTACACATCCTCCTTACTCTGGCTTTTCCCTAAAATTCGGCTTATTTATTTATTTTGTATGTATGTGTGGCACAGTGAGTGTGGGTGTTGGAATAGTCAGTTCCATCCACGAATCAGCTCTCTCTTTCTCCCATGTGGTTCCCAGGAATTCAACTCAGACCATCAGGCCTGGCAGCAAGTATATTTTCCCACTGAAATTCCTTGCCCACCCTCGCTTCTTACAGGCCTCAAAGGATCCAGGCACCCTTCAGAGAGGGAACATTTGGTCAGATTGAGCAGAATGTGCTCAGAGAATAATAAACTCCATAGATAGCATGTCCAGGATAACAGAGACCTTTGCTCCTTTTCTCATTACTGTAACAAACGCCTGGCAAGAAGCGACTTAAGGAAGGGAGGGTTTCTTCTGCCTCACAGTTTGAGGGGACGGTCATGTTGGGAAGGCGTGCAGGGCAGCAGAAGCATAAGGCTCTGGTCACACTGGATCCAGTCAGGAAGCAGAAAGAATTGTTCCTGCTCAACTTGCTTTCTCCTTTTGTCCGGAACCTCAGCCCATGGAATATTACCAGCCCAGTTAACTAACTGTAGAAGCTCCTCACAGACATGCCCAGCAGGTGATTCTACTTCTTGTCAAGCTGGCAACTGAGACTAACCATCACACTTCCCAAAGTCCAGCTTCAGTGGAACACACACATACACCAAGGTATGGTTGAGGGAAAGGTATATTGCAAATATGGGGAGAGAACAGGCAGAGGCATCTGGAAGGGTCAAGACTGACTGAACTAGGCCAGGGGAGGGGAGAGGAACAGAGAAAAGCAAGAGAGGAAGAGAAAAAAGAGGAGAAAGGGGGGCTAAGAGAGAAGAAAGAGGCCAAGAACAAGACAGGAGGCCAAGAGACTGTGGTTCAAAATGGCTGAAGTTATATAAGGATCAGAAGCTGGGAAGGCAGTCCCGGGACTAGAGAGTTTAGGGTAGGGACAGGGTGTGCCAGCCAGGATGACTCTAACACATATTGGGGGATATTAGGAGAACCTGGCAGCCAGCTCCACTTTGACATGTTAAATAAGCAACTCTGCCATTTGTCCCGAGTTTGAGACCTAAAACAGCTAAGGTGTGTTCATTTATTTATATGGTCAACAAGCATCTGCTGAACAACTGAGCATCTTCTTTGTGCTGTCTACTATTGGGGTGATGGTCTGAGTGTGAGAGAAAATTAAGAATAGAAGCTAAAGAGATGGCTCAGTTGGCAAAGTGCCTGTCACACAAGCACTCAGACCTGAGTTTGAAGAGATGGGTGTGGGAATGGAATTCTGGGATCCCAGTGCTTGCTAGGGTGGAGACAGACAAATCCCTGAGCTTGCTGATTAGCTAACCTGGGTAATTGGTGAGCTACAGGCTCAGTGAAAGACTCTATTAAAAATAAGGTGGCAGTAATAATGGAAGATACATCAACTTCTGGCTTCTACATACATGCTCATACAAGTGTGCACACACCATGTAGCTTACACACACACACACATGTGCACACACATCACACACACACTGGAAAAACAAAGTTAGGAACAGCTCCTGCCATCAAGGAATACAACAAAAAACTAGATACCATCAAATGACTGCACAAGTAAATGTAGGAATTACGACTATTAGTTTTGTGTCAAGGACATTTTAATGAGGTTGAGCTAAGCTTCCCTGAGACCTTGGAGAAAGAGAAGGATATGAACTTGGAGAGGGGGAGGGAGCTATAGGGATGAATGAGTGTGAAGACTGACGGAAGAGCAATTAGACAGAGCAAACAACACGCAGAGGCCAGGGTGAGTTCAACCATGTCTACTGAAGGGCTTGAAATGGGGATGAGGTGCGCAGAATTAAAGGGTGTGAGAGACTCGGTGTGCACCCCAGATTCAAGCACTGGACCCCCGTCCCAAATATACAAGTAAATGTATTTGAAGTGATGTGTGATGACCTTGTGGGGACAGGAATTGAGAGAGTGTGTTTGCACAGAGGAGAGGACACAGGAGGGCACAGCAGAGACAGCTATGTGCAATTTAAGGAGAAAGAGGTGAGTGAGATGGCTCAGTATATAAAGGCACCTGCCACCAACACTGATGACCTGAGTTCAATTTCTGGGCCTCACATGGTTCAAGGAAAGAACTGAAGAAGTTGTCTCCTGGCCTGCATGTGTATACAATGGCACAGAAACCTACACACAGGCATACCAACACAAACAACCATGCAAAGTTAATAAGTTAATTTAATTTTAAAAGTAATAAAAAATATTTTTTTAAAAAAGGAGAAAGCCAGGAGTTGTGGCACACACCTTTAATCTCAGCACTCCGGAGGTAGAGGCAGGAGGATCTCTGTGAGTTTGAGGTTGGCCTGGTCTACAGAGTAAATTCCAAGACATCCAGAACCACATAGTGAGATCTTATCTCAAAAAATAAAAGAAAATAGTAAATGAATGAGCAAATAAATAAATAAAATAGTGGTCTTGGGAGACACCACCACCCTTGATGGTGTCTACATACCAGACTTTCAGCTAGCGGAACTGTGAGATAGCAAGTGTGTGTTGTGGAAGGAACTCTAACATGGTTCTTACAGCAGCCGACTGAGACCAACGCAAGGGGAGAAAGGAACTCAATGAAGCCGTATCGCAGCCAACCCCATGTCAAGGACGTCAGTCTACACTGACAACAGAGTGATAGAATGGAGCCAATGCCCCGTTTTAGAAGGTTGGATTAGAGCTGATATACCAAAGGAGGGGTCAATCACTATAGTATGAAGGAGAGCCAAGGTCCGAGCAATAGAAGATGCAGACTCAGGCTGGAGACGTGGTTTGGCCAGCAAGCACTTGCCTAGCTTACACTTGAAAATCTCAGGGTTCATTCTTCAGCATCACCAAATCCAAACCAAGAACAAAGGGTAGATTCATTTGAACTGTTGGCATTTTCTGCGAATGATTGAAAGAGCACTATGGTATCATAGGTTATTTGGAGATGCTTACAAAGAAAGGTAGCACGGAGGCTAAACATCATCCATGACAGACAGACAGACAGACAGACAGACAGACAGACGGACAGGCGGGCAGGCAGGCAGGCAGGCAGGCGGGCAGACAGGCAGACGGGCAGACGGGCAGACAGGCAGACAGACATAAGCCATGGTGACCAAATTTCTCTCTAAAACTCAGTGAGCTTGCAAGGAGTTAAGGTTAGAGAGTCAATTAGCGGAGGATATAGCAGAAGGGAAACAGGGGTGGGATGCGTCTGGTTGGTAGAGTGCTTGCCTAGCAGGCATGAAGCCCTGGGTTCCATTCCTAGCACTTCACAAACTGGATGTGATGGTGCATGCCTGTAAACCCGGCTCTTGGGTAGTGGGAGCAGGAAGATCAGAAGCTCCAGATCATCCTTAGCTAAAATAATAATAATAATAATAATAATAATAATAATAATAATAATAATAATAATAATAAGTTTTAGGCTAGCTGAAACTACATAAGATTCTGTCTATGCAGATTTAAAAGGCATTGGAAAGATGGTACAGCAGTTAGGAGTACTGGCTGCTCTTCCAGAGGACCCAAATTGGATTCCTTGAAGAAATGAAGCCTCACAACCACCTCTAACTCCAGCTTTAGGAGATCCAACTCCTGCCTCTGGCCTCCAGGGGCACTGCACACATAGGCTGCACATATACGCAGGCAGGTAAAATATCCATACACATAACTTTTTGTTGTTTTCGAGACAGGATCTCACTATGCAGCTCTGGCTATCCCAGAACTCACTCTGTAGACCAGGCTGGCCTTAAACTCACACAGATCCGCCTGCCTCTGCCTCCTGAGTGCTGTGATTAAAGGCACATGCCACTACTCCCAGCCATGAAATATTTTAAAATAACAATAATAATAATAACGGAAAAGGCAAAGAGAGCTGATAGTGGCAGATCAAGAGTCTTTGTCCAGGAGGCAGGACAAGACCCCTGAACTTCCAATTTAATATTCTTCTCATGAATATTATAAATATTCATAAACAAATTTTACTCTCCACCATTTGGGCACTAGTAAGCAGATGCTTTGCTCAACCAAGGCACCTACACTCTGATTATACTCCGATAGCCCCCCAAGAAACATGCAACAAAGACAGATGAGCAGGCATGCTAATGAATGGGGCCTGAGACTCCAATATTCCCTTTCTCAAATGCTGTGCGTGTCCCCGACAGAGAAATGAAATCTTCGAGACAGGGTGATTATACAAATAAGGCGGCATTATTGTATTTGTCTACCAGGCTGATCGCAGGAAATTTGCAATTTATGATGGATTTCACAAATAGAAAAAATAAACAGGCGATATCATTTATTATAGCAGCATCTACATCAATAAAGGAAAGGAGAGAAGAGTGGCAATAATCTGAATATTGGAGGTAAAAGTTTCTCCTGATATATTCAAGCATTTGAATCAAAATATTATCTTATTGCTAAGAGGTCACTAATTTAATTTTGATGATATTTCCCCCAAGAGACTGACTTGATAGATCATTGTACACTGCAGAAAATGTCTTTGCTCGCAAAATTAAACTAGTCAAAAAAACAACTATTAAAACGTTCTTATGGTGAGCTGGGGGTGCGGCTCAGTTGGCTAAAAACCTTGCTGAGAATGCAGAAAGCCCTGGATTCCATTCCCAGCACTGCATAAATTAGGTGTGGTAGGGCACACCTGTAATCCCAGGACTTGGGAGGTAGAAGCAAGAGGATTATAAATTGAAGACCATCTTCAGCTACTTAGTGGGTTCAATGTCATCCTAGGCTACATGAGTCCCTGACCCAAATAGAGGCTAAGTAGAGCCCAGAGAGATGTTTCAGTGGTTAAGAACAAGGCTCTTGCAGAGGACCCAAATTCAGTTTCTAGCTCCCACATACATTGACTTACAACTGCCTGTAACTCCAGTGCCAGGGCATCGGATATCCTCTTCTGGTCTCCGTGGCACACACACACATACATGTCAAATATAAAAGGAAATATTTTAACAGATATATTATAAACTCGATTTCTCCAGAAGGCCTCCTTTGGATGTTTTTAGTTCCAGACTACTCACGCTGAGGTGCCTGTCCTAGGGTTATCGTTGTCAATGTTCTATTCTGTCATGATTACCTGTCCTAAGTCAGATAGACTCTCATTGTCCTTAATAGCTGGCCATATTTGATTCATGGGTTTCCTGGGCTCTCTTTCATTGATTTTTATGAAATTCTGTAGCACAGTTTACAGCTCGACTTCTGTGTTCTGATGTCCTCTGGGGATTACATGCAAGCTGCTACCTTGGAAGTTTCCTGGAGTGCCACAAAAATTATTTCTCCGCATTTTTTTTAAAAAAAGATGTGTTTGTTTTTATTTTATGTATATGAGTGTTTGCCTGCATCTAAGTACCCCATATGAATGGCTCATGTATGACCACACATGCACATCACACACAAATGGGAAGAAAAAAGAAAGAAGGGAGGGAGAGAAGGAAGAAGGGATAGAGGGAGAAGAGAGAAGGAGGGAGGGAGGGAAGGAGAGACAAGGGAGAGAGGGAGAGAGGAGGGGGGAGAGAAAGGGAGGGAGAGGGGGAGGGAGAGGAGGGGGCAGGAAAGGCAAGGGTTTTTAGGAATAGGCACTTTTGCATTATTAGGGTTTATCCTGTAAATTGCTTGTGGCCTAGTGGGCATCTCAGCACTGTTTTCTCTCCCAGGGTCCCTCATTTTTTCTCATTATTTACCAGCTCAGCACCTCAATAAAGTGGAGAAGTAACCACAAAAATATGCAGAAAAGAAACTTAATAATTGCTACAAAGGCTTCCTTTGCTTGGGTTTATGAATTTTGGCTCCATTATATAGAAGTTAGAATTATTTTTAACAATGAGGAGGGAACCTTTAATTGATTTTTTATTGCTTCAAGTGCTCCAAAGACATACTGTGTTTTGTTGTCATTTACACTTCATATTAAATTCAAAATATGTTTGAAATGAGCAAATATTTATTTTCATTTGATCCATCTGTTAAGTGAAATACTAAAAAGACAGCTAAATCACTATATTAAATTCAGTGGTTTATAAACAATTTATATGTTCATTTGTTCTGGGTTAAAAATGCCCCAAAGCACAAGTTTATGAAACCCACAAAGCAAATTGCATCGCATTAATCTGATGGATGTAAGCCATGGCTTCCTCCTCTTCACTCCATTAATTTACTCCCTAACTCGAGTTAATTAGTGAGGTTCCTATTTTTAAAAGTTCTTTGAAATGCACTGGGAAGGGGAGACAGTGTTTGCTCATACCGCTTTGAAAACCTACCACAGAGAAGACAGACTAAATACGAATGGCCAATTTCTCGGGGTCTTGTCACACACTGAGTACCTGATTGTCAGTCAACAATGTCTATGCTGGAAGCCAGTGTGTGATTAATATACAGTTGTTATAAAGAATCTGGAGAAGTCCAGATGCGAAGGAAAGAAGGGTAAGGAGGAACTCGTTGGAAGCAGCTACTCCTGTGAGAAATTATCTCCAGTGGGCTGGCCATATACACCAAGTACAGACTGACTTTCATCTGAACTGGGGGATGAACTGCCATCCACTCAGAGAAATGGGGGAAAAAACAAAAACCAGACGTTGGTCAGACAGTAAAGGGAGGGACTGTGGAGATGTCTCAGTGGTTAAGAGCTACCCTTCCAGAGGACCCAAGTTCAGCACCCAGAACCCACAGCACACAACTTCCTGTAACACCAGCTCCAGGAGATCCAATGCCTTCTTCTGCTCTCTTTGGAAACCTTCATGCACATACATGTATTCACACACACACACACACACACACACACACAAAATTTAAAAAATAAACCCTTTAAAGAATAAACTATGGGTAACAGTTTAAGATGTGTCTAAGAGGATTTAGAAGGGTCAAGAAGCTTCTCACCACATGTTCAAGCAAACAAACACCATTTCAGTCCCTCCTGGGATATTATGAACAACAGACAGGGGGTGACAGATCGTATTGGCTTCAGAACCCTTGCCGTGTCCCAAGTCGCATTATTTCATAGGACTCTCCACTCTGGCTCCCAGAGCACCAGCCTGCCGACCTCACTTAACCTGCTGACCTCACATAGCTTGTTCCTTCCTTGCCTCTGTCCTGCCTTCCACCATTTCCCCTCCACCCAGACTATGGAAGTCTGGGCCAGACCCTCCTTTCCGCCATGCGATAGGGTTTTGTTGGTGGTGGTTGTTTTTAAGCACTGTGTTATAGATGCTAGGCTAGCCTAACTGCAGGGAGCTGTGAACTTTTGATCCTCTTGCTTCCATGTGCAGAGAGCTGGGACGGCCACTCTACATGATGCTCACTTCCTGTTTTACGTACGCCGTGTCAGAGTCGGAACCTAGGCCTTCATGCATGCGGAGGACTCTACCAACCGAGCCACCACCCTAGCCTGTATCTTAATCCCCAAATTCCCCCTCTGTAAAACGGAAACACACATTGCCCAGCACGGCTGTGGCAGATGAGAAGGGTAGAGGAAAGGGCATCAAGATTAATATGAAAGGCCCAGGGCTACATGCAAGGAGCAGAGCATGTTGGATAAGGTAAGCACCCAGAAAAGAGTGCAGCCCCAAGAACCCAGGGCCATAGGGCCTCTAATCTTTCTTTCCCACTCTCTGACCCATTTCCTTGCTTGGGAGTAACCTCTTCATGGTAAACTGTCTACATCTCTACCACTATATAAATGTCCTTGATCCAAAAATTTAGAAATCCCAGCTGGCACCCCGGGGCCCCTTCCATGTCAGATGCTCATCCAAGTCTCACAAGCTGACCTCTTATCATTTTCTACAGACTTGGATTAAAACCAAGCCAGCAGCTGGCCCACCCTTAGCCAAGGAAGGGCCGACGTAAGACCCAAGTGCCTTCCAGTCTCACCCCCTGCTTGAACTTCAGCCCTGGGACTGACTACACAAGTTCCTGACACCCAAACGACCCCAGGATTGATTTTTCTCAGGAAACTACACTGAAGAGAAGAATGTGCCTAATCTCAACTCTCCCTTGACCAAACTCCTACTCACATACCTGTGACGTCACCTTTTCCTTGTTTTTGCTGAAAAATATTGTCAGCAGCCTTTGGTGACACATGCTACAGATGTCTGGCTTAAAGCCCTGGCTCCCAGGGGTCAGCAACAAAATCCTTCTGGTTTGGTTTGGCTTGTCTTTTAAGATTCTTCTTTAAATTATTCATATGTGTGTATGTCTATGTGAGTGTTTGTGAATATCGGGGCAGGTGTTTAAGTTGTCCAGAAGAGGCCATCATGGGCCCCCAGACCTGGAGTAGTTAGCGGTAGTTATGAGCTGCTGGAACTCTAACCAGAGTCTGCTGGAAGAGCAGTAAGCTCTTTCCTGTGAAGCCCATCTCTCCAGCTCTTAATTTGGGATTTTTTGTTTTGCTCTGTTTTGGGTTTTGTTTTAGGGTATCATAGAACCTAGGGTAGCCTCAAATTCACTATCTAGCCAGTGATGACATTAAACTTCTGATCCTCCTGCTTCTACGCCTCAAATGCTAGGATTACAAGTGGGACATTATATCAAGTTTATATAATGCTGGTGAAGGCACTTGGGGCTTCCAGAATGCTAGGCAAGCACTTTCCTATCTGAACCTCATCTCCAACTTCCAAAGATTCTCTTTGGAAGGTTTTGAGGTCTTCCATATCTCTGGGTCCCTAGAAATACTCCCCTCAATCCCAGAGAAGGCCCTCAATTTCAAATTCGCCACCAAGTTTTGGAAGCAAACAGCTCTCTCTGTCTCTCTGTCTGTCTCTCTGTCTGTCTGTCTCTCTGTCTGTCTCTCTGTGTCTTTGTCTCTCTGTCTCTGTCTTTCTCTGTCTCTGTCTCTCTGTCTCTTTGTCTCTCTCTCTCTCTCTCTCTCTCTCTCTCTCTCTCTCTCTCTCTCAGAAATGGGAGCATTGGGAAATGTTGAGGTCAGCTCATCAGATAAACAGGAATCTGTGCTATGCCTCACTGTACTAAGAAGGGACAGACCCATGGCCCTGCAGAAATCTAAGCAGGGAGTGCTCACGCACATTTCAGAGTGAGCAGATCAAAGCTCAAGATTCTTAAAATTTGCAGATCACAGTTGCCAGAAATAGCAGTCTAAAGAGCAAGTATCCCTGAGAAGCCAGCTTCTTCCAAGGAAGGGGAAAAAATGCCAACAAAATTTCCTTGCCTGATCAAGGCTCTCTGGCCTAAGGATCCAGTAAGATAACAGTCTCTCTCTTTATCTCTGAAGGACTTGTTCCTGTCCAAAGTAACTCTCTCCTGACCTGGGTGATTTCATTTGTCCCTTTTATCATCCAGTATCTTTATCTAAGATACTTTGTTTATAGCCTGAAGTCACAGAAATGATGTACCAGACTTTCAATGTCACAGACCACAGATTTCCTAAACAAAGAAGTGGCATCTCCCCACACACCCCATTGAGCACCAAGACCCTTATTTAGCTAACGTTCTTTAGCCTCCGTGAACTCTGGGTTTTATTTCTCAGGCTAGAAGGCCCACGTTCCCCGAGACCCAGACTCACTCAGGAATATGATGGTCTGTCTTCTTGCTGTCCGACTCTCCTCACTCTCTGCCTTCCTCAGCTGCAGCTGTGGCCCGGTCCCTGCCAGCGTGCCCCTCTTACTCTTCATTAGCACTTTCATCATATTCCAGCACATGAAAGCCACAGACACCAGGACCACCAGGTAAACAGCGAAGGCTCCAAAGATGCTGGACTGGAAGACCTCCCAACGGTTGGAGAGGTTTGTGCAGATGGACATACTGGAGTTTGCAAGTTGATTGTGGTTGCGGGTGCGAGACAGGTTGCACTTGAGTCCCTTGTGAGTGGGTACGTTCACCAGAGGGTACTCGATACCCATGGCAAACAGCAAAGGCAGTGCCACCAGGGTGGAGGTGACCCATACAAAGCCGATCAGCAGTTTCACCTGGCAAGGTCCAGACACGGCCTTATACCTGAAGGGATGACAAATGGCAATGTAGCGCTCAAAGCTGAGGGTCAGCACGTGCAGCAACGTGGCGTAGCTACACATCTCAAAGAGAAACGTGTGGAGCTTACAGGACAGAGCATAGCTGGGTGTGGTCAGGGGGTTCCAAATGATGCTGTAGAACTCCATGGGCATGCCAATCAAAAAGACCAAGATATCTGAACAAGCCAAGCTGACCATGTGATCTGTCACCTCCTTCTGCAAATAGCCCTTTTTCTGCAGTACCTGCGTAACCCGGATGGTGACGCTGTTGCCCAAGATGCCTACCACGAAGATGATCAGGTACACCAAGAAGAGGGTGATTTTGATCCAAGTGGCCACCTCAAATTCAGGGACGTGGCTGTGATCGATGACATGGGAGCAGATGTTGCTGGATCCACTGGATGAAGCCATGAGGAAGAGAGACCCAGACCACCAGGTTCCCAAATGTCTCCACTTCCCTTTCTTCCGCCTCCCAAAGAAGCCCAGCTACTCACCAGCGTGGGCGCAACACTTTCTGTCACTGTGGTTGGCTGGCCAAGGGTGACTTAGTTTTTCGGCTCTCTCATTGAAACTTCCTGGAATAGTTCACCCTAGAATCCCTGACGACGCCAGTGGGTGGCAGTGGGGTTTGGAGATAGTCACTCTGGGTTGAGGAGGAACCAGTCTGGAGGAGGCTCTGACCTCCCTACTCAACTCTGTGTAAGAGCCGCAATACTCTGTCTGACAGCGGATCTTCCTCTGCCTTCCAGGTCCCTGGCACTGACCTCTCCGGCCGCCTTCCAGGAGGGAAGCAAAGAGGTCTCCCACTGGTCAATCATTAACCACAGCTCATTCTGCTTAGCAGCCTGCTGCAGAACCAGCCCAGCCAGCCTCAGGGTCTGACTCAACACAGATTGTGGTAGAAAAAGGAATAGCACCTCCCCTGCCTCGCTCTTGCAGCAGTCTCCTGACCAGTCTTTGAGGTTTCTTGGGACAGGCAAACGGAGTAGGTGTGGCACCTGGGAAGGCGGAGGTCTCTCCTGGTTTGGAGAGAGACAATCTACAAGTCCCTGGATATCTGAGATGTCCTGCCTTGCAGGACTGGTTTGGCTGTGGCTTGCTCTGAAGAACTCTGCAAGCCTCTCCCAGTAGTGCCCAAGTTATAGGATACCCAGGTATTTGCAATGAATTACTACCTTGAAATCATCCCCAACCAGGCTAATAAGATCCATTTTGAAGCCTGGCTTGGCTCCAAGCCTCCTAATGTTTTGCACAGTGCACGCAGCGTCTCCATCTGGCCCCAGGGACCCCGAACTGCTTCTGGTTGTTTCTTGAAGCTATTCTCTCCCCAGAGGCAGAACTCACCAGCAGTTGGGAATGTGAGTGGCTGCAAAAGGGGCACCTGTGTTCCAGCTATCTAGTTAGGGAAGCACACCCTTCAAGGGAAGCTGTTTCCACAAGCTGGAGGACCACAGCAGGAGCCCGTGGGCTCTCAAAGACGTCCACTGCTTAAACGGGTGGAGGGAATTTAATGAGCACTTTGAACCTTTTAGTATAGAGATTCCATATAACTCTAAAATCGAAAATGAGGGTAGAAGCGAAAGAAAGCGAGCAGATGTGTGCATTGAGAGACACCCAACAGTCAACATAAGTGCAGATGTTGCTAAGTGGGGACTTGGGGAAGGTCACTATAAGCCAAGCACTACTGTTCTGAAGAATTAGACTGTTTATAGTCCCTGCCCATCCTAAGTCCCCTTGGGTCATAAAATCACTTCGTTGGGTTGGTTGTCTTTTGCTTTTGTTTTTTGAGAAATGGTTCCATGTAACCCAGGCTGGCCTCCAACACCATATAGGCCAGTATAACCTTGAATTCGTGATCCTTCTGCCTCCAAGTGCTGGGATTATAGGCTTGTACCACCTCTCTTTGTTTATGAGGTATTGAGACCTCGGGCTTCACAAATTCTGGACAAACCCTCTACCAACTGAGCCATATTCCACACTGTGTGCAATCTTAAGAAAAAGTCAAATACCTAAAAACAGGAAGCTGAGAAGGGCAATTCCCAGAAACAGGGAGGAAAAGGAAGTTCACCACAGCTGCTGGTTTGCAGTTGCATAGGGTGAATGTGTCTAGATAGCTCACCTAACTCAGGACTTGAGTTAATAGTACTTTGAGGCTCAATAAGAAGGATACTAAGAGACCACCGGTGTAACACACTTAATAGTCACTCAGGGGGAGACAAGAAAATAAGAGTCTTGTTCGTAGTCGCCTTTTGACTATGTGTTTTAGCTTGTTTTGTATTACTGTGGTAACACACTTCAAGCAAAAGCAACTTGAGGTGGAAGGGGTTTACTTGGTTTATAATCCCAGGTCAGCCATGGAGGGAAGTCAGAGTAGGAACTGAAACAGACTGAATGGAGGGCCACTATTTTCTAGCTTATCCATGCTCCTGGTGGGTTAGCCTCTTTCTCATACAGCCCAAGACTACCTGTCTAGAGATGGTACTGGTCACACTGGGCCGGATGACCACACTGTAGAAGAATGAAAACAGACCCATAGTTATCATCCTGCCCCCAAATCAACTCCAGGTGGTTCAGAGACCCCAGTGATGAATTGCTAGAGGGAAACAGACAGGGGTGCTGGAAATGCAATTCCATTTGCCCAGGAATTAAGGCCAACAATTGACAAATGGGACCTCATAAAATTTCAAAGCTCCTGCACAGCAAAGAAAACCATTAGTCAAATGAAGAGGAAGTCCCAAGAGTGTAGTGAGAATCCTTGCCACCTATACACCCAATAGAAGATTATTCTCCAAAATAGACAAAGAATTTAAAAAAAAAAAAAAACAAAGAATCAAGAAAATAAATGACTGAATTTAAACATGGCGTATGGGGCTGGAGAGATGGCTCAGTGATTCATAGCTCTGGGTGCTCTTCCAGAGGTCCTGAGTTCCATCTCCAGCAACCACATGGTGGCTCACAACCATCTCTAATGGGACCTGATGCCACACAAAATATAAAATAAATAAATCTTTTTTAAAAAAAAATGGTGTATGTAGGTCAACAAAGTTATCAAAAATATGGGCTAAAATATATATCTTTAAGTGTTCAACATCCTTAGCAATTAGAAAAATGTAATTTTGAAACTATCATTATTTTGAAATTTCATCTTAACCTGGTCAGAATGCTTAAGATCAAGAAAAAAAAAAAAAACCAAATGCTAGAGAGGATGCTGGGAAAGGGGGACCTTCCTTCACTGCTGATGGGACTGAGAGCTGATGCAGCCACTGTGGAAATCAGTGAGGAGAATCCTCAAAAAGCTGAACGTAAATCTGGCACATGGCCCAGCCGTAGCACACCTTGGCATGTATCCAAAGGACCTCACATCCTACTTCATGGAGACTTGCTTGCTCAGCCATGTTCAATGTCACTAGGAAGCTAGGAAATGGAAACAACCTCTGTGTCTTTCATCTGATACATGGACATGAATATGTGGCACATATGTACAATGGACTACTCCTAAGCTGTAAAGAAAGCAGAAACTGTGGAGATCTTAGGTAAACGGATGGAAGTAGAATATATTTACTGAGCGAGGTGACCCAGAAAGACAAGCTTCCCATGTTCTCTTATCTGTGGCTCCTAGCTCCAAGTCTCTACATCTGGACATAGAACCCTTCAACTGCAGAAGCGAGGGAAGTAGAAATGGAATCTAGGGGACCAGGGAAAGGAGATCTAGAGAGGATAAGATACTGGAGCATAGGCTATCTAGAGCGAATACGATGACACAGGAGCTATGAGGAAAGAAAGCAAAACCCAGAGATGAGAGGAGTAACTGGGAAGAGAAAGGAAAGGTGATGAAGACAAGAGGAAGAAAGGGACATAAATGCACTAAAGGTGCTTGAAAAAGCCAAATATACATACATACATACACACACACACATGCATACCAAACACACATTTTATGTATATCCAAATTATTTATATTTATATTTATATTTATATTTATGTATATCCAAATTTGTGTATACCCAAATTATACACACACACATATACATACATACCATATACATTAATAGAATTGTGCATGCTTGTGCACATGTGTGTGAATGTGTGTATGTGTATGCAGGTGAATGTGCACACGTGTATATGTGGAGAGCAGAAGTCAACATCAGAAATTGTTCCTCGGGTTCTGTCCACCTTATTTGTTAATTTGGTTTGTTGGTTATTTGATTATTTTGAGACACGGTTTCATTATGTAGACATATAGGTTTTTTTTTTTTACAGATTCAAACATGTGTGTGTGTGTGTGTGTGTGTGTGTGTGTGTGTGTGTGTGTGTGTGTACATGAGTTCAGGTGCCCTGGGAGGCCAGAAGAAGCCATTAGATGCCCTGGATCTGAAGTTACAGGTGATTATGACCCATTAGATGGAGATACAATAAACCACATTCCAGGCCTGTGCAGGAACAGCAATCACATCTAACTGCTGAGCCATCTGTCTAGCCTCATGATTCATTGGGTTTTTTGTTTTGTTTTGCTTTGTTTTGTTTTGCTTTGTATATTATTTTTACATTGTGCAAAGTGGGTATTATTGCCCTCATTTTACAGTTGAGAAACTTGAGGAATAGAGGATAAAGTGACCACCAGACAACTCCAAAGGGAAAATTCAAGGCCAAGTATATCTGGCACCTAAGCATTTTCTTCCCTAAGACAGTCTCCCTAGACCTAGACCCGCTGGAGCAGTGGCATTCTGGGAAAGACACACCTGTGTGATACCACCCAGTGCTTCCCCTGTCCCCAGCAGCTGCATACTGGCCATCCTCAGCTCACTGTGGTAACCTGGTATGTTCTGCTCAGACAAGATTCAATTACTACCCAACTGTTGTCATCGAAATATTCTTTACCAAGATGAGGAAACAAATTATAAATGCATTGTTCAAGTGAAGACCAAACTAATGAAAATTCTTCTCTAACAGTAAAGATGGAAAAAATATTTTTTGAACAAATGTCTAGGAGAAATAAATGTGCATTTCACTTTTGCTTTTTCCTAAGGCCAATTTAAAAACAAATTTTAAAAACACAATGGTTCAATTATCTCTCATTTGCTGAGGCCATACTTGTGTGCTGTTGGTCAAGGGTTTGTACAATCTACACATTGTCCTAGCCTATGTCATAGAGGGCAAAATGGGGTCAAAATGAGAGAAACAAAGACCTTTGGGGCTGAAGAGATGGCTTAGCTGGTAATGTGTTTGCCTCAAAAGTTTGAAGAATTGAATTTGGATCCCCAGACTCCACTAGAAAGCCAGGTGTGGTGATACATGCCTGTTACCCCAGCACCTGAGAGGCAGAGACAGAAGAACCCCCGAGGCTCAGTGGCAGTCAGTGGGGCCTACATGGAAAGCTTCAGGTTTGGTGAAAGAAATGTCTCAAAACCTAAGTTGGAGGGTTGGGGAGATGATGTAGGTGTTAGGAACAGGTGTGACTTTTCCAGAGGACTGTGGTTTTATTCCCAGCACCAACACTGGGCTCCCCACAACCACCTGTCACTCTCCCTTCAGGGATCTTCTGCCTTATTTTGGCCCCCATGGGCACCTGCACTCATGTGCACATACATACACACACACAGAGAGAGAGAGAGAGAGAGAGAGAGAGAGAGAGAGAGAGAGAGAGAGAGAGAGAGAGAGAATAAATATACAAATTAATAATAATATAATAACAAATACAATAAATGAATTTTTAAACACCTGCCATACAGTCTACATATACACATTAGTTTTTATTTTAAAAAAGCATTTTATTTATTCTTTGACAATTTCAGACATGTATATATCTGCCGCCAGCTCTCCAATCCTACTCATCCTTCTTCTCCAACACATTTCCCTTCCACCTTTCTGTCCTCTTGTTTTTAATAACCCACTAAGTCCAGTTTGTGCTATACATATGCACATGCATGGGGGGGACAACCACTGGAGCATGGGCAATCTACCAGAGGCCACACACACACACACACACACACACAATATCTTCTCCCACCCCAGCAACCATCAACTGCCTCTAGAGCCAGCACCTCAGTTAGAGATGGTCCTCATTAGGCTTTCTCCCATCTGACTGACTTGATCCTGGGCAGGTCTTGTGCAAGTAACATAACTGAACAATAGCAGTGGTGAACCCCAGACTGCATAGCCATGTCATGAGCACAAGGCAGTACTCTGTGACACGCCTCCCCATTCCCTGGCTCTTATGTCCTTTCCACTCTGTTCCCCTAGATGTTTCCTTCACCCTTGGAGCACTGATGTAGATCTTCTGGTTAGGATTGATCACTTGACAATTTCTTATTCTCAGCATGTTGGCCACCTTCTTTAAAAGTGTGTGTGTGTGTGTGTGTGTGTGTGTGCATATGAGTGCAGGTGCCCACTGAGGCAAGAGGAGAACATTAGATCTCCTGGACTTGGAGTTACAATTAGTCATGAGGCTTCTAACTAGGGTGCTGAGAACTCAAGTGTTCTGCAAGAGCAGTGCATAACCTTAACTATTGAGCCACCATTAACCATGCAGCACTGTAGGATTCTGTGGTAGTAAAATAGCAATTTCCCTAAAGGGCTCATTTGACAGTCAAATCGAGACCATGTAAATTGATAGATGATATAAAACTAAAATTGCTAATGTAGAAAACAAACCCAGTTATAATAGTACTAGAAAGCATGAGATAGGGCTGAAGAGATGGCTCAGTTAATACAGTGCTTGCCTTGAAAGCATAAAGACCTGGGTTCAATCCCCAGCAACCATAGTAAAGTCAGGAGAGGCGCTGGAGAGATCAATCAAAAGTTAGAAGTGTGTGTTGCTCTTGTAGAGGACTGCTCTAGTACCCGTATCAAGCATTCCACAACCACCTGACCTCCAGCTCCAGGGAATCCAGTGCCCTCTTCTGGCTTTAGAGTGCGCCTGTACTCATTTGCACAGACCCAGTGGTGGCATACACTTGTAATCCCAGCACTGAGGATGCAGAGGCAAGCAGATCCCTAGGGGGCTCGCTGGCCAACCAGCTTAGCCTACCTGAAGAGTTCCAGTACAATGAGAGGTTGTGTCTCCAAATAAACTGGATGGTCCCTAAGAAATAACTCTAGCAGATGACCTCAGCCCTTCACACACACACACACACACACACACACACACAAACACATTCACAAGAAAAAAAAGAACAAAATGGGAATAAATTTAACCAAGAATGTTAAATGATTGCACACTGGAAAACATTAAATATTGATGAGAGAATTGAAGGGTATACAGTTTAGTTCCCATAGTGAATTGGAAGAATTAACATTGTAAAAGGCCATCCTATCCACAGTTGCATACAGACTCAGCATAACCTCCATTGAAATTCTAGTGGTGTATAGTCCCAGAAATTGAAAAAAAAAATCTAGAGTGCATATGGAAACTACTGAAGATCTTGAAAAGCCAAAAATCAATCTTGACCAAAAAAAAAAAAAAAGCAGGATGCACCACAACTCATGATTTTAAATTAAGTTAAAAATTGTTGTAATATAACTGCTTATTTGTTCATTTATTCATTTATTTATTGGGGGATACTAGAATATATACTAAACACACACATTCACAGAGAGAGAGACAGAGAGAGAGATGGACAGAGACAGAGACAGAGATACAGACACAGATGAGTTGAACAAAACAGAGACTCTAAAATAAACTGACACATATACAGCCAAGTAACTTTTGACAAGGCGACTCTGTAAACCCAGTATACGAAGGGCAGTCTTTGCAGAGAATGGTATTAGGAAAATGGATGTCCTCATGCAAAAGCATGGGCCCTTAACACTGTGCTCAAAACCCAAACATGTAACTAGGGAGATGGAGTGACAGCTTGGCTAGCTCCAGGGGCCCTGAGTGCAGTTTCTAGCACCCATACTGGGTGGCTCACAACCACCTCTAATTCCAGCTCCAGGGGCTCCAACATATTCTTCTGATATTGGAGATCTCTGGCACACATGTAGCACACACACATTCACATAAGCGTGCGCACACACACAATGCACATGCACACACACACAATGCACATGCACACACACACAATGCACATGCACACACACAAATTTTAAAAAATACAAAAATGAAGCTTTAAAAAATACAAGCCCTACATAATCTTAAGAAACTGTAAGTCACCTAGAAAAAAAGCATAGGAAGACATTTTGACCTTGACCTTGGTAATAGGGTTTTTTGTTGTTGTTGTTGTTGTTTTGTTTTTGGTTTTGGTTCTTTGATATCACACAAATGTCTAGGCAACAAAGCAAAGAAAAACACATAGAATTAAAAAAATGAAGATGATGTCATGCTTGGTCTTCATGTGGGATTCCTAACAACTAAAGCAGAAGCTGTCTCTGACTCCAACTTGATGTGCCAAGGTGGGTTGATATCCACGGGAGGCCTCCTCTTCTCTGAGGAGAAAGAAAGGTGGGGAGGGAAGACTGAGGGATTGTGAGGGAAGAAGGGAGGGACCACTGTAATCTGGATGTAAAGTAGACATTGTGCCAGGATGGAAGCAATAGCTACTCCTGCTTCTGTGCCTGGATACCAAGGCAGGCATTGTGACTTGAACATGGATGAATGTGTTTCTGATCCCTGCATGAAGGAGGTTGTATACCTCAAGGAGATAGGAAGATACATGGGTTTCTGTCCTCAAGAATATTCGGGTGTGAACTGTGAGTTGGAGATTGATGGATGTGGATCCCAGCCCCGTCTACATGGTGCTATGTTTCAGGATGCTCTGGGGGCTCACTTCCGGAATTATGCACGTGGATTCCTTAGAGATCATTGTGAACTCAACTTTGATGAATGTGCCAGTTAGCCATGTCTCCATGGAAGTCAACTACTACTGTCTAGATTCACAAGACACACTGAGACTCTGATGTCTCTTTGTTAGTCAAAGCCTTGTCACAATGACGTCTTCACACATGTGAAGATGCTGTTGACAGCTATATTTGTCACGACTTGCCTGGATACACGACTGTCCTTAAGATGGACATAAATGAAGGCAGTAGCAACTCCTGCCAAGTTGGAGGGGAATGTGCCCAGCTGTCTTAAGAGGACCAATAGGGACACATTGCAGGCCTGACTTCCTTCTTCAGCTACCTTGGAGCCTCAAGCTATGTTTTTATCTGTCAGCCTGTATTCACATGCTATACACCGGGCTTTTGCAGGGTTCTGGGGATTCAAACTTGGGTCCTCAGACTTGCACAACTGCCTTTCTTACCCACAAAGTTATCTCCCCAGCCCTCTTCCTCTACTTTTAAAACCATCATCACTCCCTTGAGAAAATATTAGCAGTTTGACAAATATGAGATTCTTCCCCATGACTTCCTTCTGACCATAAATTCCCCTTTTTGCAAACAGAGAGCGCAACAAAGAATCAAGGAAACAAACACAAAAAGACAAATCCAAAACTCAAGTGACAACTTGTCTTTATCTTTTCCTCCTAGATGCAATCAGAGTCAACTATGTCCTCATCACTAACCCTTTACACTGATGGGAGAGAGACCCTACAGTGATGACCACAGGTATGTACAGAAACAACTAGGGGGTTCAAGTCTGTGACTGGGAACACTATTCAGTCTGAGCCTAGAAAGTGTTGGCAGATGAAATAATAGCATTAACTATTATTTGCCATTGTGCTTTTGATGTGAAATGCCCCCCATCCCATAGGCTCATGTGTTTGGATACTTGGTCACTAGCTAGTGGCAGTGTTTGGGAAGGTCGTGGAACCTCTAGGAGGTGGAGCCTCTCTAGAGGAAGTTGGTCATTGGAGTCTAATCTTGAGATTTTATGACCTTGTCTCATTTTCTATTCACTCTGCTTCCTGACTGGAGATGTAATGTGATCATTTGGCCATCTGCTCCTGCCACCATGCCTTATCTGCCATGATGAACCATGTCCCCTTAAACTGTGAGACATGGTAAACCAGCCCTTGTTTAAATTTGCTTGCCAGATATTTTGTCTTAACAATGAGAAAATGAGCTGATGTGCCTATAGTGGCTTTGGTCTCTTCTTTGAGCTGGTGGGTAATGAGCCCAGAGTCTGTTGGGATGTTCTCATGACAAATTTGATGCTCAGAGTTCTCACAAGTGTATCCAATCACAAGCCACGTTATTATCACCTGCTCAACATGTGAGCTTGAGCTGGCTTGGAGACAGGAGAGAAACATGTCTGGGCTGGTCAGGTTTGCCTAAGGTTTGTACTAAGGTTTGTACTAAGGACATGAGAGCAAAACCTTGATAACTTAGGAAGCTCAGGAGTAAAAGTGATTCTAAAATATGGTTGCTGTCACTGTTATTCTCATGGGCTTGCTGGAAATGATGTGCCCACATGTAGAAAAGACTCAGGGAAAATCAGAAACTACCCAAACCATTTCTACAGGGGAAAGAAGAAACATTTTAGGGAGACATTCAAGATCCTTAAAATCCTGATGTCTTAGTTTGTCCTAATTGTCAACTTTACACACACACACTCTAGAGTTGTGGAAGGAGAAAGACTCTATTGTGAATTTTACACACACACTCTAGAGTCCTGGGAGAGAAAAGACTCTATTGAGGAATGGCCTGGATCAGACCAACCTGTAGACATGTCTTAAGTATAAGCTGATGGGAGAGGGCTAAGCCCACTGTGGGTGATACCATCCCTATGTGAGTGAACATGGCTGATATAAAAAGCTAGCTTACAGTGAACTTGAGAAAACCAGTAGAAGCATCCTTTGTGGTTTCTACTTCAGGCTCTTACCTCGAGTTAGTGTCCTTATAAGTTGTGACATGGAAGTAGACCTCTAATAAATGCTTTTATCTTATAAGGTGAAATAAATTCTTTCCTCCTTTATGTCAGTTTTGGTCATAGTGTTTTACCTTAGCAACAGAGAAGAAACTCGAACACTTTGTGATTGATTGATTGATGCATAGAAAATAAAAAAGGCAATGCTACATTTCTATCCTTCCTTCTTTCATTTTGTTTTGGAGGAATTTTGTTTTTGTTTTTTGAGAGAGAGAGAGAGAGAGAGAGAGAGAGAGAGAGAGAGAGAGAGAGAGAGAGATTTAATATGTAGCCTAGCCCAGGCTGGCTTAGAACTATGTAGCACAGGTTGTCCTCAATATTCCTGCCTCAGTCTCTGAAATGATGGAATTATGGGAATGAACCACCAACACAACCACATCCTGCTCCTGGTTTGCTTCCTTTGCACATGTTCAGTTCATACTGGTGAGACTTCATGGATGTAGCTTCAGACTTTCCTAGAACACAATCTCACAGCAAACTCTAATCAATTATCCAATATGAAACAATCAGTACTTAAACATACATACAAGTAAAATTATACAGACTGAGCAGGTTACATTTAGGAATATATATGTATATGCACACAATATGCATGTAATAACAATTAATGAAGAAAGATCATAAACTTGGAAGAGAGCAAGAAGGCATGTGTGCGAGCGTTTGGGAAGGAAGAAGAGAAGGGAGAAACTATGTAATTACAATCTCAAAAAATAAAAGAAATAAATTGTAAATGAAAATTGTCCAAATGTAGTATGAGCAATAAAGACAGAGATCACAAAATAAAATAAGATAAAAATTTCTAGTTGTATATTTTCAAGTAGCTAAAAGAAAGACTTTTAAGTGTTCTTGCCACACAAAAAAAGTGTTAAGTATTCGGTACTAAACTGCATGCCGATTGGCTCAGCCTGATAATCCACGACATAGATACACGTTGAAACATCCTGAGGTACTCGGCTCAATTAGTACTTGTCAGAAAGAAAGTAAAACTTCAAAAAATAGATCTTCTGGGAATGCAGCTCTTTTAGGAAGTAATTGGCTGTGTTGGTGGAAGGATGATAAGGACTCCCTCAGCTGTGGAGAATGTTACTGGCTGGGAGTCACTTGGCTCCATTCTGGACATTTTGCTGGCTGCTGGAGCCTCCACATCCGCATGACTCTGGCAAGCCTGCCAAGGTGGTTTGTAGATAAGCTTAAGCAATGCTAGGAGTTGCTGGACCCAGAGACTGCAGAACAATCACTGCTGTGTCTAGGCTTGTGGTGACCAGAGTAAGAGCCGAGGAAAATACAGGGCAGTCCTAACTACTCACCTGCCATGATGTCTGCTTCAAGTTCCTACTTGAGCTATGGCCTTGGCTTCCCTCAGTGGTGGACTGTGACCTGTAAGATAAAAAGAATCCTTTCCTTCCATAAATTGCTTTTGGTCAAAGCACTTTATCCTAGCGACAGAAAGGAAACTCCAGCAACATCCTATCCCCATCTCATACCAAGACAGCCTCATTCAGACTTAAAAGTCTTTGCACATAGCCAAGTTTATGTTGAAATGATCAGAATGGATCTTTAATGTAACATGACTGGGATTCTTGCATCAAAAAGACAAGAGACAGTGACTACGGGGAAAGTCAAGTGAGACAGACAAACACAGGGGAAGCAAAAAGTTTGGGTAGCCAGCTGGACCTAGGCCATAGGCCATATATGTAGCAAGATAACCTCATAAGCAAGATTTTCCCCTTGAGTAATGAAGTCTCCATGGGTTGGCAACCTCCTTTTCTCATGTGGACTCTTCCCCAGGGGAAAGAGCTGAACTTCTCTCAGAGAGAGCTGCTTTACCCAAGGTCAATGTGCCTTCTGAGGGCATCCTAGTTCAGGGACTGGCAGAGTATAGTGATGTGAAGTGATAAGGAGACTTCCCATGCCCTGTTTCTATCATTAACCAACCAGATGGGGAGAGCATATCAGTTGACTTAGTGTATTTTATGGCTCTGTGTTTCTCCAGCTAAACCTGTTCTGTGATATTGAAAAGGTAAGTTCGATAACAGAATCAGGAATGTGATAGTTCAACCGAATTATCAGCTCAAGTGGATTGAGAAGTGCCTAAGATGTTCTAGTTCTGGATGAACCTGTGACAGTGTTTCCAGATATTATTGAATGAGGTAGGCTATGATCTGCCCTGAATGTGGACAACATCATCCCGTGGACTGAGAGCCAGAAAGAATAAAAGAGGAGAAGGAGAAACACAACAGCACAGGGATGGTCTCCCTCGTGTGTGTGTGTGTGTGTGTGTGTGTGTGTGTGTGTGTGTGCATGTGCGTGTGCATGTGTGTGTCTTCCTCTCTCTCTTTGTACTTTCTTTCTGGCTGCCATGTTGTGAGCTGCTCCTTCTGCCACATACACCTTCCTTTCAAGGATGAACTGAGATCTCTGAATCTATGAGTCAAAATGAAACTTTTCTCCTCTGTTTTACTTGGGTATTTTTATCACAGGAAAGAGACAGAGAGAGAGAGAGAGAGAGAGAGAGAGAGAGAGAGAGAGAGAGAGAGAGAGAGAGAGGACTCTCCAAGTCCTATCAGTCCTCCCCTTACTTTTCCTTTGTTCTGTTCAAATTCTGATTTTTTTCTTTAGAATGATAAGAGCGCTGTATTAGTTAATTTTCTGTTGTTCAATGAATGCCCTGACATAAGAAAACTGTTAGGAGAAGTGGATTTATTTTGGCTCACAGTTCAGAGAGGACACAGTCCACCATGGGGAAGAAGACATCACAGCAGGAGCACAAGGCTAGCCTGGCAGTCAGGAAGCAGAGTGGCCACATTCCAGCCAAGAAACAGAGAACAAGAAACAAGAAACCGAGAAAACAGAAAGTAGCACCAGGCAATAAAACTTTAAACCCTGCGGCTGTTGATTCACTTCCCCCAGCAAGTCTTTACCTGCTAAAGTTCCATGACCATCCCAAACAGCACCACCAGGTGGGGAACAAGTGTTCAAACACACAAGCCTGTGCTAGACTCAGCATATCCAAAACACAGCAGGTGCTGGGTCAAAACATAAAATAATATTGCTGGGAGTTGTTCTGTTGTTCTGTGCTATTTCATCCAAATTGAAGCACCCCTTTTAAGATGGAAGACTCAGGAAGTCATGCATTTTACCAGAGCTTGTAAGTTCTAAGATTCCTAAGATCTCTCCATATGGTTATAAAGGCATTGAACAATGGAAGGAGAGAGGGGTCTCTTCTATTAGCCAAACAGCTTACATATGCTGCAGGAAGCTCTCAGGATACAGTGTTTCATGATTCATCAATCATACTAAGGTGGGCTTTTTGGTGAGTCATCCATGCTCCTGAAAGTAACCCCAACAAACTCAACCGGCTCACTGACCTACACTCGGGTGGAATCATTCCTTCAGACTGTCACGGGTGCCCTATCTGAGGTAAATACATGTTTGTTCTCATCCCTCCATTACAGCCTAAGCATTTTGCTCGGGGGCATCTGCTACAGAAGCAGAGGGAAAGCTGACAGAGGAACTCTCCCGGTCACCATTGACACTGTGTGTTCCCCGACTCTGTTTGTCTGTTGGTCATAATTGCTAATAAGGAAGCTCCCAGGCATTCATTTGCTTACTTTGCTCCTAACTGTAAAAATAAATTGCTCCAAATTTGTTGTGGCAGGATTCTGCAGGGTGCCAGTGGGCATATTTGCCATTCTTGGCAGATTCCCATGGAACCCTGTGACAATCTGTCTTGTCAGCAGACCCTGTCTCGCCCTGCTTTGCAAGGTGGCTTGCCCATTCACCCATCCCTAGCTGAAAGAAGATGATGCTGACAACTTCAGTGTGAAAAGTCACGTTCGGAGCCAAGGGCTCAGAAGGAGACAGGGGGACAGTGTGGAGACAACAGGATTTGACATCAATGGTCATTGGCAGGAACCCACAACAAATTATCTTTAATATTTTCAATCACTGCAATGACTAATGTGATATCCTATGCTGATGAGGTTTTTGTCAATTTGACACAAGCTAGTGTCTGGGAAGAAAGATCTTCAATTGAGAAAATGCCTCCATAAGATTTGCCTATAGATATTAGTATTTTATTGATTAATTATTGATATGTCCACCCTACTGTGGACTGTGCCACTCCTGGCCATATGATCCTGAGATATATAAGAAACCATGCAGAGCAAGCCATTGTGAATAAGCTAGTTAGCATCCCTCCTCCTCAGCCTCTGCTTCAGTTCCTGCCTCCAGGTTCCTTATATGACTTCCTTTCATGATGCACTATAAAGTGTAAGATGATATAAACTATTTCCACCTCAAGTGCATTTTGATTGCAGTGTTTCTCCCCCAAACAAAAAGCTAACTAGGACAAATACTATACAGACATGGCAGCTCTAAGATGCTTCAGTGTTTGTGGGCAGCCACCTTGTTGAACCAGGATCTGATTCAGAGCTGAAGCATGGGAGACTAGAGAGATGGCTCCATCAGTAAAATGCTTACCTTGCAAGCAAGAGTATCTGGTTTAATAGTCAGGTATGATCGCATACACTTATAATCCCCAAACTGGAAAGGCAGGGCAGGAGGATCCCTGCTGCTCACTGGCCCCAGCTAGCCAGCCTTGCTTACTGAGCTCTAGGGCAATGAGAGACCCTAGCTTCAAAAACATGACTGGGGCTAGAGGATGGTGCAGAGGTTAACATATATTGCTGTTGCAGAGGATGTGGGTTCAGTTCACACCACTCTTCTCAGTGGCTCACAGCTGTCTATAACTCCAGTTCCAGGGGCATCTGTTTTCTCTGGTCTCTATGGGCACCCCATGTACACTGTACATGTGTATATACAGACACACAGGTATACATAACTTAAAATAATGACATAAGTAAATCTTTAAAATATAAAAATAAAACAACATATACACACATTCAAGGGTAAATGGCTTCTGAAGGTTAAAACCTGAGATTGTTCTCTGGTCTCCATGAGCACCCCACATATATATGAGCCTTCATGCACATGAAAATGTGCACATGCATACACACACATATGCACATATACCTGCATGTACATACACATGCACACACATATACACACACATGCACACACATACACATGCACATACACCTGCATGTACATACACATGCACATATACCTGCATGTACACACACATGTACACACATACATACATGCACATACATACACCTGCATGTACACACATACACACACATACACATGCACATACACCTGCATGTACACACACATGCACACACAAGTACACATACATGCACACATACATGCACACACATATACGCATACACACACATGCAGAAATAGACACACACGTGTATACTCACACACATATGCACGCACATGCACACACACACTCATACACATGCTGACTTATGAAAAAATCTCCAATGTTCTTCCAATTTAATTCTACAAGGGGACCTTCCAAGAAAACATGAGGCCAGAGAGAGACTTGGCAGTCATGAGCCAAGCAAGAATAAATTGGCAGACAACATAAACACATGAACTATCTCAGGAAGATCTAAGGAGGAAAAAATGCCCCAAATCTCAAAGAGATGTCAGTTGGAGAAGAAGGATGTAGAGAGCCCAGATGAACCAGAAGGGAGATTAGAGAAAATAGATAAGGGGGAAAGCAGGGACCGAAAGACCCTTGAAACTCCTGTCAGGTTAACCAAATCAGTGAGTTCCTGATTCAATGAGAGATCCTTTCTCAAAGAGTATGGTAAAGAGTGATTGGGGAAGCCACTTCTGGCTTCAACACATACATAGACATACACTCACACTCACACACACATGCACACATGTGCACACACAATTGGGATGAGGAGAGTGATGATTGTCCCTATCTTGGTTTCTTAAATGGATAAGAACAGAGATGATCAAGTGGCTTTTCTACTAACCATCCAGGGCATCAGCCCACTACTTATTTCATGGTTTTACATATAAATATGACACCACAGCACAGCCAGATGGGTAAAACCATAGGATGTGACTGGAAAGACGGGCAAGTAGGCACTGAAGAAGGAGCAGCACAAGAGTCCACTTGATGATAGTCGAGTCTTACCTTTCTTTTCTTTAAAAGGATCTGAACTTTTTATGTTCTCCCAACAGACCATTTCAACAGCTTGCAAAGCACTCTAGAGGCAACACTTTCTCTTCAGAAAATATAACACCATTTCCAAGTCTCACATACATGTTCTGAAGTGTCCCAGAGCCCCAAATCAAGACTATTTTTTATGTATACTTTTTAAACTGGCGACAAAATCAGTTGTTTCTGAGATGATTTCATTTGGCAAAGCAGACGTTCTCAACAAACGTAATTAGTGTTAAATCTTCAGTATTTCAGAGACAAGTGGTGCTAATGAGGAATGGTGTTACAACAAGGTCAAAGGTAACATTTCAATTGCAGGGTTTTGCCAAGGATGGAAATAGGGCATCTGAATGATGTTGCAAATTAGGAGTTCAGAGAATAAAACCTTGGTAACTGAATTGCAGCACATAATCTAGGCAGAAATGAATCTTTATCTTCTCTCTCAACTTTCTCCCTTCCTGGGTAAAGACTGGAACACAATGGTAACTTTCAGTTGTTTACACTATCCAAAATATTAATTTTTAAAATCTCATTTTCAAAAAAGATGTCTCCACTTAATAAGCTTGGAGAAGTGGGCATTTGAGGCTTATCTGAGGAAGGTGTTTTGTTTTGGTGTATATGTTGTATATCCAGTATATTCATGGAATATCATTGCTCTCTATTAGTAAGTCTGAGCAAAACTAACACAACACTAGGAGAAAACGCTTGTCATGTAGTTGTCTGCTTCTCACTCAAACAGCCTATCCAGGGCTGAGGCTTGTTAAGATCCTAGAAGGAAACCAACTCACAAGTCTCAGGAATTCAATAAAACTCACAAATCTCAAAAATTTGACAAAACTCACAAGTCTCAGGAAGTACCTGAAACTTAATAGGACTCACAGTCACTTTCTCAAGGTTATACAAACAGTGACAGCTGGTGAGAAAAGGGTCTTTTCTGACAACCCAAGCTGCGTGCAAGTGAGACTCCATTATGCAGCCAATGTACTTAAAAAAAAATCCATGTCTCCTTTGAAAATAAACAGCTACTGTATCAAGTTGTCTTTTAGCTTTACAAGGAATGCAGCTTTCAAGAGTTGTCATCCTTGCTAGGGTAGGTTTTTTAGTGATGCTGTTGCTTCTGAGTCACATGTGTTCCTATAAGTATCCCCTCACTCATATTCTTGTAGGTAGCTCTAATTAATTCGCCAATTCTCTAATCTAGACTTGGGCAGAACTGTTTCTTTGGTTTGTCACTTCAGTGCCACATCTGGGGTGAACAGACATTTATGTGTCTTTCCCAAGGAAAAGTCACACAATATTTTTCTGCCATGTCTCTCAAAGTCCCATTTACACTATCCACTCTGGTAAGGGGTGATCCTCTGGATTGTATTTGCCACACCATCAGTTAAAGGCAGACAGCTTTGCATTGATATGCACTGTACATGGTGGAAGACATTTTTGGCAAACAGTTTCTACCTACCCAGCTCCTTAGTTCGCACCTTTTGTCTGAGTCTTCTCATTTACATGTGGGTATTAATATATTTTCACTGTGCAACCCATTGCTCTTCAACCCAAAAAGGGTTTTCTTCCCATAAGATTTCTCAATTGCTTGTGTTCCCTCTGGACTTCACATTTTAGAATTTGCAACAATAATACTGCTTAGGGTGACCATGGGATCCCAATTACAAATATGTTTACTGATAGGGTAATTCTTCTCTTCCAAGGAGCATCTGGACTCTTGTCTTGGCATGAAAAGAAACTGACCTTGTGTGGAAGCTCCAGAAACATGTTCACTTCCTGATTGGTAGCTTCTTTAGTTCTGAGGTCATTGGTATGTGAAGGGAGCCTACAATGATGTCATACCCAAATGTCACAAGCCTTATGGCTTACTTCCTTGTCTGCAACATATTAAGAACTGAGAACACCACAGAAGTACCAAATATACCTCTTCTCAAACAATCATGCTCTTGATAGTTGCTAGGGCGTGGCTCTACACTGTAGCCAATTTCATAATTACAGTGCCTTATTTATTTATATTACACCCTCAACAATGGCTATGTAGTCATTATGATTAGTTAATGTTAATAAAGTAATACCAAAAAATTGGTCAGGTTCCCCAGCAGGAATTCTATCTTCCAATCAAGATGGAGGTAGGAAGATGGAGGAAGACTACCAAGGTTGTCCCTTTGATGACCATCATGAAGAACACTATGATTACAAATTCATGAGCTGAGAAACATGGCATGTGGATGAAGCACATCTACCAAGTATTCAGGCCAGCGTACATGAGTGTGCGTCAGAGACTAACTACATAGGTCACTAAAGCATCAGCCAGCATTCCTTCAAGAGAATGAGAAGAAACCCAGATGGGCTGAACCATGTTTAAGGAATGCATTCGTGAAGATTTGGTAATTAAAGTCTGCAATAAAAGCAGGACTCAGCTAGAACTAAAGATAAGGCTTCTTTTCCTCCAGCCCTTCCAGTGCAGCAAATGCCAGCATGATTGCCCTGGTCCTTCTCAATTACAAAGGACACTAAGTGGCAGAAAAAGAAGACTAACCAGGCTAGAATAAACTATATGGTAACTAGAGGGGATCCCCACATTTCCCTAAGCAAGGAAGAATCTTGCCTGTCTTAAAGGACTTTGGAGCGAGGGAGGAAACAGGGAGAACCTTAGAATATTGGAAACTTGAATTCACACATAAAAGAGAGCTCATCCTTCCCCAAAACAACACAATCCAGGGCTCCAGAGAGTTAAGAATAAATACCACTCTACTCTAGGGATACAGGACAGACCCAGGAGAAGAACAAAAAAAAAAAAAAATAGCACCCAGAGGCTTACCCTCTGGCAGTTAGAGCATGCCTTCCATTTGTTCTAGGCTAAGCCAGTGGTCATGTAACTGGAATACCAGAGTTCATCATTACCTGTTCTGTACAGATGCCAATGAGCAGAGTCAGGACTTGAATCTTTAAAGCTGCTTTATTCAGAGAGCTGGATATCTTAGAATACAGTAGAACAATATCCCAAAACGTCTGTCTGCATCTCATCTCCAGCTAGCAGATTATGTAGGTGGAAGAGAAAGGAGAGGGGAAGCAATACTCAGCCATTCCAGAACTCAGGCTTGCCCATCTGGTCAGGTGGCCAGCGCGTACCCGAGACTTGTGAGGTTTATGTCTCTCCTTATCACTCTGTGGACTCGTCCCTCATTCTTAGGATGCCTGGGCTCAGGCACATATTGAAATGCCGAGTCTTATTAGTTTCTGCAGGTACTAACCTTGTATTCCTCCAGGGATGTGTGGTCTGGGCGACAATGAACCCAGACCAAGCCAACCACTAGTGGTGAGCATGCGCTGAACTGGTAACAACGTCTGTGTGCTGATTCTTTGTGATGATGTGGAGCACAAGCACATCTCTATAACACAAAATCTAAAGTGCTCCTGTCCATCCCTCTTGTCCACTGCTAGTCAGAACCAGGAAGGCAAGCTACAGCAGAACATCGTGCAGAAACGCAACTAGAGCATCTGACACTGGGCAGAGACTCCAGAGGTGGATGTGGGGGATTTGACAGCTGGAGTTCTTAGTTCCCCACCACTGCCACAGGAGGCAATGCAGAAGGCAGCTAAAAGCAAATCAGTCTGGCTTTCAATGCAAAGGTTCAGCTGATTTGTTAATGTTTTAACAATACACACAACTGGTCTGGTCCCGTGATGCTGGAGTTACAGACCTGGTGGCTCCATCTGGGTCTTGGAGAACCAAGGTAAATGTGTAGCATTTGCATCTCCCGCACTTGACTTTCTATGACCTGTCGTCTGTGGTTCCTCTCCAAGCCAGATTTTATCTTCAGCGTGGAAACTCATCCATTACCACCCATCTTCTGCCTTAATTTAAGATAGAGAAATTGTTGGTGCAAGGCACAAGACCCCCTGTAGTGTTCTGTAAACAGGTGCATCAGATCTTTGGAGAGTAGGGGCTTGTCAAGGCACATACTCAGAGTACAAAGGCAGTCCAATGTTGAAAGAGCCAAAAGTAACCTGAACAGGACCTCTCCTCCCCACTCCTCAGCAAAGAACTGGGTGAACAACAAAGACACAACATAATAGATTCACAGAATCTAAAGGAATAGAACAGGGCTACCTAGCTAGGCTAGGGCACCCACGTGCCCTCACTTTGCCTTCTGTTGGAGTGAGAACTAATGTCAGCTCAAGTAGCCTCTTGTAGGAAACAAAATAACAAAGAGATAGCTTTCTACAGGCATTGCTAGCAACCAACATGAGGCTCCAGCTGGTGATTTTTCAAGGTAACAATGTCACAGACATCTTTGGCTATGAGCACCCCACCAGGGCTCAGGTGGTCAGGTACAGAGAGCAGCCCAGGGGGCGTGGTTCTGCAGTCTTCATTGATTCTCTTCGCACAGACAATGCCCTTCACTGGAAGTTCTTCTCTGGGCTTCCTGTGCAACCCCATCCAGCTTGGACTTTACTACTCCACCGCAAAGTAGCTGAAGTTGCAGGACAAGCCCTCCATGACCCAACTTTAGCTAGGCACCTCTGAACCTAGACTGCCACCTCAGCTTTATGTGCCTATCTTTGGCGGCTCTGCCTTCTGCAAGACTCCTAGTAAGCTATCTTTGCAATCCCTTGGCAGTCTTAGCTCCCACCATGGCAGGAGTGGGTGGTGTTGAGATTAACATATTGAATTAGAGATTAGGAGGTTAAGAACATTTGCTGTCTTCCGGAGGACCTGAGTTCAGTTCCCAGCATCCACCTTGGCTCAGAACAACCTGTAATGGCAGCTTCAGGAGATCCAACACCCTCTTCTGGTCTCCTGAGGCACTGCACACATGTGTCATACACACAAAAATAAAAACAAAATTAAAAAAAAGAAATCTTTTTTTTAAAAAAACTTAACCTGTCAAATAAGCCAGTTGGAAGATGGCTGGATACTCTTTCTGTCTTGGGCCACATGTAACGAAAGAGATCAAATCTAAGAAAGGCCTGTGATACACAAACCCAAGAGGACGAGGTGCTCTGTAATGAAGCATACACGATCATCAAACTCCCAATGCAATGCTTTTGAGCAGATGCCCTTTTCCAGGGCATTAGCCCATCCATATTTTCAGGTGTGTCTTTCTCTTACAAACAAACAACAACAAAAGGTCTCTATTTCTATTTATGTACCAAGTGTTATACTAAATATGTGTGCCTGGTTCAATTGCTTGTCCCAAGACATGAAACCCCAAAACTTCCAAGGGTGCTCTTCAAATTGAGATCCACACTTATGACACTGCCCTGACTGCCTGCGTGCTCCGCTCATCTTCATAAGAACTCCCTTACCTTTCACGTCTCCCCTCAGTCACTTTCTATCCCTTGACCCCTTTGTTCTGCTGCTCCCTGGGTATAATAAATATTGAGGTCTATGCTGTGTTTAGAGTTGTCTCAACCTTTTCTCCATATTGAGATAAAGACAACTGGTCTTACAGTCCTCTGGAATGACGTCTTTCTTTCCATTTTACCCAATTCTCTTCTCTTTCCTTCCACACTGCTTCCCACCCTTTATATTCTTTCTTAAACATGCTCTTTCTTTAAGGAAACCAGTAAGTGGTACTCAGTTCCTTCACCCTCCATTCAAGTAGTAGAATGAGGCTGCCATTGTGGCTCAGTCAGTAGGGTGCTTGCCTTGAAAGCATGAGAACCTGGGTTCAGTGCTCAAAACCTGCATAGAAATCCAGATTATAAATGCTGGTTTATAATCCTAAAATGCCAAGATGGAGACAAGAAGCTCACTGGTCAGCTTGTATAGCTTACATGGTGAAGAACCAGGTCAGTGGAAGACCCTAGATCAAAGAAAATGTGGAGGGTACCTAAGGAGCACATGTGAGGTTGCACCTTGACCACAAGCACATATGTACCCATGGAGACGCATGAGCATATAGGGGATGGATAGTACATACTGCTCCATTGGAGGACTTACATCCCATCCCCAGTGCCCAGCCTGGTTGCTCATAACTACCTGTAACCCCAGCACCAGAAAATCTGATGCCCTCTTCTGGGTTCTGCATATACCTGGACTCATATACATACACACACACCTAAAAAATAAAAATAAATCTTTAAAAAAAAATAGTCTAATGCCCACCCTACTTCACAGAGACCCACTTCCCCAAATGTTCACAGTTATCTCTTTTGCTGAGGATTTGACTGCTTTGCTGATTAACTCGAATGGTAGTAACTACGGAGAATGTCATTTGGAAGTTAAGTGGAAAAGCCAATTGTGCATTATGAATCTGAAATTACTTTCATTGGGATGCTCTGGAATGGAATTATCAAGGCTTTCTTTAATTAATTTGGTAGAGAAGTTTATTGTGTGGAGCTTCTGGGATAACGCACATGCTCTGATAAGAGAAGCAGACGGCTGCCATTTGAGTGCTCAGACTCCAGAGCCTTGTGGACTAGAGAAGTGTCCCACACATACCCATTCGGTTACCTGGCAACTCATAAATGGACTCTACTGCAGGTGCCAGAGGAAAGGAAAGCCTGGGGATGGCTCCCTTCTCCATGGAGTTGATCTCCTGTATATGAGACTACTGTCCACATAGTACATGAATGTGAATGTCAACGAGCTCTGTCAGCCTATCGAAGGAGTTGGAAATTCAGAAAAGCAACTGAATAAAGAGATTCAATAATTTGAAAACTTTACCCTTAAGGGAGGATAATCCACACACTTGGGATTAGAAAATCCATTTCTTTCTTTAAAATGATAATTTTACCTTGTAGCAGAGAGGCAATGAGTCACTCTGACATGTCTGACTCTGCATCATGTGCTCCACAGCCCTTCCCTGAGCACACTGACAATACAGTACTTAGGCTTGGGGCAGGGCATCTTCATCCAGACTGTAGCACGGAGCCTAGTGCTCTTCAAAGATGCTTCATAACCATCAAGAATCCCTTCAAAGTATGATTTGTGGGGCTGCGGACATGGCTTGGTGGATGAATGTGCTTACCATACAAGCATGTGGAACCTGAGTTCAGATCTCCCAGATCCACATAAAAATGTCAGGCATCGCCTCGTACCCATCTGTCCCAGTATTATGAGGGCCAGAGACAGAAATCACTGGGGCTTGCTGGTCATCAGTTTAGCTCCAAGCTCAGTGAGAAGCTCTGTCTCAAGGTGATAAGACAGAACGACAGAACAAGACACTTGGTGCCCTCCTCTGGCTTCTACATACGTGCATGGGCACACATAACCTGCACACACAGGCACACATATATCATACAACACAATCACATGTCTCTCTACTGTGGGGAATTTACAATAATACTTCCAAAAGTATATGAGCACACACTTTGCTTTAGAAATGATTTTTCCAATGTTTTAATCAAGCCAACAGGGATTCGGTTTTGCATATGTGAATGAGAGTTCCTGGAAGGGAAGTGGAATCTGTGAAGGCTGACTGATTAGACCTGCAGATGGAGTTCTACAGAACTCATATAGAGAGGTGGGAATGTTGTAAGTCCACAATCAAATTACCTTGTGAGTATGTTTAGCTAGACCTTTATTGCTCTCCTCTACAGATAGCCTAACATTTTTTGTGACCATTAAGTAAATCCCTTGAAACATATCAGTAGACCCCTAATCTCCAACAACTGAAAGCAAATAGCATCTGAGGTCCAGAGCAGAGTTTCCCCAACTTTGCTATAACCATCTATCTACCTGATGTTCCTACCAATGTATTTGAGAAGCATGTTGCTTTATCACTTTCTTGGTTCTGAACTACAGAAACTCAACTCAAAACTCATGGAACTGCTAACAAACAGGGACCTGGCATCTGAGGTGACCTAAATCTATATTCCTAGGCCACAGTCACTCATACTTGGCTCTAGAATAAACCATCTCTTTTGTTCCATTGAGGTGAGAGCGGATTCTTCTACAGACAATATATCATTTCTAATTTTTGACACCAAAATATTAAAATTTATACAAATGAAATAACACTGAGCCAAGCTGGTTGGAAATGGAAGACACTGAGAAGCTGAGTCTGTGAGAACATTCCAGTCAGAGGTTTTACAAGGTTACAGCTGGCATTAACACCTTCCAATGAAGGTTGGTGTGGACAGCCACAAGATGTAACAAGAAACCCTTTGGAGCCTTAGGGGATGGCACAGGCCTGAAGGCAGAGCTACTCCAAGGTTTAGCCAGAAGGATTGCAAGATGGGACCAGCCAGGAAAACTTAGTCAGACCCTGTCTAGAAATAAACCACAAGAAGGCCTAGGGGAGTGGCTGAGTAGGGAATCACTTTTCTAGGATGCTTAAGGCCCCAGATTTGAGTCCCAAGACTACACATAAAAAAATGAACATTTCTGAGGGACTGGTGAGATTCAGCAGGTAACCTTGCCTGCCACCAATGCCAGTGACTTGAGATCAGTCCCCAGGACCCACAGGGTGAAAGAAAAGAACCAACTTCTGCAGATTGTCCTCTTATCTCCACAAGTATGCTTTGGGGGCTAGTTCTCTCTCTCTCTCTCTCTCTCTCTCTCTCTCTCTCTCTCTCTCTCTCTCTCTCTCTCTCTCCTGTGTGTGTGTATACATGTATACATACACACTAATTAAAAATATTTTTGTTGGCAAATTTAAATTTTAAATTTCTTAAAAGATTGTTTGAGGCATATCTGGAGTCCAAATTGAGGCGTGGGGAATATACCTTAGACCCCTTCTTCCAGCCTTTCCTTTCCATTTCTCTGAGGGAAGGGCTATGTACAAGGCCAAAATAGACCATCCTAAAACAGTAGTGTGCAAGACTGTTAAGAGGAGCCAGCCCAGTGTGCAAAGCACAAGACTGGGACTGCTGGGACATCCAGCCTTGCAGACTGGGTTCTCAGCTTCTCCAGTGTGAGATAGCTACTCTTGGACTACCCAACCCCTCTACTGTAAGCTAATGCATTCCCTTTGTAATATAGATTCAGTCTATTGGCTGTATTTCTCTAGAGAACCCTGACTAACACAGTACAGGTTGAGAATTGATTTAACTCTGTTTTCCTGAGTGGTTCCTAGCATAGGTTGTTGGATTCACAGAAGCAAAGCACAGAGATGAAATGCATGTGCCCTCATCTCTCCGGGTGTCTCCCTTATGCTTTAAGGCAGACAAGCTAGTAAACATCTGTTTGTTGTTCTCTTGTTAATCTGTCTTTTGTTAGGGCAATTTGTCTAAGTAAGAGCTCAGAGCAGTAGATGAAAAATTATCCTCTGCGGTTCCAAGCCATTGAGCCAGTCCAGGGATTTTCAAGCTTCTCAATAAGGAGCAGCTAGAGAATAGTATAAACTTGGCAGACCAAGAGACAAAATTGAGACTATTATGTGAGTACTGATGTGCCAATTTGAAACGTAACCATTCACAAATGTAAAAATCATTCTTAATTGATGAACCATACAGAAGAAGATGGAACAAAAAGACAAATACTGTCTAATTCCCTTTATATGAGATATGTACAATAGTCAGAGACCCACAGAGAGAAAAATAGAATTATCATTGCTGGGAGCTGAAGATAGTAGGGAGTTATTGTCTATAGTCTACAGAGTTTCAGTAGTGCAAGATGAAATCAGTTCCAGAGATGGATAGTGATGATGGTTTCATAACAATAGGGATGAGTTTAAGACCAGTGTGCTATATACTCTTGGACAGTGTCAGAATGGTAAGTGTTATGGCAAGTGTATGTTAAAACAGTTTAAGGATAACAATAGTGGGCCATATTGTAGTTTTCAGTATCTAGCCCCTCTAGAAAATTGAGACGCATATGTATTTGCAGAAATTACAGAATAAAAGGCTGTGGAGATAGCTCAATAGTTAAAGCACTTGCTGAACAGGAATGGGCATTCAGAACCCACCTCAAAATCTATATGTGGTGGAACATGCCAGTAATCCCGGTACTGTGGAGCATGGCAGGAAGAGCTCTGGGACTTGCTGGCCCATGAGTAAGAAACATTGTCTCAAATCGAGAAGAAGGAGGAGGAGGAAGAAGATGAAGAGGAGGAGAAAGAAGAGGAAGGGGCAGAAAAGCTGAGATGCTTGCTGTACATGCTTTTAATCCCAGTGCTTGGGAGGTAGAGGCGTGTGTTCCAGGCCTGGTCTACACAGTGAGTTCCAGGTCAGCTAGGGCTACATAGTGAGACTGTGTCTCAAAAGAAATGAGGAAGACACTTTATATCAAATTCTGGTTTCCATGTGCATGTGCACACACATATATGCACACAGAAACTGGGTATTCCAAGTGGATTTGAAACACCAGGATGAAAAATAAGTCATTCACTGTGTCTATTCAAAAAAGTCTTAAATACTTTTATGTCCCTAGTCCAGAGTCCCTTTTATAAAAAACAAAAAACCACAGTTGTGCATGCCTGGCTCTCCTGTAGTCCACTTTAGTTCTCTTTTTTCTCACCTCATCCTTCCTTCTTCCTCTATCTTGGTAGCTTCTTGTCCTTTTACTCTGCTCTGCCCTTGTCGCTGATATGTCCTTTACCGGGGTCATAGAGATTTTTACAGAAGAATGCCCCCTCTGTGGCAAGGAGAATGCTAAAGCTGGCTCAACCCAAATATCCATCTTGGACATTATTCATTTTGAGACCCTATAAAACATGTTCATGTGATCTTGTCTGTCAGTGTCAGCAGCAGCAGCAGCAGGCTACAAACAAAATGGATGTTTGTAGACAACTCCATTTGTGCAAAATACTATACCAGCTGCTTAATGCAGTGTGTCTAATCCTTTAGCTTTCAAAACTTTTAAGTGTATGGGTATTTTGCTTATATGTATGTCTGTGTACCATATGCATGTCTGGCACTCGTAGAGACTAAAGGAAGGCATCAGATCCCAATGCTCACAGCTGCTTAGACATCTCTCCCTCCACTTTCAAATTCTTGTAATAATGCCTACAAAGGCCCACAGTGAACCTGGCCCCTTTAATACCAATGGCTTTCTACGCAAATCTCAGTTCTACTCACTATTTCTTGTAGGAATATGGGCAAATGACCTAATTCTACCATCTACCAAGTCTCAGTTTGCACATCATAGGCAGAGGTGATACTTAATCCACAAGATTATACACACACACACACACACACATATACACACATATATATATATATGTGTGTGTATATATATATATATATATATATGTGTGTGTGTGTGTGTGTGTGTGTGTGTGTGTGTGTGTGTGTGTGTGTGTTGAGTTTAGGATGGTATCAGCATTGAGTTAGAAATGGATGCTGACTTTGATGGGTAGTGAGTCTTGCCTGCTGACTTGATGAGATCTAGAATCATCTAGACACAATCCTTTGAGAATTTGTGAAGGAGGTTTCCAGACTGAAGTAAAGAGGTGGAGGCATCATCCCCTCCCTGGCCTGTGGTCCTAAACTGAATAAAAAGAACTATTTTAGTCAGGGTTTCCTTTGCTATGAAGAGACACCATGATCAAGGCAACCCTTATAAAAGCAAACATTTACTTGGGTCTGGCTTTCAGGTTCAGAGGTTGAGTTCATTATCATCATAGCCGGAAGCATGTCAGAGTGCAGGCAATCTTGGTACTGGAAAAGATGCTGAGAGTTCTGTATCTTGATTCAAAAGCAACCTGGAGAGACTGGTATCCTCAGGCTACTATGAGGAATCTCTCTTCAACAATGGGTATAGCTTGAGCATAGGAAGATACCTCCAAAGTCCACCCCCACAGTGACACACTTCCTCCAACAAGACCACACCACCTATCAGTGCCACTCCCTATGGGTCAAGCATATTCAAACCACCACGAGGAGAAAGTGAGCTGAATTCCAACATTCACCTCTCTTTGCTTCCCGACTGCAGATACAAAGGCTATGATGATCCTCCTCATGCTCGTGGCATCATGAATCCCCCGCCATGATGGGCTGTACCCACAAACTGTGAGCCAAAATAAACCCTTCCTTCCTTAAGCTGCTATTGTTGTGCATTTTGCCAAAGCAATGAGAACAGTAACTAATACAACAATTTGATGAATACAGAGGCTCCCATCCTCACTCTGCTTCACGCAAAGGGAAGGATATGCCAATATCATCTATGCTTGTGCAATGCTAGGCAATGTGTTAGATGCATACTAAACATGTGGGCACACAGAACTGGGGAATGGAGCTCCTTAGGAACGACACTCAAGATTCACCTCTGGTCTCTATATGTACCATGTCTAACAGACTAATTGAAACAATCAACTCTAAAAGAGGAGATTTGGGCTTGTGGTTTTGATCCACAGTTGCTTGGTCTCATTGGTTTTGCTCATTTGTTTTACTTTTCAATTTTTGTGAAATTTTTGTTTGTTGTTTGTCTATTTTTGAGACAGGGTCTCACTACATAGCTCTAACTGAAACTTACTCTGTAGACCCGGCTGGCTTCAAACTCACAGATATCCACCTCCCTCAGCCTCCTATGTATTAGGATTGAAGGTATGCTCCACCACTCCTGGGTTTCCATTGTTCTTGATCTTTGGGCAGGCAGAACATCATGGTAGACATGGTGGCACATGACAAAGAAGGATGCTCACTTTATAGTGGCAAAAAGAAGACACTGTCCTCAAGGGCATATGCCTGGTGATGTACTTACACACAATGGTCCTGCCTTCTAAAGGATCTATCACCTCCTAATAGTACCACTAGTTGGGTACCACGTCTTCAACACCGGAGCCTTTGGAGGACATGAGAGCATCATAGCATAAAACTTTGAGAGGAGATGCACTGCAGCTCTTCCATCTCCAGGGGTCTATATCTTATAGAGGACATCAGGCTAGCACTAGACATTAGGTCTATTTTAGGGAATCCCAACGACACTTTCTTTTCTTTAAAAATCCTTTAATTATCATTGGCTTAGTTAGAGTTTCTATTGTTGTGAAGAGACACCATGACCAAAACAACTCTTATAAAGGCAAACATTTCACTGGGGCTAGATTACAGCTTCAGAGGTTTAGTCCATTATCATCATAGCAAGAAGCATGGCAGCATGAAGGCAAACACGGTGTTAGAGAAGCTGAGAGTTCTAAATCTTGATTTGAAGGCAGCCAAGAGGAGATTGTGTCACACTGGCCAGACTTGAGCATAGATAAGAGACCTCAAAGCTTCACCTTCACAATAACACAGTTCCTCTTAGAAGGTCACATCTCCTCCAATAAGGTCACACCTCCTAATAATGCCACTTCTCACGGCCCAAGCATATTCAAAAGACCACATTCCACTCCCTGGCCCCCATAGGCTTGTTCAAACACATGAGTCTATGGGAACCATACCTAACCATAGCATAATGCAAATACATTTAGTTCAACTTCAAAAGTCTCCATAGTCCAACACAGTCTCAACACTGTTTAAAAGTACAAATTTCAAAGTCTCTTCTCAGACTCATGTAATCTCTTAAGTGTAATCTCCTATAAAAGCAAAAACAAAAGCAAATCATATACTTCCAATATATCATGGCACAGGATATAAATTACCATTCCAAAACAACATAGTGAAGAAATACTAGATCAAAGCAAGACCAAACACCAGCTGGACAAACTCCAAATTCTGAATCTCCATGTCTGATCTCCAACTCCTTTCAGTCTGGTTGACTACAAACAATTCTTTCTCTTCGGATGGTTCTACTACTTGTTGCAACTTTACTTAGTTGGTATCCCATAATTCTGGTATCTCTAACATCTTGGAGTTTCCTAGGCAACTTCAACTTCACAGCTTCTTGTTCCAATGTCTGTGGGCTCCTCCAAAGGGCTTGTGTCACTTCTCCAGCTCTGCCCTCTGTATTACTCTAGGCTCTGGTTAACTCCACTCCACTGCTGCTGCTGTCTTGGTAGTCATCTCATGGTACTTTTACTGGCATCTCCAAAACACTGGGGTCTTCTGCTACAACTAGGCTATACTTTCACCAATAGCCTCTCATAGGCTCTCTTCATGGTGCCAAACCTCAAATTCTTTGCATGACCCCTTCAGTCATGGGCTTTCAACTTCACCAATGAGGCTGCACCTTCACCAATGCCCTTTCCTGGCCTCTCACAATGCCAAACCTTAGCTACTCTCCATGACCCCTTCATATTTTCAAAACCAGTTCCACCTGGGTGATTCTTACACATTGCCAAGTCTGACCATCAGTGTAAGGTTTATCTGTGACACATAGCCTTTTGTCTCTCAGAAAACACTTCTGAGAAGATTTCACTTCAGTGATTCTGGTCTCGTCTTAATCACCAGTAATTTCTTAGCTCCAGATAACCAACATCAATTTTCCCAGTAACTCCTCCTGTTCTTGACTCTAAAGCCAGAGCCACATAGCCAAATCTCCCGTGTTCTGCTGCTTGTTGGGACTGGAATATGACCCTCTTATTCTATTACATACATCTTCACCAGCTTTCTGTTTTAAATACCTTCCTTCGCTGCTTAAGTTTGGCAGTCCTGGAACTTGCTCTGTAGACTGACCTTGAACTCAGAGTCCTCTATTCCAGAAACACCCAGGGGAGGTTGTGGTGGTGTACTGGTCCCTCTGACCGTTTAGAGCTTCTGTCAGGTTTCGGCTTCTGCAAGAGACTCCAAAAGTGTTCTTCCAACCAAGCTGCATGGATCTTAGTGTGAGCTGAATTTAAAGAGAGAAGGGAGAAGAAGCAGAACACACGGGAATGAATAAGGGAAAGTGGGAAGATGGTTCAGTGGGTAAAGCATTTGCCAAGCAAGCATGAAGACCCCAAACTGGGTCTCCAGAGCCCAGATTATAGCAGATGTCTATAATACCTGTACTCCTGTGGAGAGCTTGGAGGTAGAGACAGAAGAATCCTCAGAGTCTTATGGGAAAGCTAGCCTAGTATACCAGTAGTGGCCGAGAGACCCTTTCTCGAACAAAGTAGAAAGTGACGGTTGACACCCTAGGTTGTCTTCCAACCTCCATACACACATCATGTCACATGCACTCACACACAGCTGCACACACATGTTGCAGAGATTATAAATAAGTAAATGAAAGAGGAACGAACCCAGAGATTTTGTAGTTTTCTACCTCTAACCTGCAGGACAATTAAGATCCTATTTCATATCTGGTGGGTTAGAGCCACAGCTGCCCTCCTGTCGGAATGTTCTTTCTCCAGAGTAACAGGTAAAGTGGGAGAGAGGAGATGCCAAGCTGGCAGGCTGCCAACTCCTGCACAGTGCCTGGAGAAGAGAGCTGTGTCCAGATGGCTCTGGGTAGGTATCCAGCGGAGCCACTGTGCTGAGAAGCACTGCCAAGCAGTCTCTTGCCTGAACTGAGTACTGGAACCACTTAGCTCTCCATCACAGGGCCATCAATCATGAACTTGGGGAAAAAAAAAGAAAAACTTTCTCGGTGCTAGGGTTTATTATCAAGTTCTAATGAAAATATATGAGTTTCACAGAATAGTCTGAAAAGTGCAGAGTATCTGAATGCAAAGTGGTGAGATTGTGTGATGAGGTGCAAGAGGCAAAGTGACTACCTGATTAGAGCCAGGAGCAGAGCGAGAATAGAGGCTGTAGAGTGAGACCAAGACCATATCTTAGGGAAGGGGTGGGAAGCGAAGAGAGAGGTGGGAGGGAAAGAACGGGGTGGAAGAGAAAAGGGAGAGTGGTGGAAAAACAGAAAGGGATCAATTCTGTGGAAACCAGATTTATATTCAAAAGCTAAGCTTTTTTAAATATATATTCTTTTGTGTGCATGTCTGCATGCATTCATGTGAGGGTGAGGTCACGCAAAATGCTGGAAGAGAGCATCAGATCCCTGGAACTGGAGTTACTGGCATTTGTAAGGTGCCTGAGTGAGGGCTGGGAATCGAACTTGGGCCCTTCAAAAAGAGCAGCAAGTATTCTTAACTTCTGAGCCATCTCTCCAGCCCCATGTTGCACATGTGGCAACAGCTAATTCCAACACACACTGAAGAAGAAGGTGCGTATTCTGCACAGGAATTCAAAAGTATGTGTAATTCCTGTGCACACCAGATTTCCTCTTAGCTGAGTTTAGTGACAGACTTGCTGTGCACCTTCCTGCACCAGCTCTGCCTGACTGACTTTGTCTCTTTACTCTCCCCAGACACTCAGTTACATTCATTGTTCTCTTTGTTAGGTAAGATCCAATATTTTCTGTAATATATCATTATTTATTAGGCATTGAAACTGTCTTTTAAAGTCTGCTAGTCACTTTATTAGGACTCTCACCATCTTTCCTGTGTTCTGATAATAAAGTAGCTCGCATTCTGAGTGGTCTTCCCTTAACTTTAATTTCTCCATAACCCTGTTATTTTTAGTGTGTGATTTTGTGGAATATGAGGGTTTTTTTTTTTTTTCATTCAGGGAATTTTCTTCCTGTTGTAATATAAGTTCTTAGACAAACTTCCAGGTAAATTTTATCATATTGTAATAAAAATTCTTGAACCAACTGGATTCTACATATCATTTATAAGTCTAAATATTTTACAAGAACAGTTTGTTGAAAACAGTTATTTTTAAGATGCATGGCAGCCTTTAATTTTGGTAGAGTGCTGAGATGATTCCTGGGCCCATGTCATCCTGGTGTTTGTTATATGAGACTTTATCTGGGAATACATGACATAAATATCTATTCACCACAGACAGAGAACTAATGACAAACCAAAGCAGTCATCACACCAAACTTGATGTCTTCGTTTCTTTCCATTTGCTGTGATAAAACACCATGACCAAGACAACCCATATAAGAAAGCATTTCATTGGGCTTATGGGTTCAGAGGGTTAGGGTATGTGACCTTGGAGCAAAGGAATGGCAACAGAAACATCTACAAGTTCACATCTAAATCCCCAAGCAGGGGCATATGAAAAGCTCACTGAGAATGGCCCAAGTCTTTTGAAATCTCAAAGCCCACCCTTAACAAGACAACACCCCTCAATTCTTCCTAAACATTTCCACCAAAAGAGGACCCATACTCAAACGTATAGCCTATGGGAGTCCATTTACATTCAAATGACCGATTATTTTGTAGGTGTTACTTACAAGAGTGTGGTTCACAGGAACAGAGATAACTCATGAAAGCTGCATCCCTATGGATCTATCTCTGCCTGACTTGGAGCCAGCTCAACAGGTCAGACAATCTCCTCCAGGTGATTCTGTCTTCTCCCCATTCATTATTGACTGCTTCCATAGTCTTGAGAGGGGTCCTATGTGTCTTGTTAGTTTCAGAAACTTCTCCGAGACTTGTGGGTTGTTCACTTCCTGAGTCTCATGAGCCTCCTCTTCTCTCCAGGAAGAAATGTTTTCATGAAGAAGAAATAGATATTCAACAACATATAAATCCGATATCACTTCCTCCCCTAAAATGTGGACAGGACATACAGATATGCCGGAACTCAATGCCTTGACAAAGCAAAGAGACTTTTACAGATGGCATTACAGTCACTAATGAATAAAGATGAGTTAATAAAAAGGGAGATTATTCTGGGTGGGCCTAACTTAATCATATGAGCTCAAAGAGGACCAGATGTTCAAAGATAATCCTCCTGGCTGGGGGCAGGGGGGACCTCCGCCCTCTCAGAGGAGACAGGGAAGGTGGATCAGGGAAGTATTGTGGGAGGTAGTGACTGGGGGTGTGTGTGTGTGCAGTGATCAGGATGTAAATTGAATAAATAAAACTGAAAAAGAAGAAAAGAAAAATCCTGCCAGGCAGTGATGGCGCACGCCTTTAATCCCAGCACTTGGGAGGCAGAGGCAGAGGCAGGTGGATTTCTGAGTTCGAGGCTAGCCTGGTCTACAGAGTGAGTTCCAGGACAGCCAGGGCTACACAGAGAAACCCTGTCTCAAAAAACAAAAACTAAAACTAAAACTAAAACTAAAACTAAACAAACAAACAAACAAAAACAAAAAACAAAAAGAAAAAAGAAAAGTTCTGAAAGACCAAATGAATAAATCATCAAAAATTAACTTTGGGGGGTGGGGGTGTTGCATGATGGCTCAGCAGTTTAAAGTATGTATTGTTCTACCAGAGGACCTGAGTTCAGTTCCCAGAATCCATGCTGTGTAGCTCACAACCACCTGTAACTTCAGTTCCAGGGACTCAACACCCACAGGCAACGGCACTTCATGTGCATATTTGTACAAAATCAAAATTAAAAACCCGGTTTTTAATTTTATACAATTATCTTTCTAAGTTGACATTTGTTCCACAGATTATATTTACAAAGGTGAGACAACAGACAGGAATATTTTGGAAAGATTTTCTAATAACAAACAATTGAAATAATTTCAGCATGATTAATCTGTCTTTAAGAAATGCACCTAACTTGAAGGGTCCCATTTAGGAGTGAAGAATGACATCTCCATTGCTCATCCCATAATGCCAGCAGGAGACTCAGAATCCTGCATTCCTTGGAGCCTCACAATAGCACACTGAACTTGGGACCATTCCACATGTCGAAATAAAATGAAGGTAATTACCCAAATAATTTCACCTTTTTTTTTTCTTTCCAAACCTTTCAGCTGAAATAACCAGATAATTACAAATGGCTTATTTTGTATTCTAAGAGCATTTCAGGTCCTGTTTGAATTATTCATATGAATTCTTCTATTGTTCATTTTGACTTTCTCTCTCACATGGAGCTATTCCAAGGCTAAGGAGAAAGTGTGTTGGCAGTGACATCTGGACCCTGGATGGAGGCCCTGGAGTTACAGGAGAACATTAGCCAACCGGACAGCTGGCAATGTCTTCATTTACTGACCAGGCAGATTAAATACAAGCCTTTCTGGCCCCACTGGGGACATTGCTTTTTAGATCCTGATCAAGAACTTACTGGGATCCTGTAGGATGCCTGAGCCCAGCACTTTGCAGCATGCAGGGCAATAATTATGCTCAATTACAGCCTAGCATGTGGTTTCTGGCATATAAAAATCTCCCTGCAGCAAACCAATCTTTAAGGCAAAGAAGTGCCTGTTTTGGCCCTCCTCCATGCTGCTAAATATTCTTCCTTAATTCAGTCTCCAGAGGGCTTCCAACATTCCAGATCTCTCACCCGCTGCCACAAAATCCATGTTAAATGATGACATTGATATTTTCAGGGAACACTAGGACCCAACCTGACACAGGGATGGCAGCCTGATCTCATAGAAACAGAGCCCCGTTGAGATTATGCAATGCAAAACCAAACCAAAAGCAAATCTCAGAGGTGACCTTACACAAAACAGCCCCCACTTGGGGTGAATGCATTTTGAAAGGATTCGGTGGAGTCTACCTGTTTGTTCTCTTATGTGCACACACCCACTAGCTGTTTCAAAAGAATAGGTGAAGCCAAGCCAGACACATCAAAGAAACAAATAGAGAGCAAGGCAGGAGGTGCAGAGGTGTGGGCTAACTCAAAAGAGAAGTCCAGGTGAGACTCAGCCTTGCCCTGCCTGTGCCTCTGGCACACACGATGGAGTGATGAAAATAGAGGACTGAAATGTAATTTAGGAATCTGATCTTGCTTAGGAATCGGATCTGGTATTGGGAATGTCACAAAACCATCTGCCTTTTTGATCCCATTGTTTAAAACATATGCAGGCATACCACAGGGATACTAATTTAGATTATCCAGGCATTTCGCCTTAGTATAATTTCTTAGTAACTCTTTCTTCACATTGATGAAACACCCTAACAAAGCAACTTAAGGTGGAAAGGGTTTATCATGGCTCACAGTCCAAAAGAGCAGTCCATCTTCTCAAGGGACTCAAGGCAGTAGGAGCGTGAAGCAAACAGGTCACATCATGCTCACAGTTAGGAAGTACAGAGCAATGAGTCAGTGCATGCTGCTCAGCTGCTTCTCTCTACTTGTACAGTCCTGGACCCAAGCCATTGAGTGGTGCTGCCCACAGTGAGAAGATCTTACCTTCTCTATTAAGGCAAACAAGATAATCCCACACAAGCATGCCCGAAGGTTCATCACCTACTCATTTCTAGATTCTTTCAAGCTGACCATTAACAAGAAAGCAAGAGGTAACAGAATCTGATGTAGAGTGCAGAGATGAAGGAGGGGGACATGCTGGCTAAGAAACTGGACTTGCGTAAATTACAGCGATGACTGGTAATACACAAAGAAATAGCTATAAATGTCTGTAATAGTAAGAGAGCAGAATTATGTGTGTCTCTATAAAATGGGCACAAATGAAAGTAACACATTGATTATCCAATTAGCCAGCATGTTATATAAAATGTTATACAGCACATAATAACCCCACTGTAAATGTTATATGAAATTAATGTCGGTTTTAAATATCAAACATTTTTACATGCCTATGAAAAGTTAGGAAGCAATTGGAAGATCAAGTGAGATGCTCGAGATCATCCAAAAGGATGCTAGCTTGTAGTGTCCGAAATATGCCCTTTTCTTCTAGAAATCATCTAATAGTGATGGAGACCTTCAAAACTATTCCACTATGAAGGCATCTTTCAGTTCTATAAGTCACCACCGGGTGAAACACATTTGATGTGAAAATATCTGTATTCCTGAAATTAATCTACAGATTCAACCCAATCTCCAAGGACATTCCAATGGCATTTTTACAAGAACTAGAAAAATAATTTGTAACTTCACATGGAAGCCCGAAAGACCACAAATAATTTAAGCAATCTTTAGCAAAGAGCAACAAGGAAGCTAACATAATAACTGGCCTCAAACTATACTACGAAGCTATAGTAACAAAAATAGAATGTACTACCAAAAACAAATGTGAATGCCCATGGAATAGAATGGAGGTTCAGAAATAAACCAAACAACCCAGACAACTGCCAAAAAGACTATTTCTCTTAAGTTGGTGCTAGGATATTACACTGCACTCTAAACTCACATCTCTTATACCTGTAGATTAGTGCAGCTCTTGGGTATCAACAGAGAAGTTTTGTTATGTGGTGGTTGAAGACCCCCAAACTTGGGAGACCCTTCCTCAAGTCTCAGGAAATCACAACCACGCAAAAATCACAAGAAACCATAGCTGGATGCAATCAGCAGAGGTTTATTGGAGAGTTGGCTAGCCAAGGTCAAAACTGCTCGTCTACACAGGAACAGAATTTTGACAAAAGGCCAGCAAGCTGAGGGTTTTTTTTTATAGCATGGGGTGGAGAAAGGAAGGAATTTTCACATGGCTACACATGATTGGTTGTTTTACAAATTTTGAACATCAGCAGGCTGTAACACTGGGAAAACCTCAAGGGGGGAGGTAACCAAGAACAGTGGAACATTTCAGAGGAACCCACCCTAAATGATTTAGAGCCACGTGAAAATCACTCTGCATACTCATTCTTCTCAAAAATGTAGTTTTACCATGTCACTGTGCCCTACCCTGTCATTACCAACTATTTCTGGTTAACTATTTCTCACTTGCCATAGCCCCATCCTGAGGCTTGAGGAATGTTAATCCAGCAAGTGTCCTCTGATTCAGGGATAATGTCCTCCACCCGGAATGTGTCCCGGGGCACTGAAAGCCTGAAATCTTACATCCAGTTCCGCTTTCTGGAACTTGTATTCTTTTGCTCAGGTTTAGGGTAAAGAAAAAGCATATATATATATAATTATAAAAATATAAATATAAAATATATATTATAAAATGGTCTTTATAATTTTTTCACTCTACAGAAACTCACAACTGTTCAACTGTAGAGTGTCTGGGGAGTGCTCAGCCATAAATAGAACATCTGTATCACAAGCTCTCACCCAAAGGCTCAGGTAACATTATGCAGAGAAAAGATCATAAGAGACAATAGTTCAAGAGGATTGGGTGAAAGTAGTGTCTCTGGACATAAAATGTTGCTATGGTTGCCTGTACTGTGTCTACAAAAGGCCAGTCTAACATGGAGGGGTACTCAAAAGCGCACATCTAACTGAGCAGCTACTGAAAGTTGATTGCTGCTGGGAGAGGAAGACTCCATTTTCTTCTCTTTTAATTTTTATTTTATGTACGTTGGTGTTTTGCCTGGTGTGTGTCTGTGAAAGTGCCAGGTCCCATGGAATTGGAGTTGTGAGCTGTCCTGTGGGTGCTGGGAATTGAACTGGGGTCTGCTGGAAGAACAGCCACTGCTCTTAAGCACTGAGCCATTCTCCAGCCCTAAGAGTCAGTTTTCTTTAAGGATATAGGCACTAATAGGTTGAAAATGTTTCTGTGGATCACCCTATAACTATGAGTATGTAGGTAGCACAAATTGGACTTTATGAGTTATTTTAACAAATAAGATAATAATAAAATAATAATAACATTAGGAATGAGAATATGAAGGGAACTGTATCTGGGCAGAGTTACACAGAGGAGTAGAAGCGAATACAGTCAAACACCTGGTGTGCATATATGGAATTCTCAAAGAATTTATTGGAAATGTTATTTTAAGCAATAAATAAATAATATATAGGTAAATAGTGTACTGGGAAAACTGGATTCCCATGTGTAGAAGAATGAAACCTTTCACAAAAACAGTACAAAAGTACACCAAGGACCTTAATGTAACAGCAGAACTCAAAACTCCTGGGGGGAAATGTAGGAAAGAGAAGCTATGTGCAAGGGCAAGGAATCTATTTCAATTCCAAAGGAAATAAAGGTGAGAATTGGCAAATGGGATTATATAAAATTTAAAACTTTTGCACAGCACAGGACGCTATCACCAAAACAAGGAGGCAGCCTGAAGAATAAGAGAAATTATTTGACAATTATACATTGAACAGGGGATTAATATACAGTATATATAAGGAATTGTAAAAATTACATACCAGAATCATCCAATCAGTGAATGAGCTGAATAAGTCATTCTGAAAAGAAGAAATATAATTGATAAATAAATATTTGGAAAAGTAGCTGACACCCTTAGCTATGGAAAATGCAAATTAAAACTTCTTTGAAATTCTGTCTCAGCCCATTCAGAATAACTATATTCAAGAATAAATGTTGGTGAGGATACAAAGAGAGAGGAACATTCAGTTGCTGCTGGGAAAATGTAAATTTCTTCAGCCTCTATGAAAATCATTCTCAAGACAACTGAAGTAGAAACACCATATGATCCAGCTGTACCACTCCTGAGTATACAACCAATGGGCTTGGACTTTAAGTCAGCATACCATGAAGATATTTGCAGAATTATGTTTACAGCTGCTGTATTCAGTGTCCAGGAAATGAAACTAGTCCAGATGTTGTCAACGGATGAATGGATAAAGAGAATGTAGTACGTATATGTGGTGGTTTGAATATGCCTGGCCCAGGAAGTGGCACTATTAGGAGGTGTGACTTTGTTGGGGTAAGTGTAACTTTGTTGGAAGAAGTGTGTCACAGTGGGCATGGCCTTTAAGACCCTCATCCTAGCTTCCTGGAAGCCAGTTTTCTCCCATTTCCTTTCGGAACAAGATATAGAACACTCAGCTCCTTCTCCAGCCCTAGGTCTGCCTGGACGTTGCCATGTTTCCCAACATGATGATAATGGACTGAACCTCAGAACCCGTAAGCCACTCCCAACTAAATGTTTTCCTTTATAAGTGTTTCCTCAGTCTTAGCATTTCTTCACATAAATGGAAGCCCTAACTATGATAATATACACAATGGATAATATACACAATGGAATTTTATACAACTGTAAAAATATGAAATCATAGCAGTTGCAGAACATGGCTACTACTGAAAATCATTATGTTAAGTCAATTAAGCCAGACTCAGAAAGAGAAACGACACATTTTTGTTTCATATGCAGAACTTAAAATGTGTGTGTGTGTGTGTGTGTGTGTGTGTGTGTGTGTGTGTGTTCTTAGTAGTCCTGGCATGAATGGGCCCATTCTAAAGAGACACTTGAGTCCTTCCCCTTGGTTAATATATTACCAAAACCATGGACTCCAAAAAGTTGATTTCCCTGGGATTCCCACACTGGGAGAAGAAGAATGTTAAAGCCTGGAGCTACTGAAAAGGGTGAACGTGCTGTTCTCAAGGATGGCCCTAAATTTTCCTGTATTGATGGTTTCCTGGGGAAAAAATATTTTCCTGGGACAAAAGAACCTGAAAATATTAGTAGATGCTCCCCAGAGCTGCACCTATAATGACACACAGAAAAGCCTTGTGTGTGAGTTCAAGAGGAACACTGAGATGGGTTGGTGTGTGTATGTAGTTTAATTAAATACATACCATGGACAGATAGACGACAGTATAGAGCTCTGGAGAAAGAAAATTGAGACCCACATGACAGATGTGAGTGTTTCTTAGTTTCACAGCACAAGCCTGTATACAGGCTCTCTGGTTCCTAAGCAGGAGGCAGGAAAGGGGGTGGGGACAAAGAGCATGGCCAGCATGCTTCTTTACATGTGAACTTGTCCCCAAAATGGGAGATCCTAGTGTCAGTAGTCTGTTCACTAGAGATTAATGGGCAATGTTCTCAAGTAGGGGTATTAGTATCTGTAGAGAGGAAGGGTCTACAGGTATATATCCTGTATGGTAACTGAAGTCTAACACTACACTCTTTTATTTTTAGACAGGGTCTCAAAGTAGCCCTGGATGTCTTGTCCTGGAACTTGCCATGTAGACCAGGCTGGCTTTGAACTGACAGAGTTGTATCTGTCTCTGCCTCTCAAGTGCTGGACTTATAGGCATGCACCCCATGCCTGCCTTAGCATTACATTCTTGTACAAATAGGCATGCAGATGACTGTGGGATTTAAAACCATGCCAGGAAGTTTGGTAAGGTACAGCAGGTTGAGACCCGGAGACTTGGTGGACACATACTTGGGGCTTAGGAGACTCCCAGTTCCCTGCCAGACTCCTGATTTGGAACATGTGCTGTGTTTCACACATAACAGAAATGGGTCCTATGGTCACATAGGCTCAAACAGGGTTCTTCCTGCTAATGAGGTACCTAGAGACCTGGAGAGCTTAGCCAATAAACTTCCCTTACCAGACACTCCTCCCTGCAAAAGGCATTTAATCTCGAGCCAACCCTGAGAAGTGAGGTATGGTTTTAAAAATCCATTTTCCACCATGACAATAAACCATTTAAACCATGGACTGTCTCTTCTCATCAAGATCCACCATGGGGAGCCATGAAGAAGGCCTTCACCTACAGAGCTGCAGCCTAATCTCCCATAGAAAGCCTCTCTGCTCTCCCAGCCACAACCACCATCAAGCCTGCCTCCACCAAGATAAGGACAGTCTCTCTGCTGGGACAAGCCAAAGCTCCCCCTGTCCCTCAGCCCCTGGGCTAGACACTGTCCCCAGTCCTCAGCCCCACCTACACTTCATTCTCTGCTCTTCTGAGACTCCCAGCAGCAGCATCTGTATGTCCAAGAATCTGAGAATCCCACTGCTCCGGGCTCATTGTAGGCTTGGGGACCCCCAAACCAGCTCTGGCTTTCTCACACCTCACACTGCCCTTTCCCACACCCAGAGAGGTGTCTCAGTGCTTCTCTATGGCCCAGCATCCAATGGTGGTATGGGATAAGCTCAATCAAACTACCCACAGTCTGCCTTCTTAAGAGGCTGTGCCCTGTGGTGGAACAGACAAGGGCCTACAGATGGCATGGTGAAAACTCTAGTAGTTTACATACTAACCCAGTAACCCAATATTTAAAAATGTCACTCACAAACGTTTAAAAAAAATGATACTTTTTAAAAAATATATATCAACTGGTAAAAACGTGAGATATACATACATGTGCGTGTAACGTGCCACCTGAAGCTAATGTTTGGCACTTTAAAAATTCTCTGTGTGAGTTTAAAGCTAAAACTCTGGTGTCTGGAGAGATGGTTCAGCGGTGGACAGCGTTAATAGTTCTTGCAGAGGACCAAAGTGAGGCTCATAGCTCCTTCTCTGGACTCCATGGGCACCTGCGTGCACATGATGTGTATACAAACAGGCACACACACACTGAATGAATGAATGAATGAATGAATGATCAAGCTAAAATTCAGACATGAGAGCCAAGAGTCTCACCATGTATTTATATATATATACACATATACATACACACACACACACACACACACACACACACACGCACACACACACACACACACACACACACACACACACATATATATATATATATATATATATATAGAGAGAGAGAGAGAGAGAGAGAGAGAGAGAGAGAGAGAGGATGGAGGAGGAGAAAGAGAAGACATGTTCCCTCTAATTGCATTACCAGAATATGAGTAGTTTTTGATAGATTCTATTCTTTCTCTATACTTTGACTTATTATGTAAGTTTGATATTTTCATGCTGTTAAGAAACAATTACATGCATACTTTAGCTTGCCCTTTTATACATGAGTACATTCTCATCATTATAAACTCCTAATTTAAAAAGTGATGTATTTCCAAAGGGGAAGTGTGCCTCTGGGGCATGGGCGGGGGGAGGAGGCATGCTACACCTTGGGAAAGGCCAGTGCTAAGTACTTAGACACTTTCAAGCCCAAGGGGGAAAATGGTTCTGAAGTTCTGTGTCCACCTCTCCTTCAGCCTCACTCCTGCCTGGGAGACAGTCTCAGCTTGATTCATATAGCTTCTTACCCTCCCCCAACAGTGAACTGCCTAGTGTCCCCTCAGGAAGTCAGTTTCCACCCACTGAAGAACTGGGAGGTAAGGCCCTTGTTTCTGCTAAAGGCTGGAAGGGAGGCCCATAGCAAATCACTTGCAATTTAAGAGGGGTGGGGAGGCACACTGCCTGGAACTTTAAGAAGACACATTAGGATCCAGCATTCTTCTACAATTTTCCTCGCTGTTTTGTTTTTTTTTTTGTTTTTTTTTTTTTTTTTACCTTTTGCTGCCAGCTTAGAGTGCTTTGCCAGCAGTTTGAGTGTAAAGCTTTGGTGGGTGCATGTAAGCCACAGGACACATTCTCTTTGAGAGTCTTCAAAGCATTCACCTATTCTGTCTGATGTAGACTCTTCCTCAAGAGAAGGCAGCTCTGCCCAGTGCACCGGTGCTATACTTCCCTATCAGGCTAGTATCTATCTGGCCCTGAGAAGGGTGTGAGAAAAAGAGATTATATACGTTTTTCTGGGTGAACTGACCAAACATCCACTCACCCTAGACAGGCACCAACAACAAATGAAGGAATCAATTCCACAAAATGCAACTTGGTGAACCAGTGAACATACTGTGGTTATCCACTGGGGGATGGGTGAGGAGTTGCTTACAGGACTAGAGATGACTCAAAAGCAACTGCGTCAATGACAGTTCACCACACTCTGTTGGGGAAATATCATGGAAGCGGCACACCTGCAGGATTTATAGGCATCTCCAATTGATTATACAGTCTCCTCACCCCAGCAGTTCTTTCTGCTATATAGTCTTGGAAAGGAGGGGAACTTGTGAATCTTGTAAGTGTCACGAACTTTCTGAGAGTTATGAGTTGTTCCCTTCCTGGTGTTAAAGAACCTCCCCCCAAGATCAACTCAGAGGAAACTGTTTTATACTAATATGAACTAAAGTTCAGAGATGGGGTCAGGGCAAGTTGAGTTAACTACAAGGCTGATTGGTTAAAACTTCTGTGTCTGTGGAGAGCTGAAGTGTTGTGAATTCAGAACTAAATTATCTAGGGCTATCTTAACCCTCTTCATAACCTTTCATTGTGTCTGACCTAACATCCTTGTGACTACTGAGTACATCTTTTAGAACATAAGAACAGATCCTGGGCTTCCAGAAACCCAAAGGCTAAGACTACTATCAGATAGTACCTGCAGCCTACAACAGAAATTGCCCTGCTTTTCTATAACCACCTGCCTGGGGTTGCCACTTGCGTATTTGAAAAAAAAAATTTAATGTCTTGTTGTACACTTGTATTTGTTCTGTTACTATAAAAATGTCATGAAACTAATACCACATTCAAACATGGAATTTGGGACAACTTACTTCAGTGTTCTTGGGCTATTTTCACTCATATCTGGCTCCAAGGTAAACCATCTCTTATTCCAGTTGTGGTTTTTCAGCCATGGTGGTTTGTCTCTTAAGTAAATTCATCCTGTGTCTAGATTCCTCGCACAATACCCTCACCATACAAAGTGTTACAGAATGCTATATACAAGAAACCTCTCACTTCCCAAGCCCCATTATATACAAGCAAATACTTAGCCCCCAAATTTCTTTTTTAAATTTGTATTATGACTATTTCTGTGTGTGTTGGGGTGCCACATTACACATGCTGAAGTCAGAGGACTGCTGTGTGAAGGCAGTTAGTTCTCTCCTTCTGCCTCTATGTGGGTGCTAGGGATTGAACTCTGATCACCAGACTTTCATGGCAAATACCTTTACCTGCTGAGCCCAGAAATGCTTTGAGGAGCATACTGTTAATGGCTTTCTAATTAAGAGAAAGCTTCTATTCACGGCTATCTTACTATTTTGACTGTGGAACGGGCGATTAGCAGTGAAAACTTAGAGCAGTGGACAGGTATGGGCAGCCAACACATATTCTTAGGAAGAAAATCAAAGGTGGTGTCTCTGCTCCATTCTCAATTGTAGGAGGAAAGACTGTATCTGAACTTGAAATCCACTGAGCTTTCTGATGGGATGTGGAAGCAAGGTGCTCAAACTCCAGAAACCCCCTGTACAGGGTTCAGAAGAGCAGGTCTTCCAGGACTCAAACACACAGCCAACACAGACCAGTGAATCACCTTGTTAGGTGTGAACTGTTTTGTTTACATGTGCATTTGAAATGAAGTTATTCATCTTGCAAGTTTAATAACCTTACCTTGTTAGCATGAGCCGGGCTTCTGGAATGATCCTTAGGATCCTTACATGCCTCCTTTCTAAGTATAAGAAAGTTTCTTATACTTTGTTAGCCCTTTTCAGGCTAGGGTCTTAGCTCAGAAAGTTAAGTACTTGCTTGGCTAAGTTTGAACCTTCAGAACACATCTCTAAGAACAACCATGGGAGCACGCATTGGTAACCCCATGCTGGAGAGGCACGGATTCCTGCAAACTGCTCCCCAGCCAGCCTAGCCTACAGGATGAGCTCTAATGCAGTAAGAAACCCTGTCTCAGAAACACAGGTGGATAGCACCCAGAGAATAACAGCATTCAGCTTGCCCCAATGCTCACATGCATACCCATGCATGCAAACATACACATTTACATATTTCATTTATAAAGGTAGATCTTGACTATTCATTTATAATTTTCAAATGAGGAAACTGAGGCTCAGAGTGATCTTTGTGCCCAAAAGCACACAACCAATTAGCAGCAGACGATTCAAGACTTTTAAGAGAAAATTACACTTAAATGACCCCATTAGATAACTGCATCCTTTGAAATTTACACTGTGGCCTACCAATTACTAGGGGTCTATTGTATCAGGTACTTTACATATAGTTTTTATTTAAATCTTCACATAAAATCTCCAAGCTAAGGGTCATTAATGGATGTCATTAAAGTGTTTAAATAATACTATTATGTAGCACTTACAGTGTTCTGAGTACGTTCTGGATATTATCTCCAATTTCACAAACCCTCTTGCTAAATCTTATTGCCCTTATCTCATACATGAAAGGGCCTGGGTCCCTAGGGATGAAGAGACTTGCCAGGGTCACATGGCTTGGAAGTGACTAGGGCTGGATTCAAATCTCAAAGCCTGTGTAGTACCCCACTGCTGTCCATGAAGGTACCTGTAACATGTCTACCCCTTGGTGGGTTTGTTGAGTATCACAGGATACCCCATGGCATTAAGTAGTTAGTTCAGATAATTGAGCAGCTTATCTAAAGGGACTGATGCTTCCAGAAAGGGCTGAGTTCTCAGCATAGGACCTAGCCTTTTACTTAGGAATGGCTGGTGTCAAAGAAGAAGAAGAAGAAGAAGAAGAAGAAGAAGAAGAAGAAGAAGAAGAAGAAGAAGAAGAAGAAGAAGAAGAAGAAGAAGAAGAAGAAGAAGAAGAAGAAGAAGAACAAGAACAAGAAGAACAAGAACAAGAAGAACAAGAACAAGAAGAACAAGAAGAACAAGAACAAGAACAAGAACAAGAACAAGAAGAACAAGAAGAACAAGAACAAGAAGAACAAGAAGAACAAGAAGAAGAAGAACAAGAACAAGGACAAGGACAAGGACAAGGACAAGGACAAGGACAAGAACAAGAACAAGAACAAGAACAAGAAAGGAAACTCATTGATATTTGATATTTACTGCTTATACTGTAAAGTTGGTGAGAAAGTTGGTTAAAAAGAGTGAGTCACTCACTCGGCAGCAGCACAGGCTGTGTTTAGGAAAGCACCAGCTAACGGGACCTCTAGCAGAAGACCCAAAGCCACTTACAGAATGTGGTGATTCAAATATACTTGGCCCAGGGAGTGACACTATTGAGAAGTATGGCCTTGTTGGAGTAGGCGTGGCCTATTGGAGGAAGTGTGTCATTGTGGGGGTGGGCTTTGAGAGAGCTTCCTCCTAGTTGCCTGAGGATGCAGTCTTCTTCTAGCTGCCTTCTAATCAAGATGTGGAACTCTCAGCTCCTCCAGTGCCATGCCTGCCTGATGCAATCATGCTTCCTGCTTTGATGATAATGGACTGAACCTCTGAAACTGCAAACCAGCCCCAATTAGATGTTGCCCTTTATAAGAGCTGCCTTGGTCATTGTGTCTCTGCACAACAATGGAAATCCTAACTAAGACAGGGGGGAAGGCGAAAGGCTGAAACTTGCCATATGTGCCCCACAGTAGCTCATTACTTGGAGTAGCTGGGGCAATAACGTGAGTGTGGTATTAGAGAGTATCAGATACCCAACAAACATTTCTCAGTGTCAGCTGTTATGGGAGTCAAGAAAGCCAGGAACCTCGGTTCTTTAGTTCTGGGGACCAAGTTTATTTACTTGGGGGGATTGTTGTTTTTTAATCAAAATGGAGGAGCTTTATGAAATCACATGACTATGGCTAACATCATTGTCCTACATGGTGTTAATCATGTGCTGTGTGTGTCACAGAGAGAGGTCTAGCTGCCTGAGAGAGAAGAGACATAGACTCATGTCCCTCTAGCATGAGATGTAAGAGATTTCTTGAACAAAGAAGCATCGTAGGGAATGAGATAACTCTTCCATACAGTGTTTCCCTTAGTAACATCCCCAGAAGCCACATATATGTTGGGCCATACTGATGTAGTTTAAACTTTCAGTACTGTGGAATCAGAGACAGGAGGATCCCTGGGAGTTGCTGGCCAGCTGGTCTAGCCAATCCACAAGCCTCTTCCAGTAAGAGACTTTTTCTCCTTAAAAAAAAAAAATCAAGGTAGCTGGTCCCTGCGGAAGGAGATCAAGGTTGACCTCTGGCCTTCCTGTGCCCACACATGGCTCCACCAACACACATGCAGCTGCCTATACAAATACACATCAACGCATACACAAATACCACAAAAAACAATCATTTCGGAAAGAAGTGAGGCCCTGCCCCCACTCTGCAATAATCTGCAGAATATCCACCAGTTAAAGGAAATTGCCATAACATCTCATTCACCAAACAATGATTTCTCCCACTTGTAAATTATTGTCTTTAATCTGCTCAAGTTGCTCTGAGAAAAGACTATGATCTGGGCATCTCGTTAAAAAACAAACAAACAAGCAAAGAAACAAACACACAAATGAATTTCTCACAGTCCTGGAGGCTGGGAAGTTCAAGGTTAAGGCATTGGCAGACCTGGCATCCCAAGAGAGCTGCTGCCTGGTTCAGACATAGCTGCCCCTTCACTGGGTTTTCCTTTTGAAAGGGGCAAGGGATGTGACTGGGACCCTTTTGTTTGTTTGTTTGCTGGTTTCTACAAGAGTACCAGTTACTCTTTGAGTGAATATTCTACATTGTTGTCAGGTATACCAAGACCAAATGAAAAGCTCATTTTTAGATAATTTCAAATCATGTTGAGCCAAGAGATTTAGAGAACGGAGAAGAAGACCATCAAGATTCCTCTAAGAAAACAGCTAGTTCACAAAGAAGACTAGAAACCTTTCCTGGCTGGACCACATGGATCAAAAGAGCCTTGAGAAGAACCAGCTCTAGAGAAACCCGGGGAGGATGCCATAGAAATGACCTCAAGAGGACCAGGGGACGCTGGCCTGGGCTTTTTAGCATATGCCTTTCTCGTTCACTAGCCTGCTTCCATGTATCCTTCTCTTTCTTGATAAACTGTCTCTGATGCTATTTATAATCCCTCAACAGTGGTGCAATTAGGAGGAGGATGTGATCCACAAGTCCCTAATGTCAACAACAGGCCAGAGTCAGACACAACACAGGACAAGTAACAGTCTGCAACAGGAGTTATTTCCAGGAAGTTTTCTACAACTTAATTTTATCTATTGTAGACAGCTCCTCCCATCCTCTCCTAAAAGGTTGATTTGATTCATTTTGCTTTGGAAATTTAAATGCCATTTTCTCCCACAGCTGCACCAAAGCACACACACACACACACACACACACACGCACACACACGCTCATCCAAAAATTATATACACAAATAGACTGCAGGTGGGTGTGGATCCAATCAGTTAAGCGTTGCTTAGAAACCCATCAGTCATCTAGGGAAAGGACAGTGCTGGGTCTTTGTCCCAGACAATGCACAAGACTATAGACTCTGGAAGACAAGCCATTTAAACATAAAACCAGACAAATATAAGACAGGACTGGTTGGCCTGAAATAAGCATAAGATTGGTTAAAAGAAAAAATTTCAAAGTGAAAACTGAAAAAAATATTTGTGGGTTGAAATCAATCCAAAAATCACCTAAAATTGCAAGACTTGGGGAATCTGATCTCACAACCCAGGTGTTGCAGGAAGGACAGGACCTTTAACTATGGGAGCAGTTCTGTTGCAGATTGTCACTGCAGAGGAACAAGCTTCACTGGGGACAGACTATGAAACCTTCCCTGGTATTGTTTCAGTTAAAGAGACAATGCCAGCACAGAAAGGGTGGGAAGGAATGTAGTTCTGCCAGCCCATGGGCATTCTCGAACCAGCGTGGTTCTCCCCTCCGAGGGAAGAAGAGATGGTCTTTATGAATATGAGTGACCACAGCCCAAAACACAGATTCAGGTGGCCCCAAGATCCATGTTCCAACATGGCAATGATTTCATGAAGGTTTTCATAGTAATAGAACAAATAGAAGTCATACGGAAAGATACTTTTTAAATACATGGGTAGAAACAGTTGAGGTTTAGTCTTTTGCTGTGTACTGTAATGCTAGGTGTGGGCCCCCAAGACCTGGTTACCCCACAGATGAGAGAATCAGTACATGGACCCAAGTGATGCTGTGTGACCTTGCTCCCAGTTATTTCTGATTGGTATATCAAGATGCTGATAGCCAATAGCTGGGCAGAAGAGACATGGGCAGTTTTTTGGGTTCCCAGACCTGTGGAGGTCAGAGGAGAACCAGAGTGGAGAAGAAGGTGAAGAGGAGTGAGGAGCTTCCATGGGTTAGGTGACTTCATGAAAACATGGCCTTGAGAAAACATGGCCAATTGGAGTTAAGAGCAGCCTAGATGAAACATAGTAAGTAATAACTCAGGGTTATCAATAGGAAATACATTTATAGCATAGAGGGTAGATAGCTGCCCAGCTCTAGTGCTGATTAAGGCATATTGTAAATATAAAGGTTGTGTGTATCTTTTATCCGGGAACTAAATGGTCAAAAGACGGGGTACAAATCCTGGATTGGGATTAAAATTTTCTACAACAGCAAATATCAGATTCGTGGGCTACAGAAAAGTCTGGGAGTCTCCGTGGCTATCCTCAAGTGCTGTGTGATGGTATTCATAGCTTTGGGGTTGGTGTAAACTAAAGGTCTGTACCCGTGTTCCAAAAGGATTTACCTGACCATCAAGGGCTGGTGCTTAAACACACTGGTGGGAACACTTGGTTAGCTGAGAGGCTAAAGGTAGCCCTGGGCATTTGGATCTGCACCATTCCAACCTTTCCACAAACCACTGAAGTGCTAATTAGTCAAGTAGCCTTTATGTAAGTATGTAAGTAGTATGTAATTATGTAAGTATGGCTTCCTATCTGTTCATAATTATATTTGGGCATGTAGACACCAAGCAGAAACTCATGGGGAAAGGCTGGGAATGAGATTATGGATTGTCTCTAAACATTCTGAGCTGTTTAGGAAATGCAGAGGTGGGGAGGGGGGCACTCAGGAACCTGAGTAGCAAGAAGCCAAGAGGGCTTGAGCAGTGACAGAACACTGAACCCATTCTCCACCCAGCCAGAGCCACTGGCCAGGCTTGGGGCTTGTGGTCTCTTGATGTGACCTTGATAGTGATTTACCGCTATCTGATCCCTGAGCTACACAGAGAGAGGCAACCAGAGGAGATCGAACTTAGCTCATCAACACAAATGCAAAAACAATCTGAGCAGAGAATCATTGGTTACATACTGAGAAGACAGGCAGAAGTGTGTGGGTGGTAGTGTATCATAAGTGCGTGCAGGTGTGTATGAGGTGTGTGTAGGGGTAGGAGTGTATGTGTGTAGATGATGGAAGTACGAGTGTAGTAGGGGTGTGTGTGTGTGTGTGTGTGTGTGTGTGTGTGTGTGTGTGAATGGGCTGTGTGTAGGGGTACAGAAGCATGTGTGTGTAGATGTGTGTGTAGTCATATAGGAGATGGTGTGTAGAGGTGTAGTGGTATACGGGGTCAGGTGAAACCTCAGGTGCCATTCTTCAGGTACTGTCCACATTTAAAAACAGGACCTCTCACTGGCCTGGGGTGTTAAGCTAAGCCAGCTAGCCAGGGAGTCTTAGGAATCACCATATCTGCCACCTCAGGGCTGAGATTACGAACACCACTCAACACACACTTAGTTCTTCCAGGCCCTTCTACTCTCCGGCACACTCTTTACTCCTGAACTATCACCCCCACATTGTTTTTTGTTTGTTTGTTTGTTTGTTTGTTTGTTTAATGACAGCCATGTGACAAGGGTAAAACTGAATCTTAATGTGTGTTTAATGTGTATCTCCCTGGTGGCGAGGATGCTGAATATTTTTTCATATGCGTACTGGCCATTTGCACTAAAAGAAAAGTATATAATAAACATGAAGGAATGTGTCTTTGTGAAACCCGTCATCAATAAAAACATTATTTCAAAAATGTGTATACAAAAATATCTGAAAAATTGATACTACAAACTTCTTTAAAGCTAAGAGAAAAACCCTTATGGTCTTTAGCTGTTATGAGACAATAATTAGGTTTGACATCAAAAGTATATGGTAGAAAATAAACTGTTGATGGGTTATACTTTCAGAAAACTTAAAGTCATTTTACTCTTCAAAAGACAACATTCAAAAAGGAAGAAGGCAAAGATGAGGATGAAGACAATATTTACAGATCAGTTATTGGATCAGGGATTTGCATCCTGAGCATGCAAAGAATTCTTAGGGCTTGGTAATTAGGTGACACTTTAAAATGTGCCAAAGATTGTAATAGACATGTCACCCGAGAAGATGTATGAATGGCTGTGGAGGACATGAAAAGATGCTCTATGTCTTTTTAATAATAACTGAAATGCAAATTCAAAGCACAATGAGCTGTCTCTCAATCCCCACCCACTTGAGTACAAGGAATTAAGAGACTGAAGATGCCAAGTACCATAAGGATGTGTTGATGTGCTTCAGAAATGACAAAGCTGCTTTGGAAAAGAGACTGAAGGCTTCCTAAACGTCTATACTGCTTGTCCATTTGTTGAATGGGTCCATGTGCTCATGTTTCCATGTGTGTGGAGGTCAGGGGATGACTTCGGGAGTCAGTCCTCTCCTGCCTTGTTGATCCTCCTGTTAACAGCTCTGGGTAGCCCAGGCTGGTTACCTGTGAGCTTCTGGGTGATGCTCCTGGCTCAGCCCCACACCTTGCTGTAAGCATGACCGAGATGCAGATGCACTCCACAGCACCTGACTTATAAGTGACTTCTTAGGATCAGTCTCTGGTCACCAGGATTGCGTGAGCCATATCTTTACCTGCTGACCCATATCTGCACCCCTCTGCTGGTGTTTTTTCTAAGCAATTCAGTTTATCCTTAACAAATGACTCACCAATGCTACTCTTAAATATTTGAGAAAGGGGGGATGAAGGCTCATGTCTACACAAAGACATGTGACTATTGTGTATGAGACATTGCTCATACACAATAAACAACGATTTGGAATGACCCAGATGTCCATTAGCTCATGAGCAGACAAACTAAGTTTTGCAAGATATGCAATGGAATGGTAGTCAAAAGAGGAGCAACCTATTGATTTGGCAATATAGGTAAGCCTATGGATTCCATAGCATGGATTAAACCCTCAGATACCACAGTACGGGTAAAACTACCAATTTCATGGTGTGGATAAGCTTACCAATATCTCAATATGAACAACATACCAACTTGTTGGAACAGCCTACCAATACCATGGATACTTCAGCAGGTACAACCCACTGACACCATGGCCTGGATAACCTGATAACATATATGACTACAGCATATATGTTAAATGAAAGAAGCCAGACACAGGACAATGCACGCTAACATTTCTGTGAACTTTCAAGAAAGGGAAACTGATAGAAATGAAAGGAAGATTGCTGGTTGCCTGGCACTCAGAGTACATATAGAAAAGACCGTGGGCAGGTGAGATGAGTCGGCAGAAGCATTTTGTACAAGCCTGGCATGCTGAGTTTGATCCCCAGAGAGAGAAGACTCATGCCTGAAGGGTGACCTCCTCATGCACACACAGACACAGACACACACACACATACACACACACACACACACACACACACACACACACACACACACACACACTGTCCAGGATGGGAAGGGAACCAAAGCCCATGCCAGAATCTACCCGAAAGGTTAATATTTTCCTTTTAGGAGGAGGGATGGGTTTCCTTTTTCCCTTGGGATTGGCTGGGCTATCCCAAGAAATTGAAATTGAATAATCTGGACAAACCCAGATTGGTTCCTGTCGTGGGAACACCGGTGAGAGAGTCAAAAGTTCTGGTTTCCTCTGGCAAGAAAAATCTAAGCATCTCTTTGTCTTAGAGAAGGGAGAACCACCAAAAAGTCAGCCATCTTAAGTGTGTGCATGATAAGCACACTAATCTACCTAGAAACCCTTTCCCCTGTCTGTCTACAGAGATCTGCTTGACTCCCAGGCCCCCAGACCATCTACATTTACAAAAATAAATTAAACTGATTACTGGTCTTAACGCAATTTTTTTTGCATATAAATTCTATCACCATACAGCTGCTAGGATAAAATTAAAATGAATTAAAATAAAATTTCTAGACTAGACCAGAAAACCAGTCATGTTTTTGTGAAACATTTCAGAATCAGGTGGCGCAGGAAGAGCCAGAGAAAGATAAAAGCAGTGTTTCATCGTTTCTTCTTATCTTCCGACAGTCCTCCAGCATAGATGCACAGTCCCAAGTAACTGACAGTTTGCTAAAGCTCAGAGAGGACAGAAAAAATTGGCGAGGACCGAGAAGCACTTTGGGTTTTCACTTCAGGAGTGGGCAGGGTGGGCACACCAAGCGTACTGTAGAGCTCCATCTAATTTGACTGGGCATGAGGTATCTGATAGGCAGATAGACATATCTACCCGGAGCACAGGCAGGTGCCAACTTGAAGGACTCAGAATTCACTCACTAGTAGTCATGAAGTTACAAAGTGGACCTGACGCGCATGAGGGCAAGTGTCAGGGGTGAACAGAGCAGGTGAATCTGGTAAACACCCACCCAGGGCCTCAGGAGGAAAAGATGACGTTGTGACGTGTGTGATGGTTATGCGTGTCAATTTGATGGGATCAACTAACAGACACACCTCTGGGCCAGTCTATGACAGTGTTTCAAAGTAGGATTAAGGGAGAAAAGTCTCCCCCAGAGGGGGCAGCACCTTCCAGTGAGCAGCCCCGATGTAAAGAGATTCAAGGGGAAACAGTGGCTGCCTGTCATTCTTGGTGGCAAGAGAGTACAGCTGTCGTCATCTTTTGATGACACAATACTCTAGCTGCTTTGGCCTTCCAGTGTGGGATATGGGATGAACAGTAACTAAGGCTTCTCCAGGTTTTTAACACCTGATTGAAACTGCTACGGTGTCCAGCTTCACGGAAGGAGGAGCGACTGGTTCTCAGGCTCTAGTGGTGGTTCTAGGCACTGGTGGCTCATCCTTGCCCAGGCAGTCTGAGGTTCATTTCTGTCACCATGATAAAATACCTGAAAACATGGAACTTCCAGGAGAAAAGGTTTGTTTTCACTCACAGTTCACCGCAAAAAAAAAAAAAAAAGAAAAAAGAAAAAGAAAAAAAATCACAGCAGCAGCAAGCTTGAGACAGTGTGCCATGTTACACCCATAGTCAAGAACAGAGAGGAATAAATACATGTGGCCCTACTGCTGCCTCGCCTGAGTGCTCTGTGCATGGCTGGCTTTCCCTGTTACAGAGCGCAGGGCCCAGCACAGGAAACATCGCCACTGTCGTTCAGAATGGGTTTTCCCACTTCAATGAACTCAATTAAGACAACCCTCCACAGTCAACACGATTTAGACAATCCGTAACTGAGACTCTGCCCATGTGACTCTAGGTCCTGTCACATTGACAAAACCAGCAGTCACAGAGGCCCTACTGTGTGTAAGCTGCTCTAGTAAATTCCCTTTTTAAAAATGCACATACACCCATACGAACAGCTCTGTTTCTCTGGGGAATCCTGCCTGACAGAGTGAGTGAGGAAGTCTCCTGTGCCTGTGTCGGGTGAGGACAGATACAGGGAAGGCAACCACCCAAAATAACCCGAGGCCCTTTACATCTTCTAGATAACAGAAACAGAGAACATGGCCACTATTGACCTTCTCCTGAAATCATTGAAATGGGATTATCTAGAAGTAAGATGCACAAAGCAACATTTTAGTTCAGGGGCTTGTTTGTTTGTTTGTTTGTTTTGGTCTAATGTTATATAATATCTTAATTATGAAATACGTTAGACTGATGCCCCCTTTTCCATAGGGGATATATCCCAAGACCCCGAGTGACTACCCTAAGATGGGATTGAACACTGTGGGAGTGTGTGTGGGGGAGGGGGGGGCCAGCGTGTGCATTTGTGAATGCAGGTGAGTGAGTGTGGAGGTCAGAGGACAACTTTTATAAGGTTCTTGTTCTTTAATTCTGTTCTTACATGGGTTCAAGGGATTAAACGCAGCACACGAGGATTGTGTAGCAACTTTTACCCACAAAATTATATCATAGGTCCCTGAAATTTTTTCTTTCTAATTTGCATAACGTTTTAGTTGACTCTGTGTGCATGCATGCCTGCCATGGTATGAACGTGAATGTCAGAGGAGAGCGTTGGGGCATCAATCACAGGTTGTCACACTTAGTAGCTTCGTGGCAGCTTTTCCTGTTTGAGCCAAACTCACTGGCAACAAAACAATCCGTTGTGTTAAGACAGACTCTCTCTATGTAGCCTTGGCTGGCCTGGAACTCACTATATAGAGCAGGCTGTCCTTGACTTCACAGATCCACCTGCTTCTATCTCTTGAGTGCTGGAGTTAAAAGTATGTACCACCATGCCCAGCCCCCAAATGAATTTTTTTTTTCCCCTGGAGAATTTAAAGAGAAAACGTGCTCTTTCAGAAGGGCTGGCTAAAACTGCATCGGTGTTCCTAAGGGCTGGTGGGAAATGTCAGGGCAGGCAGCTTTAGAACCAGTTAAAGACAAGGGCACACTTTCCAAATGAGCCAAGAGTCAATCTCGGGTGATGAGGGTCTCATCTGTATCTGAGTTACCCCCAAGCTAGGAGACAGAATTAAGGTTGCACATGAAAGGTATTCCTTTCAAAGGCCCCTGTGCCTCATCGCCTAAGGACGGCAATACAAAGTGTGTGGTGACAGGTGCCTCACTGGGAGGACAGCAGCCACAGCTTCCCTCAGACCTGTCGTCCTCCAGTGAGAGGGCTTCTAGAGCACTGTCTCCATTGAGACTCTAGTTATCCAAACCTTCCGTGTGATGTTTGCTCATTCCTGGGTGAATGGGACAAGGGCCATTAGCTCAGCTTCCTGGGGACCAGTTTGCGGCTTTGATCCGTGGCCATAGATCACAGTTTGTGACTATTTAGTGCATTAGTAGCCACCAGGAGCCAGGTAATGAAGTGTGTCAGTAGTCACGGGACAACCAGGGAAGGCTGTTTCCTTGTCTTCCTTCTCTGCATTTTTCCTCTACAGGAAGCTCTGCGTGTGCGTGTGCGTGTGCATGTGCGTGTGCGAGAGAGAGAGAGAGAGAGAGAGAGAGAGAGAGAGAGAGAGAGAGAGAGAGAATGTGTAATATGGTGTATGTGTGGCATATACATGTATTTGCTCAGTGTATGGATGCACGAATGTCTGCATCCATACCTGCATTATTTGCATATCTGCAGGATGAATTCCTCGAGGCAGAACTGGGAGGGGTGTGAACTTGTCATAGATAACTAGCACACTGATTCTTCACAGAGCTTGCCTTATTTCTCGCCTCTGTGGAAGTTTTTAAAGAGACGTACCCATCCATCACACAAAGTAGGAAAGGAGACCTCCCTGTATGAGGCGGGTAATAAAATGCTTACAAGACAACACAGGGATGAGTCTTCACTGTCTTAGACTTTTACATTGGATGTCTAGGAATGATATGAAAAGGCCAGATGTCAAATGGAAAGCAGATCAAATAAACTTCATTAAAGTTTAAAACTTTTGGGTACCAAAGAACACGATCAGAGGAGTGAAGACAACCTACCTAATAGGAGACCATGTTTGCCAGTGCCCCATCTGTTCTGAGCTGTCCTGCTTAGCCTCAACTGTCAATTCAACACAGCCTAGGGTCATCTGAAAGGAAAGTCTCCACTGAGGAATTGCCTACATCAGACGGGCCTGTGGGCATGTCTGTGAGGGACTGCCTTGACTGGTTGGTGATTGATGTGGGAGGCTCAGTGCCCTGGGCAGATGCTTCTGAATTTATGTGGAAGTTTGTTAAGTATACGCTGGCCTGACAAGCCAGCTAGCAACCAGCATCCTCCACAGTTCCCACTGGATGTCCTTTTGCTGTGACGTGAGTTTCTTTTCCAAGGTATCATTGTATGGAATAGCAAGCAGGCCTGCCTTCAAGTTTGTGCCTTGAGTTCTGGCTTTGCGTCCTCACAACAATGGACTGTGGTCTGGAATTGCAAGATGAAAGAGTCCCTTTCCTCCCCTGAGTTGTGTTTGGTCAGGGTGTCACTCATGGCAACATAAGGGAACCACAACAGAGTCTGGCATCGATCTGTGGTTTCTTAGATTTTGCCAGTCTACTTCATACCCTCGAGTCAGACTAAATTCACAGCCAAAGAATTCATCTAGTTCTTGCCACCCAGCTTTCCAGGAACTTCCAGTCAAGTGCAGACCAAGGCTGGTCCACCATCCACCTTCTCATATAACTGCCTAAGCCAATATCACTCTAAATCACCCTAGGGTATCAGATATCAGGCCAGGCTGATGTCCAGTGGTGTTATTCAAGCTAGCCTCTCCTCGGCTGTTTTCTCTGTCCTGCCTTTCCTTGCTTGCAGAACCCTCTACTTCTGACTTATTCCTCTCTCTCATCCTGGTGCTCCACTCCCTCTGTGGTCATGTGACGTGGTATGTTCCCTCTCAATTTTAAAGGCACTGGTTTCTCATCATCCAGTCACCTCTATTAATTAAATCCTGCATTACAGGGAGAGAGGTGCCCAGCATATACAAAGAATTGCCACAACTCAACATTTTTTTTTTTTTTTTTTTTTGGTTTTTTGAGACAGGGTTTCTCTGTGTAGCCTTGGCTGTCCTGGAACTCACTCTGTAGACCAGGCTGGCCTCGAACTCAGAAATCCGCCTGCCTCTGCCTCCCAAGTGCTGGGATTAAAGGCGTGCGCCACCACCGCCCGGCTGTCAACTCAACATTTAAAAGATAACTGAATTTAGGAATGATTTAAGAACTTCAGCCAGTATTTCTCACAGAAATACATAGAAATAGGTTACATACCCAGGAAAAAAATACTTAGCATTAGAGTCATTAGAGAAATACTAACCCAGACTTCGAGACTCCTTGACAGTGTGAAGGATCGTCAGCCCTGAACTTTATGTCTAAAATGATTTCCTTGTAGTGGGGATAGCACAAGAACAGTCACAGGCACAGGAACCTGGCTGGTCACATTGCAGTCTAAGACAGAAGGTAGGTCTAGGCTATAAAACTCAAATGACTCACTTCTTCCAATAAGGCTCAACTGCCTGAAGGTTCTAGAGCCTTTCAGAGCAGTGTCACTAGATGGAGACGGGTGTTCAAATGCTGAGTGCATGGGGGACACGTCACATTCAGACATAATCACTGTTGTATTAGCTGGGGTTCTAGTTCCCCTAGAACCCATGGGGCCCGTCTGCTTGTTTCCGTGATTACTTACTTATAAACTGCCGAAGATAAAGGCTGGGTTCCGAGATGAACCGTGAGCAAACTGGAGATTCAAGAAGCTAGATTCGGCAGTGTGAACTCCTGAGAGCCGGACAGCTGATGGTATGGGAACCTCTCCTGGGAATCACGAGTGCTAAGGGAAGGTGGAGACTGAGGCCCCTGCTCAAGGGGTCAAGCAGAGTTAGCTCAAGCCCCCTGTGTTTTTAAGCTCTACTTAAGCCTTCAGTAAACTAGATGTCCACTCGTACCCTCGAGAACCCCATGGCTTTATTCCTTCCATCCACTTATTCTGATGCTCACTATCTGGGAACACCCTCACAGACGTACCCAGGAAGGAACATTTAACCACCTATCTATGCATCTAGTAGCCCAATCAAGATGACACTTAAAATTAAACCATCCTAGGCCTAGAATAAAAGGACAATGGAAACCACGAATCACAATGATACACTACTTCAACATGCTAGGATATCGTAATGGAAAATAAAGCCAGGCTGAGGAGATGGCTCAGCCAGTCACGTGCTTGCCTTGCACACAGAAGACCTAAATTAGATGCCCCAGAACCCACATTTAAAAAGCAACGCATGCTGGCTGAGAGGATGGGCACAGGAGGGTCCCTGAGTCTTGCTGATTGGCCAGCCTGAACTATTAGGTAAGTCTCAGGCCAGTGAGCGATACCATCTCATAAGAACTAGGTGAACGCTACCTGTGGTATATGTACGAGATTTCCCTTTGGCCTCCACACACACCAAGGGCTTCATGCATGCTAGGCAAGCGCTCTACCATCTGAGCTACATCCCTAAGCCTATACCAATAGAATTTAAGTAAGAAAAAGTATTATCCTCCCAGGAGTGGGATGCAAGTTTAAACTACTCCCAACTTCCATAATCTCCTCTCTGAATGGCAAATGTTAAAAAGATTATTAGTGATGCGGATGTTTTGAGAGGTGTTGCGAAATAAGGCTATCATACATTATTACTGGTGCAAAAGTGAAGGAACACACTCCTGGGAATCACCTGGGCAGCATAAAACCATCTTGCAGGGGCTGGCAAGATGGCTCAGTGAATAAAGCACACACGCGCATGGGCACGCGCGCGTACACACACACACACACACACACACACCCCACAGGCTGGAGCTAAGAACAGCTGCTGCTCTTGCAGATGACCTGGGTTCAGTTCCCAGCACCCACTTTGGGCTGCTCACAAGTGCCTGTTACCCAAGCTCCAGAGTATTTGATACCCTCTCCTGACTTTTGCAGACAGATACACATACATAAGCATTTTTTAATCTTAAAAACGTTTTTTAATAAGTAAAAATGTATAAAAAAAATAAAATTCAACAGGAAGGGTCCCAGGGTGACATGGTATCCTCCTTCCTGCAGTGGCCACCATGTACTTTTCTCTCCCTGGTTTGTCTCCTCACTTTCCTAATCTCCACTATATGCCTCAGGGGAAGTCAATAAACGGGCAATAATTCCCTTAAACTCTGTGAAATTAATTTCTTTTTGACTATCGGAATTGGCACTTCAGAAAAAACCTAGATGCCTTAATAATTAAAAAGAAACCTTAAAAGTTCCTCCTCTGAAGGTTCATGGCTATAAAAGTAATAAATGAAGTGCTCAAAATGCTGTGCTGTGTGTCGGGTTAATAATCCCAGCCTGCAGGATCCTGTAGTTTAGGCAACCATCCATGTTGCCATAGCGCCCCCTGCTGGCCAAAGGCAAACAAGTTTAAGTAGGACTTCTCCGTCAACCCCTATGGAGAAGAGGACTGTCCTGTGCTAGCCTCAAAGTCTGTCTGTCTGATTCCTGGGGGAGAGAGAGAGAGACAGAGAGGGGAGGGGAGGAGAGGGGAGGGGAGGGGAGAGGAGAGGAGGGGAGGGGAGGGGAGAGGAGAGGAGAGGAGAGAAAGTGCTCTTAGCTGCTAAGCCATCTCTCCAGTCCACCCCTCCTCCCTCTGACTCTCATGTTCCTTTTGTTGCTGCTGTGCCCCACTGCATTTAATTAGAGTTGACTGCATAAGCATGGGTGAAGAAAAGCTATTTGCTTGAGCAAGACCATCCTGTGACATTCTTAATCTCAGCTGCTGGTATTTGTGCCCACCGCTGCTGGCTGCTGCCCTGCTGCTGGGCTATTTGTACCAGAATCCCTCCGGAAACCCATCTCTGTTCCTCTTGCAGTGTGTCCACCTGTCCCCAGGTTTCTGCTCCTACATCCCACCGCCCTCAGTTCCTGCCCCAGCTGGGCTCCCAGTCACTAACCCATCTCAGCCACCTTTGTCAGTCCCCACTGATTCCACAATTCCTGGTTTCTTAAACTAGGCTCTGTGGATGAAATAGTCTAAACACCATCCATCTGGCTGCCTGTTCAAACTGCAGATTCCTGGGGCCTGTGAATAAGGTCTTCTGAAGGGCTGAAGCCAACAATTAAAACAAGTAGTCTCTCTGTGTATGTATGTGTCTGTCTGTCTGTCTGTCTGTCTGTCTCTCTCTCTCTCTCTCTCTCTTTCTCTTTCTCTCTTTCTCTTTCATGCATGTCTTTCAGTGCACGAATGCGCGCGCGCACACACACACACACATAGACACACCCCCCCCCTGGTTTTTTTGGTCTGGTTTTTTTTTTTTTTTTGGTCTTTTGTTTTCAGTTTCTCCAAACCTCATGATTTTCTGTGGAAATTATCTGTGGCTTGTAACCCTGTGAATAATTAGTGCAAAAGACTTATTCTTGCTTTCAAGGTTCTGGATAAATTATTCAATATATTTGGCATCCCTTTCCTCTCTGAAGACTGGCCATGTCCCCTGCCCCACTGAGGACAGGTGTGGCCATGTCTGGCTTTGTCCACTGAGTTGTTTGCCTCTGTGATGTAAGCCACCTCCAGAAAGGCACTGGCACACTTGTCCCATACTGTCCTTTCCACCAGTATTGGTGGCATCTGAGACACAGGCGCTTCCTCAGATTACCCAGGACAGACACCAGGGAACAGCTGCTGGATGACCAGAAGGGAATGTAGTACACAGGGTAAAATCGAGAAAGAAACCGAGGTGCCACAGCGGCTTCAAAAATGTTTTGGTACTGCAGCTGTCTGCCTGGGCAGACTACTCACTGTTTACAGTATTTTCGATTGCTTGCTACATCAGTTATTTTTCTGTTGCTGTGAGAAAATACCAGACAAACGAAGAGGTTATCTTGGTTCCTAGTTTGAGGGTACAGTCCATCATGGTGGAGAAGGCGTTGCGGCAGGAGCCTGACATTCACAGTCAGGAAGCAGAAAGATGAATGCTGGGGTTCAGCTCACTCTCTCCTTTTACTCAGTTCAAAGTCCATGAATACGGTGCTGCCCAGAGCTGGGGTGGGCCTTCCCACCTCAGTGCATCCAAACTGGATCACCCCTCACAGACATACCCGAAGGTTTGCCTCTTCGGTGCTTCCAGATCCTGTCAAGTTGACAGTCAGCTTTAACCACCACAGCTCCTAACACTTTATTATTCTAGTTCCAAAACACCGTTCCTGTAGGACCTCATAGACCTGCGCAGTTTGACAAGATTGCTTGCTTTCCTCTCCCCGGAACCTATCGAAAACCGACCTTCACTTTCAACGTCTACACAATGTCACCTTCTGGGTTGGTGGTTCTCAACCTGTGGGCAGCGGCCCCTTCACAAGGGGAGCCTGAGACCATAAGAAGACACTGATTCATAACAGTAACAAAATTAGTTATGAAGTAACAATAATATATAATATAATTTTATGCTTGAGGGTCACTCCAACATGAGGGGTTGTACTACGAGGTCACAGCATTAGGAAGATGGAGAACCACTGGTCTACATGAAGCCATTCTTTCCTCATGATGGCTGAGAATGTCCCCTCCTCTGAATCTTCTTCAAAGGCAACTTCTGCAACCCATTCACTGCCATCGTTTTAATATGTCTTGTATAACATGCTTCTCTCCACGAGTATCCGTTCCTTGACACTGAAGCATGTGTCATTCACTGATGCACTCCCGAAACTTCTCAAATACTTGTTCTCCCTACACAGATGTGTTGAATCCAATTGCCTTTCTCAATGAGAGAGCGGTTATCTAGTATACATATAGTGTTTGTACAGGTAGATTTCAAAGAACATTTACCATAGTCGTTGAGCAAGCAGAATTGCGAAGTGAGTAACGCTATTTATAAGAACAAAGGTGCCCAGGGAGTCAGCTGTAACTCAAGGTTTCTGTCTACCTTTCTGTCTATCTCTCCCTGTGTGTCTCTCTCCCTTCCTTTCCCCAGTTACACATGAGAAGTCATCTGCCAAAAAATAACTCTTTTTTTTTTCATCTTCACCTGTATCTCCTGCTCTCCCTTAATTATTCCAAGTCTTCTTTAAAATTTAATTTTAAGATTAATTATGTGAGGCTATGTGTGTGGACATGTGTGTCACAGCACACTTGACAGAGAGAGGACAGCTTCTGGGGGGGGGGTTGTTTTCCTCTCATGTGGGTCTTAGAGCTCAAACTGAGGGCATCAGGTTTGGTGGCAAGTACTTTTACCCATTGAACCATCTCAACCACCCATCAATCCAGATTTAATGGGTACCAATCGGAAACCCATAGCAGAGGCTCATCCTGTGTGCCCCAGGATGGCCAATGTCCTCTTTCAAGGCTCTGTGTTGTAAGGGCAATGAGACAATGATTTTTCCATTTCTGACTGAATTATCTAGCCTATGTTTTTATGTTTAGGAAAAGGCACATCCCCACTTACGCTTCAGACTCAATTAATTGTAATTCCAATTTCAAAACAAATGCACACTGAATCTCAGCAACAAAGGGAGCCTCATTCTCAATGACCAGTCGTCGTTGAGACTTTTTTTTAAGCTCCCTTCTGCTTCTAACAACCCGATGCCCTCCCAGACATTTTGGCCTTAATTGTGACGCTGCTTCAGCTTTTTCGGAGTCTATTTGAACAGGATCCGAGACGTTACTTTTGGACTGCTTATCAGTATTATGCTACATGGTATTTTACTGCAAGCTAAAGATGCTTTGTACATATTAGGGGCAGAAACTTGCTGGCAGAGCACACCGAGCCTGCTGTGAGAGCTAGAGAAACGGATTGTCTCTTCAGATTCCTCATTATCTCAGGAGGAGAAACATTTCTACTGTCAAAACCTCAAACGACACACACAACAAAAAGACATCCAGCTTTTTGTCAATCACTAAGTCAGCGTTTTTTTTTCTAAGCCATGTTCTCTGGGATGGAAATATCTCTGTACAAGACAGCAAAAGAACAAGAACTCGCTGATCAAATACATTTAAAAAAAATTAAATTGGACTGTGTCTTAGCTTCTTTTCCCTTGTTGTGATATGATATCCTGACAAAAGCAACTTTAAGGAAGGAGGAATTTATTTGGGTTTACAGTTCCAAGGAATACAGGTCATCATGGTGGCAAGGAAGACTCGGAAAGAAGCAGGGAAGGCATTTTGGCAGGAGCAGGGGTCTGCCTGATCCCATTGCACCCACATTCAGGAAGCAGAGAGTGAAGGCAAAGTGGGAGGGGACTATAAAGCCTCAAGCCCCGCCTCCCCAGTGACCCACTTCCTCCAGTGAGGCTCCACCTCCTAAAGGTTTCACAACCTTCCCCAACAGGAGGACAATTGAGCATCAAATGTGCAAACACACGAGCCTATAGGGGGCATTTCCTATTCAAACCACAGCAGACCATACCCAGTTTAAAACTTCCTGATCCTTAAAATCCTCTTTCTGTATGCAGGGCATTAATCATTTCGTGGAATGCCCAGTGAACTGGGAACCTACATCAACGACAGATCATCCAGCTTAATCATGGGATTAGCATTTGTTATGTTTTGCTTTGTAATTCTCACTAAAGTCGACCTAGGGAACACTAGTGCTGAACAGTACGTATATATAGTATAGTATAACATACACACACACACACACACACCATACTCATCTTCACTCTGGGATGTGACATGGCTGGGTATGGCCTATTGTTAACCACTACTTTAACAAAAGCATAGTATAATGTAGGGAAAAAAATATGACTGGGGTACCCAGGGTTCCTCCCGCCATGCTGTGGGTAGTCGGCTGGGAACACTCTGGGTTCCTTCAGCTGGAAGTTGGGCCCGGCTGCTCATTAACTAAAAGCCTCTCCCCCGCTCCTCACGGTTCCTCATGGCGGTGCGGCCCCAACACACGAGGAAGTCCTTGGGTTTCCAAAACCGGTTTATTCACATGGAGGATGGTAGATGGATCTGATGCATACCCCCTAAAACCCAGGATGGACCTGAGTTAAAGGGGGAGGGGAGAAGGGGGGAGGGGCTGGGGAGGAATGTTTAATCGGCTCCACCCTCTGGCCTTCAGGTAGGTACCTCATTGGTATGTAAATCTCTCTAGCGCCTGTTCTCGCCCTCCACCTGAGTATGTGACTGAAAGGTGAATGAAGGTGGAATGGAGATTAGACCTTGTGTTAGGCCCGACAGTATAACTTATTTTGTGTAAGGTACAACAGCTTGCCTTTTAAGATTCTTTTCCTTAGTCTTTATGTTTCATGCATTAAGGAAAACCTTCACAGAAATTACCAGGATGAGAGACTGGAAAGATGGTCGGTAAATAAGAGCTTGCTGCTCAACTAGGTCCAAGGGTTCAGTTCCCAGCCCCCTCATTGAGGAGCTTAAAGCTGCCTGTAACTCTGCTTCCAGAGAAATTGGTACCTTCTTCTGGCCTCCACAGACATATAGCATGAACAGACATGCACACAGACACATAAATATAAACAAGGAATGTAATATGAATGTACAAAATCCTACACAAGGATTGGCTAACCTCTAATGTTACATCATACCTGGGCGCTTACTTTAGATTGTGATAGGTAAACTACTATCCTGCATCAATTATATGGTGGCATTTGTTTAACTTATTTTTGTTATTATCCGATATTTCAAGTTATGCTAATAAAATGAATTAACATTTTAATGGCCTGTCTGCATATGGTGTAGCCTCTTTGCTCAGGTTTTAAAAAGACTTTTAAAACTCTCTCTCTCTCTCTCTCTCTCTCTCTCTCTCTCTCTCTCTCTCTCTCTCTCTCTCCCTCTCTGTATGCATGTGTCCATGTGTGTACGTGTGCATTAGTGTGTGCGTGTGTGTGTGTGTGTGTGTGTGTGTGTGCATTAGTGTCAAGTCCTATTGATCCTCCTTGAAGCTGAGGTAACAAGCATTTGCCATACATGCAGTTTATTTTGAGGGTTCTGAGATCTCAGCTCTGGTTCTCATGATTTACAAACCAAGTAGTCTTGCTAAGTTATCTTCCCAGCTCAAAGACATGTGTGAACTTGCATTCACATACATGAACACAAGAATGTGTGAGTGTATGTGTGTGTGTCAGTGTGTGTGTGTGGGAGACAGAGGGGAGAGGGAGGAAGGGAGAGAGAGAGAGAGAGAGAGAGAGAGAGAGAGAGAGAGAGAGAGAGAGCTATCATGGTTTGAATATGCTTGGTCCAGGGAGTGGCACTACTTGGAGGTGACCTTGTTGGAATAGGTGTGTCACTGTAGGTGTGGGCTTTAAGACCTTTATCCTAACTGCCTGGAAGTTAGTATTCTGCTTGCAGCCTTCAGATGAAGATGTAAACTCTCCGCTCCTGCTGCACCATGCCTGCCTGGATGTTGCCATGTTCCATCCTTGATGATAATGGACTGAATCTCTGAACCTGTAGGCCAGCCCCAATTAAACGTTGTTATAAGAGTTGCCTTGGTCATGGTGTCTGTTTAAATCAGTAAAACCCTAAGACAGAAAGTAATTAAGGCCCCCTTAGTTCTGAAAAGGGAGTTTTGAGTATACCAAGGCAACTATGAATACAACTAAAGATATAAGCTCTAACTTAAAATCCTCTAAGTCTATAAATTGACCAGGTCACCCATACCACCTCACCATTAAAAACTCAACATACAATAAATAGCATGCAATATTTTATGGTATAAGTTAAGTCCACAAGATAATATTCACCTCTCTCTCTCTTTTCTCTCTTTCTCTCTCTCTCTCTCTCTCTCTCTCTCTCTCTCTCTCTCTCTCTCTCTCTCTCTCTCTCTCTCTCTCTCTCTGGTTTTTCAAGACATGGTTCCTCTGTGTAGTCCTGACTGTCCTGGAATTCACTCTGTAGACCAGGCTGGCCTCGAACTCAGAAATCCGCCTTCCTCTGCCTCCCAAGTGCTGGGATTAAAGGTGTGTGCCACCACTGCCCAGCAATATTCATCTCTTATCTCTTTGAATTTTTCCAGAAATATTACCCACTAACAAAGTCTATTCTGAAAGGAGCTCAGGAAGAAATGACAACACTGAATAATGCTTAGGCTGGTGATGGCTTTAATTCATTTGTTAATAAGATTATAGGGAACACTGTTTCCTAATTAGCTCCTGTGTCCTTTAGAGACATTTCATTTGTTCAGCAGGCATGCTGAGGATGGGTGCTATAGACCTGATGAGAAAAGTGGCTTCTAGAAACTTCCAACCCCAAGTTGGCCCAGCATGATTGATATCAGAGTGGACATTAGCATTCTTCTTGAGACAGGGCTGGATACCTCTGAGAACATTTGCACTTAACCTTGTGAGCTCACTTCTACTGAGACAGTGAGCTCCATCCGTCAGCTGCCAGGCAAAACCAGTTTAATGTGAAGAATTAATTACACCAGGCTGACAGAAGCCAGTATCTCAATAAAAACTTTAAGATTTACTTAAAGGAGAAACACAGATGCACAACACATACCAAATGACCCTCCAAGCTCCTAGACACATCCATCCATGCTCTCCTGACACTGCCTCGTTTCCATTTTGTTACCCATGAAGTTCCAATTATCATTAACCTTGAAATTTTCCTGCCTCTAGATTCCTGCCTTGAGCCCCTTCTCTTACTTCCCTCCATAATGGACAGAAATAAACTCCCATCTCCCTCCCCCTCCCCCCCCCACACCCTCCCGAAAGTTTCTTTTGGTAAGAATGTTTTATCACAGCAACATAATAGCAAACTAAGGTATTTGTTAGACTGTGTTATACTAGCTCCCAACTCCAGGGTTCCAATAATTTTATCTCCCTAGTAGGTGGTATACAGACTATGGTCCCAACTTCCAGCACTTTACTTTTGAGACAAGCCTTAAAATACAAATCACAGAGTCCAAGCATACACCTGTAACTCCAGCACTTTGGAAGTTGAGGCAGGAGAATTAGGAGTTCCAAGGACAGAATTAACTAGACAGTGATTCTGGGGCTACCCTGGGAATAAGACCATCTCAGAACAATAAAAAGAACAAGAATGGAGGAGGGAAAGAAATAGGAGGTAAAAGAAGAGGAATAAGAAGGCAATGAGGAGAGGAGGCCACAGCATAGACACCTTTAGTTGGAGAGATGACGACGGCTCAGTGTATAAGAGCACATGCTGTTCCTACAAAGAACCAAGTTCATCTCGCAGCACCCACACTGAGTAGCTCACAACCACCTATAATTCCAGCTCCAGGGGAATCAACACTCTCTTTTGGATCAAAAGCACTGCACTCGTGTGCATATATCCACACACAGATATACACATATCCACATAAGACAAACGGGCTGCTTCCATTTGGAGCAGAAAGCAGGAAAGAGTGGAGTCTTCAAATATCCTGGCCTCTGTTGAAACCATACATATTAGTTCTGAGGTCATGGACCATCAGGGACCCATAACCCCTTCTTGTCAACTGCTAGGCTGTCCCCAACAGAACTAGACCCCAGAACGGTGTGGGTTCTGTCACATACACTATTGGCCTAGCATCCCAGAGTACCCAGAACCTGCAGAGATGGCCTATCCAAATGTGGAATCTTTACAGGAGCCCAGGGTGGGAGGTGGGGTTACCATCAATGCACAAGCCAGCAGAAATGGCTGCTGGGTGACACTGGTGGCCTGAAGCTGGGCCAGCAAGGCTGCTCTCGCCACTGCCTAATGTCAGAACTCGGCAAGATGTCCTTGGAAAAGTTCGTCATGGGTCATATACATTCCATCTGAAGATGTGTAGATCCTGCTGCTAAACACTCACACGCTTTGGAAGAAATCCTGCTGGAACTAAACTGAAAGCTTCCTTCCTGCTGGCTACTTTTCATAGAACTAGATATGGTATGCAAGCTCTGGGGAGAAAAGTCATCAGCAGGCTTACTCAGCTGTGGACCCTATGTGCTACAGACAGACCTGCTAAGCAAGGTACCCACAGGAGTAATAATGGCATGACCATTAAGTGTCTAACTCTGGCTGCACTGGAGGCTGTCTCCACCAGAGGGGATCCACTAGTTACTGTAAAGCTGTTCAGTGGCCTTTAGATGGAGACCTAGGTCCTACTGAGAAGATCCTACTGTTGTCCTAGATTGGGCAGAGGCTCCTGGGGCCCTACTCCACAAGGGGAGACAGTAGCAGTGAAGGGCTGCTAGGGAAAAGGCAGTCGTTGTCATTAGTGACGCAGCCACTGAGAAGTTACTTGTCAGTGGACAGCTTTACAGTGGCTCACAAAGCAAAGGGAAACACAAGCAAATGAAACCTCACAACGAGATAGGGACTTGGTAGAAGGATGGCATGGGAGAGTGGGTTGGTGGGAGAGGAGGAGGAGAATGCTAGATTACATTCATGTATAAACAAACCCAGAATAAATCAATTTAAAAAAAATAATAAATCACCCCCCCAAAAAAAAACCTTGAGGGGAAGATGGCAGGTAGGGGAGTAAAGGGGCAGTGAGTCACCCCAATATTCACTAGTTCAACGGTGCTTCCTTCCAGGGGCCTGCTGCAGAGCCATCACTCAGGGTAGCTGAGACTTAGTCATCAGTCCTTAAATCCCAAGTGGCAGTGATCAGCTATGAGACACAAGCCCACCCACTCTGCCCATTGTATTTAGACAAGCATCTGACACTTGAGTTTTGTTTCCATGGTCTCAATTATTTCACCCTGGAAACTGTTGAAGATTCTTGTAAACCATGATAGCAAAACTCAGAAAACTACAGGTATAGATAATAACCAGTCAGAATTAATCTCTGAGTAATTGACAGGCTTCTTCATAGAAGTTCTAAAAATTCCTCAGAAACCCTCCGTGTGTGTGTGTGTGTGTGTGTGTGTGTGTGTGTGTGTGTGTGCATGTATTTGTGTCTGCCTTGAGAGTGTGTGTGCACATGTGAGGAATGTGTATAGGTGAGAGGTCGCTATCAACTGCCATTCTTCAAGCACTGAGTATCTTGGTTTTTTAAATATTTTGTATGTTCATGTGCACATGCCCACACAAGCCAGAGTGTGTGTTGATCAGAGAACACAAGTTGCTTGTTATCCCCACCTTGCTAACAGTGTTTGTAATGCTGCACTGGATACCTTAGACTAGAACTTTCTGGCAGTTCTGTCTTTACCTCCTGCCTCACCACAGGAGGGCTAGGATTACAGAGGCAGATCCCACATCTGTTTTATATAGGGCTGTTTATATAGGTTCTTGAGATCAACGTCTGATCCTCAGGCTTGTGCAGTAATTGGAGTCATCCCCTGGCACAACAAAGTGGTTTTTGAGTCAGGGTCTTCTTTATTAACCAGGCCAGCAAGCTCCAGGGGTCCTCCTGTCTCCAGCACCTCCACATGCAGGGATATTTTTATATCTGTTCTGGAGATGCACTCAGACCCACATGCTTGCTGAGCCATCTCCCCAGCCTTCCTTTGTATGGTTTTTACCCTGCCAACCAGCATTAGTTTTAGCATAAGAATTTCTGGTGGCCCCAAGTGAGAAACACAGCTGTCTGATATTTAAATTAATATAACACAGAGGTCTCAGAACTAAGCAAAAAGACAGCTAGATTTTAGACTCAGGGTAACACTAGACCAGTTTTAAGAATGTGAACAGGATAAAGTGGAACTCTGTAATTTTTAAAAATGAAATTCATTAAGAGATTCAGAAAATGATTGTTACTTAACTAGAAACAGGAATGAATTCTGACTAAGAGCCAGAGTCCTCAGACATAGCTCACTGACAGGAGCAGTTCCAGAAGCACACGCACTGCAAGTATGCCTAAGGCCTCAATTTAGGAGTCACAGTTAGGAATATTTTTTGATACCTATCTCATTTCCAAGGCTGGCCTTATATTCTCTAGGTAGGATACACAATGTATGAACTCCTGATCTCCTTGCCTCTGCCTCCTGAGTGCTGGGATTACTGGTGTGCACCATCCACTTGGTTTATGCAAGCTGAGAATGGAACCCAGGGCTTCAGCTGTACCAGGCAAACACTCTACCAACTGAGATGAACTCCAGCCTCATGATTTAATAATGATAAGACAAAAAAAAAATCAAATGTCATCTTTTAAGCAGAGTTTTTCCTTGCCTTTCTTTTTTATTTTAAGCATTTAAATTTACTTAGGAAAAGTAAGATTATTTAAGGAAGCAGCACCCAGTTTTAGAGTAATTTAGCACATTTATATGTGAAAAATACAAAATTACTCAATATATCTTTAATACACAAATACATATACAAACATTTTATTCTAATAATATTCTTTATCGCTTCAATTTAAACCATTCCATTATGAAAATTTCTTAATTGAAGAGAGAATATTCCTTTAAAACTCTAAATGAAACAGAGCTTTCTCAACTAATCTATAGCCACACAGCCTTCAGAAATACATGATTTTCCAGTTTACAAGTCTTCCTTTTAAAACTGTTACGGCTTGTCGTGTGTTTTAAGATAGAAGGCACCAGACACCAGGGAGGATCACAGAGTGCAGCAGGTCTTCTCAGATGTCGGCCCATCCTCTAAATCACTACCAACCTTGCATGAACATACCTGCCACACTAACTAACATTTCTTCTGTGTGCTTGCTTTGCAATCTACCAAACTCAAAACCAGAACCTGCACCCACTGCAGGCAGCGCAGACTGGTGCCTGCCTGTCAGAAGTGCTTCTCATATTTAGGTGGTCTTGGAAACTGAGAAGCATGTTTAAACAGAGGCTCCAGGGGAATTCTGGTCCGTCAATAGTTCGACTGATTTCAGGAACTGAACTGATATGTAAGGCAGGCTGGTCCTTTAGAGCAACTGGACTGCACACAACCTACAGGGAATGTCCTTCATTTTGAAAATGAAGCAGAAAATGTAGAGTTTCAAAGAACTGAAACAGCTCCTGTTCAGACTAGGCACTGAAACACTTCTACAAAGAACTTGCCAGATTGTCTCTTCACTGTAGAATGTTCCATTAAGCTAAAAAGGAAAGGATACAGAAAATGGTTATCATTTACATCATCTTAATTTCTATACTGTTGAGTCTGAGAAGTTCAAATAACCATTATACACAACACACGTATTTATTCAATTAATTGGTGATGGAATGAGAGTTAGAAAAATTCAGGACAGGGCTAACAATATGGCTCAGGGGAAAGGGGGCTTGTAAAAGGAGATCCAAGTCTCTCAACTTCGACTCTGATCTCACACTGCTGTGTGAGAACTGTGTGCCAGGACCAGCTTTGCTCCTGGAGTAGTCTACTGTGCTCTGTAGGGCAGCGCTTCCTCTCAGGCGGTCTGACTCTAGACTACTCAGTGATGCTGCACCTTCTCTGATCTTCACTAGCTCTACTTTCTCTGTCTCACTTTTCCAGCTACTGAAGCACCACCTGGGTGGGTGGGATTGAATGTGACTGAGAATAATGACAAGCATTCCATGGAAAGACAACCTATAAATAATGCAACAGCACCAAGAAGCTGTAAATAACTATGTTTACACTCATTTATAATATAATGATTTATTTTTATTTGTGTGTGTCTGTCTGTGGGTGTGTACACATGAATGTATACTCAGCTGAGGAGGCCAGAAAGGTCATGGGATCCCCTGCAACCGCAGTCACAGGCAGTTGTGAGCTGCCAGATATGCATAAACCATGATCAGAATCTTTGAAAGAACCCCAAGCACGCTCAGCTCCTGGGCCTTCTCTCCAGCCCCATTATTTTGAATTGAAACATGGCACACCTGTTTCCCACGCCTTACTAAAAAGTCAACAGACGATAAAGGGCAAGTGTTCTTGGAAGGAAACTATGTGGAAAAGAGAAGATCAAGCAACAGCAATTAACTCTTGTGGCTGTGAAGAAATACAAGTGTTGCAGTCAGAAAGTGGGAGGGAAGCAACAGAAAGTGGGAATCTGCCTCAAAGCACACAGGATGTTAGCTACGAAGTCAGATAGCTCCCCTGTGTTTTATACAACAGAAAAAGTTAAAAGTTTATTCTCTAAATATAGTAGCAAGAACAGTTCTAGAGAAAATACCAGGTAGAATTTTAATGACATGGCTATATCTTATTTGGTCATAAAAATATAAACACAGAATATAGATCTACCCAAAGTTGTGCAGCAGCTATACAAAAGTGGTAGGAAATGTCAGTTTGTCTTGTTACTGGTGTTTCCCTTTTTCCTTTGAAATAAAGTCTCATGTAGCCAGGCTGGTCTCAGACTCACTATATGGTGAAAGATGACCTTGAACTCTTCCTGCATCTGCCTCCCAAATGCTGGGTTTAAGGCATGTCTTACCATGCACCATCAGATGATGATGCCTCTCTATTCTGGCTAGAATGACATGCAATAGAGAGGCAAGCATGTGGTGTGGGAGTGGAGATCCCGATGTGTCTTAGTGAAAACTTTTGTTAACTGGAATGCCTAAAGCTAGACAGACAAGCAACAGAAATGGGAGAATAATCTATAAGGAGACAGGAAAGTACAAGAAAATAAGCTAAGACTTGGAGTTTACAGGCAGTTCAGATTTGATCCCACCCCTTCCTAAGGATCTACAGTAAGTCAATGGTTGCTGAGGAGAGATGCTTTCTTCAGTGCTGCAGCCACAGATAGGTTGGTCGTGCTCTTATCAAAGTAACTCCTCCCCCATGTACACGAGCAGACACACACACACAGACAGACACACACAGACACACACATACACAGACACACACAGACACACTCAGACACACTCAGACACACAGACACACACACACACAAACACACAGACACACACACGGGAAAGGGGAAAACAACGTTGAAGGGCACCAGTATGGAAGACGATGAGGCTCAGCAGGAGTGGAGAGGGACAAGAAAAAGTAACAAGGAACAGATATGATCCAATCATGAATGCATTATTATATGTAACTAATACCTGCTAACAAAAACATCTTAGAAAAAGAATGAGTTATTTGTTTTTACAGTATCTAGGCATAAGCCCACAAGCTGGTTGCCCACACCTTCCCAGCTATATTATAGGCCCCATGTGATTTCCTGGGGTGAGCAGAGTAGCCAAGGCAGGGGAGGCTGCTGGTATAGCTTTGCAGAGCTAGACCTCAGACTGTGTCCAAAGATACAACCACAGAAAGTCAAGAAAAATAGTTTTAGGGGTGAATTTACTATGCAGATAACACTTAGGCCACAAGGCCCAAGCATTTGCTAGAAACTGGAAGAGCTGCAGGATGTTGTGGGTGGGGAGGGAAAGTCCAGCCACAATCAGGAAACATTTCAGCAGAAAGTGTCTAGGGATAGCCCAGAATAAACGGCCAGGGTCCCCAGCATTCCAGGAACTTACTGGAGCTTCCTCTTCTAAATAAATATATTGGATTTGTACCTACCAAAGATATGCTGACCTTATTCCAAGATCTGTGAGTCAACTAACATCTGTCACATATGCTCTTAGTCTTGTAAGAAATAAAAAAGGGCACTAATTCTTTAAAAAATTAAAGTAGGAAAATGACTCTGAAACATTAACAAAAGCAGCTCACTATCAGTCATATAAAATACATACACACATACACATAGTCATGTACCCACATGGTGGGGAGCGGGAAGAGAAGATGTAATTCTTCCTACAGTATTTTATTTTTCTTAGTTTTATAATGAGAAAATGTTTTTCTAAAGTACATAATTACATAAAATGATTTAGCATAAAGAAGAGTAATCTATGAGGCTGGAGAGATGGCTCAGCTGGTAAAGTGTTTCTGCTAAAGCATGTGGACCCGAGCTCAGATCCCCAGCACACACATAAGAAGCCAGGCACAGCAACATACACCTGCCACCCCAGAGCTGGGAGATGGAGACAGGAGGATCCCTGGGATTTGCTGGCCAGCCAGCCTAGTTTAATCAGTGAGCTCCAGATTCAGTGAGAGACTGCCTCAAACATAAAGTTGAGAGTAATAAAGGAAGGCAACAATGTCAACCTCTGGTCAGAGGGCCACACACATGAACACATCCGTGCACATGGGGGAACACACGCATGTGCACATGGGGGAATACACGCATGTACACATCCATGAGTGTACATACACAGACAAAGTGACTTAGAACTCACTGACTATCTAATTTGAGAAAAGAACTATTGTGATACTTTGAATTCGATACCTGTAAGGTGGTTTTATTATAATGCATTTCTCAAGAAGCTCACAAAGTATCACTCAGTCATCTGTGGAAGAACCTGGAGACCTGGAACCCAAGTGGTTTGACTCCAGAGGCTATAGCACCTTTGGCCACCTGAAGCAACTCATTCGAGAAAATCTCTTACAAGGACAGGTGTGGCATTGCCCACTCCCTTTAATCTCAACACTCTAGATATAAGAGGCAGGTAGATCTCTTTAGCTTTGGGTTAGTCTGGTCTACATAGCAAGTTCCAGCCCAGCCAAGGCTATATAGAGAAATCTTTTCTCAAAAAAGCAAGAAAGCAAGAAAGGAAGGAAGGAGAGAGGGAGCGAGAGAGGGGAAGGAAGAGGGAAGGAAGAAGGCAGGCAGGCAGGCAGGCAGGCAGGCACTGGTGCCGGCTCAAATACACACCTGGACTCCAGACCACAGCAGCTAAGTAGCTCCATCCTCCTGAGAAACGCTGTGCATAGAAATGAGGCTCTCACACTGTTCACTGTCTTCTGGAACTCTAAAGAAAAAAGGCAACAGTTAACAAAGCTTTAGAACTAAAAAGAAACCTGAGAAATGTCCTGCCACTCTACATAAAGCTGAGTGGTCACCGTACAGCTTGTGGCAGAACCAATAGTTTCCCTCATGTTTTTGAAGCACAATACAAAAGTTTTCTGTCTTAAAAAAAAAACACTTAGAAAAGAGCATATAAGACAGTGTTAACATGTTCTATTATGAATTATACCCAAACCAAAGTTTTCTACATTAAATTAATTGTAGACCATCAATAAGTACTCTTGTTTTACCTGTGAAACAAAACAATTCCTTCCTAAAAATTAGCAGTAGAGAAATTATTTCATTATCCTACGGATCTAAATGCATATCTTTATCCTAGAATTATATAATTTGGTTTTTCGATAATTCCTGTCACTAATGAATGGATGAACACACACACACACACACACACACACACACCAAAAAACACTATGGGATAAAACATACCTCTGAATTCGATGTTTTCTGCATATAAAGGCAAAAACTCTTCTGACTCCTACCATCACAGGATCCCAATTATTATAATGGCATAGGAGAGTAACAATAAAAAATGAAAAAAAGACAGGGATAGCGCCTGCAAAAAATAACCAAGAAAACTGCACCTAAAACAAAAGATTAAAATAAAACCTCAAAATTATCATTAAGGAAATTTTTTACCTTTAATGTACATTAAAATACAAAGAAGACAAGCTAAGCACTGATAATACGTTATAAAGTATTACTATATAAGAGGATTTAGGACCACAATTTACAATTCTACTTGCCTAAATAACCAATAGCAGTACTTACTGCTCTAAAAAGAAAAACGGCAAAAGAAAAGCAACAAAGGTATGCCAATAGTTACTAGGCATGCTGCCAGAAAATGGGAACGTCCACAAATGGAGTTTCTGGGTCAAATTCCATGTGACCCTCATTTCCTCTGTCATGGTCATCCCCTGATCATAAATGGAGTTTTCTTCCTTAATTTCCCACACCATCTTCAAATTTTCAGATTTGAAAATAAATATTATGTTACAGCTGTGTTAACACAGTGTTACATGACACTTCTTAATGTTAAAACCCAGTGAAACCATTTAAGACAACTTTTGCAAGCCTTTAGTGTCTAGATCCAACCAGAGTATCCAAAACAACTTTCTACGCAGCCTGCGCTGAGTCCTGAGGCTGATGAGGGACACTGGTGATCTGCTTTACAAAAGGAAATAGCCACTCCTACTTACTAAATGAGGAAGATTCATTTGTCCTCTTTTGAGAGTTGCAAAGAAAGATAAGGAATAAAGTGCTTGACTCATGAGCATAAAGAATTAAATTTGATCCCTAGAATCCTAATCAAAATTCTGGAGATCCCAAGAACCCTAATAAAGAAACTTGGGCAAGGTGGTGCACACCCAAGGATCTCTTGAGCCCATAGGCCAACTAGTCTACTTAGAAAGCCCAGGGTCCAGGGAGAGACTGTCTCAAAACAGTTGGATAGCACCTCAGGAACAACACTTGATTCTGTCCTTTGGCCTCCACATGTGCACACACACGTGTACATATGTACTCACAAACACACACATGCTGGAAAGCACATGCTAGCCCATTTAATACCACCATTAAAACAGAAACGTTTCATGAGAATGATGTGTTTGGTGAAGGCTTTCAAAGAAAACACACAAAAAAAATAACCCTCCAACAGTGTTTAGCATGCAGCCTCTCTTCACAGTATATACACACAGAGGTTAAGTGAGCTACAGAACATTCTCCCAAGGATGAGTACTCATTAAGAGAAACTAAGAAGCCTGCATTTAGATACTGAAATATTGATAAACAGTAATGTTTTTATGAATGATTACCAGAACATCTAATAATCTAGAACTATCAGCACAGAACTGTTTTGTTAAGATGTATTTATTTATGTGTGTATATGTGTATGCCTGAGTGTACAGGTGCTGGTAGAAGCCAGAAGTGGGAGCTAGAGCTCCTGGAGTATGTTGTAAGCTGCCTGAAGGAAACGGAACCCAGGTCCTCTGTAAGAGCACCTGCTGCTCTTACCACTGAGCTACCTCTCTAGCTACTGATGACCTTTAAGTAATGAGTACACACGGCATGCAGACTATTTATCCATGAGCTATACAGAGACTAAAGAGAGACAGCAGTCAGACAAGGCTGTTAGAACGCACTATAACCTTGTAACTTTCAGATGTTCCCCTTTCCACACTGTGTTAAGCTAACACACATATGTACACTATGATTACATATGACTAAACTATTCAAAGCCCAAAGGCAGAGTGCATGGCTGCTGTCCTCACAGCTTTAGGCAATGGTCCACCGCTCTCCTCTGCCGCCCTCAGACGACCAAAGAAACCTTCTCCACAGGAGAACAAAGCACATGCCTTTAACTCCAGGACTCTGGAGGCAGAGGCAGACAGATCCCTATGAAATCAAGGACAGAAAAAAGGGGAGGGGAGGGGAGGGGAGGGGACTCAACTCCTAACTCAGTGGGTGTGGGTGGACTTGGATACAAGCATACGCCATGACTGCAGGAGCCAGAGGTCAATGGCCGTCTTTCCTTAGGTGCTATTTTTTGAAACAGTCACTTATTGCCCTCGGACTCTCCCTGTGCTAGATGGGCTGGCTAGTGAGACCCAGGATTCCTCTGGCCTCCACTTCGCCAGCAGTACAAGCATGCACAATTCTCCTAGCATTTTTTTCACATGGATTCTGGGGATCCAGCTCAGTCCTCAAGTTTGTGGAGTCCTCTTCTCAGCCCTACTCTTTTTATGTTTCTGTGGACCAGAGTCCCTCTTAGAGAGAGAGGCATTAAGCATTGTTCTCGTCTCCCTCCCTTATTACTGACAGATCCCCTAACCAGCACTAGGTCTCCTTAGCAACGTCCTGCAGCGTCTTGTGAACTTACCTTCTGCATGCACATGTCAGCTATGATGGAGAGAGGTATCGTAAGGCTTAGTGCAAGTGTGCCTATCAATGATGAGGTAAGAAAGCAGCCCCTGAAAAGAAGAAAGGAAACATAACTTCTACATTAAAAATGTAAGAAAATGCCACTGAACAAACTGAACCAACATTTCATGTATAATGTGTGCCTGAGAGGGGTACACTGAGGACAGACAGAGATACAAAAATAATAGCTACTAAAATGACTCCAAAGCTTACCCTTGACTATTAAAAATGCAAACGTGAAATTATAAAGTGTTCTGGGTAATTTATTACTAATTATGAGATCTGCTTGCATATATTATTCAACTTTGGATATATATAGTTTATATTTCATAGAGTTTTTAGTTTTGTACAAATACCTAACAAAACCACATAATCTTTCTTTAGATTAAAAAACTAAATTTTAAATTATGTGTATATGTGTGGGTTTGTACATGTGAATGCAGTATCCTTAGGGACCACAAGAAGACGTAGGATCCCTCTGAAGCTGGAGTTACAGGAAGTTGTTTGCTCCCAACATGGATGCTGGGAACTGAATTCAGGTCCTCTGCAAGAGCAGAATGCACTCTTAAACACAGAGACATCTCTCCACTTCCAAAACAGCATTATTAAAATTGGAATCACACATCAACTTTAAGCTTGTGCCCCACAAGGCCCACCTCTTAAATCTTCAATCTGAGAAACAACGCTAAGTCTAAGACTATAATGGAAGTCTCACAAACTCCATGTAGGATACTGTGTTCAAAAGTACTTTAAACTTATTGTCATTTAAAGAGAAAAACTGTAACATATGCTAGCATCCCAAGTTAATTCATTCATTATTTCCATATCTGGCTTATTAATTTATATTCTCCACTCCTCCCTAAGTTAGCAATCCCAAAATCCCACAAAGAATCCATGAATTCACATTGGCACTCCCAGCTCATATGTTTGGATGTCCATTCCTCCATGACAACTTTCATTTGTATAACACTACTCTTTATATGGCGAGGACACACGTGTGCACATGTAGGCCAGAGGTCAACATCCACTATCTGTTTCACTCTTCACCTTGTTTCTCACTGAACCTCGAGCTTACTGACTCAGCTAGGTTAGCTGGCAAGCAGGCTCCATGGCTGTCTCCATCTCTGTGCTCCCGTTTTAGTGTTAGGAATGCATGACACCCTGCCTAGGGATCCAAACTCAGACCCTCATGTGTGCAGCAAGAACTTATCAACTGAGCCATCAACCCAGCCTCCAAAACTGTACTTTAAAAATAAAAATCTTTTATTTTTTGACAGTTCCATACATGTAAACCAACACCTTGAAGGCATTTTTACAAATTTAAATGATTTATATTGTCCTACTTTGCTTCCACTTTCAACTTAATACAGCCTGAAACAGTGGTTCTCAACCTTCTTACTGCTATGGCCGTTTAACACAGTTCCTCATATTGTGGTGACCCCCAATTATAAAATTATTTCACTGAAAATGTGACAACTGTAATTTGCTACTGTTGTGAACTGTAGTGTAAATGGGTGATATGCAGGACATCTAATATGAGACGTGTATAAAAGGGTCACTTGACCCCCAAAGGGTAGAGAACTACTGGCTTAAAGTCATCTGACGGAGTCCGAATTGAGGGACTGGCCTGGCCTGTGTCATGGACGTTAAGAGATTTTTTTTTTTTTTTTTTTTTTCGAGACAGGGTTTCTCTGTGTAGTCCTGGCTGTCCTGGAACTCACTCTGTAGACCAGGCTGGCCTTGAACTCAGAAATCCGCCTGCCTCTGCCTCCCAAGCGCTGGGATTAAAGGCGTGCACCACCACCGCCCGGTGATAAGAGATTGTCTTAATTGATGATTAATATGGGAGGGCCTGCTCCGACTTCCTCAATGATGGGCTTCCACCTGAAGTGTAAGCCAATAAGCCTGTCCTTGCCTAAGTCATTTCCAGTCAGTGTTTTCTCACAGCAGAAGAAGGGAACAAAGAGTATTCATTCACATATTTGTATTCGTTCATTTATTAAACAGACATTTTGAGCTTCTTTCTCTGTGTCCTGTTTGCAATGGGCCCAAGGAGCTAAAAGGGTTTGCAGCCCCATGAGGAGAGCAACAATACCAACTAACCAGAGCTCCCAGGGTCTAAACCACCAGCCTGGGAGCACACAGGGAGGGACCTATAGCTCCAGCTGCATATGTAGGGGAGGATGACCTCATTGGGCATAGGTGGGAGGAGATCCTTGGTACCATGAAGACCGGATGCCGAGTGTGTGGGAATTCGAGGGTGGGGAGCTGTGGGAGGTGGGGGCACATCCTCATAGAAGCAGGAGGAGGGAGGATGGAATAGGGGGTTCCTGGTCGGGGGGAATGGGGTAAGCAAATAACATCTGAAATGTAAATAAAATATTCAATAAAAAAATTTTTTAAAAATTACAAGTATGTATGTGGAAGGGAATGGCACAGAAGGGACCATTAGAACTCAGAAGACCCAGAAATGTCCAAACTACTCAAAAGTCAACAAACTGACAATGAATGAACCACAGGAGAAATAAGAGAGCCTACCATAACCACAGAAACTCAGACAGAACTGTTCCGATGAGGCCGTTGATAATGATACACAACAGTACCACTTTATTGGGAAACTCAAAGTCCTCAAAGCCAGTATAATGCAGCAAGAAGAACCCTGGCCATAAGAGCAGCAGATTAAACAGACCTACAAAACCTGAGGATAAAAGAGACACAAGTTAAAATCATGACTGACTTCAATTTTCCAAACTTGACGACACTATGAGAAACATGAGACCTCCCAAGGGGCTTCAGTGAGTTGCTTAACTGGAATGGGTGTTGGCTGGTTTAAGTATCAGTTTCTACAAACAGATCAATAGCAGGAAAATACAACACCAAGCACCTGGTAACTGTCTAAGTGCAGTTTGGCTGGGGAGCTGGCTCAGCCAGGAAAGTACTGGATGCTCAAGCATGAGTGTGCCCTCAGCAGGCTGGGGCTGTGCACGTGTACGCTCAGCTCCAGGGCATGGAGACATGGTTCCCTAGGAGCCACTGGCTAGTTAGTCTGGCTGAATCGTGAGCTTCAGAAAGTCCACTGAGAGAACTTGGAATCCATAATATTAAAAAAAAAAAAGAAAGAAAGAAAGGAAGGAAGGAAGGAAGGAAGGAAGGAAGGAAGGAAGGAAGGAAGGAAGAAAGAAGAAAGAAAGAAAGAAAGAAAGAAAGAAAGAAAGAAAGAAAGAAAGAAAGAAAGAAAGAGAGAAAGAAAAAGAAACCATTATGGAGAAAAAAAAAAGGCCTCCATAGTCTCTCAAAGAATGACCTATGAATTTATAATGTCAAGTAATTAAACATGCACTTGCCAAAAAACATCGGAATATCCAATTTATCTTCTCTGTCTACCTTTCTCTTGATCATCACAATGTAGACAGCATAGAACATAGCTCCAGCAAGGGACCAAATGGAACCTGTAAAAACCAATCCATGGTTTAAACTGTTGCCTCCATTCATGAATTCATTCAACATATCCTCTATATATACTGAGAGTCTGATTAATACACTGATACTAATAAAGAAATGAGCATGCACAAATGAAAAGCAGTATCTAACTCATTCCATCTAGATCCCCGCAGGATAGGAAGGGATTTGAATGAATAAACAAATATAAGCAAAAGCATTTGCCTTGGTGACCCAACCAAATACCTACACAAAGTAACAGTGAAAGTCAGATAAGTAACTGTCTTTATTTTAAAGCACACACACACTTCCTTTTTTTTTTCTCTACATCACTGATTCTCTACATCACTGATTCTCAACCTTTCTAATGCTGCTACCCTTTAATACAGTTCCTCATGTTCTGGTGACCTCCAAGCATAAATTCATTTTGTTGATATTTCATAACTGGGCCATCTCCCCAACCTGTAATACTGTATGTAATACTGCTGGACTGCCTTGTCTGCTTCAGTGGGAGAGGACGTGCCTAGCCTCACAGAGAATTAATGTGCTGTGGCGGGTTGTGGGGGGAGGCTGATAGCTGAGGGTGGGTGCACGCACTCAGAGAAGAAGGGGAGGGGAATAGAGGAAGGATTATGACAGGGGGTAACCAAAAGGTGGGCAATGAGCAGGAGGTAAAGTGAATAAGTAAAAATAATATTATAAAATAAAGAAATTCAATTTTTTAAAGAGATCTTCCTAGATTAGGGGATTGAATCAGCTATAGTGTGATTTCTTACTCTACTTTGAAGACATAGGGACTTATTTTCTATTCTGCGTGCATTTTGGGCAAAGCTATATTCTTTGCCCAAAAGTATAATCTGTTTGCAAATTATTGGATTTGTGATTAAATGATAAATAATACAACTGTCTAAAACAACAGGCTATTTCTCTAACCTTCAAGTATCTCCCCACAAGATGCTTGCTACTTCACAATTAGTCACCTCATCCTGGAATACCCTGCCAGATACTATTTTGGTACCTACATCACTAGCACTAGGTTAAAGCAATGTCGTGGATCCTTGGAGAAAATGCAGCAACACCAATCACATCAGGAAATATTGCTGTTGTAGTATTACTACCAATTTGGACAGCATCAATTTAACTAGAAAGAATTCTAGACAAAACCCAACTCAGCTGGAGAAACACTGTACAGATAAAGGAGCCATGCCTTCCATAACTGTCAAAGTCATAGGGACAAGACTGCCTTAGGGCTCCTGCTGATAGGACACGAGGGGACCAAGAAAACCAAACAGAAATCAATAAACGATTCTAGGCCAGTAAAAAAAACACTGTGGGAAAGATGGCTACATTAAGGATGGGTCTGTAGCTAATACTATCAAAAGTAAGTGTTCACTATAGTAGTAACTGCTCATGAAAGATACAAAAGTGGATGAGAATATTAGTAGGTAATGCTAATTCTTGAGTTTTATATTTGTTCTGTGGTTATGTAAGTTCACATCTGGAGAATCTGGGTGAATGTCATATAAGAATTCTATTAGCCTTTTTTGTATCACTTACAAAGGAAAAGTTCAATTAAAAAACAACTTTTGAAAAGACCCTGTTACTGGGTCAGCAAAGTGGCTCAGCCAGTAAAGAGGTGCTTGCTTCCAAACCTGGAAACCTGAATTCAATCCCTTGGACCCACAGTGAAAGGATAGATTTGATTCTTATAGGTTGTCCTCTGACCTCCACACGTAAGATGTGGAATATGTGCACACACACATATCATATGCACATACACACATATGAAATAAATGTAATAAAGCTAAGTACCTGCTAGTGCCCACACTGTGTGTGCATGTATCTGCATGCACTGCAGAAAGCACAAAGCAGGCCTAAACGCCCTAGCAGAGCTGTTAGGTTCTTACCTATTGTGTCTCTTCCAGCAGACTTTTCAGACCCAGACAGGTTCACCAGTACCACGCCTCCAATGCTGTGAGAGCAACACTTATTACTGATGAGTAAAACAGTACACTCCTGAGAGACTAATCATCTAGATTAAAAACTAAGAACTCATCTTAACTGTCTGAGAACTTAGTGATTTCATTGACGAGTGCTCACGAGCTCAGCAGCACAGTAGAGTGGAGATGCACTGACAGCTAATCCTCACAAATGCACACTGATGACTTACAGGAAGCAATTCTTACTACCAGCCCACTTCGTGAGGGAAAACTGAGGCCTAAAGAGGTAACGTGTCTTGACCAAGACCACGTAACAGGGCTGGAACACTGGCAGCCTAGCCCCAGAGTCCATCACGCTTACATGTCCCTGTCTCTTAATCAGGGAGAAGGGATAATTTGTCATCCCTTTGTCAAGCATTCTTTCAAAGAAAGAAATAAGCCAAACTCATATAAAGCTACAAATGGCACTTTTTTCTTTAGGTGAAACCTAAACAGAAAGGCTGTTAAGACAGTGTGTAAGCACACTGACCAGTCTTGTTAACCACATGGTTTTAATGGGCAAAAGGAAGACAACTGAAAGCTGCCGAGAAGCCAGAGGACACTGACTCATCTAACTGTTACTTGTTGAGAATCTAGAATGAGCAGTGTGGGAATATGATGAGTGGTTCTGGTCTTCAAAGAGCTTGCATGGCCTTTCAACTTCTGGGGAGCTTATTAGTTGTATATATATTTTTTCAAACAAACTAAAATGTTGCAAATTTAAAAGCTAGTCCAGTTCTCTTGCCTACTACCCAAAGGACTCTGATGCATTTGAGGAGCAGTAGAGAAAAAGAATATTTCAATCTCTTATGGAATACTGCAATTAGAAGTTACACAGAATACTCCTTACACTGAATCCTCCTTCTCCTAGCATCAGGTTTCCTGCTGTGACCACTGTCTGGAATGGAGTCAGCTGTTGTTTACCAGTCCCCACAATATAACAGAAACCACTTCTCCATCCAGAGGCTGGTGCCATGAAGGTGCCTAAATATACTGGGTACAAGCTGTTCTTTGAACAGTTTAGAAGTTTGACCTCATCCGTCTGCCTAACAGTCCCATGAGACAAATTCTACTGTGATCCCAGTTTGCAGAGGAGGAAACAGGCAAAGGAGTTTTAAAGTAATGCACAAGATCTCAAAACTAATAATAAAAGTGGGACTGGATCACAGTCAGTGAGATTTCAGAGCTCATCGAATGTTTTTCAAGGCTGTAGCTGATCAGATTCTATGTGCGGTAACAAAAACTCAATCTCATTGTTTAAGGTTAATTCAAAACAAAGTAAGTATTAAATAGAGCTTGTAAGAGTATTCTTAAGAGTAAAATTACACAAAATAAGTTTCCATTATCTTAAACTACAGCTCAAATTTCATTTTATAAAGAACAGAAAGTAACTACTTTAGACATGTGGGACATGTGGTTTCTCTTACAACTCTACTGCCCCATGGCAGCCACAGTAAGGAAATGAATGAAATGGTAAGGAAATGAATGAAAATGGCTGTGTTTTAATAAAACTTTATTTGTAAGAACTAGCAGGCTGCTGATTTCGTTTCCTAGTCTCCATTCTTAGCCTACTTTAACAAGAAGTAGTATTCTGTCAAAGCACTTGCAAGTTCAGCATTTTATATCCATTCCCTTCTTTATCACATGATACTAAGAAAACTTGTATCACATGGTACTAAGTTACAATTTAGCATATATTTCTGATAAAATTTAAACCTCATTTACTTCCTCAGTATAAATATATTATATTTCCAAAATACAAAAATATGTGTTTGGTTAAAATACTAGGGATACAAAAGAATATATCCCTGGTAGTTATAAAGACTAAATGTATGTTAGTTGGGTCAACCAGAGTATCACTTAAACCACCTTGGTCAGCTTTCCCCTGTGTTCATAAGCTGTAATATAGAATGCAATAAGAGCAATCAGCCTTCTACACTTGCCAAGTTCAAGTCCCTCAGATACTTTATAGATATTGTTCCAAACTTCACAACAAGCACAAAAAGCAGAAAGCTACAGCCTTCCCTTCTAACTGCAGCAGGGCATAGAGGAAGCAGCAGAACTCTGACTCAGTCTCAGCTACTACTGCTAAGAAACAGTTTCATCATTAAGTGCTTCTGTTACCTTCTTTGCTGTCTCATTTTCCAAAAATAGCCCCTCTGTCAAACTAAAGCATCTCCTCTGAGTACTGTCTACCGGAAAAGTCCTCTGCTAGGCTCTTGGCCTAGCATAGACCAAGAAGCCAAGTTTCCTACTTTAAAAATGTACAGCCCAGTAGAATTCAAAGGATTCAAAGGATTCAAACCCTCGGGGTAGAGAGAGAGCACAGAGGGCCCTCTGCAGGTGGACGCCTTACGGGCTGCACCACCACCGGTTCACAGTTACATAGGAATGACTGAAATGTAGTTATTAACAATATGCCTGCTGTGCCCTGAGATAAAACTGCCAAATGAATTAAACAGAAAGTGAAAGATCACTACAGGCCAAAATAACTGGGAAAGACTCAATTTGGTTTCCAGAAGAAAAGAACAAAGAGAAAACAACCTAAAAGGGGGGGTTGTGTCAGGAAAGGAGATAGACAACTGATTACATTCACTGCTAAATGTGAAAGTGAGTCCAATTCTTAGTAGTTTTTCAGTCAGTGAGAACCAGTGAATGGGCACCACAGCCATGCTGAGATCTTTCCCTACAGCTGTCCTAAGGGGACACAGGGCCAAACAGCATCATGTCCACAGAAAGCCTTCTTTTTTTGTTGTTTTTTTGTTTTTTGTTTGTTTGTTTGTTTTTCGAGACAGGGTTTCTCTGTGTAGTCCTGGCTGTCCTGGAACTCACTCTGTAGACCAGGCTGGCCTCGAACTCAGAAATCCGCCTGCCTCTGCCTCCCAAGTACTGGGATTAAAGGCGTGCGCCACCATGCCCGGCAAAACTTTTTTTTTTTCCCATGAGACGCAGGAGACACACGGGAAAGAGCGGGATTCGAACCCGCGGGGTAGAGAGAGAGCGCAGAGGGCCCCGTGCCCTCTGCAGGCAGAGGCCTTACGGGCTGCACCACCGCTGGTTCGCTGAAAGCCTTCTTTGATCTCATCTTTCTCTGCTTATCCATTATAACATAAATTAAATTGTTTCAACATCATATTTTAAAGACCTTATTTATGTTTGTGTCTACATAGGTGAATGTGTGCATATATTTACAGGTATGCATGCTTGCAGACAATGAGAGGCCAGAAGAGGGTGTTGGATCTATCAGAGAACGCACTATAGGCTTTGTGGAATGGCCAGTTCGATTCATGGGTGCTTAAGTCTGAATCCCAGTCTTCATGGTTGTCCTAGTAAGCTCTCTTAGCTGCTGAGCCACCATTCCAGCCCTAATACCATAGTTTTAAGCGGAGTAAAGCAGCATATGTTGTTCTTACCTTAAAATTACAGCTAATAATTTAGAGAGGGTAAACCTGTCTCCGCTGTTACTCGGAAACACAGCTGCAAGGATTAAAGTAAAAAGTCCTACAGAAAGAGAAGGACAGGAGAAGCTGGTAAGGTTACTCACTACCCACATTCCTCATCCCTAATACCAAGGGTAATGTGAGCAAATCACATACCAACTTTTTGGTTTTCTTTTGGTTTGATTTGATAACATAGGGTAACTTTGAGACGAGGTTTCCCCCTGTGAGGCCCTGGCTGTCCTGGAACTCATTCCACACATCAGGCTGGCCTCAAGCTCATGGAGACCTACCTGTCTCAGCCTCCTGAGTGCTGACACTAGAGCTATGCAGCACATGAGGAGCGACACGCACCTACCTAACTTTTAAGCTAATTGCTTTTCTATTTTAAACAACTGATACTGCATTTACTTAACTGGAAATGTTCAATGGTCACATTAAGAGCAGCTTCTAAACTAAGCCACGTTTCTTCCAGCAGTACAGATAAGGCGAGGCCTACTTATTTTAAACTAGCAAGGGTGAAGTTGAGCCTGTGGAGTAACTCTATGAGCTCATCAAAGTCATGCCCATGTTCTAAGGTTATTTCCATGGCTTCAAAAATACTTTTTATCTTCCAGATTTGGAAGGTGAGTCAATGTTAAAAATAAAACTCCCAGTAGAGTGCGAGTTTTAGGTATGAAATAAGCAGTAGCATTTAACCAAAAGGATCTAGAAAAAGATCTCTGAAAAGAAAAAATGCAGGGCAAGACTACTGTCTGGGGAGGCCGGGTGAGAAACCATACACCACAGAGGGCCAGGTGTGGGTGCATGCTTTAAGTACCAGCACTTGAGAGGCAGAAACATGCAGTTCTCTGAGTTCAAGGCCAGCTTGGTCTACTGAGTGAGTTCTAGAATAGTCAGGGCTACACAGAGAAACCCTGTCATAAAAAATAAAAACAAACAAACCAACAAAACCCATTAGGAGCTAAGGGAGGTTACATGCCCAGCATGTACAAACCTAGAAGGTGTTCATGCATTTCAGTATAAAAACCAAAGAGGGCCATATATTCATGGGAGAGTAAGTGCAAGCATATCAGTGTGCACAGGCTGAGGCCTGATCCACAGCACTGAGCATGAAGAATAGCCAAACACAGAACCGTGAAGTACTTGAGGGATCACCAATAGTTCAGGCAGTAAACTATAACCATGTAAACATGGTTATATATGCCTGGAACCCTGCTTGGAAGACAGGCACAGACAGGAAGATTACCACAAGTTCAAAGCCAGCCTGATCTACACAATGAAACAGCCTGAGCTAAACAGGAAGAGTCTCAGCAACAACCCCTCCCCCTTACCTGCAAAAAATTAGTTCTAATAACTAATGTATAGAACTAAAAACATAGAAAATAGAACTGTATCTATCTATATACATACAAATATCACTAGAAATGCATGCATCAATTAATTCATAAAGCAGATTCTGAAGACACGCTTCTTACCGGAAGTTGAAGACAAAATATTCACTATGGCAACCTGTGTGTCTGAAAGTGCTTCTTGGTATGACAAATTTGCCAAAAACCACTAAACAAAAAACAAAGAAAAAACGAAAGTGAAACCTCATGAAAAATATTTATATCTGTAAATCCAATTTACAGTCCCTTCCTGACCCTCCTAAGCACTATTATATGAGGTTTGTTTGATTTTTTAAAGATTAATTTATTTATTATGTATACAGTATTCTTCTTGCATGTATGCCTGCAGGCCAGAAGAGGGCAGCAGATCTCATTACAGATATTTGTGAGCTACTAGTAGTTGCTGGGAATTGAACTCAGGACCTCTGGAAGAGCAGCCAGACAAGGCTCTTGACCTGTGAGCCATCTCCCAAGCCCATTGTTTTTGTTTTTAAGATTAAAAAAAGTAACCATGTGTATGTGTGTTTCTGTGCTGGGGTGTGAGAACTTGCATACAGTGCCAGCAGAGGCGAAAAGAGGATGTCAGATCCCTCAAACCGGAATCAGATGTCTGTGAACCACCCAGTGTAGGCACAGCACCAGGAACTAAACTCTAGTCCTCTGCAAGAGCAGTGTGTGCTCTTAACCCTACGCCATCTCTCCAGTCCCCATAAGTGGTTTCAAAAACTGTTCTTTGAGAAAAAAAAAAATCTCAGGCCCTAAAATAAGAACAAGCATCAACAGTCATACCTAAGATCTTGCTACCTGATTCTCTGAAGACACTAAGCCAGACACAGCGGCACAAACCTGGGACCCCAGCATTCAAGATCAGGAAGATTACAATTTCCATAGGGTGAAGACTAGCCCATGCTAATGGAACCTTGTCTCAAAAGACAATTTATATTAAATTGCAATAAAAACAATAATAAAATATTTTAAAAATTAAAAAAACAGAACTTGTCTAGCACGAGGATCCTGAGTTCAGTCTCCAGCACTGCCAACAAACGGTAACTAATGGAAGTCAGTACAAAACAAGTCTTCAGAGCTGGAGAGAAGGCTCAGCAGTTAAGAGCACTTGTTGCTCATACAGAGGACCTGAGTTTGGCTCTCAGCACCCACAATGCTTGCCTCAGAAACTCTTGTAACTCCAGCTCCAGGGAATCTGATACTCTCCTTTGTGTTGAAGCACATGCACACACTGCATGCACACACACACACACAATTTTTAAAAAAATATCAGCATTCAGAGATTTTGTGTGTGTGTGAAAAGTGGTAAAGGAGAGTTGAGTATCAGTTCAACTTGAACATTGGCTTATTCATGAACTGTTCCTGCTTTATTTATTAGGTTTATCTAGGTTAAGTTCAAATTTTGGGAATCTCTTACATTAAAACACACGGACTCTGGAAAGCCGGGTTTGTGAGTGAGGGTGCTTGCCATGCAGTCATCTGGACCTGAATTCAGATTCCACATTCATGTAAAGATACCAAGCATGGCCTTACCTACCCTGCAGTGATAAACTCAAAAGTTCCCAAATTGTGTGCAAGAGTAGGTGTGTGTGCATGCAGGTGTTGTGTTCTAGGACTGCTGGCTTCATATCTTTATTATGTGGGGTGCACGCAGTTTATACATATGCACGTGGAAGCCAGAGGTGAACTGTGGCTGTCATTCCTTGGGTGCTGCCCCTCATTCACTGAGACAGGCTAGCTCTCTGGCCTGGAACTGGCTGAGTAAACAGGCTAGCTGGTCACTGAGCCCAGCGATCCATGTCCCTACTGCCCTGGCACTGGGATTACAAGTGTGCAGCATCACACCCAGCTGTTTTACAGGGGCCAGCAATGGAACTCAGCTCCTTGTGCTTGCGAGGTAAGCACTTTACCTGCTCAACTCTCTCCCCAACCTTAACTTGTAAGTCTTTGATAAGTATTTACCCCAGTGTTCCAGACAGCAGTTAAAAGGACAAAACCAAGACCTCTAGTAGCCTTCCATTTCAGAGCTGCTTTGCTGGTGTGTGCACCATCTTAAAGAAGGAAGGAAGAAACCAGGGCAGGATGGCTCAGCAGGTAAAGCACTGCCATGCAAGCCTAATAACCTGAGTTCAATCCTAGACCACACACACATGTGGAAGGACATAAGTGACTTCCTCAAGGTGGCCTCTGACCTCCACGTGCATGCTGTAGCAACCCCTCACTCTCCTACCCACACAGCACACACATGCACAACAACAATAAATCTCAACAAGACACTTACCACAAAGCAAAAAAAAAAGCTAATTTTTGCTACTTGGGTTGCAGTCAATTTCCCTACAGTCTTCAGTATGGATTCCTGGTCTTTCACGGTGGGATAAGACATCCGAGACAGCTTGGCCTCTAACGCATGGCTTGATGGAAGCTGTCGAATCTCCATGATATTGCTAAATCTTACACGGGACTTCTTGGGGGCTAAAAGAGAAAACAATACAAAACATTAAATGTACCCTCAGATCCAACAAAAATTAAACAAAGTATTTAATTTCATGACAAATGCAGACTATTCCGTCCCCTTATGATCAATAAGACAATAAAAACACTAGTTATATTATTCCCTGGGGCAGCTTTACTTAGTCAAGAGTGAATAGAAAAAAGATTTAATCTACAAAATGTTTTAAAGAGTTTAAATGGGTTGAGCAAGATGGTTCAGTGGGTACCACCTACCATCAGGTCTCATGACCCATGTTTGATCCCAAGACCCACATGGTGGAAAGAACAAACTGACCTCGATCTCTATGCAGGCGTACAAAACAAAGTTTAAAAGTAATTTTAAAAATTTAAACTGCTTAAATTATTAAAAGCCCAACAAAAGGTTTATAGTAGTGTATATGCATGGCCACCTGGTTCAGCATTTTACTATACTTATTATTTTAGCATTTACAGTAAAACATTATTTTGATTATTCTTCATGGCTAGCTAATTTGTGAGAACTGTTTTCCTAGGCAAGCATTCAGAACACTTCTCTGCAGTCTCATGCCTTGGAAAGGAAGCAACAGATGAACGTTGTGCCTTACACTGAGCCTGACATTCTGAAATAACTCACAGACCCAGGTGATGGTGGCACAGGCCTTTAATCCCAGCACTTGGAAGACAGAGGCAGGTAAATCTCTGAGTTCAAGGCCAGCCCAGTCTATACAGCAAGCTCCAGAACAGCCAGGGTCATACAGAGAAGTCCTGTCTCAACAAACCCAAAAAACAAAGCAAACAAACAAAAAAGTCACAGAACTAGCAAACTGTTTGTATTGTATTTGGGTATTTGAAGACATGTTTATAAGAATATTACCCATTAAAGTAAATAAATAGAAAGCATATATGTGTGCTTGTGCATGTGGCGTGCGTGTGTGTGTGTGTGTGATTGGAACTGTGGCTCCACTGATAGCTGATTGAGTACTTCACTAGCTGGGTTCCTGGGTTCCATTCCCCAGCACTGACTAAACCAAGCATGACAGTATATACCTATAATCCCAGCATCAGGATGCACAGATGGGCCACCAGAAGTTCAAGATCATCCTTGGCACATAGTACAATTGAGATAGCCTGGGCTTCATGAGAGACTGTCTCAAAGGAAAATAAATACATAATATATATATGACTATATATTGATTCATATGACTGTATATTCATTCATATATTTTCACATGATATCTATATCATGATCATGATGAAACCATGGAGATCACTGGTATTTGGAAAATATTTCCAGTTGAATTAATACAGAAATTATATTGTATCAGATTTATAATCCAGTCAAACTTCAGAAGACCAAAGGCCATGTCAGTCCCCACACAAGTCAAGACACCATGTGAACCTGGTGAATCCACAGTGGCTTAAAGAAAGCTAAATTTCCACTCACTCTCAAGCGTGGAACCCTAAGCTTGACTCACTTTTTTCGGTCCCAATGTTTGTGCTCTCCAGCTTCTCACTTGGAAGATCATGAAACTTCACAGGAACATACAGAGGTTCACTCTGGAACACAATGCAAACAGAAACAAGCATAAGCAGCAATCAACTGGGCAGATTTAAGTGCAAGGCGCAAACACAGGAACCATCACAACTTGTTTGTCCCCAGCACACCCGTCCACTCAGCACAACTTTCCCAAAGACTGGGAAAAGAAAAGCAATCAGTCCACACAGGGACAGGGACAAAAAAGAATTATTTAAAAGCAGAAATGTCAGCCCTGCAATGGCTCAACAGGCCAAAGTGCTTTCTGTGTAAATCTGATATGGTGGTTTGAATATGCTTGGCCCAGGGAGTGGCACTATTTGGAGGTGTGGCCTTGTTGGAGGAAGTCTGTCACTGTGGGTGTGGGCTTTAAGACCTTCCTCCTAGCTTCCTGGAAGCCAGTCTTCTGTTTGCCTTCAGAACAAGATATAGAAGTTCAACTCCTTCTCCAGCACCACCCCTGCCCCGATGCTGCCATTTTTCCTGCCTTGATGGTAATGTAAGCCAGCCCCAATTAAATGTTGTCCTTTATTAAGAGTTGCCTTGGTCATGGTATCTCTTCACAGCAGTAAAACCCTAACTAAGACACCTGACAAGCTTCAGACCCTGAATTCCACAGTAAAAGGAAAGAACCAACTCCCCCCAGAACTGTCCTCTAATCTAAGCTCCCCCTGCGCATACGCATGCGCCTCGGCGCTCCCTCCACTACTAGTACTAGTAGAAGTAGTAACAATAATATGTTTAAAGTTGGGAACTAATACCTGTGTATCATGAAAACAAGCCTCTGTTAGACAACAGAAAACGTTCTGCCTCTTTTCTCTCTTCAGACATACATACATACATAGCACTCTACGCTGGAAGAGGTACGTATAAATGCCCTACTACCTGGGCAGCTGAGGCGGGAGGAACGTGGAGCCAGCCCGTGCAACAGTGTGAGCCTTTGCCTCTCCCCACAAACAAGCCAGAACAAAATCCCTCTGAACACGTCCTAAACAGGCACTGTTCTAAGTCCTATGAACGGGAGTGAGTAAACCAAGTCTCTCCCCCAGAACCATGCAGTCTAACGGGGAAGGCAACTAAGTAACAGACTCAAAACATAGTACATCTGTATTTGTCAAATTATTTTACTATACATAGGACTCAACAGCAAACACTTGATGAGGGGTAGGGTGTGGGGTACACGTGTCTGTGTGGGTACAGGTGTGGAGGCCAGAGATCAAGAGCAGCTGCTATTTCTCAGGAGCTGTCCATCTGGGTTTTGAACTCTCTCTCACGGGGACATGGTGCTCACCCGTTAGGCTGGCTGGTCATGAAGCTCCAGCTATCTTCCTGCCTCTGCCCTCAGTTCTGGGATTACAAACTCCTGTTAGTACACCTGGCATTTTCTGTAGGTGTTAGAGACTGAACTCTGGTGTTCATGCTTGTGTGGCAAGGACTGTAGCAACTGAGCTGCCACCTGGATCCCTAATCAACAATTCTTGAAAACCTTTAAACGATTAAAGGATTGGTGGCGGGGGGGGGGGGGGGGGGGTGGGGGGGGGTGGTGGATCTTGCTACTGATTAGTTCTTACAAAAGAGCTAAAATGTCTTTCTCATTAATCAAGGAAAATGATTTTACATTGTATCACTGATGCTTATGATCTCAGACAACAAACAGCTTTTTCTCCAAGTCTCATAAAGTCTTCACAGTATCTGCTAACATGTGTGACACACAATTTAAAACTTAGATAACAAACAACACCACCAGAGCCATGTTTTAAAACTTGTATTAGAAGAGCCAGTGAGACGGCTCAGCAAGTAATGATGACCTAAGTTTCATCCTCAGAATTCAGATGGTGAAAACAGATAAATGACTCCCAAAACCCATCCTCTGACCTACACACACACACACAGACAAAATAACTACATAAGTGTTAAAAGCAAGCAAGCAAGCAAGCAGTACAGGATAAGAGAATGAACAATGTGCCTACTATTCTTAGTGCTGAGCACCAATACTTGTTTCCTAGTGGTAATAATAATTTGAAATATGCATTAAATTGAAAGTTGGTAGAAACACAGGCCTGACCTGGGCTTTATCCTTTCCCTTCTGTAGCTAGCTGTGCCCTTCCCTCTCTCCTCATAGGCAGCTGACCTGCTTACCCCGGCCCCTCAGTCTCCCTACAAAAAGGAAGTATTCTCAGAGAGCACACAATACAGATCTGTAGCTCTTATATAATCGAGGGAGCACCAAAGCTGTCCGGGCTCTTCCTTCCTGCTGTGGCTGAACGAGAAAGGCAGCACTTACCAAAGAACTACTCATACTTGTGTCTGTTGTGCAAGCAGCAAAGTAACCTTCAGCATCTGCAAACTAAACACAGAGGACAGGACATCAAATTCATGGAAGCTCGTCATCACACCTGACTACTCAGAGATCAAATGACCACAAACTATAGTCCAGAATAAACTTATGCATCCAACTATTGTTCTCAATAACAGCAGCCAATGCAAAGGGTGCAGCCATGCAAAGTAGATCGTATCACCTTGTCTTTCCTGATGAAGAAACTGAGGCTGGTTATTTCATCAAAGTAGCAGAGCCTGGATTAAAAGCTCAGTGAGTCATGTAAGGCTAAAGCTCAAGGAAGTCCTTTCATTACACGGCTGTGATATTCCAGACAGGAAGAGAAAGACGAGTGAGTTAGTGAGAGACAGCAGCCCCTTGGTAGTGTCAGGAGACCAGGGCTGGCCTGAGAAAGAGACTACAGAGCGCGGGGACTGGCCCACACTGCAGAGCCCCTGTGAAAGTACGCTCCACTTCATAAGCCTGCTACTCTCCTACTACATAAGCCACAGAAACTAACAGAAAAGTAGATCACAGCTACTAGTGACTAGGAAGGAAGACAAGGGATGCCTTTCTGTTTTTAGTGTTCTAATAAAACTGTATTTAAGAGGATATTTGAGAGCTTAGAGAGATTAGAGATTCTTATTTAATAAGCACAAAGTTTCTGTTTGGAATGATTTTTTTTTTTTAAAAAAGTCCTAGAGATTGACAGTGCACCGCAAGGCAAATGTACTTAGTGCCACTAAACTGTACGTGAAACAATTGGTCCAAATAATGAATTTGATATTACATATATTTTGCAATAATAAGAAGGGAAGGAAATGACTAAAATTTAACCTTGCTTATATTTACTACAGGAGTGGAGAATGAGAAATCGTTTCTAAAGAATGAATAGAAATGACAGTTTTATACTCTTCCTTCTCAAAACTATAAGGTGGTCATTACAAAGCAGGTAAGTCACTACATACACTACCATACTTATCAACACTGTGAATGAGCACCTTACAAAGCATCCATGAAGGAATGTCATGTGATTGGCCAAATATCTGACATTCTGAATAAAAACTGTTCACTTACTGTATGAAACTGAATTACTTCACTTTACAGGTCACTATTACATGACTCATCAAGCTGCAAGTGTCTAAAGACATTAGACACTGTTCCTACGCCTCTCTTCCACCTCGCCACAGACGCTGGTGCAGTCCACTTCAACAACCATCAACGACTCAAAGATAAGTCAAAACAACAGGGACAGAGAGTGGCACGCACTTTTGATTCCTCACAAGATATTCTCCTGCCAAGTTGGAAGAGTGTGTTTGGATCTTTAGACATAGGCTAAAGAAGTGAGTCAACAGTTAAAAGTGCTTTCTCCAGAACCATTAGAATGGGAGTTCAGATCCGAGCACTGATTAACAAGTGAGGCTTGTTAACTCCAGTTCTGTGGGACTGCACACCTAATTCTGACCTCTGTGCATGTACACCTTCACACAAATGTGTGCACACTTACTCCTCCCTCTCTCCTCTCTCTCTCTCCCTCTTTCCCTCTCACACTTGCTCACTCTTCTCTCTCTCTCTCTCTCTCTCTCTCTCTCTCTCTCTCTCTCTGCCACACACAAATAAAATGCATCTTAAAAATAAAATAAAATTTCGGTCACAAATAGCTTTTGTTTTTTGTCTTTTGGGGGGAGAGGGGATGTTGGTTGGTTTGGATTTTTGGTTTTTTCGAGGCATAAGTTTCTCTATGTAGCCCTGGCTGTTCTAGAACTTGATGTGTAGAACAAGCTGGCCTCAAACTCAGAAATCTGCCTGCCTCTGTCTCTGGAGTGATAGGATTAAAGGTGTGTCCCAACCCCATCTGGCTTTTTTTTTTTTTTAAATAGTCTACCATCACATACTCAAATGAACACTTTAAAAATCTAACTTTAAGGAAACTGATATACCACTAAACTTTGAAAGCATAATACAAAATTGAAAACTTACAAAAGCAGCAGGCTTTCCTCTAAATCCTCGAGTACACTGTTGCCTCCAAGGCTTCCAAATAATAAAGCCCAAAAGGTACAGAACAAACATGGATGTTTTTGCAAAGGTGCTGAAGAATGGCTTGTTGTATTGCGTGAAGACATACTGTAAAGAGAAATGTTATACAAACAACTGTAAGACGTTTAAAATCTTTCTGCCTGTCTCCACCTTGTTGTCATCTTTAATTCTCAGAAGTCCATATGAGTAGGAAAGGCCAAAGAAAAAAAAAAGACTTGAAGTTCATCTCCGAATACTGTATGTGCCTTGCACACAAAAGGTGATGTTGTCAAATGAAGCAGCAATAACCATTTAAAAAGGCCAGAGGTGGGGTTCAGTCTACTAAAAACCTACTATGCAAAAGTATCTGTGTTAGGGGTTAAAGAAAGCTAAAGCAGTCTTTCCAGCTCCTAAGGAGACACGCACATGAAGAAATGTGTGCTAAGTGTCTATCACACAGGAATTTCGAGGGTCAGGGAAGGACCAAAGGGAGATAAGAATAGCTATAGGGTTATGGAAATTTCCCAAGACGTTCCCTCTGCTTCTCTCCCCTCCTTAACCCCCATCTCTCCTGTGTGTGTGTGTGTGTGTGTGTGTGTGTGTGTGTAGGTGCATGTGTTTGTGGGTAGACATGTTGGTGTGCATGCACATGGAGGCCAGAAGACAAGCCCCAGTGTCAGGTGTCATCTTTCAACACATCTGCCTTGTGAGCCATGGCCTCTCACTGGCCTAGAACTCACTGAGGAGACTAGGCTGGCCATTGGTCAGTTGCTGAGTTTTACTTGGTCAGCCAACAGCTTGTAGGAGTTGGTTCTCTTGGTTTATTACATGGGTCTTTGAGATAAAAATTACACAGTCAGGCATGGTGGCAAGCACATCTACCTACTGAACCATCTCAAACTGACATCACCCAGAATAGCTGTGCAGCCATTATATGCCTCCTGCCCTGACATCATAAAGTACCCAGTACTACCAAGATATTCTTGCCCAAGAACTGAACCTAAATCAAGACCTACCTCCATTTTATATGAAGTGGAAGAACAAACTAAATGACAGGACAAGGAAGCAATGAAGAAGACCAAGGAGGTGAGGTGTCTCACAGGATGAATGACCTAGTTTCTCCAATACACAACAGAAAAGCAAACAGGGAGTGGTATAGACTTCAGAGGTACAACAAAAGTCATGCAGATCTAAGCCTAACTGAGCTCTGTGTGTGTGACCCTGATACATCAGAAAGAATGTGACTATGAACTGGTTAGCATGTGATTTTAATGAATGATAGATCATTTTTTTAGATATAGTAACAGCAGCAATTATGCTTTTAAAATCAAAACAATGTGATTCCCAGTGAGATAAGTAGAAAAAAATGATTATAGTGAGAATTTGCATAAACTATTCCAGGAAACATGGGATGAACATGGTTGATAAGATTAGAAAGACTGACCGCTGTTCAAGTGATGAGTCATGGGAATTATTACACCATTTTACTCTCTCCTTTTTCTTGTGTATGTATGTGTCTCTAGTGTGTCTGTGGTGTGCATATGTGTATGGGTACTTGAGTGTACAGGTGTGTATGCAGATGTCTGAAGCTGACATTCCATGTCTTCCTCCACTCCTGACTATTTATGAAGGTAAGGTCTCTCCCTGAACCTAAAGCTTGCCAATTCAGCTACTTTGTCCCTGAGATCCCTGGCCTCTTTCTCCTGGGTGCTGGAATTACAAGACACCACCACACCGGTCTGTTTTTTACATAGGTTTTAAGGATCCAAACTCTGGTCCTTCTGCTTATAGGGTAAACACTTTGTCCTGAAGTCTGATATGTTTACCTGGCTGAAGATTTAAGCCTGTTATATATGCTCTAAAATAACAATCTTATAATTCACTAAAGCATGTTATGTGTTTAAAACCTAATTTTTTTTCTAGCTCTTTTGAGATATAACAACAGATGAAGACTACAGCTCTGTACAGTGAGACACTCATAGAGTCCCAGCACTTAAGAGGAAACTGCCTGGACTAAACAGTGACTTCCAGACCAGCCTGGGCTACACAGGGGAACCTATCCAAAGAAAATACTAAACACTAAATATGCAAAAAGTACCATAAAATATGTATTGTGTACAATACAATGCTTCAATAACTTTTCTAACTTTTGAATATATATTGCTAAATTATAATTTAATCTACTGCTTCTGTGTTCTAAATCCTTCCTTTGGGCAGGAGTAGGGCAGAAGTCAGGATGACAGAGTCTCAGGAACTGACTACTAGACCAAGCTGATGTGCGAACTCAGAGAGATCTGCCAGCCTCTTCTCTTGAGCACTGGGATCTAAAAGCCTGCCTAACCTGGTTCTAAAGCTTTTTATCTGAACAAAATGACTTATTTAATGCTGCAAAATTTAAAAGTTAGTTTTAAGATCCCATCAACACTAAAGACACCTCTCTGAAGCAAAATTATGGAATGTTGATCTAAAAGGAGATTAGAGAAGAGTTTTCAAGTGAAAAACAAAGTGTCTGTGGTATTTCAGAGCCAAATCTCAAAAGGGCAAAAAACTTATTTATTCACAAGATATAACCTCAATTATTGACTTAACTATAATGTGATATCCAGGATATCAAATGGCCTGTTCTGACGTTTAAAGCCATTTTATAAACATAAGTTTCCTTGTAGATATTTCCTTATGACTACAATATGTGAACCCTAAGTAATTAATTCTGAAAATAAAGGTTGTAATAGCCAGATGGCTCAGTAGGTAATGGTCCTTGCTCCCAACCCTAACAACATGAATCTGATCCCTGGATCCACATGTAGAAGGAGAAAACAGACTTCCACAAGTTGTCCTCTGAATAAACAAACTGAATTTTTAAAAAGTGCCCTAAATTACATACTCTCTGTGCAATATAATGCTTCAATGACTTTTCTAACCTTTAGATACAAATTGCTAAATTATAATTTAATCTACTGCTCCCATGTTCTAAATCCTTGGCACATGTACACATGCATACACTCTAAATAAATCAATAAGTAAATAAATGTAATAAAAGCTATAAACAATAAAATTGTCATCTTCTTACAAAGATCATTAGCCAAAAAGAAGTATATAAATTCAAAGTAAAATCAACCTATAAACTTAAAGTATCACACTACTACCAATGAGACACAATTAACAAAAAGCTTAACTGAAGCCAATCAAACACTGATTCTGATAAAAATGTGTGACTCAGTAAACACACAAATATGGATTCACCAGTGTATGCATGTGGATAACAGTGACTTGTACATGAAAAATCTGATGACTTATGTTTACTTTTCCAAAAATGCCTTATTTTTCAAGTTTATTCTTATGTAGCAAGAATCTACTAAGCTATATACCCAGACACTTACTTTCTACTGTCCCTCAATGTTTGTTCACTAGAAATAAGTATTTATGAAGAAATAAATTCAGTTTTGACTAAAACAAAACCACCTCTAGTAAGCTAATATATTCCGAGATATGTTCCCTACAAATGTGAGGAGGCTGCGGGTAGGACTGTAGAAATGGATCCATGGTTCAGAGCTTAGTGTTCCTTCAGCATTCAGTCCCCAGTACCCATGTTGGGTGGCTCACAATTGCATCTGAGTTCCAAGAACTCACATGACTCCCTCTGACCTCCACAGGCATATGGACACACACACACACACAGCATTTGTAAGTTCAGGAAACAACAAAGAGCATCATGTCAATTTTCACTTGAAATGACATTAATTCAGTACCAAAGAAAAACAAAGAATTCAACAATATCTAAAATACTGATGTTAGAAGCATGAGGCACTAACAGAGAAATACTACAGCTCGACACTACATGTTATCCTATGTCATTAGCAAAACACTATAGGTCGATGTTAATTCTATCACAGTGCAACATTGTTGGTGGAGAAAGACATACCGAGGTAAGTTCTGAGGATGCCACCCATATCACATCGACCAGCAGGAGAATCACTATCCCCAGAGCCATTCGCCTGCGCTGACTGAAGCCACTGCTCTGGGAATTCACACGGTTCATGATAAATACATAAACCATTTGCAGTCTGTTAATTTGGAAAACAGAGATCTCATTAGAATCTCTTTTAGAAGAATCACATAAAAATTGGAAATCCAGTCCAAGGAAACAAGAGACGTTTGCTGATAGTCTATGCTTTTAATGATGTGAGAATTTACCTTGTTGCAAGGGCGTCTCTGAGATCCTCAAATGCAATGCCTGCAAATTGGGCAGATCTCAGTCTAAATAGAGGTGAAGAACTCAGCCCACCTAAAACAGCAGCACAGAAATAATGCTTAGGGAAACTTCAACTGCAAAATCACATCTTTTTCACACTTCACCTTCAAAATGTATTCAACAGAAGCCACAGTCTGGGAATGTAGCTCAGTATGCTAATGTTGCCTAGCGTGCATGAGTTCTTGGGTTCCATCCCAACCACTTCCCAAACTGGGCACAGAGGAACATGCCTATAAATCCTAGCACTTGGGAAGTAGGAGGATGGGAGAATCAGAAGATCAAAGTCAGTCAGACTACATAGTGAGTTCAAGGCCAGCATGGGCCACATGAGACCATTATCACAAAATAGTAACAACAACAAAACAAAAACAAACAAGAAACCCAGGCTGAGGGTGTAGCTCGGTTCGTAGAGTGCATGCAGATAGCCCTGAGTTCAAAGGAAACAGTGCATAAATCAGGTGTGCTGGTGCATGCCTGTAAGGCAGAAGACAGAAGTTCTAGGTTATCCTTGGCTACAAAATGATTTTGAGACCAGTCTCGGATGTGAGATCTGTCCGGGACCGGACACACCCCCCTGCCCCGCGAGTGAAAAAAAAAAAAAGAAAGAAAAACAAAAGAAGAACATTCCACAGATGGCACATTAAAGAGTGCCATAAACAGATCCTCAAAGTCTCATAAACAGAACTCTCTAGATTCTCCCTTCAGGACACCGCCCCTGGCAGTCTAGACAGGCGCGCGCGTGCATCAAAAAAACTGTCCTTATCCCCCAACTCCAGAGGATTCGGCTCGCTGACAGGAAGTGATGTGCGAGGTTCCACTCACCTCACGTGAGGACCAAGATCATCCTCGCTCCCCACCCGCCCAGTCACAACACCGCGCCTGCAGTCTGAGAGGACGATGGAAAACAGCTGGGACAGGGAAGACGCCCCTTGGCGAGGAAAAGACTTGAGGAAAAACGAGCCTCTTGCCTCCGGAGGGGCGAGAGGACTCTGACCCGTCCTCCATGGCCGCGGACGCCGGGCCACCGCCTACCTGGCCTTCCTGCCCCTCGATGGAGTCGTGGCGGCACCATGAGCAGCCCCGACCCGGCCCGCCGCCCAGCGCCGCCGCCTCACACCGCACGCACAGACCCCAGCATCGTGCCGCGCGGCAGGCCCAACTTCAGAAGCCGCGCGGCCCCTCGGCGGAGGGCCGCGGCTGTCAGGCAGGCCAGCACTCGGCCCCGACGGAGGGGAGTGACCCAGGCCACCGGACGGCGCTGGCAGCCAAAGTCCTGGAGGCCCGGATTGCGGGCCCCGGCCCAGGCCCCGCCCCCGGCCGGTCAGCCAGCCAGGCCACGCCCATTGATGACCAACCGGCAGGCCCCGCCTCCTGCCCGTCAGCCAGCCAGGACCCACCCCCCGACCTATCGACCACCTAGATCATCCCTCGACCAATTAGCCAGTCTATGCTCCGAGTTCCCGGTCGTCAAGCTCCGCCCCTGGGTAGCGAACCTGAGCGCACATCCCGGTGGACAGGGACCGCTCCAAGCACCCTGAACCCCATCCTGGAGACTCTAGGCCCCCAGCTTGTCCACCAACTAGGTGTCATCCTCCCCATCACTCAGTGAGCCAACCGGTCAAGCTCAGCTGTCAGTTCGTCCATCCGGGCTCCTCCCCCAGTTGTCAATCCCTACCCTAGGCCTGGGTGATCAGCCCAGAGCCCCGCCCCCAGACAAGCCGGCAGGCCCCACCCCTGCCCAGTCAGCTTCTGCGGTCCCGCCCCCTAGCTCCAAAACTGCCGGCGCGCGGGTTACGTCACGCTGGGCGCGACTTAGGACCGGAGGAGGGCAAGTCTTCAGGATGGATATGCGGTTGTTTGGACTCTAGCTGCTAGTAGGCTTCTGGCTTGGAGTCGAGACGGTGGAGCGAAGGAAAAAGAGAAGGGAAAGAGAGCGAAGGGAAGTGGGTGGGGATGTCTAGGAGAAGGAGAGCCCAGCCATGGCAAGGCTGCCTTACTTCCCCAAAGCCCCGCCCTGAAGCGAAAGCTGACTACACCATTTCCTCCAAAGTTTAAGCGAGCATTTTCCAGTAGCCCTTTCTAAAAACAGGCAGTGTAGCTTGGTAACTCTTGGATTCCTAGATCGTATTTGTCCGTAAACTAGAGATTCATTCTTTCAGTTAGAAGTTGTCTAGGCCAAGTTGCTATCTCCCTGGCCCTCACTTTTTTTAATCCGGAAAAAAAAAAAAAGCATAAAATCATGTGAGTGCCTCGAGTGTATGTTTACACCAGGTATGCATAAATTCTCAAACAGAAAGGAATCAAATCAGCTTGTGACGCATAAGACCTCCACAGATGCTAGCCTAACTAAAGTGTGGGTTTCTAAGTATATTGAAGCTCCCACAAAATAAAAAAGTTAGCCAGGATCCTGATTTATATTTAGAAAATGCAAGAGTTAAGGCTTCTGTAGCCAGAATTGAATTATTAGCATGTAATAATGCAAATGTTGATCAAATAATGTAAAATAATATTTTTTCTTTTTTGTTTGCTTGTGTAAACAAAAAAAAAGGATGTGGTTCATCCTTTCTCTTAACTCTTTATCTACATAGTCTTATGACTACAAATGTGATCTGGTCAGATTCTTAAAAAAGACTGGCATCAAACACTTCCAGTCATTGAGAAACCCACTGCTAGAACAGGAGAGATAACTCAGTGGGCAAAAGTCCTTCCTATGAAAGCATGAGGTCCTGATTTCTGATCCTTAGCACCCATGTAAAAAGATGAGCTGGGTCATGTGCACATTTGTAACCCTGGCACCATGAGAGACAGAGGTGGAAGGATCTATCTTGCCTGCTGCCAGACACTTCAGGTTCAGTAAGAGATCCTTCTCAGAGGAGTAAGAAGGAATAGTGACAGAGCAGGATATCTAATGCTCTCTGGCCTCCATCTGTACACTCCTACACTCAAACAAGCACAACTTGCTTGGCCATTCAGTTAAGACGATTAAGTATACTTTTGTGGTTTGAATCTGTTTGGTGCAGGGAGTGGCACTATTTGGAGGTGTGGCCTTGGAGCAGGTGTGTCATTGTGGGTGTGGGCTTTAAGACCCTCATCCTAGCTGCCTGAAAGTCAATATTCTCCTAGCAGCCTTCAGATGAAGTTGTAGAACTCTCTGCTCCTCCAGCACCATACCTGCCTGGATGCTGCCATGTTCCTGCTTTGATGACAATGGACTGAATCTCTAAACCTATAAGCCAGCCCCTATTAAAGGTTGTCTGTATAGGAGTTACCTTGGTCATGGTGTCTGTTCACAGCAGTAAAACCTGAACTAAGACACATACTGTCTGTTCTTATCTGTTTAAAATCTGGTCTGTCCTCTTTTCAAGAACAATACTGTAAATGGACCTTGGGAGTAAGAAGACGTAACATGGGCTGACTCCATCAACTCCCAAGAATGTGTGCCTTTCCAAACATATAAATTGAGCATTTCCAAATATATAAATCCTTTGGATAATATTAAGCTTTAAGAGTCTCATTTCTACCAGATACTGCGAGGATGGCGGGTATTTTCTGGGGGTTAGCCGAACTTTGTGGAGACAGCATGGTGGATTGGCAGAGCCATCCCGCACACTGGTGTCTCGTGGGTGACAGGGCTGGTGTTTCTAGATACCCGGAGCTGTGGTCCAGAGCTGGACCCTTGGGAACAAGCTGGACCGGGCGCTGTTTTTTAAATATACCCGAAACAAGAAACCACTATGATGACCAAGCTGGCCTTGAAATCACATAAATCTGCCTGCCCCTCCATTCTGAATGCTGGGATCAAAGGTGTGCAATACCACACACCCAGTACATGGGTCTAATTCTGAAAATCTGTTATAGAGTATTGAGGATTATCTACAGTGGGCCTCAGTTTCTCCATCTATGAATATAGGTTGCTTAAAATGATAGCACCTAAACATGTGCTACTATTATTACCAAGTTTTCCCAGAGCATCTGCTAAAGGGCAGCAGTGCCAGTGTTTGTGTGTGGAATAAAATCATTCTAGGTAGATTATCTTCATGGACTCTTAAAACTAATTTAACTCTTCCAGTAATATTTTCCCCCAGCTGTCTTAGAGAAATTCTCCAAGACTATTGCATAAAACCAGGCTGATCTGCCTAGATTTTGTTGTTGTTGTTGTTGTTGTTGTTGTTGTTGTTGTTGTTTTGTTGTTTTGTTGTTTTGTTGTTTTGTTGTTTTGTTGTTTTGTTGGCTTGGCACAATCCAGGATCATCTGGGATGAGGGAGCTGGGAAATGCTCCCATCAGATTGGCCCATATTGTGTTTTCTTAATTAATGACTGATGTGAGAGGGCACAGCCCACTGAGAGCAGTGCCACTCCTGGAGCATGTGGTCCCCTGGTTGAATAAGAAAACTGAGGAGTAGGCCAGCAAGCAGCGCTCCTCCACAGCCTCTGCTTCAGTTCCTGCATCCAGGGGCCTGCCCTGCTTGAGTTCCTGTTTTGGCCTCCCTCGATGATAGACTATTGTCTTAGTTTGAATTTTCATTGCTGTGATGAGACACTATGACCAAGGCAATTCTTATAAATGACATTTAATTAGGACTGGCATACAGGTTCAGAGCATCAGTCCATGATCATCAAGGCAGGAACATGACAGTGTCCAGGAAGGCATGCTGCTGGAGGAGCTGAGGTTTCTACATCTTGTTCAGAAGGCAGCTAGAAGACGGATTTCCAGGTAGCTAGGAAGAGGGTTTCTCAAAGCCCATCCCGACAATGACACACTTCCTCTAAGAAGGCCACACCTCCTAATAGTGCTACTCCCTGGGCCAAGCATATTCAAACCACCACAACTATGAAGTAGGCATGTAAGGCAATAAACCTGTTCCTCCCCAAGTTGCTTTTGGTCAAGGTCCTTATCAAAACAGTAGAAATGTCACTAGAACACTGGCCCTGCTATGGTTTTTCTGCTACAGCACCAGCCTGACTGTGTTGGCTGGTTTTATGTCAACATGACACGAGCTTGAGTCACTGGAGAGGCAGAAACTTTAATTGAGAAAATGTTTCCATAAGAGCGGCTGTAGGCAAAAGAGCAGGGCATTTTTTTCTATTAATGATTCATGTGGGGTGGCCCAGCCTATAGTGGGTGGTTCATCCTTTGACTGGTGGTTCTGGGTACTATAAGAAAGCAGTCTGAGCAAGCCCTAAAAGGCAAACTAGTAAGCAGCACTCCTCCATGGCCTCTGCATCAGCTCCTGCATCCAGCTTCCTGCCCTGCTTGAGTTCCTGTCCTGACTTCTTTGGTGACGATGAATCCTTTGATGATGAACTGTGATGTGGGTCTTGGCATTTTATCACTACAATAGTAATCCTAAGACACTGATCAATTCTGGTATTTTTGCCTCATGTGTACACCAAATGTTTTACTCAAATCCTCAGTCACTTAAAAGTCTTGGAAAATAACTGTCTGTAGTCTGGTCTGGTAACTTCAAGTCCTGGATTGTTTGTTTTTCCTTCAAAGAGTTAGGGATCAAACTTAGAGTTTGCATATGCTAGGCAAAGACACAACTATCTCTAATGTCTGCTTATGGCTGTTCTCAAACTCCTAGATTCAAGCAACCTTCCTGTTATAGAGTAACTGGAACCACCACGCATAAACCACCATTCTTGGCCAGCTCCATCTCTTAATTATATGGGAGATACGTCTTAGAAACTTGTGTCATTGCCTTTCCCTTCCCACCAAATGTCAGCGGTATGCTTCCAGTATTAATTCCACAACAACGAGGATTTTCATTCTCTTCTCCATTGTGCAGAAAAGCACCAATGGCTGGTAGTTAATATTTCTTAAATGAACTTGAGCATCCTTCTGCCCCTTGATCATTCTAGTATAATGAATCACTTTCTTGTCTCTATTCCTATCGGCTTGTATCTCTTTACCTAACTTCATGGGCTTGATTTTTTTTTTATTAATCTCCTTTTTACTCTCTGAAGTTGATCACTCTAAAAGGCCTTGTGAAGTTTATTATAATTTGTTAAGATTTATCTGGTATTGAGTGTGACACCTTTCAAAACATTCCCAGAAATGCAATCTGGAAAATTCAGTTCTCTCAAACTATTTGTTATAATATAAAATCAAATTTGTGTGTGTGTAGCCTAGTCCTCCATTGACTAGTCAGTATACCAAGTCTCAAAAGCTGCAATTTAGGTTCAAGGCCTAGGAAGTTACAGATGATTCTGCCCCGAGACATTAGTCCTCTATGTTGATAGTTGAACTCTACTTTTAAATCCATGAATCCCAAGTATGGGATTAAGTGAGCACGCAAATGAAGAAACAGAGATATTGATAGTCCTTGTGTCTATAGGTTACATGCCATGGATTTAACTAGCCACAGATATAAAATGCTCAGAAAAATTACACCTGATTGAACATGTGAAGACTTTTTTCTTGTTGTCATTTCCCCTAAGCAATATAAAAACTTAATATTGCTAGAGAGATAGGTTAGAGGGGAAAATACTTGCCATGTAAGCACAAGGACTCAAGTTCTATCCTCCAGAGCTCACATTTAAAAAGAAAAAGCTAAGAGTGGTAGGTTGCACACTTATAATCCTAGTGCTGGGGCGTCAGAGGTAGGCAGATCCCTGTGGTTTTCTGGCCAGCCAGCATAACCCATTCGGCATGCCCTGTGCCAAAAATTAAATGGGGAGCTGGAGATATGGCTCAGTAGCACCTATTGCTTTTAGAGAGGATCTTGGTTCAAATTTCCAGCACCCACACAGAAGCTCACAACTGTCTGTAGCTCCAGTTTCAGGGGATGATCCAACAGAAGAGGTTCTGGCTTCTGCAGATACCAGCCATTCGAGCTCCTACCTACTTGCACAAGTGCTTGTACATTCATGAGCTGCACACATGAACACAGAGAAAAACTACACAGCATGACTTTGTACTGGTTACTATAAATAATAGAGAAATTATTTAAAGAAGACAAGGGGGATATAGGTGAGCGTTATGCAAATAGTGTATCATTTTATGTGTGGGACTTGAATATCCTCAAAGTTTGAGGTTTGAATGGGATCTTGGGACTAGAACACCAGAAATGCCAAGGGGTCCACCTGTATTAAGGCTTGCTCCAGCCAGTCAGATAGCCAATATAGCTTCTATTTGCCCGTGTCTCAAAACAAACAAGGCAGTAAAACACTTTTAGTGGAGGTGAAAAAAAAAAAAAAAATACAGGTATGCCCTCTGAACCTGAGAAGCCATTAGTAGATATAATTTGGCTGCCAGTTAATTAAAAGTAAGAGCATATAGAAAGATTGGCTGGGGTGTGTAATTGACTTTCTCTGATTTAGTCTAAATGGACATGAAAGATCCAGGAAAGCTGGCAGTTATTGGTCAAGACCAGGCCACCTGATTTGTTGCAGATCCTGGTGGGTCAGAGTCCTGTTTCTATACAAGCCCAGGTAGGATCTGTCAGCACATTCACCCTCTCACAAATGTCAACTGTATGACATCATACTTCCTGCAGGATCTACTATCATGCTAAGCACATGGCTGGCTAGGGAAATACCAGTTTATTTAATTTACTTCTGAGAAGTGGGTTATTTTTTAGAAGTGTGTATTGTTTATAGAATATTTCCTTTAAATCATGAAATATACTGTATTTTATGGATATATGACAGATGTCATAAACTTTGGAAGTTCTTAGAATTGTATTTTAAAAAAAAACTATAAATTCCATGAAGTTTATGGACAAGTTGGAGGAAGAAGCCCTGTGGGGCATTTTAAAAATAGGTCTGTATCACTCTACTTAGCTCATAGTCACCAGTCCTTACCCTTTCTTGAACCATGTTTCCCACCAGTCTTCTTCCTGCCCCCACATAATCTCCCTCTTGTGTTCACAGTTTGCATATAAATATTTTACTCTGACTTCCACACATAAGAGAAAACATGTGATACTTGTCTTTATGAGTCTGACTCACTTCACTTAAAATTAAGATCCCCAGGCTCATCATCCGTTTTCCTCCTTCTTTATGGCTGAATAAAATGCCACTGTGTGTGTGTGTGTGTGTGTGTATGTGTGTGTGTATGTACGTAGAATAGGCATCTCTAAGCAGTGCTATGTTCCCATATATTAGCTCTGTCTCTGTCTCTGTCTCTGTCTCTCTCTCTCTCTCTCTCTCTCTCTCTCTCTCTCTCTCTCTCTGTGTGTGTGTGTGTGTGTGTTTCTGGAGATTGAACCCAGGGCCTTAAGCATGCTAGCCAAGTGCTCAACACTGTTGTGTAAAATTTTTTCTCTAGTTGAAACATTTCCAGCACAAAGTTGGGGAAAGGTTCGTGAAACTCAGAAAGTAAACACACCTCTCCTGTCTGGGAAAGATGAAACTTACAGAGTTCAGGATTACAGAAGCAATGAATAACTGCTGGGGGAGGCGACTGTTGAGAGCTGACTCCTAGCAGAAAGCGGCTATCAGCTTTGCAGCCATGTCGAGCCATATACCCTGACGTGAGACTTGTTTTCAACAGCCTACAACAGCTGAGCACACTGATAAACATCTTGTTTTTTTCCCACATATCTTGTTTTGTTGTTAGTGCCCCCACCTGCAAGGCATGTGGCAAAGTGTCTTCAGCTGTGTTCCCCTGCTTGTCCATGGCTGCAAAGCACGTGGTAAAGCATATAAATACCCAGGCTTTCCTTTCAATAAATGGGACTTGATCAGGCCCTCTGTCTTGTCTCCATTCTTCCCATCTTTGCCCCTCCATCCCCACTCTCTTTCTTGCTAGACCCTGTTGACTGACCTGTGGACCGGAGGAGCAGCTCAGGCCGGGACAGGAGGCTGAGCTGCTGATAGAGTCTAGGACCTGTTGTGCTGCTTGTAAATCCTGCAGCTTTGTGAGTGGTTACCCTTGTTGAGGTAGGCTTCTTAGTAATGCATTTGAGTTTTCTCTGCTCCTGAAACACCACCTCATACTCCTGCCAATAACCCTAATAAAAATCGTTGTTTCACCAAGTTGAACTTTCTAGAATCATTACTTTGACCTACGTTGGCTTCCTTGTCAGGCATGAGTAGACATGTATGCATCTGTTGTGTCTCCCCGGGAAAAGTGTTTCACACCACAACCACTGAGCAACCTCACCCTCACCAGCCTTGGGCTTGATTTTAATAATGAAGATACAATATTAGTAATGGCGAAAGTGTGGGGCTATTTAAGCCAATAAAAAATGCATGAGAAAGAGGAAAAGGTGTGTCCAAAGAGAGTCATAAAACTGGTTTGGCAGAGCAGAGCGGGTATGTAGTGAAGCAAGTGAAAATCAGGTTGGTCAGGTGAGTTGTGGGAAGGCCAAAGTGTGATCTGAAATCAAGACAACCAAGCTTAGACATTAAATCTGTATGGAGTGAGAACCTACAGGCTTTGATGTAAGACATGGGCACTTGTGGGCAAGCTTTCTACCACTGAACCTCGTGCCCAGACAGAAAGTAAAACAGACTTCAAGTGTCCACTAGAAGTGGAGCAGCATGGAGATATGGTGGGAACACCCATTGGCCCGACCTCAAGGAATCATATAAACAAAACTTACAATCAAGTCAAGGTGGTATTTTCTGAGCTAGAAGATGATGAATAGTTGTTTCTCAAGGTCCATAAATGCCAAACAGATACATGAAAAAATTCTCAACCAATAATTACCAGGGAAATGCAAATTGAAAGCAGGTAAAGGCCAGAGAGATGGCTCAGCAGGAACAAAGCATGTACTACACAAGCCTGACAACCTGAGTTCAATCACAAGAAACCCTGTAAAAAGCCATACAGGATGGCAAGTGTCTGTAATCTCTGCAGTTTTACAGTAAGATGGGAGACAGAGACAAGAATCACCAGGAAGGTTGCAGGCCAGCCAGCCTGGAGTACTTACCACGGCAGAAATAAGAGACACACTGCCTCAGACATAATGTGAGAAACAGAGGGGAGATACCAACTGCCAGAAGCTGTCTTCTGACATCTACACATAAGCCATACCATGTATGCATCCACCCTGAGAAAATAAACACCAACAGCACAGTGGGGCAGCACTTCACACACATGAAATGGCTAGTATAAAAAGACAGTGGGTGCTAGAGAGATAGTCCAGCAGGTCAGAACAGTAATGCTCTTGCAGGGAATCCAGGTTTGGTTTCCAGCACCCACATAGCAGCCCACAAACATCTGTAATTCAAGTTCTAGGGATCCAATGCCCTCTCCTGGCCTCCATGGGCACTGCATGCATGTGGTGCAGTTACATATATGCAGGAATGACATTCGTCATACACATAAATGTAAACCAATCTTTAAAATTAATCATTACAAATGAATCCTTTTAAGAAGACAGACAGTAACTTTGGAACCATATAGAGAGAAAATCATCTCATCATGAGAGTATAAATAGGTGAGAGTGGAAAGCAGAATTCAGATTCCTCAAACATTTTAAAGTACAACTGTGGTACAATCCAGCACCCCCATTACTGGATGAAGCAAAGATAACTGAAGCATTTTGTTTGCACCCTTAGGTTCATTCAAGTTTTATTCACAACAGCTAAGACGTGTAACCAAATTACTTATCCATCAAAAAATACACAAAGAAACTGGGGTATCTATGTACACAGTAGGATAGTAGCCTTTAAAAGTTTATTCTTTTAACAGGAGGATTTTATCCTTTATGACATGAATGAAGTTTAAGACTAAGAAAGGCTGCTTAGACAGAGATAGGCAAGTGCTGCATCATTCTACTTCTTTGTGACATCTAAAAAGGTTGAGTTCATAGAGTGGGTGGTGACTACTAAGATGAGAGAGAAGGAAATGGGGAGACTGGCCCAAGTGGCCCAAGGTATAAAGTTCCTGTTAGGTGGGAGAGAGCCACTGGACAGCATAATGACTGAAGTTAATTATAATGTATTATAGCCTTGAAAATTGCTAAGATTTTAGTTGTCACAAAAGATATATAACTGTCATAGGAAGTAATGCATGCATGTCAAGTCAATTTAGCCATTCTACATTATAAATACTCAAATCAATATGTCCATGGTAAATTCATGCAGAATTGAAGATTAATATGAATAAAATGTTAAAGAATATTTCAGAAACAGTTGTGGGAACTTCAATATGGACTCTGCAGTAGACAGGTAATATGGTGTCTGAGTCATGCTTACTAAATTTGTTTATGTTCTGGATTCTGAAAGAATATTTATAGGAGACACATGAGAAAAGACAGAGACTTACAGTGTCTGCAACCTCCTCTTAACAGTTCATCGCTGAGAGTAGCAGTAATAAGGGGTATTGGTTTACATACCTAGACAGAGACACAAGATAGATAGAAGACAGAGGATAGATAAATTTACAAGATAGAGATAGATACATAGATAATTGATAGATACACATGATAGAAGATAGACTTGTATTTAGATGATAGATGATAGATGGATTTATATAAAAATATTATAGATAGATTAGATAGATAGATAGATAGATAGATAATAAAGCAATAGAAGTTTATAAAGAAAGATGGGATAGTAGATGATAGATAATAGAAACAAGAAGTAGAAAGATATAGGATAATGGAAATAGACAACAGATAGGTGATAGATAGATAGATAGATAGATAGATAGATAATCAAATATGGCAAGATGGTTCTAATTACGCAGTCTAGAGAAACAATGTTTCATAGTTCACTGTATTAGGATGTGTTAGAGTAGTCTTAGAAACTATTCTGTAATTTTAAATTATTTTTTAAAAGGAATTAAAATTGACACACATACTTAAAATATTGTGAGGAAAATTTGCTTAGGGTTGTCCAGTTGCAAGAAGAAACTTTTACAGCAGAGTAAAAATTTCTTGGAACTGGAATGACACATTTCTCATGTTCTATAAGCAGGATTTACTTAGTTGGGCTTCAGCATGGTGTTTCTGCAAGATGGAACTAAGCCAGTAATGAAGACTGTGCTCTCTTATCAGCAACATCTGGCAACGCTACATAGGATACTACCCTTAAGAAAGCTGAATGGAGACGCGCTCTGTCTTTCTGCTCCAGCTGAAGGGAGAGTGTCCAGTGTATATCCCTACCTTATCTTTTGCCCATCCCTTCTTCATTGTCTAAAATAGTAGATCAATGAAAGAATGCGGTCAAAATAGAAATTAGGCGGTTTAGGGGAACTAACACTTTTTTCTATCCTTTACTCCAAGCTATGAAAATGTTTTTGTTTCCTGCCCATTACAATTCCTCTTTAAATACTTAGTTTTTTGTTTTGGTTTGTTTTGATTTTGTTTGGTTTGTTGATTTGGTTTTTTTTCTACCATGACACTCCTAAAGGCTCTGTATTTCTTCAAAGTTTTATATGGTCCAAAATACTTTCTATATAGCCAAAGTTGTCTACCATGATCTAAAATGACTATAGACCATTATACATGTTTATAGTCTCATAATAGAAGAATCTATGTGATTTATCACCTAAAATTTGTCTTCTGATACCGGGCCTTATATCCTACAGTGGGATTGAACTCACTATGTAGCCAAGGTCGATCTTCCTGCTTCTACTTCCAACTATGGGAGTTGCAGGTATAGGCCACTTATGCCCTGTTTTATGCAGTGCTGGGGATACAATCCAGGCCTTCAGGCACTTGGGGAACTACACCCCCACTTCCTCATTCGGTAAATACTTATTGAACACCAAGTATTCTCCTTTAGCAACCTTTCACCATCTTAATAAATGGGTCTGCCTTACACCCCAAAGTCAGGGACATCACCCTTTTTGTAATTCACCTTTCTTCACATTCCAGTACATCAAGTTCTGCCACTCCAAACTGAAAATATCCCCTGTCACAGACTCTGACCCTACATTCTGCTCTAAACATCACCCATCACTGTGGCTTCCCAAATGCCTCTGATGGATCCATTTTCATTCTTGGTCTACACAAACTGTTCCCAGAGCAGCACCTAGAAAAATCCCAAAATAGAAATTAGAGCTGAGAATGTAGTTCAGTTGGGAGAGTGCCAACACAGCATGCATGAAGCTCCCAGTTCAACCCCCAGCACCTCATAAATGAGGTGTGGAAGCACATGCTGGTAATTTCAACACTTGGGAAATAAGAGTCAGGGAAATCAGAAGTTTAAGGGTATACCCTCAGCTACATAGGGAGTTCAAGGCTACCCTAGGCTAGAGACTCTGTCTATCAAATAGAAAATAATAAATAAATAAATAAATAAATAAATAAATAAATAAATTAGGAGTCAGATCATGCTGGTCCCATTTGCAACACTATCCTGTAGCTGTGGTCATAATGACTAGTCCATAACTCCTATGAGGCCCTAAGTCCATTGGCTCCTATCTCTACTGTGAGTCCCGTAATATATTAATTAATGTTACTTAATTAAGTGACATTAATGAGTTAATGTCTACCTCCAGCCTTGGGGTCTTTGTATTTGGCATTCTCTTTCCTACACTGTCTGGGATTTCTTCTGTCATTATTTCCTGAGAGCTGCTTACTTCAGTATTCAATCTAAAATGATGGTCTCAACCCACCTTTCTCTCTCTCTCTCTCTCTCTCTCTCTCTCTCTCTCTCTGCCACTCCCTCCTTCTTTCCCTCCCTTGCTCCTTCACCCTTCACTTTCCTATGTGGCTATCTACTTTTTAATAGTACCCATAACTAACTAAGAATATAATATGTGTGCATATTTCTGTGTACACGTGTTCAGATCATCTCTCACACATATGACTGTCTCAGAACAACACACAATAACAATTCTGTTGGTGGTCTGAATAGTTGAAGAAGGATCAATATATGGATGCAGTTGAGTTAATGATTAAATGCTTAAGAGTAGAATTTCAGGGCTAGGGTGACGGCCCAGTGAGTAAGGTGATTACTGTGCAAGCTGCAGGACCTGAGTCCAGATTCCCAGAACTCACATATGAGGAGGGCAGAGTAACATGCGCCTGTAACCTCAGAGCTGGGGGATAGAGGCAGAGGCAGCAGGATCCCCTGAGCTTACTGACCAGACCAATTAGTGAGCCCCAGATGCAGTAAACAGACCTTGCCTCAACAATAAGTAAATTAATAAGGCTGTTGAGTCGGTTCAGTGGGTAAAGACACTTGCCATTGAGCCTGATGACCTGAGTTCTATGCCTGAGTCCCCCATGATTGGTTCTCTGACCTCTACATGTGTGCCTACATGCATCCTCAACTACACACACACACACACACACACACACACACACACACACACAAATAAATATAAAATAATTAAAATAAAGGTGGAAAGGAATGCAGGAAGTAGGAAAGAGTAAAGAAGAGAGAGAAACAGAGAGAGAGAGAGGGAAAGAGAGAGAGAGAGATGTGCCAGTGTGTATGTGTGTGTGTGCAAGTGATGTGTGTATGCGTGGTGGTGTGTGTTTGTGTGGTATATGTGTGTGTGTGTGTGGTATGTGCTGGTATTGAGGCCATAATTTTAGATTGAGTAAACCAAAGAAAATGTTTTGAGGAAATAACAGCAGAAGGCATCACAGACAGTGTAGTAAAGAGAATGTCAAATACAAAGACCCCAAAGCTGGAGGTGGGAGGGTTGGTTCGAGGGAAGCAAGAAAGTGGCATGGCTGGAATCGTGAGAATTGGAATTAAGTGACATTAGTCATTAGTTAATGTCACTTAATCAAGACATTAAGTGACAGTGGAGATAGCTTGGAACAATGGATTTAGGGCCTCATAGAAGGAGAGACTAGTCATTAAGATCACAGCTACAATAGTGTTACAAACGGGACATGATCTGACTCCTATTATATATTTATTTGTTTGTTTATTATTTTATATTTTATGGACAGGGTCTATAGCCGAGGTAGCTTTGAACTCCCTATGTAGGTGAAGATAACCTTGAACTTCTGATCTCCCTGACTCTTATCCTGAGATTACAGCCATATACAGACTCTTATCCTGACCTAATTCCTAAGATTACTGGCATATTCTGCCACACTTCATTTTTAAGGAGTTGGAGACTGAATCCAGGGCTTTGTGTGTGCCATATAGGGAGTCTACCAACTAAGCTATATTCCCAGCTATGTAGAAAGTTAGAAACCAAGGATGACCTAGACTTTTTGCTTCTCTTGACTCTACCTCTAAATTCTGAGATCACAGGCATGTGCCACCACCCTTGGCTCCAGTCACAAGTACTTGGGAAAGTGCCTTATTCTCTATAGTCAGTACCTTGCTCACATTGGCACAAAGAGGCTCCCAATAAATTCTTGTGCAGTAAATAGATTCCTGTCTCTTTGTTTACTACTTTCGTTCCCTGGCCATCCATTTAAATTTTTGCTCCCAGAATCTTGCCTTTAGCTACTCCAAACTCTCATAGTTCTTTTCCAGTGTTAATCACACTCCTGGGTTTTTTCCAGAAATAAATACACCAGCTCCTGGGTAACAGCAGAGCCCTTGGCAGCTGCGGTGAAGGACACAGATGCCGTTCTGAAATCTAATCTCTCTAGCATAACAGTTAGGCTTGCCAAGAAAGAAACTGACTCCAGCCCTGTGCTCCCAGCCACAAACTCTCATTCCAAGGTGGCTGGCTGTCCCACCAGGTCCCAGGTCATTTTCATTGGCATTTTAACTGCTCCTGTGTTCCTTATTCTGCCTTTAAAATCAGCACATTCCTTGGAGTTTAAAGAATAACCCCTGTAGAGACTTACTTCTTTTATTATTTTAGTTTGGACTGCGTGTGTGGTATATGTGTTTGTGTACAAGATCATGTGTGCATACGTGCACACAAAGGTGCATGTGCACATGGGTGTATACATCTGACAAGTCCAGATGCCTGCACTTTAATAACTGTATTTATTTATTTATTTATTTATTTATTTATTTATATGGTATCTTTCTTACTGTACCAGAAACGTGCCAGTTTGGCTAGACTGCCTTTTAGCAAGCTTCATGGATCTGTCTGTTTATGCACTCTATGCACACACAGCACTGGGTTTATAGGTACATGTCCACCGTGTCCAGCTTTATGTGGGTTCTGGGAAATCCAAACTCAGGTCTTCATGCTTTCAAAACATACAATATGCCAACTGGAGCCATCTCCTGAACCCTAATATTTTATACTTATAAAGCTTTTTTTGTTTGTTTGTTTTTCGAAACAGGGCTTCTCTGTATAGCCTTGGCTGTCCTGGAACTCACTCTGTAGACCAGGCTGGCCTTGAACTCAGAAATCTACCTGCCTCTGCCTCCCAAGTGCTAGGATTAAAGGTGAGTACCACCACTGCCCAGCTATAAAGCATTTTCTAGATGTAATTTTTCTGATAACAAAATAATTTAATCCCTTGATGTTTAAAAGGAGTATCTCTTCAGTTTGTGGACTTCAAAATATTTAGTGCAAGATAGAGACAAACAGATATAAATAGAACATAAGATCAACCAAATATCTATTACACCTGGGACCAGATGACAGGTACCAGGGATGGCATTACATCAATCTACTTTCATATACTTCTGACATTTTTCTTAAGAACAAAGTCACACACACACACACACACACACACACACACACACACACGGAAGAAAGTCTTAACTAGGAATTATCTAGATAAGTTGTCCTGTGGACACATCTACAAGGGATTGTCTTTACTGTTAATTGATATGGGAAGATGCAGCCCACTGGGAGCAGTGTCATTCCCTAGGCAGGGCATTTGGAGTTATTTGAGACTGGAGAATGCTGAATAAACACTAGCTGATCAGCAGCAGTCTGGGGGGCATTTGTTTTTCTCTGTTCCTGATGGTGAATGAGATACAATGTGGTATGATCCTTGACTTCCTGCCTTGTTTCTGAAAACAATGGACTGTGACCTGGAATTGTAAACTAAATAAACCCTTCCTCCCTTAAGCTGCCTTTTGTCACAGCATCAGAAATGAAACTAGGGCACAGCTTTTAAAAGGTAGAACCCAGAAATACGTCTGGTGTATCTGGTATGTAATATGTTTTGTACTAATATTAAACATTAAGAGAATCGAAGTGAGTTACTGCTATGAACAGATCCTCTGGTATTTTGAAATTGAAGGAGAAAGTTTTATCTCTTTATATTATTAGTGTGCAATTGTGTATGTGATATATAATACGTATGCTCGTATAACCACAAATATACGGCTTGAACTCATTCGAAATGCTGATAGGCATTTTAGTGATCCACACAGTGCCTTTAATGCCTAGAGTGGTACAGATCTCACCGGGGAATTTGCTTCTGTGGCTTTTGACATTATTGGTTGGGGCTGGAGAGAGGGCTCAATGGTGAAGAACACCTGCTGCTCTTGGGGAAAAAAAAAAAAAAAAAAACAGAGTTTGGTTCCCAGAACCCATATCAGGTGGCACCTGTAACTCTAGGGGTCCAATGTCCTTTTCAGGTTTCAGTGGACACACATATGTTGCACATACACAACATGTCACACATATCACACACATATGTTGCACACATATGTCACACACACATACACACACACAAAAATAAATCTTGTGTGGCTTTGTTTTGTTTTGTTTTTAGAGTGGATATCGAACTTAGGGCCTCCTTCATGCTAGGTAAACACCCTACTGCTACATCCAAAGGACCTCCCCTTTGCATATTTTAAACTAAAAGAAGTTTGTCATAGGGTTTCTATAGCTATGATAAAACATCATAACCAAAAGCAAGCTGGGGAGGAAGGAGTTTATTTCATAGGATACTTCTGCCTAGCAGTGTGTCATCGAAGGAAGTCAGGACAGGAACTGAAGCAGAGGTCATGGAAGAATGCTGCTTACTGGCTTCTTCCCCATGGCTTGTTCACCCTGCCTCCTTGTACCATCTAGGACTACCTGCCCAGGGTAACACTACCCACAGAGAGCTGAGCCTTCTCACCAAAATCATTAATGAAGAAAATGCCCTATAGACTTGCCCATGATGGAAACATTTTCTCAATTAAGAGTTCCTCTTCTCAGACATGTCTAGGTTTGTGTCACGTTGACAAAAACAAAACAAAATAAAACAAAACTAAAACTAAAAAAAAAAAAAAGAAAAACAAACAAACAAACAAAAAACTACAGAGCTCAGTAAAGCTGACCTTGAACTAGTGACCCACATGCCTCAACCTATGATACTATAGGTCTACGTGGACAGGCTTGCCTTAAAGAATTTTAAATACTGTTATACACCAGATTCTCTCCAAGAATAAGTCACCTCTTCCTCAGGGAAATATTAACATGCCTTCACAAGACTTTCTCTGAAGGCAAAATACCATGAGCAACTGTTTTTCTTTACAGTGGACTCACCACTCAAAAGGTCTTTATTCTAGACACAGTAAAAAAGAGTAACTGAATAGAAGAGAAAGAATTGTATGACACCCGAATGTTTCTACCCAATGTTTCAGCTACTACGCACCATGTCTTAGCTTCTCTCAGTTGCCCCAACTGAATGCAGCCTTGGCTTCTCTCAGTTACTCCAAATGAACACTGTGTTCTAGCTTCTTTTCTGTTGCTGTGGTAAAATACTCTGACAAAAGCAACGCAAGGAAGGCTTTACTTCGGCTTCAGTTCTAGGCACAGTCTGTCATGTCTGGGAAGTCAAGGCAGCAAGAACATGATGCACGCAGCTGGCCACATCAAAACAGAAGATGGAGTGAACACACGCTGTTGCTCAACCCACTTTCTCCTTCCTATACTGTCTAGGACGCCAGTCTGGGAAACGATCCTAACCATAATTGTGATGGAATTTCCAGCATTAATTAGTGTGATCAAGATAATCCCTGACAGGCCTCCTCAAAGGCTAATCTTGATTCTACATAATCACTGTGTGTCCAGAGGCCTGACTCCTAGACAATTCTAGACTCTGTCCAAGTTGACAATTACACTATAATTGTAGTCTATAGAGACACTGATTTTCATATTTACAGTCTATTATTGAACTATCTTCAGCTGTAAATAACTGGATCCTGTTGCCCTCTTCATACACAAACTTGTAAAAGCCAGGCTGATAACATTACCTTTGTGCATAACCTCCGAACTAGAACTGTGCCTTTTGGAGAATCCTAAGTGTACAGAGTAGCCTATGCATCCTAGGTGTACAGAGTAGCCTATGCATCCTAGGTGTACAGAGTAGCCTATGCATCCTAAGTGTACAGAGTAGCCTATGCAACAGTATCTGATGCTGACACTTGTTGCTACACCTCAGTGACAGGATACCAAATAGTAGGTGGGGTGATTCCAGCCCTTGCTGTCACACAGTGATTGAGAGGCAGAGCAGCTTGGTGAGAAGGCTGGTTGGCTTTGCCATCAGGCTGAGTTTATAGCAGCTTGCTATAAGCTTGAGTTTATAGCATCATCTCATGATGATGGAAGCCATGCAGGGAACACCCTCCACGTTACAGTGCTCCTACATGAAACTGAAGTGGAACGAGATATAAGTGAAGATACAGGTGGAAGAAGATGCTCTTCAGTCTCTTAGTTTCATCTTCTATAAAACAAAGATGGTAACTGCCCTGCCTGTGACACAGGGCTGTTAGGACCTCTTCACATACAGTGTTCTCAGAGAAAGAATTGAAGACAGTCTAGCTCTAAGATAAGACATTATTAACACCAATATTATATGGGGCAGGGAGTGAGGAGATAAGGAAATAATAGCCATCACAATTTCTAGTACTTTCCACTGTTTCTGTTTAGATAATCAGATGCTGTGGGGTTCTTTTTCTTTTTTTTCTTTTTTTTCTAATTTTTGTTCTTTGAGACACAGGCTTATGTACTTCCAGGTGGCCTCAAATTCACTGTATAGCCAAAGAGACCCCGATCTTCCAATCCTCCGGTTTCAACTTCCCTGGTGGAATTTCAAGCAGCCACCACTACACGAAGTTTATGTGGTGCAGGGGATAAAACTCAGACCTTCGTACATACTAGTCAAGCACTGTACTACTGAGCGACAGCCCCAGCACATTCACTGAGACATGGGGCTCACAGATTTGGCTGACTGGCCACCGAGCCCCAGGGATGCACCTGCTCCGTCTCCTCAGTTCTTGGATTATAAGTGTACAGTAAAACTGTTTAATTATTGATGAGCTAAATATAATTTTTCAATTTGAAGGAATAAAAAGAGATTAAACACATAAAGTCTTTATTTGCCTAACATAAATTTTTATTATCTAGAGGAAACACATGCAGGAAGAACTGTTTGAGCTGAAAAAGAACAGAAGCATCCAGAGGTCATTTCAAGTCTTCAGAGCCACGTGCTAGTAGCCCTTTAGAAACCCAGAGCCAGTGCCACTCTGTCAAGTCACTTTCAGATTCCCAGCCCACAAATAGGTGCAGTAATAAACATGCATAATCATCATTTTAAACACTAAGTCTTAGGATAATTCATGTAAACCAGTAGTTCTCAGCATATGGATTATGATCCCATTGATGATCAAATGACTCTGTCACAGAGGTTATAGCCCTCAGCTATAACACCTTATCTCAAAATTCCTACAGGATCCTCTGGGTACCTTCCTAATATCACTTTAGATGCCTCTCTCTGTCTGATTACATAAAAGAGCATCTCTCCCCCCATTACACCATGTTCATTCCCCATCTCCTTCTTACACCACCTTACATTGCCATCTATAACAACCCGGCATACTACATATTTGTTAGGTTGCTGGCTGTCGTTATCCCCACACTCAAACAAAAACGAGCAAAGAACAAAGACTGTTCTGTTCGTTGTGGATCTCCAAGGTTGGCAATGGCATTTGTCCTCTACTATAAGAACAACAAATATTTGTTGAGGGAAAAAGGAAGTTTAAACTAATAAAGGGGCTGGGAGGAGGTCTCAGTAGGTAAAATGCTTGCCATGTTAGCATAAGGACCTGCAGTCAGTCAACAGAACTCACAGAAAGAAAACAAAGAAGAAGCCAGGAATGGTAGCATGTCTGTCTGTGATTCCAGCAATACGGAGACAGTCAGGAGGGCTTACTGGCCACCTAGCTAGCTGTTATCCAGCTCCAGAATCTATGAAAGTTTCCATCTTGAAATCCAAATTTAATGGGAATTCTGAGGAACAACAGCTGAGGGTGTTTTTTGGCCTCTTCATGTGTATGCAGTAAGCACACATATGCTTGTACAGCGCATGTGTGTGCGCACACATACCCACACAAAATCAGAGAAGGAGCATTATAAAATCATGAGGTCATGCCAAGCAAGTCTGAGTCAATTTGGCCTTGAACACAGTAACAGATTGCCATTGGAATGGCATATTCCGACTCGACCTAGATAAGGAATGAAAGAATGGAATTAGGGGCTTTCGGGAGTAACAAGAGGCTGAACAACCAGAGATTGAATTACATAGGAAAGCTGTCAGTGACAAAAGATGCAAATGACATCTCTCAATAGCACAGAACATGAAAGGGGACTCCAACCAAACCATACAAATGTCAAAGACATGCTGTCATGAATTCTACAAAAACCTACTTGCTCTCCTGAGAGGACATTTCTATCATTGGATGGTATTCTTGGTGGCTAACTTAATGCCGCTTTCCACAGAAGGAGAGAAACTTATATAAAGGCATTCACACTTCTACAGTTTGGTCTTGACTTTATCTTTGTGAAGCAGAGGCTTTCTTTCAGCAGAGGGTACAAAGAAACATACCTAGGTCAGCAAATTAGCTCAGTAGGTAGACACTTCACGGAGGCTCATGACTTGCACAGAATCCCCAAGACCCACAGAGAGAACGGAGAGAACTGACTCTCACACAATCCCCTGCCCTCCACACACCATATAATACCTCCATACTCATTTAAACGTAATCAAAAAGTTAAAAAGTATATATAGCAGGGCATGGTGGTATATGCCTTTAATCCCTTCACTTCAGAAGTAGAGGTGGCTGGATTTCTGTAAGTCCCAGACCAGCCTGCTCTACCTAACAAGTTCCAGAACAGTCAGGGATACATAGAGAGACCTACCTCAAAGCAAAATGAAGGGCATGTTTATAAAGACAGTCTCCCTAAATGGCAACTTCACTTACCTGAACATTAGTCTCCGCTCACAGCAGATAGACATAGAGAAAAATGTCAAAGAGGTCAAGACCTGTGAACGATGAATCTCACAGAAGCATTCAGACAAATGTATCATAACTAAAAGGTTATAGTGTGATGGCAAATAGGGGTGCTTCCTTAGGCAAGACAAAACCTATATTATCTTTACAAATAGTCAAGTGGGGAGTCTTTTTTTAAAAATTATACGTCGATGTGTTTGAGTATGTATCTAGTATCTACCATCCTTAAAAGAAAATATACTCCAGACTGCCAGCATCTCTATTTAAACTGTATGACTAAAGGCCATTTTTAGTTTGGGGTATATCTTCAAATGTCCCTTGTTTAATATATATTTTTGTTATAGAATAGAGAGCTAATATGTGTGTTTATATACATAACTGACAGGGAGAGATGACATTCTGGTACAATAGAATTTCTCCCATAATACAAAAACGAAGACAGCAGGCTCCCTGGTGGTAGTGGAGAAATGTAGGAAGGAAATAGTTGCTGGGGAGACAAAGAGGAGGGAAATGGTACCAGCAGAACCGACTCCCATGTTTGCCTGTGTCTGAGCAGAACTGCAGAGGGCACTCAGAGAACACTGAGTCTTTTGGAGAAGCAGTTTTCAAGGGAGGTCCCACAGGATGCTTGCTGAGCTTTCAGAGTTTATACCTGCATGAGCCGGTCCCATGTCATTTCACAACACTGAGGAGCTGTGCCTCTGTGTCCAGAACAAAGGTCACCATTGTTCCGAACATGTAAGTTGTGCTTTGGTGTCCCCCTAATTTCTGCTGGTTTCTGTCTTTCTGCTCTCTGTATATTTCCCTTATTTTATAACCATCCTCCTAAATCCTTAAAGACTTAACCTCTTCCAGTATTGGCTTCTTTCGAACTAGACTTGTGGTCCGGAGAAACCACTGTGCTTCTGGGGCCTTATTTCCCTCATTCCTCATCAAAGAAACAGGACCCAGGTCTCCTCCTACACCAAGGACCAGAGATGTGGCAATGAATTACCATAGGAAACTGAGAATTCACCCAAGTCATTCTTCCCAAACTTCTAGAAAGTCTCCAATAAGAAGAAGTAACCTCCTCCTTCCTTTCTTCTATCCCCAAACACTGAAGGACTTTTAAGACATCAGCTTAGGAGTCTCCCAGCCAATCTGCTCCCCTCTGGAAACCGAGTCTGGAGGCACCCAAGGGAGGTCATGACCCACAGAGCAGCAGGTAGGAGTAGTTTACATTCCATCATTTATGTGTGAGGGTTCCTTCTATCCACATCTTCTCCAACATTTGGAGATTCAAGTTCATTCAATTCCTAGCACCCATGGCAGGTGCTTGTAACTGCCTGTAACTCCAGCTTCAGAGAATCTGACATGCTCAACTCACCTCTGTGGATACCTGCACAAATGTGGCATGCACACATATGTACATTTAAGAAAAATAAAAAATAAATTAAAAAGAAAAAAGAAAGAATTCTGTGGCCCACGTGCTCATTTTATTGGCCAATGACTGTACTATCTCGGAGAATCTCCTGAGACTATCTGTACTGCTTAGTGGTTACATTGCTTTGCCTTCAAACCACTAGAGACAACCGTGAAGTCAGAAGAGTGACTCACAAACAACAAATTATGAAGAGGGATGAACAAATATCTGATTGCTCAAGCAGAGTTGGAATAGACATTATACTATGACATTGATTTCAGTTGTGCATGATCATGTGTGTGTACATGTACCTATACATGTATGCACGTGTGGAATGAATTAACATAGAAAGCATATTCCTGAAATTTTATAGTTTTCAAACTTATGAATAAATTTGGGAAAAAAAAACCCCATTGATTGGAAGTATCATGTCTCTTCCCCAAATGGATGATCATTCAGTGGATTACATGAACTAGCCAAACCTGACTTTGCTTTCCCATCCTGGAAATTCACCAACTGGACACATAAAAATGGAGTTCCAAATGCCAAGGGTCTCATTTACCTAAACTTTCAAGTTAAGGATAAAATTGTGATGGATCATACTGACTGTCAAGTTGACAGAATCTGGAATCACATAGGAGACAAGTCTCTATGCATGTCTGTGAGGGAATTTCTAGATTAAGTTAATTGAAATGGGAAAACCCACCCCAACTACGGGCAGCAGCACGACATGGGATAGGCTCTTGGACTGAATAACGTGAGCAACTGGGCTGAGCCCCAGCCTCCGATCTCTCCTGGTTTCCTTACAGTCAATGCAGTGTGATCAGCTGCCTTAAGCTCCAGTAATCATGCCTTTCCCCGCCATGCTGGGCCATGCTGGACTGTACCTTTGAAATGTGAGCCTAAGCCGGGCGGTGGTGGGGAATGCCTTTAATCCCAGCACTTGGGAGGCAGAGGCAGGCGGATTTCTGAGTTCTAGGCCAGCCTGGTCTACAAAGTGAGTTCCAGGACAGCCAGGACTACACAGAGAAACCCTGTCTCGAAAAAAAACAAAACAACAACAACCCCCCCCTAAAAAAAGAAAGAAATGTGAGCCTAAATAAAAACTTACTTCCTTCATATGCGTGTATCTGGAATTTCGAATCCAGATGAGCAATGAGAAAAGTAACTAATAAAAGAATAAACACTCTAGAAGCTCTGTGCAAGCAGGATTCAACTTGCCCTTCATCTCTAGTGTCTTAAGGTGCTGATCAAGATTTCATGCAGATACCCAACAGAGGCTTTGGCTCTCCTATGGCTGCTCAAATACAGTAATTCTGATTTCAGGTATGATATGCAGTCTGAGTCACAGACCAGGCATCTTTGATTTTCACAGTGAATTTTGTCAGCTCCTACCATTCCAACAACAATAACCCTCCCTTAGAAAAGCAGCCTATTAGTTATAGTAAATAAATAATGTGAGATTAATATTAATTAAAGTATATACACAGGAATAAGAATAACTCAAGAGGCCCCCAAGAAATATTTAGTACACACACACACACACACACACACGCAGAGTCATTTAACAATGTAATAATATCACATGCCTTTATACTTTAGGTAAACAAATATGGTAACGTATAATCTGTGGTGTTGTATGACTTTTCTCAGGAGACATGATATAGCATAAACAATAGGCCAAAGAAATGTCTTCTCCACCCTAGTCTAGTGAACCAGTGAGGTTGTTGGGGTTACTTACAGGAATATAGGTGAAGGGTTACTCACAGGAGCATAGATTACTCAAAGGCAGCTGCATCCAACCCCAGAATGGGGTTGTATCTCTGGTACAACTTGCTACAGGTAGCTCAGCAGTGAGAGCATTGTCTCCCCAGCAGTTCATTTTGCTTATATAACCCTGGGAAGGAACCTTGAGAATCTTGAAGGTTTAAGGAACACCCTGAGACATGCAGGTTGTTTACTTCTTTGATGTTCTAAATCTTGTAGGTTTAAGGAACACCCTGAGACATGCAGGTTGTTTACTTCTTTGATGTTCTAAATGTTCTTTGCTTCCATGAAGACGAGATGTGTACGTTGAAAGAAAATGGCTCTCAGACACGTGGTGTCACAGATTACAGTTGAGATGCCATTCTATCAGCTACATTTGCAAGAACTTGGAATCCAAACTAACTTGAAATGAGGACAAAGCATAAGCCACTCACTAATCAAGGACTTTAGTCAGAGCATAGAATTCAGCATTTTAGATTAGTAAGAACTTGCCCAACGCTATCCACTTCCTCCACCAAGGTCGAAACTGAAAGCAGAGGCCTTCCAGAAGGGAAGAACACTCCCTTCTTAATAAGTTCCACTTCTTTCCTTAGATTCTTCTATATGCTACTTTAGTGAGGACTTAGTTAGTACTTAATACCTTCACCAAAAAAACCCATACAATGAGGAGGTGGCTTAGTAGATAAAATGCTTATCCTAGCATGCACTGAGCCTCGGGTCCCACCGCCAGCATTGCATAAAATGGGTATGATAGCACACACTTGTAATCTTGGCACTCAGGAGGTAGAGTCAGGAAGATGAGAAGGGTTATCCTTAGCTACATGCCAGCTGGAGGCTAGCCTGGGACATCTGAGAGTCCCTTTCTAGAGAAACAGAGAAGGGAAAGAGGAAGGAAAGGAGAGAAAGTAAAGAATAAAGAACAACAACATTGAATTCTCACTATTTATCAGGTCGTTTTCTGTGAAAACATCCCGCCTTCATGAAATTCACTTTAGTGTGGGGCGTGGTATCAGAAAAAGAATGAATTACTAATGGGAAGTAAATTGAAGCTCTTCCAAAAATGGTACGTAATGGAGAAGGGCTTTAGGGTTTCGGTTAATAGAAAGTGCTGGGTGTCATTACACCGTTCTAAGCAGATGGTGTGCCTGTGTAGAGCACGAAAGTTCCAGTTCCAATCAGACCTGCCCCTTCCCTTCAGGCATTTAAGTATACTCGAAAACCAGAAAACATTAAAAAGACTTAGAATCTTTGCCCGCTCTGGATATGTTCCATCTCCATGAATGGAAGGACTTCCAAGGAATGTCTTCAGTGCTCTGGAGCCACGGTTACCTTTGTGATTAGATTTACTATGTTTTAAAACTCTGAATAAGAAAGGACTTTACAAAACAAATGCCTCACAACGCTCCACCCAGATATGTCATGCTCTATCGTCATTTTGCAGTCAATAACAGCAACCTTTCCTAAAAAGACGCAAATATTATTTGCAAGTAGTATATTGTTTATTTGGTATCTATCTATCTATCTATCTATCTATCTATCTATCTATCTATCTATGAGACAGGGTCTCACATACCTCAAGCTGGTCTCTACCTCAGTTAAGTAGCTGAGAGTGATCTTGAACTTCTGATCTCCCTGCCTCTATCTCCCAAATGATAGAATTACTCCTCAATGCCAGGTTTATGTGGTGCTATTCTAGGTTTATCTCAAACCTAGAGATTTGTTCATGCTAGGCACGCACTCTACAAACGAGCTACATTTCCAGCCCCAAATAAATTGTGATGTGAGATAGTTTGTCTTATTTCAATTCATGTACATAAAGGAAGACATTAATAATGGGTTTCACCCCTTGGTGTTTTGAATTTACTACTGCAAACGAGGATGCAATATAACTGTACTGTTTATTCAAAGCCCACTGAACATGAGAGAAATGCTGGGGTAAGAAGCATCATAAAGGGAAAGACGCATATATTTCCATGTTCCGCGCGCCTCCGGAGTCCCCTTCGCCCTCGGAAAAAGACAAGGAGGCAGTGATCGGGTAATACTACAGCGAGGCTTTACTTCTTGTATAAGCAGAAGCGGAAAGACGGAAAGACAGAAAGAGGTGCTGCTTAAATACACCCTAGAGTGACGTATTCACTTCTGATTGGCTGTTCACTCATTACCCATAATACGTCCCGGGATGGGCAGTGACTTTTGGCGCACTTTTTGCCTCTTGCACCTGCGCAGTCAGTTGTTTACTTGTGGGAGGACAGGATGCCCGAGCCATCTTGGAATGGCGGATGTATCACCGCTAACCACGGCTTTTTCCAGATACGCTCTAAGAAGAAAGTGGGAAGAGGAATGGAACCTGAAACACTCAGATCTACACTCTCAGCATTTCCTTGACAACTCTGAAGCCAGAAACAGTTAAATGTCATCTACAAAGAAAACAATGGGGGAATGCAAAGTGACGGAAAACTAGGTCTCTTTCCCCTCCACTCCCAAGGCATTTGACGGGCAAAAAGATAAAAGTATGTTGGGGAACTCTCACCAGCCTGGGCAAAAGCTAAATTCCTAGTAAAGATTTCTGAGTGTGTCTGCAGGATCTTCAGTCACACTCTTGTCTCTGCTTCACAAAGGTGGACAAGAATCCCCGGCCCGTGGCCGAGACTTCAGACTTCACCCACTAAGCTTCCTCTCTAAGGACACACCTGTCCAAAGCTCACTTGGCACAATAAGCTTTTACAGCTGCAATGGTTCTATCAGGACCCTGGAAGAAGCACTGAGTTGAGGCAGATGGGAGATTATTGGCAATGGAAATTTCCTTTAGCTTGATTCAAGCTTAGATCTCTGGCTCTTCCTACTTCTGTTTCCAGAGCTGGGCATACGGACTGGGAAGTGACCGAAGTTCAATCCCCAGAACTTGTGTCAAGGGTGGGAAGAGAAAAGTGATTCCACAAAGGTGACCTCTGACCTCTGCATGCATTTATTGCATGCATGTGCTCTCACAATATATCCTATGTACGTACACACTAATAAACCTTATTAACAGGTCGTAAATGTATAACTGATGTGGCAATGTGGTAAGTTCTAACAAATTTATTCTAATAAGTCTATGGGGTTTATTCCTCTAGAAGGGTAAGTAGCAATCTCAGAACACACTCACATGATATTGTATAGCACTTTCTAGGGCATATGTTTAAATATGGTCTTAGGGAGGGTTGGGTTAGTTGGTTTGTCTGTAATACTGGATCTCACATAGCTGGGTCCAGCACCAAACTCACCAGGTAGCTGAGATAACCCTGAAATTCTGATTCTTCCACCTCTTCCTCTCAAATGTGGGAATTGCAGGCATGACACCCAGTTTCTGCAATGACAGGGATGGAACCCAGGGATGCATGCAAGCTGGGCAAGCACGCTACCCACTGAGCACCGTCCTCAGCCCTTTAGAGGGAGAGGTAAAAATTAACTACTACAGTTAATATATAGTTTGAACTCAGCCAGGTAATGGTGTTAGGAGTTGATGAGAACCTTTAGGGACTTACAGCCCATGAGTCCTCATTTTGATGGGACTGGACAGTCACCAATGTAGTGGGTTATTTCAGAGGCCACCCCTGGACTTTGCCTCCTTACGTTTGGGAATAATTTTAGATTTATGGAATGGTTACAAAGATAGAATAGGGAATTTCTGAGACATTCCCACTCAGTTTCCCCTGTTGGTAACATCACACGGTAGCAAGGTAATTTGTTAAAATTACAAACACTGCATTAGTGAGCAGGGGAGCAGCTTAGCTGGTAGAGAGCTGGCCCTGTAGGCACAAAGTCCTGGTTTCTTTTTCTGTCCTCAGCATCACAGTAACTGTGGATGGGCAAGGTGGTACAAGCTTGTAATCTGAGCACTTTGGAGATGGAGGCAGGAAGATTGTGAGTTCGAGATCAGCTACCTAGGGAGCTGGAGGTTAGCTTGGGATATGTGAGACTCAGAGAAAAGGGAAGAAAGGAAGGAAGGACTGGATGAACAAATGAACTACCACTTATCAACGACTATTAACTGACCTCAGGACTGTTTTTTGAGTTTCATCAGCTTTATGGTTACTCCGCTTTTGTTGTTCTTTCAGAATCCCATCAAATTAAGACTTTCTTTGTTTGCATAAGTAAGCAAAATTATTGTTTTTTAATATAATGTTATCAAATTTGAAAAAAAATGTACATTGGTGTGAAATTTAAGCGACTGTAGATGCCAGGACTTCCCAAAGTTTCCAAGACAAAAATGACTTAACCCTGATCCTGTGATGGTGGCCTAAAGCACCTGCCAGTGGTGCCCACAGCCATGCAGCAGGGAAACTGAGGGAGTGTATTTTGTCCAAGGTGTCAGATGAAGATGTCATTTTGAGAGAAGCAGTAGTAGATAAATATCCAGGGGAAAGTGTCTAGAATAATTTAAGAAAGATTCAAGACCAAAAAAATTGGATTTGATCAAGTTCACTGAAAAAATCACCCAATGAAGCACCATGTTTTATGTGAACAGTTCCAAACTCTCAGACATTGATTTGCTTTATGGTTTAATCATCCTTTGAAAGTGTGTGTGTGTGTTATGTGCAGGAGTGTGCACAGGAGTGTAAGTGGCTGCGCAGGGAGAGGAGGGTGTCAGGTCTGAGCTGCAGGTAATTGTGAGGTGTCCAGCTTGGGCTCTGGGAACTAACTGGATCCTCTGCAAGAACACTGAGTTCTCTTCACTAACGAACCATCTCTCCAGGCTCCAGTTCCAAATTCTTACTACAGAGACTATGCAAGTCAACAATGTAGTCACATTTTCTCACAAAACATTCCCAATTTACTATTTTTATCATTACTATTATGACATTATAAAAACCCTTCTGAATCATTAGAAAAGTTAATGGAGAACACAATCAATTATGGCTAATAAGGATGTAAAAAATGTTTCTTAATAAGAAGTCATCATGGTAGTTCAGTAGATGAAAGCACTCTCAGAACACATATGACCTGAGCTGAATTCCTAGTAGGAAGTCCTCTGACTTCCAAACACCCACAATGTACACACACATTAGACATATACACACATAGACACACACATACACAGTGACACACATGTCACAGACTCACAGACCCATACCACATATACCTATCACACCCATGCATAAAGACACTGACACACATGTCACACGAACAGACTCACAGACCCATATCACACACATATCACACCCATGCATATAGACACTGACACACATGTCACACATACACATCACACATACTGACACTCACATCACACATCCAGACACAGATACATCCCAAGCACACACATACCACACACATACCTCACAACCACACACATCACACATACATCATAAGCACACCCATCACACACACACACACACACACACACAACACAAGCACACATTCAAAGAAGAGCAGGATGTTATAAGTGGTTATGGTCTGGGTCAGGTGTTGCCAGGCTCTTGACCTTTTATCTAAAGAATTGAAGATAAAAGCTCACACATATACAAAAGAGAAGCAAGGTAACCTTCTCTGGAGCAAAGTAGTAGTACAGGTTAGAGAGGAAGGTACTGCCAAGCTTGGCAGTGGGACACGTGAGAATTCTCAAGTTTCTTTATGAAGTCTAAGGTAAGTAGTGGCTGATTATAAAGTGGCATAATTTGGGTGGGAACATTAGGAATATTTATTCCTTTCTTCTTACAGCTCATGATTCATCTGGTCTTAATCATGTGCACGCCCAGTTATGCACAGGCATAGGATGGTAGATAAGGGACTCACCCTGAAAGGTTACTAGAGGGCACAATTTTGCCTTGGTGTTCAAGTACCCAAACCAGTTCAGGCCAGACAGATCCTTGCATTCTTCAGACCCAGATATACTCGGACTATATTTGAATATAGAAACTGTCTAACTGTGATTGTTTCCCAGTATGGGGAGAGCTATACTATGTATTGATCAAAGATGGGAGCATGTGCAGCCCTCCAGAGGTGAGAGTGGGTTGAAGGGTTCTGAGATCGCTAGCTGCATTGCTTATCAAGGAGTAATGTGTAAAGGAACCAGGTTGCAGGGGGGGCATTATGACAAGAGGGGGAGTACTGCATAACTGTAATCAGATGTGGGTTTTAGAGTATAAAACTGCTTCCTATGCCTGTCTGGCTCAGGTGCTACCAAATATTGCCAGTGGGATTGAAACAGAACTTTTTAAATAATGGCAGGGCAACATGTGTGCCGCCACCTATAGCTAAATAGTCATCACTCTAAATGTGGTGAACTCCACCCAAAGCAAATTGGGATTCCTCGGAGTTCTTGTGAGTTGGCAAGACAGTCATTTGTTCAATGTGGTGAACTCAATCCCAGCCATGCTCAGTTGGGGGCGAGCTGCGGGTGGATCTGCATGCACTTCCTGTTCCTCCTCATGGTCTTTGTTTCCCTTTGGCCTGATGTCATTCAGGAGCCACACCCAAGAATGCTTCAGCTGGGCTGGGTTCCAAGAAAGCAAAGACAGTCTGAGGCAATGAGAGAGTGGGACCCATTTGTGCAGGATCATGGGAGCCAACTGTGCCTGTCTCTTCCCAATTCCATGATCGAGGAGATTATATGTGTGCCTTGGTGTCATAAACCTGAGCTTTAAAAAAAAAAATAGAAGAAAGTGAATGAGATGGCTTAGTGGTTAAAAAACAAATATCGCTTTTTCCAGTTCAGTTCCCAAATGCTGATATCCAGTTGCTGCATACAAGAGATGGGCATTCACAGACACATGCACACACGCAAGGGTCATACAGCTTTCTAATGGACATTTAGGTTCTTTCTCCTGCTTTTTTGTTTCTAACACACTTTAACATATATGCCATCCTTAAATAAATGACTTTTTTGTAGAGAAATCACAGGTATGGAATGATAGAGTCAGAGGAAAGGGGTTTTTATTACTATATTAGCATGAAGAAACTGCTACACTTATTCAGACTGGTAGTGTGTGGAGTTTAGATTTCATTTTCTTTTACACTTATTTGATTTTTTAAAGTATATGTATGTAAGGGAGTGTCTTAGGGTTTCCATTGCTGGGGAGAAACACAGCAACTCTTATAAAGGCAACATTTAATTGGGCTGGCTTACAAGTTCTGAGGTTCAATCCATTATCATCATGGTGGTAAGTATAGTAGTGTCCAGGCAGGCATAGCACTGGAGGAGCTGAGAGTTCTACATCTTGTTCCAAAGATAAACAGGAGAAGATTGTCTTGCAAGAAGGTAAGAGGAGGGTCTCGAAGCCAACTCCACAGTGACATACTTCCTCCAATAAGGCCACACCTCTGAACAGTGCCACTCCTTATGGGCCAAGCATATTCAAACCACCAAAAGGAGGGAGAGGTTTATCTGCACCTGAGGCCAGAAGATGCCACTGGAGTCCCTGGAGCTGGAGTTACAGTCATTTGTCACCTGTTCTACATAGCTCACGGCAACTAAACCCGGGTCCTCTGCAAGTGCATTGGGATCTCTAACCTGCTGAGCCATCTCTCCAGTACATCTTTTAAAAAGAAAAGAAGTTGTAGTAAGACATGGACTCATATCTTACTCAGGCTCACCAGGACCTCTTTGTCACCAAGGATGACCTTGAGCCCACTGTCTCTATCTCCCTCGTGATCGGATTGCAGGCATGTACCACCAAACCCAATTTATGTGGTCCTGGGAATTAAGCCTAGGGCATCTGGGCAGACTTTCTACTAAGTTAACCACATTCCCCAACCCTAGAATCATCAATATTGTCATCCACCACCACCACTACCATCACCACCATCATTGGAAACCACTGTGGTCAGACTTCTGGCCGGGTACCAAATGCCCAAGATCCACATGTTTCCACCTTGCCTGCTCTGGGATTACAGGTGCATGCTATTGTACCAGCTTTTTTTTTTTTTTTTTTTTTTTTTTTTTTTTTTTTTTTTTTTTGAAGGTGCTAAGAATCTGAACTCAAATCCTCATGCTTGCATGATGAGCTCTCACCAACTGAGCCCTCTCCCCAAACCCTAAATAAGTCTTGATTTTAGTAGAACTATGTCCCATTTTTTTGTTGCTCTCTCTGATGGTTAGGTTTTGTTTTGTTTTGTTTTTGCCAATTTGACACATGCTAAAGTCATTGGAGAAGAGGGAACTTCAATAAAGAAAATGACTCCATCAGATTGGCCTATAAGCAAGTCTGTGAGGCATGTTCTTGATTAATCATTGGTATGTAGAATGAGGCAGACCACTATATGTGGTGCCACTCCTTTTAAGGTGGCCCTGGGCTGTACAAAGAAAGCAAACTTATAAACTATTTTTATATGGTTGAGGCCTGTGTGGAACAGGCTTTCCCCTGTTCGTGTTAGCTTGCCTGATTATTGTTCTTAATGCTCATATTTAGGATTCATATTCTTAAGATTTTATGATTATGAATTATGACATTCTCACAGCAAACTCCATGTCCTTCTTGCCCTTAGAATCTTTCCACCCTCTCTTTTGCATGATCCCTGAGCCTTAGGTATGACAGTTATAGTGTAGATGTGTGCACTGTGCTGGAGAAATCACCTTTCCCAAAGAAGAACACGCCATTTGGTTATCCGGTACCAAATAGTCAGCCCTGAAAATATTTGTATAAGTAACATTATATAGGCTGAGGAGGGTTACTTATGCTCTTAAAAAATCTATGGCCAGTGGTGGTGGTGAATGTCTTTAATCCCAGCACTCAAGAGGCAGAGGCAGGTAGATCTCTGAGTTTAAGACCAGCCTGGTCTACAGAGAAAATGCCAAGGCAACTAGGGCAATGCAGAGAAATCCTGTCTTGATAATAATAAAAAAAAATCTATGTATATATGTAATTACAATTAATGACATAAATCTGAAAAAGAGAAGACGGATCTATGGGAGAGTTTGGAGGGAGAAAAGGGAAGAGGAAAAGATAATTATAATCTCAAAACATAAGAAAGAAACAAAAAGAAGAAAAGGTATGGCTGTTATTGTAATAAAACGTTGAAATGCAAATAAAATAAAAATGCAAGCTGAACAAGCTATGCAAACAATGCCAACAAGCCAAAAAGAAGGCCTCTCCATGGCCTCTGCTTCAGTTCCAGCCTCCAGCTTCCTCGCTTGGCTTCCCTAGATGTTTGGCTGTATGGGAGTGTTATGGGGTTCTCACCAGAGATGGCTGGAGCCAATAGTAAGTCTTTATTAGCCTGCTAGCGACTACACTGGGTATTCAGGATTGCAGTGTAGCCCTGAGCCTCTCTCAGGGTGAGAGTTTAAACACAAAACCCACGTTCTGGGTTGACATACTTCAATTAGCAAGAACAGTTAGCCAGAAGCAGAACTACAAAAACAAAGAAAGTAAGGTGAGTCCATCTAGAGACTTTCCCAGAACTATGGGCTTTGATGGATTAGGCCTGTTTTAGTTTTGGCAGCTGGTGCTGTCTACTTGGTGAGTTTTACAGCCCGAATGACATTTCCATCATGGAGTCAGTTGTGCTAAGGTCTTGCTGGGGGAAGGGCGGGGGTGGGGCCACTAAGGTCTGGGGCCCTATTACATAATCTAAATAAACCCTTTCTTCCCTAGGTTGCTTTTGGGTATGTTATTTATCACAGAAATAGAAAACCAGAACACTCTCTGTGATGGCTAATTTTGGCTGTCAATTTGCCTACATCTGGAATTAGCTAAAATCCAAGCAACTGTGAGGGATTTTCTGGATTGGATTATTGGAGATGGGAAGACCTGCTCTAAATCTGAGCTACACCTATATTTAGAAGGAGATGGAATAAAGAAAGAAGTTTTGCTTTTTGCCTACTTGCCCTCACTCTTGCTGGCAATTTCATCTACTCCAATGCTGAGGTATTCTATGCTGGTATCAGACCCTCTTCAGGATTCCATGTAGAATGAAGAGCAGTAGCTTTTTAGAAATTCCCTGGGCTGCCAGCACCAGATTGGGGCTGCTGAGACTAAATGTCTCTTGGCTGAACAACTACTGCATGCATGTCTTCTCCATTGAGAGACCCCATTATTAGACTATTCAGAACACAGCTTGTAAACTACTCTAATATCACACACACACACACACACACATTCACTTTATCAGTTCTGTTACTTTAGGGAATGCTGACTAATTCAGTCTTATTCAAATTTAGCTGATAAAAGGAAAAGCTACTATTTATACGAATCACACATTTCTAAGACCAAAGATGAAAGATTTCCTTCCCTGTATAACTATCTAATTCTCACAAGACCAACTGGGTGTGTAGAATTAATACAAACTCTACCAATGGGCTCAGTCATGCACAACTGTCTGTCCGAGATTCCCATCTTCCCCTCCTTAAGTTAAGTGATTTGTTAGAAGGAATTACAAACCCAAGGGAAGTTTGCTTCACATTACCAATTTATCATGAAGGAAAATATAAAGACTGCAGGTGAAATTTGAGAGGAATATGTAAATGTCGTCGGGGCTCAGGCTTCCCTGTTCAATCCAGGATCACCATTTTCTCAGCTCCTGTATGCATTCTCCAGAAAGAATCTGGCCAGCCCTGTGTTTATCCATGTATGCATCCATCCACCCTCCCTTCTTCTCTTCCTTCCTTCCTTCCTTCCTTCCTTCCTTCCTTCCTTCCTTCCTTGCTTCCTTCCTTCCTCCTCTCTTTTTTCCTGGTTTTGATGCTGGTTTGAGCCAGGGTCTCACACCCTGCTGGCCTCAAAATTCATTAGGCAGACTGATTATAATATTGAACTCCTGAGCTTCCTGTCTCTACTTCCTCAGTGCCAGGATTACAGACCTGCATCACCACGCTCACTGCGTGCACTGTTGATGAGTGAACATAGGCCTTTGGACAGGTTCATCAAGCTCTCTGTCAACTGAGCTATACTCCCATCCTCCTTGGGGGTTTATAGAAGCTTCTGTTATAGCCGGAGGCCGACCAATCAAATCATCGACCGTTGGTGTATGAATTTATTCTCCACCTCCTCCTCTCTCCCTGCAGGTCCAGGGTAGGACCAAAGTTCCAACCTTTGAATCATCTGATTGCTTTTCTTGTTGGCTAGCTCCATCCTTAGGGACCCTCCAAGAGTTATATAACCAACATAAATTCAGTTTTGAGTGAAAGGAATTATTATGGATCACAAAAGAGGATTCGTTCATCGCTGTAACTCAAGACTTCCCCCCAAAGCGATCAAAGCAGGAACTGGTACAAAAATCACAAATCACACACACACACACACACACAGAGAGAGAGAGAGAGAGAGAGAGAGAGAGAGAGAGAGAGACTGTAGCACAACTGAGTACCTCTTTTTTATCTGACAATCATATGTCTATACATTCTAAAGGTCAAAGCCAATCCTTCAAAGAGAAAGGAGTAAGGTTACCTTGTGTTTAGAGGAAGAGGGAGAATTCCCAGTGGCTGGCTCTGAGAAAGGCACACTAAAACTAAAGCTGGGTGTATTTGCTGCTTTTCTGTGTCCCAGCCAAGAAGAAATTTAAGGGAGGAAGGGTTTGTGTTGACTCACTGCTTCAGAAGGTACTCAGACCATTTTGATGGAGAAGGCATGCTGGCAGGAGCAGCGCTACGGCTAGTCGCATCCTACCCACGTCAGGAGGCAGAGTGTTGGCAGAAAGTGGTGCTGGACCATAAGCCTAAAGGCAACCCAGGCATGGGTGCAAGACCTCCATAATCCCAGCACTCAGGAGGGCAGTTCAGAGTCAGCCTGCTCTACACAGTGGGTTCCAGCTGGCTAGAGCTATAAAACAAGACCCTGAATTAAACAAACAAAACAAACAGCATCAACAACAGAAACTGAAGCTCCACCTTCTACTTCCTCCAGAAATTCTCTGTCTCCTAAGTGTTCCACAGTCTTCCCTATGCCTTTAATTGGGGACCGAGTAAGCAAACACAAGACCTTATAGGAGGCATTTAACACTTAGACTGTAGAATTTTGTACTACAGTCTGGTCCCTAAAAAAAAAATCCCACATGCTGGAATCAAACACATATACTACCATGCTGGTCTAGTCTAGATCTAAATTTACTCCCGAATGCCATGTGCTAACCCTTGGTTGGTTGGCAGCTGATGGGTTTGGGGGAAAAGTGACTGAACAGTGAAAGTTCTGATGCCATCAATGGATGAATCTACTGACTTGGGTTTATAATTTGATGAGATAGTGAGAAATGATAGAAGCAGGAGGTGAGACCTGCTTAAAAGGACCATGGCCTTGAGGATATACCCTCAAGGATTATAATAACTTGTTCTCAGCCCCCTGCTCTCCCATTGTCTCTGCTTCCTGTCTTCCTCGAGCGAGGTGATGGCCTTGCTGCTATTTATCAGCTGGTGTCTACAGACACACAGGTGGGCTCCGCAGCGATGGGCCTGGGAATGGCTGCAGCTGCAGCTGCAGCAGCAGGGAGAATGGACCTTGGAGTGCGGAGAGTTTGTTTGCAGAGTCAGCTGAGTGGCTGGCGCCCTGGAACAGAAAAGCTCAATGCACCAAGAAGTGTCAGTGGTTGAGGAGATTGGGAAAGCAAGGCAGAGCAAGGGCCGAAGGCTGTCTACACTGGAACCTTGGCCCCACTCCTTAAGCTCTTATTCTAGCTGGCTGTTTCCTGGTATCTGGGCGGGGCTGAGAGTTCGGTGGCCAACACTTTGTACGGGAACAAAGTACATAGAGATGTTGCTGTCCTCTAGTGATAAAGTCAGAAGGTTTCCAATCCTACATTCGTCCTCCTCTCCTGGCTTTGGTAGGGCCACAGGAGGCACAGCCTGGCTCTTCTGTACATTTTGGAGGTGTTCATTTCCCCTGATGCCCCAGCCCACTAGCACCACACCGTGGCCCAGAGAGAACATTACAGGCATTGCTGGCATACGGGAAAGGCTGGGAAGGGACAAGGCACAGTCAGGATCTACACTCACAGTGTCGGTGAACCCAATGCCAGGATGCTACTGGGTCAGCACAATGACCACATTGCCCTTCTTAAAGCCCTGGGTTCTGTCAACCTTCATGGCCAAGTTCCTGACCTCAAACCAAAGGCTTGGAGCAGAACCTTTGAAATTGTGATCCAAAATAAATCTTTCCTCCTTTAAGTTTTGCCTGAGGCAATGTGTCACAGCAATAGAGATCTGACATATTTTAATAATATGAACTCCCCTAAATTGCCACTAATATCAGTCCTAAGGATACAAACCAAGGAAAAGACACAACTTGACTGGGCTGGCTCAGTCGGGAAATCTTGCAAGCTAAGGAACTGAGTTTGGTCAGCGGAACCCAGGAGAAAGAGAGAGAGAGAGAGAGAGAGAGAGAGAGAGAGAGAGAGAGAGAGAGAAAGAAAAAAGTAAGAGAAAACTCAGGAGTGTTGGCATGCACTTATATTCCTGTATTCCCAGAAGACAGGTAGATTCCTGAGATGCTGCTCAGCCAGCCTAACCTACTTGGAGTATTCCAGATCAATAAGAGACTCATTCTAAATAATAATAATAGCAACAGCATCAGCAACAGCAGATGGCATCTGATACCCAAAGGTTGGTCTCTGGCCTCTACATGCACTTACATGCACCTAAACACACATGCACACACATACATATACCTGAAAACACATACACACATACACACACACACGCACACACAGAAGCCACATGCACATACATGCACCTGGACACACATGCACACACACTCAGAAGCCACGTGTATGTTCATTTTAGAATCTTTTACAATAGTAAAACACAAAACATAGATATATAAAAATAAAACATAAAGACACTAAGTTATGTTTCATCCACGTGAAGATGGTACGGGATGGTTAAAGGCGATACAGTAGAGCTGGAGAGGCGACTCATTAATTAAAAGCACTTGCTGTAAAATCATGAGACTCAGAGTGTGGATTCTAGCACCCACATAATAAGCCAGTATCTATGCAAATACCTGTAACTCTAGCTCCAAGGGAGGCAGAGACAGAAAGATGTTGGGGTTCACTGGCTTTCAGCCTAGCCGAGACAAGAGCCTGCCTCAGAAGAAGAGGCCAAGAATGACAGAGGACATTGAAGCCATCTTCTAGATGCCACATGTGCGTGCATGCATGCACACACAAGCATGCACACACACATATGTACAAACATTAGCACACACGAAAATATAAATCCTTTTAAAATTATGTATATTAGGGTTGGAGAGCTGTTGTGCAATTACAAGTTTTTGTTGCCCTTGAAGAGGACCTGAGTTCCGTTCCCAGAATCCTGCTTGGTGCCTTGCAACTGCCTGTAACTTCCGATCGAAGGGATCTGACTATCTCTGCTGGGCCCAAGCACACCCACAAATGCATATAAATAAATATAAATAAATCATTTTAAAATGACTTAGAATATATATTTATAGCTGGGTGAGGTGGTACATATCTTTAATCCCAGCACTTGGGAGGTAGAGGTGGGTTCATATCCATGAATTCAAGTCAGTCTGGTCTACAAAGAGAGTTTTAACAGCCAGGACTCTGTTACACAAAGAAACCCTGTCTCAAGTAAGCGAACGAACAAAGAAGAGTATATATTTTCTTTGTTCTTTTCTTCTTTAAAAATTACTTATTAAACTCTGGTATGTGCACAGTGCTGAGCTGGAACCTGAAGGTGTTAAAAACAACACAGTTAATCTCTGGTCTCAAGGATCTCGGACATCAAAGGAGCAAGAATAATAGTGGACAGTGACACATCTGAGCGAGTGGCTCTTAGTCTAATAATTTAATAATTACTATGGAGGAAAGTTACTGGGTGATAGTCAAGCATTGAGGGACTCAGTCTGCTGGAGCCTTGTTTATGGGAAGGAGTAGAAAGTAAAGGTAAAGGAGGGGGAATAGCAGGCAAACGGAATGGCAGAGGGATTTGGAGAATATATTCATTTCCTTGGAAAATGATACTGTATAATACACTGTTAGGCGTTTGTTGATGACTGGCCCATTTGGAGACTGTGTAGGATTTAGATGCACAGGTTGGGAACTTGAGGGAGGCTGGCTTTGGTTATGTGTGTTTGGGAGTCTCCAGCCATTACTCAAGAAAATGGATAGCAAAATAAGAAAACCAGAATCACAGAGTGTCATGGGATCTAACAGTTGTAAAAGGGAGAGAGAAGGGACTGGGGAGATGACTTAGTGACTAAGAGCACATCTTATGTAATCATGAGGACCAGTTTGAAACCCAGTGCCCATGAGACAAGCCAGGTGTCCCATGCACCTATGTAATAAGCCAGGTGTCCTATGCACTCATGTGACAATCCAGGAGCCCCATGCACCCATGTGACAAGCCAGATGTCCTATGCACTCATGTGACAAGCCAGGAGCCCCATGTACCCATGTGACAAGCCGGGTGCCCCATGTATCCATTTGACAAGCCAGGTGCCCCATGTACCCATGTGACAAGCCAAGTTCTCCATGTATCCATGTAACAAGCCAGGAGCCCCATGCATTCATGTGACAAGCCAGGAGTCTCATGCACCCCTGTGACAAGCCAGGAGTTCCATGCACCCACGTAACTCCAGCTCTCACTGGACATAAGATGGCTTGCTGACTTCCACTATAGCTGAGAAAACACAATTCCCAAGTTCAGGGCAAGACTCTGGCTCACAAGAATGGGTGGAGCATGACACAGAAGGGCTTCTGGGGCTGTAACAGAAAGATACCTAACACACACCTTAAAACCTGAGTTGAATCCCTAAAACCCATGGAAAGGTAGAAGAAGAGAATTGACTCTACAGGTTATTCTGAGCTCCACATAGGCACCATGGAACTTGAAACCTCCCCAAACATGCCAGATATTCAAGTAGTAATAATAACACTAATAACAATAAACCATGCATCAGAGACTTAGGCTGTCAACTTCAGTGAGCAAGCCAGTGTGCTTTTAAATCACTTATCTCACTGCAGAGGACCTGCATTCAGTCCCCAGCACCCACATTTGGCATCTTAAAACCTCCCTCTCTCAGGAACCTGACCCCACCTTCTGGGCTCCAAAGATACCCACACTTACACATGCCCAGACCCACATAAGACACATACATATATATGGGTTTTTTTCAATCTTATAAAAAAAAAAAAAAAAGATTATCTATGCTAGAAAAATTCCCAACAAACAACTGGGCGGTTCACTCAGCATCACCATAGTAGAGTAGACACCAAGTCCTCATAAGGTGAGATCAATATGATTACACACAGCACGCTAATGTAAACTGCCTGAATTTACACCAAGAGTTAAGATTCTTTGTCGTCATTTTCAGAAGCTATTAGAAGTAAAATTTGACTGGTCTACAGAGTGAGTTCCAGGACAGCCAGGGCTACACAGAGAAACCCTATCTCAAAACAAACAAACAAACAAACAAAAAAGTAAAATTTGAGGACAGCTTTTGGGTCACTGGAATTTTCTATTTAGAATCTTCAACCAACCCCAGATATCTCGGTACTTTGTTACCAAGGGAAGAAAAATGAAATGGGGTTACCTCCTCTTCTTCCCCTCCCCACCCTCTTTCTTTCTCATTGAATATACTAGAAGTTTTTGTAAAAAGACAAATTCTACTCTAGGCCTTGAAGTCAAATATCATCTCCACATGAGATCAAAACATACTATTATTAATAATAATTTAATAGTAAGGGGCTGAGGAGATGGCTTAATCAGTAAAGTGCTGGGCATGTTAGCGTGAGATCCTGTGTGTAATCCCCAGAATCCACATATAAGCTAGGCATGGTGGCACTCGCCTGTAATCCCAGCTCTGAGGGACAAAGACAAGATGGATCCCTGGAGCTTACCAGCCAGCCAGTCTTGCTGAATTGTCTTTGTCCCCCAGAGCTAGGATTACAGATGTGTGTCACCACAAGTGTTTTAGTCAGTGTCTGTAAGGGAGCAGAACTGATAGATTTATTAGATTTGCATACAGGCTGTGGTCTGGATGGTCTAACAATGGCTATGATACACTGGAGAATCTCTGGTCACTCATCCCATGAGGCTGGGTGTCTCAGCCATCCCAGTCTGAGGCTGAAGACCCAGATGATTCCTGGACAGCTCTTGGTCTTCAGTACATGTTGGGATCCCAGGGAAGGTGGTTCTGCTACTAGAGAAGAAATGCCACAGCAACAGGATGAAGTTTCCAGGAGGAATGAAGGCAGACAGGAAAAGAGTTAGCTGTCTTCTTTCATTCTTTTAGGCTGTAGTCCACATTTAGGTTGAGTCTTTCCACTTCAAATAATCTGATCGAGAAAATCCATCAGAGTAGGCGATCTCTGTGAGCTGGAGGCCAGCCTGGTGTAGAGAGTGAGTTCCAGGACAGCCGTGACTACAGAAAGAAATCTTGTTTGAAAACCAAAACAAACAAAAAGCCAAAAAGAAATAAATAAAGAAGAGAGGGAGGGCAAGGGAGGGAAGGAGGCAGAGAGAGAAAATCCAGCAGTTTGTTGTTGTTGTTGTTGTTTAATCCCAAATCCAGTCAAACTGGCAACCAAAATTATTCACCAGGGTGACAAACCATGTCTTGAGGAAAGTAAGATGGAGAGCAGCTGTCGAAGACAGCTGACATTGACCTCTGATCTCCACATAGGAGCACACACACATATACACACACACACACACACACCACACCAGACCACACATACACACCACGCACACATCACGCCAAACCACACACACGCACATGAACATACACATACACACACAAACACACATGCATACACACACATACACACCACACACCATACCAGACTCTGCACACATACACATGCACTTATTTATACATCACACCACACACACATACACACCACACACATACCACACCAGACATACACACACAACGAACATACGCACAAACACACCACACATACACACAATGCACTTACTCACACATCACACCACACATATACACCACACCAGACCACACACACATTCACTTACTTACACATCACACCACGCACACATACCATACCCACAAACACACACATACTGCACACATAAACATACATACGCATACACACCACACATCACACCAGACCACATACATACACACCACATATACCACACCAGACCACACACATACACATGCACTTACTTACACATCACATCATACACACATACATACATACACACATACCACACACATAAACACACATATACATACACACCATACCAGACCACACAGACACACAGACACACACACACACACACACACATATGCACACACATGTAATCAGAACAGCACTTACACTGTTAGACACCTTTTTCAAACAGCAAACCTTTATTGGTCACCCACACAGTAAGCACCGTCCTTGCTTGCCGGAGATTACATTTTCTATAAATGTAACCTTTAGGAGATTGTACTTGTTTACATTGGGCAGGAGAAGACACTGTAGCTGGCTAGTCAGATCTGATTTAATAAAACCCAATTATTAACCCAATTATTGTAAGTATTGCAGCGCCTTCAGTGCCAAGCCTATATTCACTTTGTTCAGAAGATGAAGTGCCCAACTGAAGCAGGCTGTGCCCACCTTGAGTGCTTTATAATAAGTGTATTATTTTTCTCCCTGGTGCATGTTCAGTGTACACAGTGCTAAGTTTCATACGAACATTTTTATTCAAATATTCTCTCTATCCCGGTACCCTCCCTTGGTCTCCACTCCTTGTAGTCCCCCTTGCTACTGAAGATACTTCTGCTTACAGTTCCATGTGTGTGTCCATAGACAAATATATCTACATAAAATCTTGTAACCCCAACTGAGAGAAACTCTGTGCTCTTGCTGACTGTGACATCATTCATTTGATATGACTGTCACCATCTGTGTCCATTTTCTTGCGGATGACAACTGCATTCTCCCTTGTAGATGCAAACCGCTCTCTCCTATCCACTCTTTTGTTGGATACCTAGCTTGGTGCCTTAACTTAGGTGATGTGAGTCAGGCTACAGTAAACTCGGATGAGTAAGGATCTCTGTGGAGTGCTGTCTTGGTACAGCTGGCTCATGTAGAACAATCTATTGTTAGGGATTTAGAAACCTCCATACTGACTTGCACAGTGGTTGGACTAGTCCAGATCCATGTCAGCTGTGGTTAGGGCCCCTTTTGCCCACATCCTCAGCATCATTCGTTATTTTCTGGCTAGGCTGAGACGGAATCTCATTGTTAGCTTGATTTGCCTTTCCCCGAGGGCCAGTGAGGTTGAACAGTTTCTCGTGTATTCACCAGCCATTTATATTTCATCTTTTGAGAGCTGTCTATTTCTTTGGTCTATTTACTGTTCAATTTCTTGTTATTTCTCTGAACCATTAGCAAATTTTAGATATTAATTTGCTGTCCAATGTATAGCCAGCAAAGATGTCTCTCCCATTCTGTGTGTAGGCTGTGTCTTCCCTGGAATAACTGTAGGTTACAACTTCCATGAAGTGGACAACAATCACAAATACATTGCCCAGTTTATTATGTATTCTGGTATTAGAGGTATTTCAAAATGTATCTGTGTGTGGGTGGCGGGGCATGCCTTCAATACCAGTTCTGCACAGCAGAGGATCAAGAGTTCAGGGCTGCCGACAGTGGTGGTGCACAACATTAATCCCAGCACTTGGGAGGCAGAGGCAGGCGGATTTCTGAGTTCGAGGCCAGCCTGGTCTACAGAGTGAGTTCCAGGACAGCCAGGACTACACAGAGAAACCCTGTCTCGAAAAAAAAAAAAAAAAAAATTCAGGGCCACCTTCAGCATAGCAAGTTCAAAGTTTCAACGCCTTCCTGAGCCATATAAGTTCCTGTTCAAAATAACTAGAAACAAATAAACAGCTATAGTTCAAAGTGTGGAGAGGGGAAATATGTGTTTAGAATCAGTGAAGGAAAATAAGCCTGCATTAAAAATGGACCCCAGGGCTACAGAGATGACTGACTCAGAGGTTAAGAGCACTGACTGCTCTTCCAGAGGTTCTGAGTTCAATTCCCAGCAACTACATGGTGGCTCACAACCATCTGTAATGGAGTCTGATGCCCTTTCCTAGTGTGTCTGAAGACAGCTATAGTATACTCATATACATAAGTGAATAATATAAATAAATAAATAAATAATTTTAAGAAAGAAAGAAAATAAGCCTCCTTTTTATAAAATGGATCCTGGACCAGTGGAATGGTTTAGCAGGTAAAGGTTGTTTCTACTAAGTCTGACAAACTGAGTTCGTCTCTGGGATTCATATGGTAAATGGAGAGAACTCAATCCTCTTGATAGGTGCACCATGGCCTGAACATACATATGCATGCATACATGCCCATACAGAAATAAATCAGTAAATAAATTTTTAAAAATTTATATATACACATATACATACATATATAATATATTTTATATAACTCTGTGTGTGTGTGTGTGTGTGTGTGTGTGTGTGTGTGTGTGTATGTGTTGGTGTTTACCTAGACAAGAGTTTCTCTGTGTAGCCCTGGCTGTCCTGGAACTCACTCTAAACCAGGCTGGCCTCAAACTCAGAGATCTGCCTGTCTCTGTCTCTTGAGTGCTGGGATTAAGGGCATGCACCACCATCACCAGGTTCAAATAATGTATTTTTAATGTGTCTCAGCTGTAACTCCTGCTTTCCTCTCAGTCCTTTTTTCCTGGGCCAACCCAACAGCCTCTCTATGGTCATCACAGTAGCCTCCTGCCTTCAGCCCTGTGTACTCTGAGCCCTGTGTTTTCTAAACCCCGTGTGCCCTGAGCCCTGTGTGCCCTGAGCCCCGTGTGCCCTGAGCCCTGTGTGCCCTGAGCCCCATGTGCCCTGAGCCCCGTGTGCCCTGAGCCAAGTGTGCTCTGAGCCCCGAGTGCTCTGCATTGGGCAGCTCTAGTCAGATGGTACCGTTAATGTATTCAAAATACTCAAGCAGAAGCTACACAGATCTGTAGGACCCAAGATTTCTCAAGCTTTCTACAACCACATGACCTCCAGCCTCTCCACGCAGATGAGCCTTCCTCCAACACACCCCACAGGCTGAACCATAGGCAAGCCTGTTCCATAGCAAGGTTAGTCTTTCTCCCAGTAATCTCCAGGGCTCAATTCACTGAACCCACCCTTCCAGCAGGGCCACCTTTGCCTGCCCTTGGCCACAGTTGCTGTGACACCCAAACCCTCCCTCCCTCCCTTGTTCTTTTTTTCCTGTGTGCTGGCATTTACCAATGTCTCATAAAGCATATATATTTCACCTACATATAGAGTGCCCACAATGTTAGCGAGTGCCTCCTGGTACATGCTTGTGTGGTGTCTTTCTTAGGCAATTATAAGAACATATCTGCTGCCAGGGAGATGGCTCAGGGGGTAAAGGCATTTGCCACTAAGCCCGATGACCTGAGTTCAATCCCTGGGATCCATAAAATTGAAGGAAAGAAATGACTCCTGCAAGTTGTCCTCGGACCTCTTGCACACACATATATACACAAATATACACAGGTGTACACATGCACAAATAAGTAAATGTAATAAGGGATGTGGTCGAGAAAAGCTGGTCTGCCTGGCCTCACAAGGCCAGCTGCTCTCCACTCATCGGGCTTGGGCTCCTCAGCTTCCCTCTGGTCTTCCTGTCTTCCTGCTCGCATCCCTAGCCCCAAGCTTTCATGCCTAGATTTCTATCTGCTGTCCTGAAGAGCCTTCAGACTTCTCTCTGGTCCTCAGCTTCCCTCTGGTCTTCCTGTCTTCCCGCTCACATCCCTAGCCCCACACATTGCCTAGAAGAGCTCCATCTGCTATGTGGAGGCCCCTTCAGGCATCTTCTGCTGCTATCACTTCAAGGAAGGGGAAGAACACTGGCGACACTTGTCTGCTCAGGATGATTCAGCACCAAGAGTTTCTGCACTCATCCCTCTCTCTTCCACATCTTAGACCTTTTTGTTCAAGAGCGTGTTTGTCCGTTTTTCTCAGTCTCTTTCTCCCTCTGTCTCTGTCCTTCCTCTCTCAGCTCAGCTGGGTTTCTAACCCCGAACCTCATGCAAGTCATGCGTGACTCAGCCCTCATTCTTCACTTCCGTCTCTCCACGATACATACATTCAGGCAAACCACCCACACACAGAAAATAAAAATCAATAAATCTCAAAAAAAAAATTAACATCATTAACATGTTCTTGGGACTAACACCTCCTTCATTTTAAAATTGCATTAGAATGCATTACAACAAAGTCTGTGTCTAATTCCAAAGGGATTATTACAATAGATTAACATTTCAGATAAGTCTAAGTTTTTGTTATGCTTTTCAGATTGTTTCTTCGGTTGAGGGTAATCTTGAGTTTCTGATCCTTCCATGTTCAGCACTTCCTGTGCTAGCACTGCTCTAGAACCCAGGGCTTCATACAAGTTAAACCAGCACTAGACCTACTGACCTACTGACCTACATCCCCAGCTCTCTGACCTAAAACTTAAAGTATCAAAAACATTAAAAAGGGAAGCTTTCAAAATTCTGTGTGATTCTCTGGCTAAAAGATTTTCTAGGCAGTCTCTCTCTCTCTCTCTCTCTCTCTCTCTCTCTCTCTCTGTGTGTGTGTGTGTGTGTGTGTGTGTGTGTGTGTGTGTGTGTGTGTGTGTCTCCTCTCTTCCTCTCCTTACTGGGATCAACTTCAGGGTCTCCTATGTGCTAGACCCAGTCTCAACTACAGAGAAATAGTGTTCTTTGTAGAAAGACCCTGTTTCAAAAAAAAAAAAAAAAATGACAGGAAAGGAAACTATATCCATCTCATCCATTTATAGGCATCTAACAATGTTTAATAAAATACTGGATGCTTCCTTTTGTAATAGAAGATTATTTTTGAGTTTGAAGAACTTCAGGAAAAACAAATAAAATTATCTTCTAAAAATAGGTCCAAATACTTTGCACTTGAGCTGGGCATGGTGTTGCTGCACGAGTTTAATCACGGCATTTCAGGGGCAGACGCTGGCAGCATCTATGAGTTCCAGGCTGGCCAGGACTATGTACTAGCCAGGACCATGTGCTAAGGAGATTGTGCCTTCACAAACATAAAAATAGCCAAGCAAGTTTATAGTATACTCTTGCACCAATGGAGAGGTGGGGCAGGTCAATCCCTGGAGCTCCCCGGCCAGTCAGCCTCCTTGATGAGTTCCAGGCCAGGGAGATAGCCTGTCTTTTGATTCTTCGTGAGTTTCACATCATGTACCCCACAGTCCCGCTCGTCTCTCCACCCCCTTATGTCTGCCCTTTGCCATTGCAACCTACCTCCAAAATAAAAGACACAGAAAATAAACAGATAAAGAAAAACAACAACAACAACAACAACAAAAGCATAGAAAACATCTCATTGTGGAAGCTGAAGTGTGTCATAGAGTGTCCCACAGTATATCCCTCAGTCCACACGTCTGCACTAGCAAATGTTCATTGCAATGAGTCATTGGTCTGGTTCAAGATCTGGCTTCTAAGACACCATCGATACTGGATCCTCACCAGGCCTCCTCCCAGTTATCCTGCTGTTGCCCCGTGTCATGGAGATACTGCAGCTTTGGGTCTGCAGGATGCACCCTTTCACATGTCCCAATCGTTTGCAGATGGTATAGATTTGGGGGTGGACCAACTCAGAGCCCTGGATTTGGGCCTGGGTGGTAGCTGAGCTGGTCAGCATGCTAGCTCTTCCTTATCCAAACCTCCAAGGTGAGCTCTCCAGGACTGCTCAATACTGTCATTGGCAGGAGACAGGGTGAGCTCTCCTGCCCCCATTCCCTGGGATGGGCTCACCCACACCCTTGCCTCCAGAGCCAACTCCACTGTGCCTTCCGGTCAAAGCACAGGCCCACTCTCCCAAGTTCTATAACCTGCAAGGGTCTGGGACAGATCTCCTGCTCTCTCACCTAGGAGGCTAAGTCAACCTTGCCTTCACCATCAAGCCAGCTCCACTGTGTTGCCCAGGTGAGGTACAGGGCCCACTCTCCAGAGTGCTACAGCCAATGAGGGAGGAGCAAGGTTCTCCTGCTGTCATGGCCAGCTCTCCAGACTACTGTAGGAGGAAAGAGGGAAGGAGGAGGGTATCACCTCAACACTCACACTACTTTCTCTCTTGCACGCTGGCCTTTGAGCCAGCTTAACTGTGCCTCCTCCACTAGGGTCAGTTACTTTGCTACCCAAGCAAGATGCAAGGTCTACTATCCTGATTGTTACAGCAAGTGAGATGTCAGGCCTTGAACGAGGTAACTCCATTTAACCTGCACCGTCAATCACGTAGGGCACAGGTAGAGGGCGTGATTAACAAGTCTCCACCTCCAGAGATTTAAATATTAATGAGTTATCTAAAGGGGGACATAGCTAATTAAGTTATTCCCTCCCCTTTTCCCCCTCCCTATAAAAGCCAGGCTCCCCTGGCTTTTGGGGTGGGGGGAGCACGAACCATCTACTACACCCATTCACCACACCATGAACAAGAAAAGCTTTGGAAAACTGGACTCCACGTGTATCCTGGGCTTGCTGCCAGATTCCCAGCCTTTGGAACCCTGAACCTTCCCAATACAACCGCCAGCCTTCCCAAGGTGGCTGTGTGAATTTGGGACCCTCCACTGACAGTGTGGGAAGCCTGCCTGGGACCCTGCCACTGGCCCTCCCGACTTTGTCCCTGCCTCGAGTTTTTTTTTCCACAGTGAGGGGCATCGATAGCCTCCTTTGCTCATGACCCTGGGGACTGGGGAGCAGGGAAATGGGTGATACAGGGGGACAGGGCAGTAGGAGAGGGCTGGGGAGCAATCACCTCTGCGTCTGTGCCACCCCACAGTAGACAAATGGTCCAGTTAGCTCTCCCACACATGCCCTTGAAGCCAGCTCCATTATGCTGCCTGGGTCAGGCACAGGGTCTGCTCTCACTGATGTTGCTGCCAGTGAGAAATGGAGCCAGTTCTGCACCATCCCTGAATATCCTTGTGGTCCCCAGCAGCTGTCCTGCCTCTATTGGTAATATGAACCACAGATATTGACACCCCTGCCCCTGTACAGCCATGGACCCAGACATGGCCCTCAGCAGATAGCCTGTCTTTAAAACAGGAAAAGTGGATGGCAGCTGATGAACTTAAGATTGTCCTCTGGCCTTCACACACACACACACACACACACACACACACACACACACGGATGAGGGTGGGAAGTATAAAGAAAAGAACAGAATGAAGTAATTTCAGTAAGAAGTCTCCAGTGCAGCTCTCCTGACTGCTCCTTCTGGGAACTCCTTCAAGGGATGACTCAGGAGCAGCTGTAACAGAACTGTCACCCAAAATATATAATTACAAACACCTTTTCTCCAAGATTCATGAACATAGCTACAACTGAAGATAGAACACCCGACTCTCCCTCCTCCCATGCGGAGCTGGTGGCTCTTAGGTATTACATATGAAAAAGGCATTTGACCAAAAGTGACTCTGTTATGTAGCTTATAAATCTGTTAAAAAGATGCATCCCTTCCTGCCTGCCTGCCTGTGCACTTGTCTGCCTGTGTGTCCTAGTTTTCTTTCTATAAGTGTGTATGTGCCTGTGTATATCTGTGTGTCTCTGTGTGTGTCTGTGCCTGTGTGTGTGTGTGCATCTGTGTATCTCTGTGTTTGTATATGTATGTCACTGTGTGTGTTTATGTATCTGTGTGTATCTGTATGTGTCTGTGTTTGTATATGTATGTCAGTGTGTGTGTATATTTGTGTTTCTCTATGTGTGTATGTCTGTGTGCATCTGTGTATCTCTGTGTGTGTGTTTATGTATCTCTGTGTGTGTGTGTGTGTGTGTGTGTGTGTGTGTGTGTGTTCCTCTTTTACAATGGGCAGAGGCCAGGGGCATTTTATGGCTTTGGAAGTCAAACACATGCTTGTTGCTCATCTCCGCAATCCCACATGAGTCACAAGGTCAGCTGACATTTTTTTTCTAAGATGCCACTAATAATGTTTCTCCTCTTCCAATCGAGCAGCCTTAGTGGAATCCCAGTTCCTCAGCAACCCAGCTCTCTCTTCACCATGAACTTCAAGGCAATTCCATATAATTTCTAACCTGAAATCCATATGAAGTTCAGTGTCCAGTGTTACATGTCCTACATGTGGTACATCCCCTGTCCTCCAGCATCTGATTCTTAAAGCACATACACACACACACACACAGAGAGAGAGAGAGAGAGAGAGAGAGAGAGAGAGAGAGAGAGAGAGAGAGAGGTGGGAGAGGGAGAGGAAGGGAGGAGGAAGAGGGGAGGGGAGAAGAGAGGAGAGGAAGGGAGGGGAGGGGAGGAGAGGGGAGGGGAGGGAAGGGAGAGAAGGGAAGGGAAGGGAAGGGAAGGGAAGGGAAGGGAAGGGAAGGGAAGGGAAGGGAAGGGAAGGGAAGGGAAGGGAAGGGGAGAAACAATAACAAAAACTTTGCACTAGTGTACACACAAGGAAGGCCCATAGGCATGGCTCAGGATGTATGTGGAGGTCAGAGGACAACTTTTGGGAGTTGGTTCTCTACTTCCACCATATGGGTCCTGGAGGATCAAATACAAATCAAAACGCTTGTGGCGGCATCTCTACGTGCTGAGCCGTCTCACTTATTTCTTCACTGAGATCTACCGACCTAACACTGATCTCCTCACTATGTGTTATGTAGTTTTTAGGTTCATTCTCCTATTGGTCCTGACACTTGCCAGTTGGTAACCTATCTGGCCAGTGAGTCCCAAGGATCCTCCTGCCTCCATGCTTCCAACACTGGCATTTCTGGCACAGCCATGTATCCATTTATGTGAGTATTGGGTATCTGAACTCAGATCATCCATCATATTTGTGTTTAGAAACATTTTTCCCACTGAGGCATCTCCCAGTCCTGAATTAATGTGTGTAAACTCCCTCTTGTGTCAACAGAGGCACAGCATGTGGCACTGGGCAAGATCCCCAATAACTGAGTGACATTTGCTGTCTTAGCCAGTACCGTTTAGGAATGTTACTCCACTCTATAGCACCACATTAAAATACCTGAGACATGCTAAGTATGAAGACAAGAGGTCCATTTAGTTCGTAATTTTGAAGGCTGAAAGTCCAGCATTGGGCAGCCCCGTTGCCCCGTTGATTTGGCTTCTAACAAGGTCTTGACAGCCTCATGGTAGATGCACAAGCCTGAGAAAGACATCACACTGCAAATCAAAAAACCAGAGTTTTCAGCACTCAGGGGTCAAGTGTGCTTAATAACACTTCACTCTCATGAGAGCACAGGAGCCCAGCTGGAGTGACGCAAATCTCTTCTGAAGACAGCTCCACCAAGAGCCTGAGGACTTCCCAGTACATCCAGCTTCCTGAAGCTCCCACTGTCTCTCCCCATCATACCAGAAACAATACTTCCAATATAGGAAACTTGCAGATGCCCCCACACACCATATCTGCATCATAGCAGTGGGGCCCTTGTTGCTACAGGATCCTGGGATTCTGAGTTCAAAACCACTTAAGAAGTGGATTCAAGAGGCAGACAGTTTGGGCTGGTAGGATGGCTCAGTAGATAAAGGTACTTAATGCTAAGCCCGGTGACCCGAGTTTGATCCCTGAGTTTGATCCTTCCACATGGTGGAAGGAGAGAAATGACTCCTGCAAGTTGTCATTTGACGTCCATTAGTGTGCCATGTATGCACACCCCCACATATTCCCACACATACATACATACATACATACATACATACATACATACATAAAATAACTTAACATAAAACAATAAAAAGACAGGTAGAGGGAAATGAAGGAAGACACCCAACATTGTCCTTCTTTGGCCTACACACACACACACACAGGCACACACACAGACACACACACACAGACACACATAAACACAAACATGTCCACCCTCACTAGCACACCCATGTATGTATATACACATACAAAGAATCAATTAAAGTCTTAGCATTTCTTAAAATGGATGAGAACTCTCCCTTCTTCGTAGTCAATGTCTTCAATATGAGACTGGTACCAGTTTTTTAAACGGTCCCGAGCTTCCAACTGGGCTCCCACTTCAAAGCTTGTTCCTGGTCTGTTAGGTGGGTGCTTGGTCATTTTCAGTCATCAACAAGGCTGCTTTTATTCTCCTCACAGCCCCGCTCCTGCTGCGCCGCTTCAGACCAACCGACCAGTCAAAGCATTTCTAAATAAAATTTTCTTCTCCAGAAAATATAACTGAAAGTAATTTCTAGATGCAAATGCTAGCCTGTAATTACAAGGACTATGCCAGAGGGTTACATTCAGACTCCACTCTTCCCATGAGGTACCAAAGTTATAACAGAGAGAAGAAATGTCCTCTAAAACTGAATAGCCCTTTTCATGTCCCCTGCCTTGCTGAGAACTATTTTGAGGAATACTTAATTCCAAGCTTTTCTTTCTGGGTGTTGGCACTTTCCCTTTTGGGTTATGAGTTATACTATACCACTCTCTATTATTTCTGGATTACATGTCAGTGCTTGGGGAAAAAATTGAGTGCTTTGAGGAAAGGGAAAAAAAATCATTACTAGCAAGATGAATAGAGCAAGTGTACTGGGTTAAGAAAGGGGCTCTGGAAAGATCACTGGTTTGATATTCTGGGAATTATCTCTTCTTGGACACTCTTCAGAGCTGTGACAAATGCCTGCAGCAGCAGTAGGTGGGAGGAACGTCTATTGATACCATATTTTCTCCTGGTGCTGGGCTTTTTTTGACTGATGGATTCATGCTGACTTTGAAGGAGGCTTTTCTTCTTCAAACAATACAAGTGCTTTGAACTCTGGTTTTAGGCATTTGAGGAAAAGTCAACAGCCAAATGAATTTAAATATTTATTTTCTTTACCCTAAAATTGAGTAATATATTTTTCCTAGTTCCATGTTAGTGGGTGCTGGAGATGTAGCTTAGTGGGTAGAGTGCTTGAGTAGAATTCATGAAGCCTTGGGTTCCATCCCCAGCACTGTGTAAAGTCTGCTGCTGTGTTCAACGCTTGTGAGTTGGAGGCAAGAGGAGCAGGAATTCAAAGTCAGTCTTTAATATTCTAGCTTCCTTTCTGTTGCTGTGATAAAACACTCTGACCAACAACTACTTAGAGGGGGAAAGGGTTTATTTGACTTACATTTCTAGGTCACACTGCATCATGAGGGAAGTCAAGGCAGAAATCAAGCAGGAAATTGAAACAGAAGCTACAGAGATGTTTGCAAACACTTAAGCTACTTACCGGCTTGCTCACAGACTCACACTTAGCTAGCTTTCTTATTCAGCACAGGACCACCTGCCCAGGGAATGGTGCTGCCCACAGTGGATCTAGCAGCTGTGCCTCACTTCAGCTAATAAAATAATCCCCCACAGTCAGAGTATCTACAATCAAACCTGATAAAGATAGTTAATTACTCAGTTGGGACTCTGCACATGGTTCTAGGCCATGTCAAGTTGACAGTTAAAGCTAACTAGGATACTCAGTTACATAAGGAGTTCAAAGCCAGCCTGGGCTACTAGAGGGGGAAAATCATCAATGGAATATATCTGTTCAACAAATAAGAAGTATTCCAGTTATGTTCCAAGAGCTCTGTGTTCTTGTCATACAGTACTGAAAGAGTCTGTTATGACCAGGTACCAAATCAATCTCACAGTTTAGGAGAGTGGATCTCAACCCTGTCAGTGGGGTCACCTAAGACCATAACACAGGTATTTACATTATGATTTATAACAGTAGCAAAGTTACAATTATGAAGTAACAACAAAAGTAGATTTATGGTTGTGGGGGGAGTTACAGCATTAGGAAGGTTGAGAAGGGTTGAGAAGGTCGAGGAGGTTGAGCAAGGGAGGAGATCAGGATGAATAAGCAGCTCACAATTCAATGTAAGAAGACCACAGTGAACACATCTTGGTGTGATGCTGTGGAGACAGAAGTTTTGTTTGTTTGTTTGTTTGTTTAATTGATTGATATATTTTTATTTATATGTATATATGTGTGTGGAGGAGGAGCATGTGCCGGTGAGTATGATACCACGGATGCCAGAAGAGGACTTAGATTCCTTGGAGTTGGAGTTACACGTTGTTGTTAGCAGCACGGTGCAGGTTCTGGGAACTGAACTTGTATGTTCTGGAAGAGTAACAAACATCTTAATCTCTAAGACGCATCGCCAGCACTAGCAGAAGACATCATGAAGGAGGCGACTCATAATTGTAATTTCAGAAAATGCTAAGTCTTAACCAGAGTAAGAGAGAATGAATAAAGTCCAAGAAATGGGAGAAAGTGTAGTGCCTTTAGAGGAGCTAGAGTAGAAAACACATGTGTGCAAAACTGGAAGATACATACATATATGCATACATCCCTCTGCATACATATACGAGTACACACACACACACAAGTGGAGGTCAGAGGACAACTTGGGTAATGTATCAGTGATGTCTACCTTAATTCTGAGTCGGCCTTTCCTTGGTTTCTAACACCAAGTAGGCTAGCTGGCCAGCAAGTTCCAGGAATCCACCTGTCTTTACAGTCCTGGCTCTGGTATTTACCAGTATGTGCCACCACACCCAAGTCTTTTTGTTTTTTTTTACATGAGTTCTTTGGGAATCAAACTCAAGTCTTCATACTTGCGATGTGAACACTTTCCTGCCTAAAGTAGCTTGCCAGCCAATGACATGATTTTACATAATATGAGGTACATTATGGTTGGATATGAAGTGTTTTCCCAGAAGGCTCACTTCGAAGAAGCAGGTTTAGGTACCTTTCACAAGTGACTGAATCCTAGGGATTTGACTTTGTGATGATTAGCTTTAACTGTCAAGTTGATACATAGAATCAGTTTGGTTGATTTCAGTTTCAGTAAGGGATTTCTACATTGGGTGGCCCTGTAGGCATGTCTATGGAGGTTTGTCTTAAGTGAATTGATGTCAAGGTTCAGCCCACACTGATGGTGGCACCATTCCCTAGGCAGGAGATTCTGAATTATATAAAAGTAGAGCAGTTTAGCCAAACACAAACAAGCAAGTATACCTGTAGTCATTCTCTCTCTGCCTTGACTGTGAATGTGATCAACTAGCTATTTCAAGCTCCTCCCACCTTGACGTCCCTTCAATAATGGACTATAAACTGAAATGATGAGCTAAAATAAGCCCTTTCTTCCCAACAAGTTGCTTTTTTGTTTGTTTGTTTGTTTGGGCTGTTTTATCATAGCAACAGGAATGACATCAGAACAGATTTTTACCAATTAATTAATTTGTAAAGTCATAATTTAATGTCATTACTGAGAGATGATGGAGACTTAGGAAGCCAAACCTGAGTTGAAAGATGTAGGTCACTATGATCATGCCTTTAAAGAGTGTATCTGTTCTGCCCTCCACTACTTTCTCTGCTTCTTGAATCCCATAAAATGAGCAGCCTCCTTTTTTTTTTTTTTTTTTTTTTTTCTCAGCTCAACTTCTTTATTCTTAAATAGTTCATGAATCTTTGCCTAGGGAATGGTGCCACCCACCGTGGGCTGGGTCTTCCCAGATCAATTAAGACAACCAGGACTAGAAACATGGCTCGGCCATTAAAGTCTAAGGCTCACAACTAAACCTTTAAGATAATCCCCCTACAGGTTAACCCAAGCATACATTCTTTTGAGACTTCCTGGGTAATTCTTGTTTGTTTGTTTTTGGGGTTTGGTTTTTCTTTTTTTTCATTTTTAAAAATTGGATATTTTATTTACACTTCAGATGTCACCCCCTTTCCCCATTCCCCCCCTTAGAAAACCCCTATCCCATGCCCCCTTTTCCTTTTTGCATTTATACACTTTTTTAAAAATGTTAATCAAAGGCTTTATAAGTTTGGTAATGCTCATTCAGAGGTGTAACCCACTACCCAACCTAGATATATCAACTATCTTTGACTGGTGGAGATACGTGAACATCTGCCTCCCTGTCTTCCCCTCTTTCCCTCTCTCATCACCTAGCTTCTCCTCTCCTCCTCTCCTTACTCCTTCTCCTCCTCTCAGTACTCTTCCCACCTTAGCTCCTCCTACATATCACCCTTCCTGTTAAAATAAAACTTTTCTCTCAAAATACAATTATAGCATAATTATGCCAAATTGTACCAGTGAGGTACAAAATAGTCCTAATACCCAGTCCATCATTTTGTTGACTAACCAGAACCTCTGTCATCTATCCTAACTAAAACACTTAGTTCTGAACCTGGCTTTTTCCTTGGCTTTAGAATGAATGTCAGCAGAAAACCATCCACTCAAATCTTTTCTCTCAAGGTAAGTAGCCAGGATTGGCTATGAGACTATAAGTTTTCAACCCCGTCAGAAATCCAGAATGACTGAGCTAACTATAATTGTGGGAAGCACAAAGCATAGCTTCTAAACCTTAGCCAATTTATAGAGACCTCTGAACACCTGGACACTCCCTCTACTACAAAACGTTGGAGCATCTGTTCTTCCGCCTTCTGGCCCAGGATCATCTGACAGACCTTAGTGCTGCAGAATTATTAAGGGCTGATTACTCTGTCTAGGCAGATATAATCAGTCGACTATTCTGCAAGTGTGTCCTTTTCTGGACAGTAATTTGTCTGTAGATGGAAACAGGCAATTCTTGTCTAGTGGCTGTCTCACCACAACTGGAGTAACTCCAAAGAGAGCAGCCTCCTCTTTCAAATGTCTTCACTACCATGATATTCAGCTTCATTTCTGGCTTGAAGCAACAGATCCATCTAAATTTGAATGGAAATTGCTCTGCAACTATAATCCCAAATAAATCCTTTTCCTCTTAAGTTGATTTGCTTGAGTATTTTGTCATAGCAATGAAAAACATGATTTGTAACAGAAATAGAATGATCAAATTTATTGTTCTGGAAGCCTCTTATTTTCACTGCTGTTTGGTTGTTTGCTTTTTGTGAGTAGATCAGGAAAGACAAAATGGGGAGACAAGTGTAGAAACACCAGCAGGGAGCTGTCCAGGCAGCCAGGTGAGTCGAGATGGCTGCTAGAATTATGTATCAGCTGTGGAATGAATGGATGGATGGGTTTGAGGAAAGTTAAGAAGATCCAGTTAGCAGAATGATATAGATGGTGTGAGAAAGAGATGAATATTCTATAACCATATGGTCATTCAAATCTGTAGTTTGTATGCTACAGTAGAGATGTCTTTATTGAGGCAGGAAGCCCAGGAAGATGAGTGGTTAAGATCTTGAACTTGGTCTGACTGGAAGTATATGATAGATAACTATCTATGACTCACTCACATACAACCTCTTTGACCAACTATTGAAGATAAATTTGCCTACAGATTTATCTACATGCAAAGTCCATTTCCTATCTCCCTGACTGAGGTCACTCTAGGGCCTCTAGAGTGAACTTGGCTTTAGATATGAAACTGAAGACTAGTAACCCCAAGAATGACAACCAACAGTGAGGAATGGGGACTGATTTATGTGCATTCTAGCATTCCAGTTCTCCCACATTCTGAGACATGTTCCACCCAGTTTCTCAGAATATCTCCAGGGTGACAGAGCCCCATGCCCTCAGTAACCTGACATTAACACACTCCTGCTCACTTTCCTTTCTCTCCCTTCTCATCCCCTTAGTGCTGTAAACTGTTTGCATGTGGACTGTCATATTGAAAACTGAGACTGAGGTGTTGATGAAATCATTAAGTGAGGGTTCCAAACAAATATAGATGTCTGAGATTTAGAAACAAAGAGACTCGAGCTGGAAAGTTAGATGTGAAACTCATCAATATATGACTTTCTCCTGGAGGTTGTGGCTGTAGATATTTCCCAAGTTCATAGAAAAGTAAGAAAAGGGTTAAGACAGTGATTCCCAACCTTCCTTATGCTATGACCCTTTCATATGGTTCCTTATGTTGTAGTGAGCTCCAATCCAAACATTATCTTGTTGCTACATCATAACTGTAGTTTTGCTATTCTTATGTACCAGATGTGACCCCTGTGGAGGTCAAAATCCACAGGTTGAGTACTGCTGAGTTAAGAAGATATATCAATGGGTAAGATTGCTTGAGACTACAGTGCTTACTGAGCAAGCATAAGGACTCAAGTTCAAACCCCAACACCTGAATAAGAAGCTGAGCATGACTTTGTGCACACCTGTGATCCCAGCACTTCAAGGGATGAAGACAGCAGGTTTGCTAGCACCAGGGTAGCTCCATGTTTAATGAGAGAGACAGCCAGTGAGAGAGAAGACATCTGATGACCATGTGCACACGAGGCCACATTTACATGCATATATAACACACACATGTATTCATCACATACAGGGAAAGAGAGATGCCCATTCAGGGGTCTCAGAAGTGAAGTGAAAGACAGGTGAGGAAATAAATAAAATCACTGGGCAGAGGGAGAAACAGTATACAGGCTGCATCCTGGGAGTCCTGTAAGTGAAGACCTTAGTTTGATTCAGCTTAGTACAAGGAAGTCATTGATAAACTTGGGGACCACAATGCTCACAGAACACAAACAGAAAACAGCCACAATTGATTCAGTCATGACTGAGAAAAGGATGGGCAAGAGAAATAGACAACATTCTCAAGACACTATATTATCACCATAAATGGCACACCTATATCGCCCCCTCCATGGCCCAAGGGACATCATAGAAGAAGGTGCAGGAAGGCTGTAGGAATGCCGTGAATTACTCTCTTCTGGATATGGCATGGCTGTTGTTCTCAAGCACTCCTTAACAGTTGTGGCTAACAGTACAAAACAGGTGAGAAAGGACATAAAAGTAGAAGAAAAAAATTTTATTGTATATTTTATTTACATTTCAGATGTGATCCCCTTTCCCCATTTCCCCCACCCACCCAGAAACCCCCTATCCTATCCCCCCTCCTCCTGCTTCTATTAGGATGTACCCCCACCCACCTACCCACTCCCACCTCTCCAACCTCGAATTCCCACACACTGGGGCATCCAGTCTTCACAGGACCAAGGACTTATTCTCCCACCTATGTCTGATAAGGCCATCCTCCCCTACCTATACAGCTGGAGCCATGGGTTCCTCCCTGTGTGCTCCCAGGCTGGTGGTTTAGACCCTGCGAGCTCTGGTTGGTTGGTTGCAAACTCTTTCAGCTCCTTCAGCTCCTTCTCTCTCACTCCTCCATTGGGAAACCCATGATCAGTTCAGTGGTTAGCTGTGAGCTTCCACCTCTGAATATGTCAGACTTTTGCAGACCTCTAAGAGACAGCTATATCAGGCTCCTGTCAGCATGCTCTTCCTGGCATCCACATCAGCGTCTGCCTTTGGTGACTGCACATGGGATGGATACGCAGGTGGAGCAGTCTCCAGACGGCCCCTCCTTCAGTTTCTGTCCCATACTTTGTCTCCATATTTGCTCCTATGAGTATTTTCTTACTCCTTCTAAGAAGGACCAAAGCACCCACACTTTGGTCTTCCTTCTTCATGATCTTCATGTGGTCTGTGAGTTGTATTTTGGGTATTGCGAGCTTTTGGGCTAAAATCCACTTACCAGTGAGTTCATACCACATGTGTTCTTTAATAGAGAAGAAGGGAGTTGTCAGGAGTGGAGAGGAATGAGAGAGGAATATTATATATGTGTATACAATTATTAAAATAAATAGCAGCTGGCAAGGTGGCTCAGCAGGTAAAAGTGTTTGCTGCCAAGTTTGAATTCAGACCCTGGGACCCACATAATGGAAGGAGAGAACCTCTTCCTGCAAGTTGTCCTCTGACCCCTACACATATACTATGTCACACATGTATATCCAAACCAACACACACACACACACACACACACACACACACACACACACACACAAAATAAATAAATAAATGAATAAATAAATAAATGCAATTTTTAAATGAAAAAAAAAAATCCTGTGCAAAGGCCCAATTTATCATACTTCATTCACAAACCTTACCTGGCATCTGCACTTTGAACTAAATACTCAATATCCCTTCCCTGAAGACTAACATCTCTTCTTCACTTTTACTTTGTGTATTTGCATATATAAGGAAGTACTGATCCATGGCTTAAAAACCATAGGCAATGGGTCCAATTCAATCAAGAAAGCCTAGTTTGGTCAGTTAGTTACAATTGGGAGCAACTGTCTGAACTGTTGGCTCCTCTGTGTTCATTGCTGTGTTTGTTGGTGACTGGACTCAGGGCTTGCAGGCTTTGCACATACTAGGTGGTCACACTACAACTGAACAACATCCTTGTTTATCCCTTTATAAGTTGAGATAGTAATTGCTGCATGGTGTGACTGTATTAATTAAATAGTGCATAATGCCATTCATTCCAGAACCCATGCAAAGCCACCGAGCCGCAACTAGACTGTCCGATCTCGGAGATAGTCCTACCTTGTCTCTGAACACTCAGTGCTCACACTGAGGATTACAGACAGATTCATATGTATTCTTCCTTACTTTCTTTCCTTTATTTACTCCCCCTTTTTCTCTCCCTCTCTTGCTTCATCCCTCCTCTCTCTTCCCTTCTTTCTTCCTTCTTTCCCACTCCATTTCATCCTTCCCTCCCTCCTTCCCTTCCTTCTCTCTTTCTTCTTTACCCTCCCTTCCTTTATCCATCCTTCTTTCCATTCCTCTCTCCCTTCTTTCTTCATTCAGATGGAATCTCATGTAGACCAGGCTGGTCTCAAATGGTGTGTAGTCAAGATTGGCCTTGAACTCTTGATTCTTTTGTCATCCCCAGGACATCGTCTTTCCTTGAAGTCAGCTCATCAGAAAACTTACTTCCCTCTTTCTTTGAAACCCAACGTACCCATCGGTTCTGATGATTTATGAATACCCCCATAGCTCTATTCTTTGTTGGTTTTGCTTTGCTCCTATGGTAAACTTAAGGCCTTGTGCATGCTAGGCAAGTGCCCTGCCACTAAGACACACTGAAGACCCTACAGTTCCATGTTTAATTCTGTGTTATTCTTGTGCTGCATCAAACTCTAAGACAAACAGTGATCACTTTTGTGATAGTCTTCTACATAATACACAAAGTAAGTCTGGCCTGAGGGCAAGTAGAGGAGATGTTTTTTTTTTTTTTTTTAATTCATAATTTATATAAGAAACACAAAACCCAAACTTTGAAGCCAAATAGTAAATATATTCTACGGGAAGACAAATAAATATTCATAGGATTTTTCGCTAAGTCTTCCTTAAAATGGCAAGACTATATGTAGTTGGAGTACAAAGAAGCAATGAATAGTAAATTCCAGTGGAAGCCACAACTGCCTGAAGACGCCAGCATACAGATCTTTACAGGTGTTTCTTCTTCAGATAAAATCTAGCTCCAGAGGATGTTTCCTGGAGTTGCACCTATAAAGCTTTACTAAGCTCCCATCCACTCTGATTGGCAAGAAAAGAGATAAGGAGGGAGCAGCCAGGTGGATAAACTTACTGTGCCTAAGGACTCTACACCCACCATGAGACAGGCAGGATGGTGGATAGGATGGGGATGGGGGAGCAAGGGCAGGAAAATGGTTCAGTAAGAGTGCTTGCTGCACAAACATTGGGGACCCAAGTTCAAATCCCAGGCACCCACATAAACAGCCAGGCATATCCAATGTTTCTGTAACCTCAGCCCCAGGGATATAAAGGGCCAAAACAGGAGAACAGATGGGGCTTGCTGGCTCTATTTTCAGTTGGAGATTCCATTTCAACAGAATAAGGTAGAGAGTTATGATGGTTAGTTTTAATTAAATTAACATATATAGAATCACCTGGGAAGGGAGACTTAATAAAGGATTCTCTAGATTAGTTTGGCCTTGTAGGCATGTCTGTAGGTGATTGTCTCAATTAGTGGGAAGGCTTACCTACTGTGGGTGGCTCCATTCCCTAGGCAGAAGATCATGAACTGTATGAGTGAGAAATCCAACTGAGTGCAGGCAGACAAGTAGTCACTGTTCTCTTTTCCTGATTATGGATGTCATATGACTAGTCCTTCCCACCCACCCAAGCTCCTGCCACTGTGACTTCCCTGCTAGGATGTACTGTTGCCCAGAACTGTGAACTAAAATAAACCTTTTCTTCCTCAAGTTGTTTTTGTCAGAATATTTTATTACAACAACAAGACACAAATAACAGTGATGGAGCAGAATAGCCTCTGCACTTGTATTACCTCCCCACCACACACATACATATACACAGCACATGCACCACACACATACATATACACAGCACATGCACCACACACATACATATACACAGCACATGCACCACACACTCCCATATGCACAGAGTAAAACAACCAAATGAATAAAGAGAAAGACCCAGCACCTATACAACCACTGATAAAGCAAGGTGGTACCTTATCCCAGGCCACCAAAAGTCTGCTGAATGGACTACCACCTACCACTTACCTGAAATACACTTCTGAAGCTAGCATCTCTAAGCTAAACTTAAACCATTGACACCTCCATGATAATTAGTTTGCCAGATTGATTGGCACTTCACTAAAGAACTAAAAAGTATGGATACTGGTAGAGTATCCCCCAAAGTTGAGACAAAGCAATGGGGGGACACCTTTAGAGCATCAGGTATGTCCAACCTTCTGATACTGGGAACTGATGTCATCTACAAAGCTCCCACTTGAGAACCAGATAAGCCAGTTACACACACACAGAAACACACAAGTCAAAGTGCATCTGTGAATTTGTGGGGGGACACATTCACAGCTATCCAAGGCATGTGACACACAGACTAGACATACCTGGACCCTCCTGCTTTTTCATGTTCAAATTAAGGGACAGAACATGAAATGAAATTCAGCAGATTTCATTCAGCAGAAAATGAATTTCAGCAGAAATGAAAACAGCTGCCGTTTCCTGTACAAGTGTTGTTAATCTTTAGCCAGGATCTAGGTGCATTAGATGGTGTCCTGGGTTTGCTTTCTGTCACTGTGATAAAATACTGACCAAAACGAACTTTGAGAGGAATGGGTTTATCTAGTTTATTGGTTATAATTCATCACCGAGGGAAGCCAAGACAGGAACTTAATGCAAAGAGCTTAAAGCAGAAACCATGGAGGAGCACTGCTTACTGATTTGCTCCCTGGATCATATTCAGCGAACCTACCAATCCGTTCCAAGTTCACTTACTAAGGGATAGTATTGCCCACAGTAGGCTGGGTCCTCCTACATCAATTGGTTGTCAAGAACATGTTCCAGGACACTCTCATAAGCCAATCCAATGGTAGCAACTCCTAAAATGAAGTCCCTCTTCCTAGGTTTGTGAAGTTGACAATTATAACAGATGAGGTATGGTAACACAGACATCACAGATGCTTCTAGGGTCAGAGAGGTTGAATTACTGTTATTATTGCTACAATGAAACACCATGACCAAAGCAATCTGGGGGAAAAAAAAGATGTATTTGGCTTACACTTCCATATTGCCATTCATCATTGAAGTAAGTCAGGACAGGAACTTGAACAGGGCAGGAACAGAGGCAAGAGCTGATGCAGAGGCCATGGAGGGGTGCTGCTTACTGGCTTGCTCTCCATGGCTTGCTTAGCCTGCTTTCTTATAGAATCCAGAACCACCAGCCCAGGATGGCACCACTCACAATGGGCTGGGCCCTCCCCATCAGTCACTAAGAAAATGCTTTACAGCTGGATTTTTAAAAATTTCTTTTATTATTCTTTTTTAACAAACGCCCCCAGGAGTAGGGGACTAGGGGAAGAAAAGAGGGGAAGAGAGACTCCAGACCCACAATCCCTCCCTTTCCTCCTTATATATTTATAATCTATATACAAGCCCCCAAATGGGGGTCAAGGGGAAGTCCCTCAACGGTGTGGGGGCAATCCAAGATCCTTCTTCCCCCGGAACCCAGGCTCCTCTGCTCTTCCGGGAGGCCTGCCAGTTCCCAAGGCTTCTGCTTCTGGTGGGAAGCCTGCTGGTAGATGTCAATGCGCTGAGTCCGGAATACTCCACTGTAGATGGAAGGTAGGGCCTTGAGAAAGGGAACTGAGACCAGAGAAGGGCCTTCCAGATGGGGGAGTCCGTGATGACCCAGGACCCCCAAGGTTGCTGCTCAGCTTTTGGTAATCCTGGAAAGGCTTTAGTTCCACTGTTTGCCCCAAGCTGGGGGGGTGTGGGGGGAAGGCTAGCAGGAGCTCAGAATCCCAACTGCTGAGACTGGTGTGTACTCTCCCCAGATTATTCCATACAGGTTTTTCTGATGACTTCCTCCTCAGAGCAAGATTCAGATCACCAGCCCACCTGACTCCATGGCAAATGGCTTTTTTTTTTTCTGGGTTATTTGAGATAGTCTAGGACAAATGCACAATCATCGTCATCATCACATCATCATCATCAGACTATGCAAGAATACTATAGGTGGAAATAAATGGATATTATATATTAGGTTTGCTTCTTTCCAAGTCTCAGGGATACATAAAGTTAACTTCTGATTCTTTAGACTAGATGTAGGGAGAATGGAAGATTTCAGGTCAAGTGAGTTTAGCTACCAACTCATGTATCCCAGACTGGCCTCTAATTCAATATGTAGCCCAAGGTGACCTGATCCTCCTTCCTCCATTTCCCAAATGCAAAGATTACAGGTGCAAACCACCACTCCCGGCTCCAGTGGCTGAAGATGGAACCTACAGCTTTTTGAATGCTAGCCAGCATTCTACCTGACAGCCTCAGCCTGAGTTATTTATATAATGTCATCATCGGGCATAAAGATGTCATGCTGTTCCACACCTGTCTCTAAGAAGGCCTGTTGGACCTGATTTTCCTCTCAGACTTGGAAAGCCATACAATTGCTGTACCGCCGTGGGGAAGCAGCTTGGACTAGAATTGCTTTTCTGGATCTGAGGCTGCCTTGGCATCTACCTATGCTGCATGAGTCTTACAGTAGCACAGAAGCTGTACTGTGAAAACGAACCTGAGTGAGTTTCACTGGGTGTGTCAGGCCCATGCACTGTCATCTCTCTGGCTTGTTCTTTCTGTCACACAGGAGACACTTAATGAGTGTAGCCTTTGTATTCCTACGAGAGTGAGGCTACAGTCACCCCCCTCTCTCCACCCCCAGCCCATGTCGCTTCTTTTTCCTTTCTTTCTTTCTCTCCCTTCTTTCCTTCTCTTTTCTGTTCCTCCTCTGTTTCAAGACAAAGTCTTAGTACATAACCATGATTGGCCTTGAGAGCCAGACAGTCTTCCTGCAGCACCAGCCTCTGAAAGCTGGGATGACCGACATGCTCCACTGCATCCAGGGGTTGTTCCTTGTTATTTTGCAAGATGTGTATGGAGGGTATGGGCTTACTGCATTCATATATACATATACACATATGTATACATGTACACGTATACATACATATGTGTGTCACCAATCTTCTTGAGAGTTACTTTTTCAATTTAAGATACAATTAATATGTATTAGGGTTGGATTTAAATATGGTTTATTTCCTCTCAAGAGAAACGAGAAATTCAGTCCCCCACCCCCTGTGAGATATTCAGAGATAAAGTCATTTAAGAAATGATAAAGAGCAAAGTAGATAGTATCAATCCTCTTCCTCTTTCCTGCCTTCTCCTAGGTTTCTTGTCCAGCTATGAAATGTGTATGTTTCATGTAAGCTGTAGAGATGGCTGTTGGTGTTGAAACTTGAACATAAGCCCTGTTGAATCCACATGCTTTCTTTGTAATGAATCTCAAAGGTTTGTCTCCCTATTTACCACCAAAGCCTCCATAAAGCAGACCATGAACGTATCGGCCTATCGGTGTCCTCATGAGCGCTGTGTGGGTGGGTGATCATGAGGGGTTTGCTAGGTTTCACATGTGCTTCCTGTCCTTGGCTACTAGGCATCTGCCCTGACCTCTAGCCTACCTGAGGCTCTGCCCCCAAGAGGGTTGTCACAGATACAAGCCCTCCCTGTTTTCTCAGTCATTCTCTTGGTTTGAATATGGTTACATTAGCAACAGAAGAGTGTAAAAGTACAGGCTTTCCTATGCCTGTCCTTGCTTTGAAATAATGTTTTGGAACTTTTTATATTTATTAATAAGCTTCAGGCAGATTCTGATCTATTCTAACTCTACAATGCTGGCCTGGACTACTTGCCAGTCTACTTCCCAGCCACTTGGCCCATTGCCTGCCATCTTAGTCTTGCTCTGGCACCTCCTTCTCCATTCCTGTCGGGATGGTGATACCCAGGTCACACCTGAAACTTCCTCTGGCTTGGCACAGAAGTCCCACCTTCTGCTATCCTGTCCAACTATTGGCTGTTCAGCTCTTTAGTTGACCAATAGGAGATGTTAGAGAACAATGTTTTACAAATACTGAGTCAGGAAATGCTCCATAATAATGACAATACCAAAGTCCAGACTGCAACCAGATCTCTGGGTTCAGAAACAGCAATTGAAAACACAGTGCACAAAACCATCCTCCAACTGAAGAGACTAAGTCAAATTTAAGAGGATCACAGCTTCAAGTTTTACCAAAGAAGTTAATCTTGACATTGCCCTCACTCCACAGAAAGGTAACCTTCAGGCTAGTGAGATGGCTCAGAAGATAAAGGCACTTACCAGGGAGCCTGATAATCTGAGTTCAAGCCTCAGGCCCCACAGAGTGGAAGGAGAAAACCTCACAATCTGACCTCAATGTAAGTGTCTCAGCATGCACCCCGCCTCCATGCAAATTATTACATGTCATAAAGAAACAACTATAAAAGATAACTTTTAAGACATACATGGTGGCAAATCTCTAATCCCCACACTTGGGAGGCTGAGGCAGAGGATCATGAATTTGGGGTCAGCCTGAGCTACACAGGAAGGCACCAACTCTGAAAAAGATAACCTTTAAAATGGAAGTAGATTTCTGAACATTTCACATTTGTCTGATCTTCTCCAATTTCCTACCCGTGGTCCTTCTGCTTTTGGAAGAATTTTTAAAAATCACATTATATCTATATTTGGGGAATTGTTCAGCACAAGCTCTCTCTCCATCTGCTGGCAATCCTGTCAAACAAATGTTCATGTTCTCCCACTGTGAATAATCTAACTCAATCCATTGTCTTCAATTGTATTTATGTTTCAGATAGGTAATGCCTGCATGGCACACAAAACACATTTACACACAAATACATATACACGCATGGACACACATATACACATATATATATATATATATATATACATAAACATACAGACCACACACATACATAAACATGCATACCACATACAGGCGTACAGGCATTCACAAACATATTACATGAGATATATATATATATATATATATATATATATATATATATATATATATATATCTGCCAAACACACTTATGCATGCACACATATAAGCAAACACAAACACACACATACACACACACACACACACACCTTAAGCACACAAGTATACCAAGAGAAGACCCTGTCTCGTCTCTGATGCCACAATTTTCTCAACATTCTTCATAGCTAATCTATATTTGCAAAGATAGACATGTCACTGCTTAGTGCTGTATATATACAAACACATCTACAAGTGTATAAATATATATGTGCCTGCAAAGTAAAACTAGATGCATTTAAAATAAGAGCATATACTAGCACATTCATGCATAATCTTTGTGTGTGTGCATGCATGAATATTTGTGTGTGTGTATGTATAAAGGTATATGTTCTAAGAGTCATAGTGTTGACAGATGTCTCATTCTGCAAGAAGGTTTGGGTCACTTTGAGCCAAGATAATCTATTGGTAGGGAAAACAGTACCCAGTGTAAACTGAAATCTGTGGGGAAATCTTTATTCCGCCTTCTTTATAAGAGATGCTGGAATATTCAATGAACCTTGCATTGGCTGACTTGGCTCTGCATCCCCTGTGTCCTGGTTAATGTGACCTTTACTTGAGACCCCTATGTGTGCACATGTGGGGGGAGGAGGCCAGATTGGGTGTTTTCCTCAATTGCACTCCATTATTTTTTTTTTTAAGATAGGGTCTCTCACTGATCTAAGCATTGGCAATTTAGCTAGGCTGTCTAGCCAATGCATCCCAGGAATCCTCTTGTCTCCACCTTTCCAGTGCTGGAATTATAAATGTGTGCCACCATCCCTGACTTTATTTTGTGTTAATTCTAGCGATTGAATTCAGGTCTTCATTCTTCCAAACCAAGCCCTTCGCCAAATAAGCCTTCTTCCCAGGGATGGGCAGATTTCTCTGAGAAAATATGAAAAATTATGAATAAATGTTGAATATACAGTTTATTTTAAAAAACTGTCTAAATAAAAGACAAAATGTAAGCCACATTAGTTTTCTGGAAAACCCCCCACCCTGGACTCAGGGCCTAAAAAAGTCACAGGGAGAAATCTGAGAGAGCTAGGAAATTCCCGTGTGAACTGGGACTTATGAAGGGAGGGGAACTCTGAAACAGAGCTCTGATCCAGGTGTCCTATTATAAAGCTTGGTGCATGGGTGGCAAGCGTGATCAGAACCTTTGTTGTTGTTTTTAAAGCAGAGAACACCCCTGACTGAGCCCTATAAGACACATTCACCAAGGCTGAATTGGGGACACAGGGAATTCAGAAGTGGTCCCTTTGCTAAATACCAGGATAAAAGGAACACTGGAACTGTCTTTAAAACGTTTTAAGATTTAAACAATTTTATGTGTGTGTGTATGGGTGTATGAGTGTATTTATATATTCATACAATGTGTGTGTACACCTAGCATGTATGAAGGCCAGAACATTAGATACTCTGGACCTGTATTTACAGATGGTTGTACGTTGCCACATGGGTGTTAGGAACCAAAGCCAGGTCCCTGCAAGAGCAGTACACTCTCTTAACCACTGAGGTCTCTTTTCAGCCACTAACAATTTTAACTGTATTTATTTATTTGCTTATTTATCCACTCATGTGAGGACATGTGGAAGTTAGAGGACAACTTACAGGAGACAGTTGTCTCCTTCTACTAAATGGTTCCAAGGGATCAAATTCAGGTCAACCTTGGCAGCAAATACCTTTATCTGCAGAGTCAAATCACCAGTGGGGCTTTTCTTTTTACCCAGTCTTCACCACGAAAGGGGGTACCAGTCTATCCCAATTAGCTTTAACTCCTCTTGACACAGCCTGGAATCATCTGGCATTGCAATTAAAGGATTATCAGAATCATCAGCCTGTGGCCTGTCTCAGATTGTCATGATTGTTAATTGACGTAGAAAGGCCTCTACCACTATGGGCAGCACCATTCCCTAAGCAGGTGGTCCAAGACTAGATACAAGAGCTAGCTAAGCATGAGCCTGGGTGATGCAGCAACAGCAAGTGTTCTTCCATAGTTTCTGCCTCAAGCTCTTGCCTTGAGCTCCTACTCTGACTTCCTGAAAAGATGTGACCTGTAAGCTACTTCAGCTTCCCTCCTCCATGTTAGCAGTGTTTTACCACCACAGCAGAATAAGTCAAGACAAGGAACCGTGTGACTTCTGGCAGGACTCTCGGCAGGAAGAGGCAAGGAGATGTAGTTAGTGGACTAATCACCATGTGTTTTAATGACCTGCTGATAAATTATAGCTGGTCCAGAAGAAGGAGGAAGAGGAGGAAGAAGAAGAGATCAAAAAGAGAAAAGGGAGGCAGGCTCACATCTGGGCCATGCTCAAAGGCTAAATACACTTAGGCCTTAAGCCTGGCTCATTGCAATCTTAACATTCTTTCTTATTTTGATATGGGGGAGTGGGGAGTGCTTCTTGTGCAGTGCCCATGGCGTCCACAAGAGGACATCAGAGCCCTGGATGTAGAGTTACAGGCCATTGTAAGCCACATAATGCAGGTACTGGGAACTAAACTCCAGTCCTTTGCAAGAATTAATGGGGAGGTGGGGGTATCTCTGCTCCAGTTCCCACTAATTGTTCCTGACCTGACAATGAACTATATAACCTGTAATATGAAATAAACCCTGTTTCCCAAGATCATTTTAGTCATGGTATTTATCACAGCAACAGACAGCAAACTAGAACAGTAGCAACCTTCAAAGCAGATTCTTTTTGCCAAGACAGGTTTGTTTTGTTTTTTGTTTTTGTTGTTCTTGGTTTTTTTTTTTGTTTGTTTGTTTGTTTGTTTGGTGTGTGTGTGTGTGTGTGTGTGTGTGTGTGTCCTTGGCTGTCCTGAAACTAACTCTGCAAACTAGGCTGGCCTCAAACTCACAGAGATCCCCCCAAGTGCTGGGAGTTAAAGACATGTTTCACTGTTGCCCCATGGCAGATTTTAATCCTGTTGGAATTCTTGCCTCTCAGCTGGGCTCCAGCACACAGAGATAAGAGAACTGTGGCATTCGGGCTATCAGTTTGAATCTCCACCATTTCACAAACGCTTTGGATTTCCTTCTGACCTCTGCTTCTCCTTCTCTTCACGAAGAATCTAGTACATTCACTGGAAGTGAATTTCTTGACCAGTGATAAGTACCGGCAACCCTTGTGCCATCTTTGTCACCAAGAAAGGGACATGTGCTCACCTCAGTGATGTGGTGAGACTTTAGGAGTGTCTGGCTCAGTCTCAGGAGTATATGGGTGAGAAGATGCTGCCAGACACACAGTTCCAGCTTTCTTTCCAACTATCTACTAGAAATGTCTTAGCCTGCCTTCTTCCTTCTTTTGTTCATAGTTTTAATATATTTGTCCACAATGTATTTTGCTCACATTCACTTGCCAAGACTCCCCTAAATCCTCCCAGATCCATTTTCTACCCTGTTCACAATATTTTGTCCTTTTTTTATATCCCTCCAACCACTGTAATACCCAAGTTCATTTTGGACCGCCCATGTGTTCATTGGTAGGGCCATGCACAAGAGTGTGTACAACGTACCATGGACCATGCCTTTATAGAAAGCTAACACTCCTACCCCTAGAAGCCATCACCCATCAATAGCTCCTCAGCTAGGGGTGAGGCCGCTCCTTCTTCAAAGCTGGAATGGTCACTGGTTTGATTTTGTGCAGGTTTTGTGCAGGTGACCTCAGCTCCTGTTGCTCACAAGTGCAGCAATCTTGCCATGTCCTGACGACCCTGTTCCACTGTGGTCCTCCCTGACCTCTGGCTCTTGCTATTTTTGCTCCCCCTCTTCAGTGATGGTCCTTGTGCTTTAGAGGTAGGAGGTGTGATATGATGTCCTGTTTATAGCTGTACATTCCACAGAAATTTAGGCCCTGCAGTTTCTCCAGTTATGAATTTCTGTGCTAACCACCATCCACTACACAAAGAAACTCTTCTGATGGGCTGTAGGAACTGCATTAATCCACAAATTTAGACCTTCCCAGCTGGCATGGATTCTTGGCCAGATTTATAGTACTACTATATCTTTTATTTTATTTTATTTTATTTTATTTTATTTTATTTTAAAATGGCATGTATTCTTTGTTCTGGTTTAAAGCAGTATATCTAGTCAACAGTATTTACATGTGTTCCTTTGGCCAAACTGTTGCCACCCTGAATTTTGAGCTTCGTGGTTACCCAGAATAACTCTGATTTTCTTTTGTGTCTTTTCCCAGCAAATGAATAGAAGTGTTCCAGGGGTGTGTGGAGCTTTGCCAAGAGGCCTGGTTCAGGATTGTCCCTGGTTCTGATGTTAGCGCAAGACAAGCCATGTACAGTCAGCTAGGATGAACCCACTTTTGTCCTGACCTATATATAGGCCTCTCATTTTGGCTCAAATTGTGGAGCTCCAATTGGCCTTTTTGGCACCTAGGAACATCTTTCCATCAGTAAGTCCCATGATGAATTGTACACTACAGAGATACACAAATACACACACCCTACGCTACAGCTATAGATTATGTATATAAACACACCACACATACAGATAAATGTACACACACACACCACACCACACACAGAGTTATATGTCACACACGTACACACACACACACACACACACACACACACACACACACACACACAGAGTAATAGTCTGTTTGTTCTTGTTCACTGGAAAATATTTGACCTCTCCTTCAGGCTCCCTCACACCTTTATGGGATTAGTTACAGTTTAACTATCAAATACACTGGTTTCCTGCTGCTGTGCCTTGGTAGGAGCCAAAAGAATTAGTCACATCAGAAGCAGAAGGAAGTCAGTGGATTGGGAGAATGTTCCAGGGCTAACTGGCTGGAAGGACTGTGGGCTTAGAGGTCAAAGTTGTACAGTCCTTTAGGAAGTGTTTACGGAGTGCCTGTTACTGCTGTTGCCTGCACACCTGGCCCTCCTCAGGCTCTGTAATCAGAGCAAAGGCCACCACTGTGAAGGACACAGTCATCTGCTGGAGGGTCTGAGTGTTCAAGGACCTGTGTTTGAGAAAGCGGTGGTGTGGTGAGTTAGGAACAACAGACTCTAGTGAGCAGAGAGGGGCATCATGGTAAAACTAGCTCTGGGCCACATTAAGGTCGGTGTGCTAGAATGTAAGGTGGAAAACCTAGGAAGGGAGGTCAGGAGAGGAGTCAAAGCCACAGAGTGTTATCTACCAGCATAAAGCTAAGGAGCACACAGGGTTGTTTCTCAGGGCAGCAGAGAGGGGCCTAGTGATGCTCTGGGCTCTTAAAAAGATCAAAGAATGACACAGAATTGGTGACAAGAAAAAGTCATTGAGCATTTTACATATATGTATATGACATATACAATGATATGAATATTATATGTGTGTGTATGTGTGTGGTATATTATATATTGGTATCATATGGAATATATAACACATAATTATATATTACAAAAATCTCTAAACCAGAAAAAAGACTAAAAATAATCAGAGTTTAGTTTTGTCTTACAAATTTTTCAGTAAGAAAGGCTAGTGGGTAAAAGTGCCTATTGTCAAGCTTGAGTTTGATCCTAACCCACATGGTAGAAGGAGAAAGATGACTCTTTCAAGTGTCCTCTGACTTCCTCATACATGTTATTGCATGTACACACATCATCATCATCATCGTCATCACAAATCAAATTAAAATTCTCTGTAAGGAATATTTCACCCAAAATGTTGATGTACAGATTGTATTGTTCCTTAATATTGATCCTTGAAATTTTATGTAAATTTTCTAAATGTATGAGATTATATCAGTTATAGTATACATATATTTGTGTGTCTACATGTGTGCACATGCAAAAGAGGTGTACATGTATATGTTCATCTGTCTGTAGGATTTTGTTTACTCATGGTATTATTCACACCATGGAGATAAATCTCTTTTATTGACACAGCTATTTTGCCTGTATGGAGTCAATATTTGAAAGTGCTTGATGCGGATGAGGAGAGGTGGCTAAGCAGTTCAAAGCACTTGCTGCTCCTAAGAACCTGGAATCGGATCCTCAGAACCCACAAACAGCCAGATGTGGTGGCTCATGTCTGTAATCCCAGCAGTCCTACTTGAAGACAGAAGATGAAGACAGGAGACCCCCTGGAAGCACGTGGGCAGGCTAGCTGGTGGACACTGAGGCTGTCCTGAACCTCCACCATCTGTACACACATGTGCCTTGCACTCACACCCACCCAAAAATTAAAGAAAAAAGAATGGTATTTCTGTTTGACTGTTGTGACCATAAAAAAAGTTGTGTATGTAAGCCAGTATCTAAATAATATGCAATAAATGCTGTGATCAGGACCAGTTAAGATGTAGTTAAAGTGGGTATGTTGAGGTTTGAGGTGAGAAACAAGACTTCCTGGAAGTGCCTTTTGCATGAACTGTTTTGTAAGTTATCTTAAGTCTAGGAGATCACAGGAATCTTTCTCACATTAACGGAGGATACTTTCTCCTCTCGCCTCCCCCTTCTTATCCCTCCTCCCCCTTCCCGTCCTCCTCCTAACCCCTTCTTCTCTGCTTTCTCTGTTGTTGTTTTTGTCATTGTCATCATCAATATCTTACTATGTAGCCCATGCGGGCTTTGAAATCAAAATCTCCAAGTCAACCTCCCAAGTGCTTGGATTTCCACGTCTGCCTCTGTCTTTTTCATCATACATTCTACTCTGCACTGGGATATAACTTGGTTGATAAATACTTTGAGGCTCTGTGTTCAGTCCCCAGGGATGTGAGTTAGAGTTGATATAGTTGTGATGAAATACCATGACCAAAAAGAACTTAAAGAAGAAAGAGTTTATCTGGCTTATTTATATATACACTGAGGGAAGCTAAGGCAGGAACTCAGACTGGGTGGGAACCTGCAGGCAGTGGCTGATGTAGAGGCCATAGAGGAGAATGCTGTTTACTGGCTTGCTCCTCATGGTTTGCTCAGCCTGCTGTCTTATGGAACCCAGGAACACTGGCCCAGGGATTGGCACCACCCATGGTGGGCTAGGCCCTCCCCCACCAATAAGTAATTAAGAAAATGTCTTACAGGCTTGCCAACAGTACAGTCTAATATAGAGGTATTATCTCAATTGTGGTTTCTTCATCTCAGGTGATTCTAGCTCATGTCAAGTTGACATAAAACTAGCCAGCACACCAGGCATAGTGACACACACATGTAATTTCAGCACTCAGGGGGTCGAGGCAGGAGGATCAGAGTCCTCCTTAGTGGCATGGCAAATTTGAGGCTAGCCTGAGCTATGTGAGATCCTATCTTGAAAGAAAAAAAAATGTGTATATTTAGGGCCCAGAGTAAAATTTTAAGACACATGTAGTCAAAGGTTATTTGCAGGGAAGCAAGTGAGCACACCCATCATATACAGTTCCCTTTGGTTCCTTTGTTTTTGTGTCCAGAGCAGCTGAATCTTCTCACACAGCATGGCTTCCAGAGGGAACTCATGTTCCTGAGGCAGTGCAGCCACTCTCTGGACTTTTCATCCTATGTACCTGCTTCTGCAGATCACTGACCTACAGTTCCCTCACTCTCCTTATTAGTCCAGAGAGATAGATGACAGATTCAGACAGAGCACAAGGAGACCCTTCAGATGGAGCTAGAAATGCCGACAACACACACCTCCCTTGTTACTTTTCCTTGGCAGCATTACAATGCACCGTTGTGTTGTTAGGGTTCCTTCTGGGTGTAAAAACCAGGGTACCCCCAACCCCCCAAAAAAGCTACAGAGGAGTAGAACTCTGGGAAAATCCACTGCATTACACAGTAACACTGACTTACAGAATAAGCACCTACCTGAGGTGTGATTTTATCTAATTAGTTAAACAGACAGCTAGAGCAACTGGTTTTCAGAAGCCTGAACTATGTTTCAGAACTATGTTTTCTGTGCAACGTGAGGTGATTAACTTGATAACTATTTGTGAGCACCTGAGTTTCCAGCTCTGAGCTAAAGTGTGGAATGAAAACTGTATTCAGCTAGTTCTGGAGTGTTCCTTACCTTGGTGAATCGAGTGTGAGATTATGCATGACTAAGCCTCTCCCACAAGTCGGTGCAGGCTGAAGAATTTTCTTATTAAGGCTGGTATGCAATCTGCATTTTAGCAAGAGCATAGGTGCTTGCAAAAAGTCTTCCCAGGCATGTTAATCCTGTCTTATGATTATGTGTCTCTCTTGATGGGTTAGTATAGAATTGCCCCCCCACCTACCGTGTGTGTGTGCGTGTGCGTGTGCGTGTGCGCGCGCGCGTTTGTGCTTAGAGCTCGGAGGAGGGCATCAGGTGTCCTTTTCTGTTCATATCTGCCTGTCCCTCTGGGGTGGAGTCTCTCCCCGAACCCAAGCTAACACTGTCTCTGCTGGGCTGGAAACCATCCAGCTCCAATCAGGCCCCTCCTGTCTCTGGCCCTGGAGCTCCAGGTGCGCACTGAACATCTGGCTTGTTATGCGGCAGCTTGATCTGGACTCTGATCCTCATGAGTGCACAGCAAGCACCCTTAACCACTGAGCAGCCTCTCCAGCTCTGCAAAGGGTTATTTTAGGACCGTTGTAAATGTGGTCATCTGTTCACTTTTAGATATATCAAATATCAAATAACAAATAAGCTATAAGTTAGACTCAATTATGAAGCCATTAACACACTCCACGTAAATAGAAAATGAAAGGCAAGAGCCGTGTAAAAATAGGAAATTATATAGGCACTTCCATCTTCTCGCTTTTGGGAAACCCCGTTCAGACTACTCAGTGGAGGGATATTTTAGGGATTGAATGTCGTAAATATAGAAGGCCATTGAAAGCTGGAAAACTATGATGACATAAACTCACATCCCCATGCAAGAGATCCAGGCACCTGGGAGTCTGTTAGTTACAATTTCAGACAGTGTCTCAGTATGGGCCTGATGGGAGCACAAAGGTCCTTTCACCTACAGATCACTAAGGAAACCAGGAATGTTAAACACACAGGGCCTCTTCTCAGGGAGGAGATAAAATACTTGTTTTCCTGCCCAGAAAGCTGGGAGTGGATTTTGTTAACAACCTGGTGACCTGTTTGCTATCTATAGAAGTAGACCTCACCAACCTTTTGTTGTAGAGACGACCAAATTCCCCAGAATGATTATCCCAGACTCTTCCCTCCCTAGACTGTTACCCATCCTTAGAGGAGATGTCACTTGCACTTGTAGCCTGCTGATCTCTATACCGTTTTGGTCAGAGACTGGCTCCCTACAGAACTCCCCCCCCCCACCTTGCTCACATGTACTTTGTAAAGAAGTTTCTATGCAGTCACACCATAAGCGCTATTGTGCTCTTGGAATTGGAATGATTGCTATCTGGAAACCTCTTCGCAAACTGTACTATGTTCTAAATATGTTGACCATGAATCTCTTGGCATTAGACTCCCGAAGTCTGATCCAGGCCAATGAAGTCAATCTGAACTGAATTTTCATTCTCATCTCTTTGAGAATTACTAATGACATTGACACACGCAGGGTCCCCTTAGAGGCCTGTTCATGTCTATGGATTGTGGGAGGTTTGGGGAGCAATAGCATGTATGTGGAAGTCAGAAAACACCTGAAAGAATTGGCTTTCTCCTTCTACCAAGTTTGAGCTTCCTCTGGATTCTAACACTGCAACTCTGCAGAGCCTTCTGTAGAAAGAGGCAGATGTCTGGATGGCTCTCCTTATCCACATACAACACCCAGGGGAGTGCCTCCTCTTTAATTTGGCAAAAGAGTAGTGGTTTATTTTCAGAATTGGAGAAAAATGATGACTAGACACAAGAAACCCATTGAAATGGAGAGAACTGTACTAAAAATAGAAGAAATTAATCTACACAGATTCACACCCGAGGGAGCCCAAGCTCGGCTTCAAGCCTCTTTGCCTTTCTCATCCGTGTACTCAGGATACCTTCACACTCTGGGTGGGACATTGAAGTACCCTCTCTGGGAAACAGGAATTGTATGTGGTGAAAGACTCTGACTTTGGATGTGTCTTTATTTGCCTTTATTCTACAGTTGAGCGCACAACTAACAGGCCTGGCTCAGAAATGAAAGCTTCCTACCTTAGTTCTAGAAAATCACCCTTTTAATTTAATTTTTATCCCACAGGCATGTAGTGTCTATGGAGGCCAGAAGAGGGCCACAGACTGCAGTTACAGATGCCTGTGAGTCATTGTGTGGGTGCTAGAGTCAAACCTGGGTCCTTTGGAAGGAGAAGGGCCAGTAATCTTAACTGCTGAGCCATCTCTCCTGACCCTAGGAAGTCAAACTTAAATATTATCAGATGCAAATACTGCAAGATATCTTCCCAAAGCCTTTATCTGAAAGATGATAAAATTTAAAAAAAAATTGTTAGGGCTTCAGAATCAGCTCAGCTGTGAAGTGCTTGCCTCAAAAGCATGAGGGTCTGGATTCAAATCTCAGGCCCCAAGCACAAAGCCAGACTCAGTGGCATATGCCCGTAAGCCCAGTGTTACAGGGTGACTGGCAGAGCTCAGTAGATGCCTGAAAGCTAGAGGGCTAGCTAATCTGCCAGCCGGGTAGACTTCCAGGCCAATGAGAGATCCTGCCTCAAACAAAAGTTACAAGGTGCCCGAGGACTGACACACGAGGTGGTCCCCTGACTGCCATGTGGGCACCTTATACTTTTGTACTCACATCTTCCACACCCCCGGACACACATGTACACTTTTAAATGTTAAATAAATAAAGCGGGGCTGGGAATGTGGCTAAATTGGCAGTGCTTGGTTAGCATGAGTAAACCCCTGGGTTCTGTCCTCAGTACCGAATGAATTAAGGAAGGTGCCTTGCTCTGTAATGCTAGCACTGGGGAAATGCAGGCAGGAGGATCAGAAGTTCAAGGTCATCCTCAGGTACATAGTGAGTTGAGGCTAGCCTTGGCTATAAAAACTTTGCTTTTAAAAAAAAAAAAAAACAACTACAACAACAAACTGTAGTAAATAATAGCACTATTCTGAAAGTGGTACCTCTTTAGAAAAAAAATGACAGGGGAGGAAATAGCCTGTAATTGTTCCACAGAAGAAGACAGAACTCTTTCTAACAGCTGCTTTGGTGATAGGAACTGAGAACTTGAGTGTCAGGGGTGAGCAAGCAGGAAGATCGATATGAAATATAAAGTGGCCAGGGAGTACCTGGCAGGCCCAGGCCAAGATACATCTCTGAGTACTTAGCCGTGCAACAGATCTGGTGTAAAAGGGGGTTACTAGAGAAAGGGTAGAGGCAGCTAGTAAGCCATGATACAGCAGAGAGGGAGAGAAACAGGGCTGTATGGGCAGAAAGGGAGAGACTGTGGGAACAGAGAGAGAGAAAGAGAGAGAGAGACAGAGACAGAGACAGAGACAGAGCTGGGCTAGCAGGCAGTCCTTTTATAATCAGTCCACACCTGGTGCACCAGGCAGCCACGGCAGGTGAGGGCACCAGATGATGACGACTGACGTTAAGGTCTTCCTGCCTCGAACTTCCACTTACAACGCACCCATGGTTTTGTCCCAGAGAAATGTGGGAAGACACACGGGTTTTGAGCACATGTGTAGAATTTATAAATTACCTACCACAGTGCACGTTCAGAGTGTTTGGGGGTTTTGTCATTGTTGTTGTTGTTGTTGTTTGTTTGCTTGCTTGCTTGTTTTTTAATCAGCAAGGGCAAACACTCAAGGAAATTTGATCTGCAAGAGTTTGATCATTAACTGGTAGCCTGAACAGTCTTCTAGACATGAATGTGTGGTTGCCTTTTACTGTTCAGAACTTGGAGCCAACACAAAGGTCTAGAGACTTCACGAAGGGCTGGAAAGATAAGTTCACAGTTGGAAGTTCATGCAGAGGACTCCATTTTGATTTTTGGCACCCTCAAAGGCTCACAACTAACTGTAACTCCAGCTCCAAGGGATCTGATGCCCTCTTCTGGCCTCAGCGGGGCACCCACACGCATATGCATATACCCAGACACATAAAAATAATTCAAGATGAAATAAACCATAGAAGAAGGGAGAAGACAAGAGAGAGGAAGAGAGAAAAACAGAGACGACAGGTTAAAACCCCAAATTTCTGGCTATATTTAGAGACTCTGCAGAGCTAGCTAAGTGGTCCTGTGATTTGCCAGACCCAGTGATCACTTTACAAATGATGAGTTCCACCTCATCTGGGTGAGGCTCACTTAGTTACAGTCCTCAGTTTGAAGCTGTCTCCTGAATGAGCCAAAGCAACCATACCTAGTCACAGTAGATGGCCTGATATCTACTTCACACTACATCCTGGTCCCAGAATTATTACACTTACTCTCTGACAGTGCTGCTGAGTGACAGATGACTGGGAATTTGTTGCTAGACCAGAAATCGAGATATGTGCCCAGGAGTCACTATTCTTGGGTATGTCCTATACTGGCCAAGGAGTTTCTTGACTCTCGCCCTGCTGACAGCAAGTGATCTTTAGTTCAGTTTTGTGGGCTGGCATTCCAACTATGTACAGCTTTTCTCTGTTTCTGTGTGACTACTGTTTTATATATGCTTCCTTCAAGCAAAGCATTTGAAATCCAAAGAGTGACCAGCAATACAATGTAACAGGCTTGTTGACTGAGTCAGGGCATAGCTGTACACACTCTTCTTCCTTCCTTCCTTCCTTCCTTCCTTCCTTCCTTCCTTCCTTCCTTCCTTCTTGCTTGCTTGGTTGCTTGCTTCAGTTCTGGGCTCCAACCCCCTTGTTTGGCCTCTGTCTACATGGTATACATGTGGTGCATATACAGACCAGCAAGGAAACGTACACATAAATAAAAATAAAATTGGAAACATCTTAAAAGTTTGATTTAAGTATTGACTTAGTTATTGCAAATGAACTAAACAATCAGCTTGTTAGATAACAGTGAGTGGAGAAACAAACAAAGGCCTGACGCAGATTCATAGAGGAGAAACAAGAGTCTCCCTGGTACAATTCAGCTCAAGGTTAAGTACTTGAGTTAAATTAATAGAGCAACAGTGTCTCCAGGGTACAGTTCAGCACAGGGTTAATAAGTACTGGGCCAAGGAAGTTAGAACCTGAAAGTGTCAGACCTTGATCAGAGGTTAGAGCCTTGATGAGGACTCATCCATCGGGGATTTGTTACAGAAAGGGAAACTTGCTTCTTAGCCACGATTTATTTTATTGTGGAGACTTATTTATAGTGAGGGCTGAAAAAAATGTGGAGGCTGGATGAGTTTGCAAGTGCGTCTGTTTGTGTGCACATGCGTGTGTGCTTGAGTATGCATGTACCTATGTGCCTGTAGGGGTATGCATGAGTGCATTGTGTGCAGTGTTCTAAATGCATGTGGAGTCCAGAGGCTGACTACAAGTTTGTTCTTTTAGCAGTTCTTTATTTCTTTTGAAACAGGGTCTCTCACTGAACTTGGAGTAATTCATGGATCCTTCCATCTCGGCCTTTTCTGAGCTGGGGTTATAACCACATACAGCCGCCTCTGACTTTTCCTCATTTGCTGGGGGATCTGAACTCAGGCATCTGTGTAGCAAGCACATTACTAAGTGAGCCATCTCCCAAGACCCAGGAAAAGAACGGATAGCTATCAAAAGGGGAGTTTTCAGGCAGCGAAGTGTTAAAAGGTCTCTGTCCAGGCTGCATACAATAGTACGCTGTGTGTGCAGAACTTAGAAAGGAGAAGTGGTAACCGGAGCTTTCTGCCATTGAGATAAGATAAAGAGCTTAAATAAATTAATCAACGTGGTTCTGCACATGATAACAGGTTTGGATGACAGAGGGTGAGGCAGCTGCTGGAGAAGACAAGACGTTTCTACAAGGGAAGTGGGTTGCACCCTTTTAGAACATTGTGCTTCGTGGAAAGGAAAACATCAATTAATTAGATGGAAAAATTGGACAGTGTTAAGAATATATTCATGGGGGAGGGGCAGTGGACTTATACATATGATGTCAAAACAAACCGCTGTCCTGGTAGAAGAACATTGACAGCAAAAGTGGCTTTCTATTTAAACACTTAATATAATTTTTTTCTTGGAATGACCATAATATGTGTAGAGGCAAAATAAAGTCCTCCCAACTGTTCCCTACCCAGATCTTTTTAAAAAGATTTACTTATTACTCAGTGTGTGCACGTGCATGTGTGTGTGTGTATAAGGACATGTGCGTGTGTGTGTGTGTGTGTGTGTGTGTGTGTGTATGAGAGAGAGAGAAAGAGAGAGAGAGAGAGAGAGGGAGAGAGAGAGAGCACATGTGTATGCATGTGTCTGTGTCTGTCCATGTGTGTGTCTGTCCATGTGTATGTGTGTGCACATGTGTGCGTGCACACGCACGAACAAGGGTCAGAGATAATTCTTCAGGAGTTGATTTCTTCCGTCCACGTCGTTTTGAGTCAGAGCCTTTCTTGTTTCCCCTGCCGCACTGCATACTTCCAGCTAACTCTTATCTCTGCAGTAGGAGTGCTGGGATTACAGAACTGAATGTGAGGTTGGTCCCAGACACCAAAATCCTGGTCCTCAGACTGGCACAGCAGACTCTCTTATCAGCTGAATCATCTATCTCACTGGGCCCCTCCCTAACCCAGTTTTAGACACCCTCCAAGTTTATGTCTTTCTGAACATTGAAATACAAATATCACAGTTGAATATGAGGGTTAAATCAGAAAAGAAAGCTTGGGAAAATTATGGGGGTCACCTCCTTTTACTAAGCAAGTGCTATTGTGCTCTGGTTTCCACATAAGGCATTAACTCAACCAATGAGTCACGAGTAACTACTAGCTCCTGTCCTGAGTGTAGCAATGACCTCAAGGGCATTGCCACCTCCAACCTTGACTGCATTTTCTGCCATAGACTGATAAGGAGAGAGAGACTCAGAAAAATGACACAGCTCACCCAAGGTTACTTTCAGTCAAGAAGCAGTACTGGGTTTGAGATCCAGGTATCCCTTCAAAGCTGAGGTCTCCTTCGACAAGTCTCCCGGGGTTTTCAAAAGCAGTTATTTTGAAAGCTGAAGTTTTCAACATATATGACATCCTTGTATACTGTAATGTCCTTATACTATAATGTTTGTGTGACTATGTCCTACAGCTTACTACTGCATGCAATAAACATGCACCAATGAAAATATAAAAATTTTTAAAAAATTAATAATTCAAATTAAGTCCATATCTCAATGCAGATAAAAAGATAAACGTGAATGGGCTCTGGTTTCTTTGGTGACTATGGGCCAAAAAACTTGGGGCTGCTAACATAGTTCTGAGTAAAATGCTTACCAAGCCTGCACAAGAGCCATCCCCAGGGTCACATAAACCAGCATGGTGGCTCTTGTTGTGTGATACCCACCACTCAGGAAGTATAGATATGAGAATCAGAAGTTCAAGGACATCCTCAAGTACATGAATGTGAGGGCAGCCTGGGCTACATGAAACCCTGTCTCAAAACACAGAACTTAAAACAACAAGAACAAAAACCTGTGAATTTGTTTCACCTGGAAGAGTAGATAAATTTACTTACATGAACTATCTCACTGGTCAACAGTTTAGGGACAGATAGCAAACATTATTGTCAGTGGCGATCATCAAAACAGCTTGCTTAGTGGAGAGAAAAACATTAGTCTGATGGGAAAGTGGATGCTGCTAAGGATATACATATGGTATAGGGCAGAGTCTGTATACCAACTCTGCTCCTTCCAAGCTGTAGGACTGTGCCTCATTGTGCTATATCAGTAAGATGGAGGTATTAGTGGGTCTGTGCTCATTAGTTTTTTGCTAACCAGACACAAGTCAGGGTCATTTGGGAAGAGGGAACTTCAATTAGAAATAATGTTTCTATCAAATTGGCCTGTAGCAAAATCTTTGGGACATATTCTTGGGTGTGGCTTGTTCTAGAAGGACCCAGCCCACTGTGGGTGGTGCCATCCCTAGGCAGCTGGTCCTAGATAGTATAAGAAAGCAGGCTGAGAACGCTAAGAGGAGTAAGCCCATGAGCAGCATTCCTTCATGGCTTCTGCTTCAGTCCCTACCTCCAGTTTCCACTTTTTGACCTCCAGCCTTGGCTTCTCTTGATAATAGACTCTAACCTGTAAGATGTAATAAATCATTTTTCCTAAGTTGCTTTTAGTCAGTGTTTTATCACAGAAACATAAGTCAAGCCAGGACAGGGCCCTTGCCTGTGGTAGTCATAATTCCAAGATGGCCTCAAGACCTCTAGGCTCTATGGTGTTTTAACCCCACCCAACTTGCAGGTGAGATGGTGTGGCAGTTACTTTTCAATGATGAGACAAAACATCATGGCCAGGACAATTTATGGGGAAAAAGGGTTATTTTGGTTTATGTTTCTATAGGGGGAATCATGGGGAGTATTGGGGGGTGAGGGGCGGGTTATAACAAGCAGCTAGAACAAGAAGTTAAGAGATCACATCTTCAACTGCACACATAAACTAGAAAGAACAAACTGGAAATGGGCAAGGCTATGACCTCGAAAAGGCCACTCCCAGTATGTTACTTCCTCCATCCAGGTTGCACCTCCTAATGACTCCTTGACTCCACTAACCAGGACCATCAACTGAAGACCAAGTGTTCAAATACCTGAGGCTATGGGGAACATTTCTCAATCAGACCACCACAAGTAGTATGGAGCTTGACTCCTGATGGGATTAATCAAAAGAGGTGACCCTGGGAGATCCTGACATCATCACCTTAGAAGAAGGCAAAGCCTCTGGGGGTCACTTCTAGGCCAGGAGAATGAAACAGCCCTCAAGGGGAGGAGCTACTTAGTGAGAAGCTGAGGGTGGTGACTTCCGAGACTTGAAAGCAATCCCTCTTGAGAGTTAGCAATGGAACAAAGACCTTGGCCATCAATCATCAGACTAGATTGGTCACAATAACAAACTATCTTAACCTTAATAATTATAAACAACACAAATGCATTACTTGCCATTCTTATCTGGGAAGTTCAAAATCAAATGCAGGAATTAACATGCACCAGCACACTTAGCTGTGAGATCTGTGCTCTACATGTCATGATGTCTTCTTCTCCTCCCCCCCCCCACACACACTCTTTTTAGTCCCTCAATATCTAGTTTCCTCATGTTAACTGACTGGCATAGAAGAGAATATGGGAATCCTAGGAGTGAACAATTTTCAAATGGCTAAGATTTAGATGGCTTTAGCATAGACCCTTTATACAAATAGAGATGCTACAGAGACAAACAGGCACCATGTCCTGGAGACGAGGTGTGGAACTTATTGCCAATAGCGTGCAGTTTGGGGTTAGGAAAAGTCCTAATGAACATGAGTGAACAGAAGCCACCAGTGAGCTGAGATCAGAGGTGTACACAGGAAATCAGAAGACTCATTAAAAACAGGTATGGAGGTCACAGTATGACCACCAGTTATGAGATCCTTGAAGTCAATAAGGAAGGAAGTCTGTTACTCAGAACAGTGACTCCTCACTGATCACTTCTGTGATGTAGTTCCTCCACATCATTCAGTGTCCAAGAGGTCTGACTCACTCACTTTTCCAGATTTCCCAGGAGGGTTCTACCGTTTCTACAATCTTTTATTTCCATTAATGTTCTAACACTAATCCTAGACCATGAACTGAATAAACCACTATTTTTTATAGTCAACTTCTTTGTTGTTGGTGGTGGCATTTTCTTTTTGGTTTTTTTCTTTCTCTCTTCCTTTCTTTCTTTCTTTCTTTCTTTCTTTCTTTCTTTCTTTCTTTCTCTTTCTTTCTTCCTCTCATTTCTTTCCTTTCTTTCTGTTAATAAATTTTCACTCTATAGCCCTCCCTGGCCTTGAAAATCCTCCTGCCTCTGACACCTGAGTGTTGGGATCACGGGTATGTTAATCATTCTCAGTTCATATGACCTTAATAAAAAACTCAGAAGTAACATTGGTTTATTTCATAGATATTATTGCCAAATATTGAGCTACTAATAGTACATGTTCTAGTTCTTTTAATTTCTTCACAACCCTATGAAATGAGTTGCTGCAATTTGAATCTTCTTTCCTTCCTTCCTTCCTTCCTTCTTTCCTTCCTCCCTCCCTTCCTTCCTGTCTTTCTCCCCTTTTTTCTTCCTTCCTTTCTTCTTTTCTTTTACTCTCTCATCTCTAAACTAGACTGGCCTCCAGGTCACTATGTAGCCTGAAGATGGCCTTAAACTTCAGGATCTCCTGCTTTCACCTCCAGAATGATGACCTTAGAGGCGTGAGCCACCACTTCTGGCCTATTGGGCACTGGGGCGTAAACCCATGTCTCTATACATGTTGGGTATGCTCTACCAGCTGAGCTGCATATCCAGGCCTTAGTCTGAATGTTTTTGTCCTCTCCAATTTCATGTGTTGACTGAGTAATCCCTAAGGCAGCCCTGGAAGGTAGGGCATAAAAGGAGGGGTTCATCTCATGAATGGATTAATATTAATATAACAGGGCTTGCTGGAATGGGTCTTCTGCTCCAGTCCCTCTGCCCCATAAGGAAGAGTATCCCTCCTCTCTGGAGATGCAGCATCTAGATTTCATCTTGAAAAGGATCCAGTCCTCTCCCCAATGCCAAAACCTAAAGGTACCTTGGTCTTGAATTTCTAAGTTTCAGAACTATAAAAAATAACTTTCTGTTCCTTACAAATTACCCAGTCTCTCGAATTCTGTTATAGCAGTACAAAATGGACAAAGCCATGGGTTTTAATTTATTCCCATCAGTTGGCCAATGGAAAAACCAAGTTTAGAGTGTTGAACTTGCGGGTCCAAGATCATATACATCCTACAAGGGTAAAAGCTGAATTAGATACCTTCAATGTCTGAACCCAACATTGTGTCTAATTCCAATAGTCAGAAAATGAGGATATTCTAGGGAGACACTTGTGTACCTCCCTTTGGCTATCAGGCTATTGAGACAAACGTCCCCCAGAAATGAAAATTTCGCAGGGAATCTCATGCTGGGAGAATGGAAAGACCTGGTGCTAGCTGGAAGAGGAACTTGTTTCTTGGAAAGAGATTTCATGCTGTTTTGACAATCTGTTAGATCATCTTGCAAACAAAAAACAAATTGGAGCCTAGGTAGTGATGAGTCAATGACTACAAAGACCAGGCCTAATCCAGGCCTGTTTAGTTATGCATTCTTCTTTCCCTCCATTGAAAAGAAAACCTATGCCAAGAACCTGAAGATGAACTCGGTCAGTGGGTCTCTAGACCTCTTTCTTCATCTTCCCAAAGTGGCCACATTGAGTAAATCCCCCTTCTCTGTCTCCCGTTGACATGCATCCACTTAACTGGCCTGAGGATTCATGGTGAGTTGAATGTAACTTGTTAGGTCTGCCAGGGGCCGGGCTCTGACCCTAACAACTCTAATAACAATTTTGGCAAGATTGCCCAGTCTCTTCAAATTGTTTTTAGAACAGACCATAAAGGCCAACTAACCCTCAATTCATAAAATCAATAATGAAGTGATTATGATGAATGGGAAGATAATAATCACTGATATCATGTGTCAAAGTAAAAGTCAACATACTTCTAGCTGAAACTCAAAAAGCAGAAGTTCTACTAAGTTCCCCCAAAGAAATGCCAAGTGGACATTAATTACTAATTTTAATAGGAAAATATGTAACTGATGTTTTATTTTAACATATGTTTGAAGAAAACCTGTGGGTTTTCCCAGTTTGATGGTGGCCTTGGTTTTCATAGACTTGTTTTGTTTATAAAGTCCTTTAAGTTCCTTAGTAAGGCATTCTCTCACAAAGGAGGTTTTAGAAGATGAATGTAGAAATGGAAAAAAATAGCTTTGCATAAAAAAAGAGAAACAAAACTGTAGAGCTTTTTTTTAAAAATATGCAAGAAAAAGAAAGTATGAGTATAGAAAATTCCAACTCTGAGTATGTTGCAATAATACTTAAAGTTTACTTCCTGGTTGAAGCAGAGATGTTGAGGTGTATGCGTTTGAACTCCATCTGTACATGAAGGGGAGGATGGCCTGGTCGGGCATAGGTGGGAGAGGAGATTCTTGGTCCCGTGAAGAATGAACACCAAGTGGGGGGTGGGGGAATTCCAGGGTGGGGAGGTGGGAGTGGGGGGTAGGTGGGGGTACATCCTCATAGAAGCATGAGGAGGGGGGATAGGATAGGAGGTTCCTGGGTGGTGGGGAAAAGGGGGGTTAGGGTATAAAATTTGAAATGTAAATGTAATATCCAATAAAAATAAATTGAAAAAAAAAAAAGAAAAAAAGAAAAGAAAATGAATAATGGGGTAGCCGAGGTGATGGCTCAGCAAGTAGTCACTCGCTTGCCTTGAAAGCACACAGACTTTACTTCTGAAAATCGGTTTCATTTATTTCCTGTAAAATTACAGGGGGTACATGGAGGAGGAGGCATGTGTGTGGAGGTCAAAGGACAGCTTTCTGAGTCTGTCCTCTCCTAGTAAGTGGCACTCGGGAAGTCATCTTAGGTCTTCAGGCCTCATAGCAGGTGTTTTTACCTACTGAGCCATCTCACTAGGACACAAAGACTTTATTTCCTAGAACGTGTACACACACACACACACACACACACACACACACACACTCTGGGTATGGTGGTATGTGATCATAATCTCAGCACTCCGGAGGTAGAGATAGGAGGAGCCCTAGGGCTTGTTCTCAACCAGCCTAGCCTCCTCTACAAATTCCAGGTTGGTGAAAGAACCCCCCACACATGAAATGAATAATGTTAAATGTGTGTCAGCTCTGCAGGGACATGCATATTTCTCTCTCTGCTAGATGCTCAGAAGCCAGAGCCATCTCTGGCTTGTACTTCCTGCTCAATAAAAATCTGTTAAATGAAATGACTAAGCAATCAAACTTAAGTGTCCCAGGTAGGGAGGGGGGAGGGGGAGGGGGAAGATTTCTCCAAATTTAACTGATATGTGCATTTAAGCAAATCACTTAGCATTTGTTCATTATTTATTTAAAAGGTCCTGCAAGAAGATACGATTTGTCCTGCCAGATATAAAAGCTACCAGCAGAGTATTGTTTAGAAGTAGACAATAAATCATCAAGACAGACGAGGTTGCTGGGGAGACCACTATGATGAGCATAGACACCCATGTGCATTCCACAAACCTTTCGTGGTAAAGCATGAAATACAATTAAGTTTTACGACAACTCGTCGATTATCATAGACCAAGCAAGAATTCAGAAACATCAAGCATTTGAGCTTTTGTATTTATTTATTTATTTATTTAGCACCAAGGTCTCTCTGTATCACCTAGGCCAGCCTAAAACTCACTACATCACTCAGACTGGTTTTGAACTTGAAATCCTCCCACCTCAGCCTCCTGGATTACAGGCGAGTGATAATCCAATAAGCAGCATAAACATCTTTCTAATTTGTTAAAAGAGTCCTTTTTATTACTTTTTAATTCTTATGTTCACTGGTGTTTTGCCTGCATGTGAGGGTGTTAAAGCCCCCTGAAACTGGATTAAAAGACAGTTGTGAGCTGTCATGTGGGTGCTGAGAACTGAACCTGGGTTTTCTGGAAGAGCAGCCAGTACTCTTAACCTCCGAAGCATCTCTTCAGGCCCCAGTATAAGCATTTTATTTGAGACTTTTTTTGTAGTCTTTCTATTTTCGTTTGAGACAGTCTCAATTGACTCTCCAGCTCAATCTGGCCTGGACCTTATTCCATAGAATACATTAACCTTGAACTCATGGCAATCCTCCGGCCTCAGCCTTTAAAGTGCTGGAATTACACATGTGATACATCAGTGCGTGTCCATCATAATTTTTACAAAGGAAATTAAAGGGCCAGAGGCATAGCTTAGCACTAAAGTATGTTCATTTGCCTGTCTAGCTGAGGTCCTGGGTTCGATGGACTCCCAGCATGAGAATCAAAAGCAGATTTAAAAGCTACTAAAGAAGAACATTCATAGAAATGTAGGCTTGTGTGTATGCATGTGTGTGTGTGTGTGTTCACATGTGGAGGTCAGAGGATAACTTCAAGTGTCAGTTCTCGCCTCCCACAATGTTTAAGACAGGGTTTCTTGTTTGCCAAGTTTGGGTAGTTGGAGAACCCCTTGGAATTTACCTGTCTCTACTTCCCATCTTGCAGTAAGGTGCTGGGATTGTGGCCCTGAAATACTGGGCATAGCTTTTTTGTGGGCTCTGGGGATCTGAATGCTGGTCCTCTAGCTTATTCGACGAGTGCTTTACCCACTGAATCATCTCAGAAGTTATCCAGGACTCAGCATGATGGTGACCTTTCTAATTGTCACACAAAACCCAAATTATAAAGAAAACAGATTGAACTGTGAACAATTTCACAGTTCAGAGTCTTTGAGAAAAGAAAGAGTGTTGTTTGGGGTTTGTTGTTCTCAGACTGGAGCTGGGGATGTAGGTTGCCAACAAAGAGCTTGCCTAGTAATGCATAAGGCACTGGGTTTTATTCCCAGTGCCATAATAAACATAATGAATGAATGAATGAATGAATGAATGAATGATTAACTAAGTGACAAAAACTACAAGTGCTTCAAGATGGCTAGTGTGTAAAGGTGCTTGCTGCCAAGCCTGATGGCCTGAGTTCAATTCCCAGGACCCACAAAGGAGCAGGACAGAGCTGACTTTCACAAGTTGCCATCTCCCAATCCAACAGTGCTAACCCAGAGCAGTCACTTCTCAATCCCCAGTGTCCACTCTCCTCTCAGTGCATTTATCTCAGGCATACTTTAAACCCAGTTGATTCTGAAAAATTACCCTGCTTCACCTAACAGTCTATCAGAAAGAAATGTTCCCCACATGACTGTGTCATTTTCAAGTTTGGGGAGAAGTCATTTCTACAATGTTTGCAAGGTGAAAACATTGAGTGAAAAAGAAACAGAAAGGAAAGTAGGTAGGTTAATCGCAGGATGCAGCAAACATCAAGGGGTAAATAATTTACCAGTCAGCATATGACATAGCTCAAAAAGGGATCAGTAACTTCATCAGAACATTGCATACATGTAGTTTTCTTAGTTCTGATTGGTCTATTACATTATAGGAAAAACACATTCCTCTCTATGGTGCTGGGGACTGAGCCAGGTCTCATATATGTGGGCAGCGCTCTGCCACTGACCACATCCTCATGTAATTTTCTTTCCTTCTTTTGTCATGTGTACGTGTGTGTGTGTGTGTGTGTGTGTGTGTGTGTGTGTGTGCATGTAGACGTCAGAGACTGACCTTGATGCGTCTGTCTCGGCCACTGTCCACCTTAGCTTTTGAGACAAGGTCGATCACTAAACCTGAGTAGACCAACCCCACTGCACTGGCTGGCCAGCCAGCCCCAGGGATCCTCCCATCTCCATGTCCCCAGTGCCAGGATGGCAAGTGTACAAGGCCTCACCTGGCTTTATTATTATTAGATTTTTATTTATTTATTATGTGGGGGCAGTGTATGCCACAGGGTACATAAGGAGATCAGAGGACATCTTGGAGCAGCTGGTTCTCGCCTTCTTCCATGTATGTCCTGGGGATTGAACGCTGGGTTATCAGAGTTGGCAGCAAGTGTCTATACTCAGCAAGTTGACCAACACTGGCTTTTTAAAAAAAAAAAAAAAAAAAAAAAAAAAAAACGTGGGTTCTGGGGGATCAAACTCATGCTGTGTTGCAAGCACTTTACCTACTGACCCATATCTCCAGCCCTCATTTTTCCTTTACATTTTTAAAGCAATTTTTCACTCTATAGTTTTTACTATCTACATTTTTTGACAAGCTGTGGTCAAGATCATATGGACACAGGATTATAAGAATGTCCACAACCAGGTGTGGTGGTAGGTGCTTTTAACTTTAGGACTGGGGAGGCAGAGATAGATAAGTGCCTGTCTGTGAGCTCTACGCCATCCTGGTCTACATAGTGACTTCTAGGCTAGCCAGGGTTACACAGTGAGACCTTGTTGCAAACACAAATAAAACTTTGGTGCTGGAGAGCTCACTCTGAAAGGTAGGGCAGTGCAGCTTCCTCCTGTCTTCAACCCACACTTTACCTCTTCCTTAAACCTTGGAGCAAAGTCTGACTTTTTACCATGTACAGTGTTTAATCCTTCCAGGCGGTTGCTTCCCTATCGCTGGCAATACATCTACACAATTGTCACTTTTTTATTTATCAAGATGAGGTTTTATCTGGTCAAGACTTCCTTCCTGGTCTGTTACAGGAGAGCTCAGTTCACTTACACCCCCACCCCTTCACCACAATGGCTGGCTACTTTTAGTTCCCCTATTGATGTTTTAGGAAATTCACTTCAGTTTTCGTAACTTCTGTAATAATCAGCTTGGCTTCCTGTTCTGTTAAATACGATCTATATCGCTCAGCTGCACGTTTTGTGTAAGTGTCTTCTTTCACTTCCAAAACTGTTTTATTGATGTCTTTGTAAGATATCAATAGTTCAAGGAGGCGGGTAGAGACAGAGAAAGGAGTGGACGGAGACTGAGAGGGAGGGAGGGAGAGAAAGAGACAGAGACAAAAAGAAACAACAACACAAAACCATTTGCACACCAGGCTGGGCATAGTAGCACAGATCTATACTTCCAGTCCTCTGAAGACTGAGAATGGAAGAGAGTGAGTTTGGGGCTATCATGGGCTACATAGTAAGTTATAGTCACAAACAAACAAACAAAACAGTTCAATGGAACAAATTTTAACAAGGACTTTTTTTTTTTTTTTTTTTTTGTAAATGAGTGAGGTCCAGGGTTGTAGCTTAGCAGAGTGTTTGCCTAGCAAACATGAGGCCTTGAGGTCCACTCCCAGCCAGCATACACTGAACATGGTAATGCATGTCTATAATCCCAGAACTCAGGGGAAGAAGCAGCATGATCTATAGTTCAAGGTCATCCTTGGCTTCATAGCAAGATCAAGACCAGTTTGGGTCATATGAGGCTCTGCCTAAAAGGAAAAGAGAAAATTCGAACTAGTCTGTGTGTTCAGACAAGAACAGAACGTGTAGGAACACACATCTACCACTCAGATCTTCAAATTATGCATATCTATTCTTATCCTTCTTAAAAATAAAAAAAGTTGCTGACCCATTGATGGCCACCAGGCTCATCATTCTATTAAACGTTCACCACAATCTTTACCACAATATTGAAATCAACTTTATGAACTCAGTACCGATCATCCTTTCTCGATATTCTACACTTTTGCGATGGGCATGATGTATTTGTCAGGGTTCTTCAGAGTCACAGAACTTATAGAATGTTTCAGTATATTAAGGGAAATTTTCACAATGACTTACAGTCCAAGTAACCCAACAATGGGCCCCTGTGTTGCTCAGTCCCATGGGGCTAGGTGTTTCAGCTGGTCTTCTGTGTAAGCTGGAATCCTGAAGAAGTAGGTTCCAGCAGATGTGCTGGCAAGCAGGCGAAGAAGGAGCCTTCCTTCTTTCAATGTCCTTATGTAGTCCTCCAGCAGAAGGCATGGCCCAGATTAAACGTGTACACTACCATGCCTGGACCTAAGCTATTCTTTACTTGGAACTTGCTTTGTCCCAGGCTGGCCTTGAACTCCCAGACCTGCTTGCCTCTGTCTCCTGGGATCAAAGATGTATACCACTTGCCTGGGCTTCAGCTTTTCATGGCCACTATGCCTCAAGATCCAGATCAAAAGCCTGTGTCCTCCAGCCTCAAGATCTGAATCACAGGTGTGCCCTCCATTTCTGGATTGTAGTTCATTTCAGATGTAGTCAAGTTGACAACTGGGAATAACTATCACATGTGGTAACTCACACCTATAAACCTATACACTTGAGGCAATTGCTTCAAGTTTAAAGCCAGCTTAGGATGCCTAGTAAATGTGAGGCCACCACATGGTACAGACTAAGACCTCACTTCAGACAATAAAATGAGAGCTGGAGGGGCGGCTCGGTTGGTAAAGAGCTTGCTGAACAAGGATGAGGGCCTGAGTTCAGCTCCCCATATCACAGATGTAGTCAGACTCAGTAACATGTGTCTTTAATCCACTCTTCCTACCAGGAGATGGGAGGCAGAAGCTGGAGAATACTTGGAAGCATGAGGGCCCATTAGCCTGTGGAATAAAGCAGAATGCAACAAAGAAACCCTGCCTCAAACAAGGTGACTGGTGAGGAGCAGCACCTGAAGTGACACTGTCACCATGCTCACTGGAGCACATGTATCCCACATACTGCAGATTCTCTCTCTCCCTCTCTCTCTCTCTCTCTCTCCTTCTCCCTCCCTCCCCCCTCTCTCTGATTCTCTCTCTCCTCCTCTCCCTCTCCCTCTTATTCCTCCCCTTTCCCTTTCCTTCTCCCTCTATCTCCCTCTCCCTCTCCCTCTCCTCAGATGCTCGCACACATAAACACACACACACACACACACACAAGCAAAGTCAAAGATTCTGTCCTTTTGGACATAAACCATGGCCTCCAAACACATTATATATTGACTTTTTTCCCCAGTAAAATAAAAGCACCTTGAAATTGGGGAGCGTGTACTTCCAGATTCTTGGGTTCCTTTTCTTCCTTTCTTTTTTCCTTTCCTTTTCTCTTTCTCTCTTTTTTCATGTTGCTGCTAAGAAAGCAAGGGCTCCCAGAGTGTGGCTCACAAAGTCACAGAGAGTAGAGAGAAAGCTCAAAGAGAACGACTGCCACAAGAGACGACATGGGGGGGTGTTAGGAAGACCTTTGAATTTTCTACCAAGACAGAGCTTAGATTGGGTTATCTGTGACAGAATCCCAAGTCTGAATAGGAAGCGGGCACCATCTTAGTACATGCATGAGTGATAGGTGAGAACCAGGGACCGGATGCAAAACCATGGTCTGCTCTAGTGACCACACTCAGAAAGAGGAAGCAGGGGTCAGGATTTGCATACAGCCCCTATCATCTGTATGAAGAATTTTAAGCTAGCACATATAACCAAAGCATTGCTCAAGATGGCAAGATGGCTCAGGAGGAAAGCTGCTGCCGCCAATTCTAATGACCTAAGTTTGAGCCCTGGGACCCACATGATAGGAGAGAACTGACCCCCACAGCTTGCCCTCCAATCTTCACATGTGTGCTGTGGCATACTTACCACCACCCATACACACACACACACACACACACACACACACACACACACACACTTTTATTTAAAAAAAAAAAGAAGCACAGTGTCAAACATCCATTTATATCTTATTAGCATATATGAATTATGTATAGTGGGTTCATTGTGTCATTGTCATATGTGTATCTAACATATCTTGACCATATTTCCTCATTACCCTCTTCTGTCCCCTCCCACGCCCACTGATCCCCTTTCTATTCCCAATGACCCTCTACTTTCATGGCTTTTTACTCATTTTTGGTGACCCATATGAGTTTAATTAGGGTTGCTTACAACAGCATGAGTGAAGGGCTATTTATAGAAGTATGTGCCACTTACCAGTAACTACCACCCTGAAGAAAGTGCCTTTTCCACCTCCCAGCCACCATTAACTGCCTATGGCTGCTCAAAGAGGAGCGAAACATTCATGACTTCCCTCCCCTCTGTCAAACATTTATTTTACACATGTGTGCCCAGTAAAGAAGCAGGGATAAGAGTCCCAGAAAAAAAAGCACAGAAGGATGTGATGACAAAGTTCACTGCCACAAAGACACAAATCCAAAGATTTGTCTTTATTTCTAAGATGGTGCTAGGTGTTTTAATTGGAGTCATTCCTATCTGGCTTCTTTCACTTAGCACAGTCTTCCTGAGATTTTTATCCATGTTGCTATTTGGATTTTTAATTATTTGCTTTGTAACATTTTACTGTATGTGTTCCTTGTACACAGCATTATGTTCTTTTTGTTTTGTTTTTCGAGACAGGGTTTCTCTGTGTAGCCCTGGCTGTCCTGGAACTCACTCTGTAGACCAGGCTGGCCTCGAACTCAGCGATCCACCTGCCTCTGCCCCCCAAGTGCTGGGATTAAAGGTGTGTGCCACCACCGCCCGGCAGCATTATGTTCTACACAGGAGCCTTTCACAAGCATGGGAGTACACTCTATGCATGTTCCTCCCATACTTCCCCCTCCCGCTTTTCACACTTCCTCTGCCCAGAGGCCCCTAATTCCGCTAGATAGTTTCATTTCTAGGGAAAAGGCAAGCACTCAGGTCAGGAGTCTGGAGGCAGGAACTAGAACAGAAACCATGGAAGAGTGCTGCTTACTGCTTGCTCCTATGGCTTTCTCACCCTGGCTTCTTATAGGACCCAGGAATGCTTGCCCAGGGATGGCACTGCCCACAGTGAATTGGGCTCTCCCACAATAATCAAGAAAATGACCCACTGATGTGCCCACAGACCAATCTGTTGGAGGCAGTTCCTCAAATGAGAGTCTCTCTTCCCATGTATCTAAGTTTGTTTCAAATAGACAAAAAAAATTAACCATGACATGCAGTAAACTAATATTTTTTGTTTCTTCACAGTTTTTCCCAATTTTATACTCTCTCTATACACACACACATATGCTATAATATAATATTTACCTCATTTTGCTCATGGTATAGTACACCCTCTGGCACCCCACATTTAACAGCTGATACTTTCATTAGTTGACACAATTTCATCCATTAGACTCACTCTCAAGTGCTGTTGTGCCAGATGCCCTCTCTTTGTGTGCTTTTGTGTGTGGAATTCATTTTGTGTGTGCACAGGCATGCAGAGGCTAGAGGTCAGCCTTGGATGTCACAGCTCAGGAGCTTTCTATTATGCTGCTAGAACTGAGCCTCTCATTAGACTGGCTGTCCAGTGAGGCTATTGCTGCCATTCCAGTGCTTGGATCAGAGGTGTGAGCCATCACTCCTCCACCCCATTCTCCACCACTCCTCCACCCTATCCTCAGCCTCGTCCTCCAGCTCTTGCATTTGTTCCAACTTCCCTTCTCTAATATTCCTTGAGCCTTGGAGATGGGGTCCGGATTCCTACTCTTATAACTCTGCAGTCACCATGGACTGGATATGCCATGTTTGAGGAAGTTCCCAAGCTGGAGGCTTGGTCAACAGTAAGTGGGTCCACCCACTGAGAGGTGGTCCGGCTGTAATGGCTCTGACATCCTCAGTGTGCATCCAGTCATGGGTCCAAGCTTTTATGGCAACTTTGGGATGGGGTAGAAATGTTCATCGCTAGGGCTCTGATGGGAGGAGTGTGTAGCGTCTTGTCCTGACCCTGGCCTTGCTCTCTCTCTCTCCTTTCTGGACACCATGAGGTGAGCAACCTCTGAGGCTGTCAGACAAATACATACCTCCTCCTTTTAAAGTGTTACTCAGGTGTGTCACAGCAACTTCAATTCTGAGTGACACGGTTGCTCTAAACATAGTAGGAGTTTGTAGCATCATGGGGTACTAATGAAAAGTATTGTGGGGAACTGATTAGAGGCTCACTCAGTGGCCCAGGTCGGCTTTGAACTTTCAGCCCTCCTGCCACAGCCTCATCTGACATTCACCACCACGCCCAGCCCATGTTTCTTTTTAAATGAAGGAAAGAATGTTCTTGAAAAAGATGAAGTCTTATCTCCCTCTACAGTGGCATGGGTAGCTTAGGTTTTTTTTTTTTTTTTTCACACATTTTAATTTAAAAGTAAGAAAAATTTAATATAAAATTAATCACAAATAACATCATGCAGCTTTTGTTTAAGGGAGCCAGTCACACCCTACCCAGTCCCAATCTCTCTCCATCAGTGAACTTCATTGTTTTAGACTTATTTTATGTGTAGGCGTGCTTTTGCCTGCATGTATCTATGTGGGCCATGTAGTACCCTCCAGGGTCAGAGGATGGCATTAGTTTCCTTTACACTAGAGCTAGAGACAGGTATCAGCTTCCATGTGGGTGCTGGGAACTGAACATGTGTCCTGTGCAAGAGCAACAAGTGCTCCTAACTGCCGAGCCATGTCTCCACCCCCTAGGTGAACTTCTAGACAATCAGAATGTCTGTGTTGAAGGTGTCAGGCTTTGCTTAGGGTTTTACACTTCCTCTAGCAGTTTCATAGTTATTACTCAACCATGTGGGGTGGGGGCTATGATAGACTTGAAATTAAAAAAAAAAAATACCTTTATTCTCACCACCTAATATTATCCTCTCTTGGTCTCCCAAATATTATATGTACCCACTTACACCTGTTTATGTATCTACATGCATACAATAGAGGCTAGAACCCACGTATGAGGGGGAACATGTGCTTTCATTATTTCTGATTTACTATCCAGGTAGCTTCTCAACAGCTTCTCTGCTTGTTGATACCAGGCAACAAGAAGACAAGTTGGGTTCAAAATCGACCATAGTTTAGGAGGACAGAATGGGTGTGAGCTATGCACTACACAGGAAGATTTACTCTTTATCACAGACTGCTGTTTCTAGTCCAGTTGCGATGATGCTCTATGTAGTTATGGTGCATTATAGCACACAAAGTGCTTTGGTGGCCTGTAAATAAAGACAGCATGACATACAATTCCATTAGTACTGCCCAACTACCCAACAGTGGGAATGACATGATAGATAGGTAAATCTCTGCTACTTAATTTCAGCACCTGGGGAGAGGGTTACTGGAAGAGCATGGGAAATAGCCCTGGGTTCAGTGCAGGAATCTTTGTTGGGTGCCACTACCACTACCATGCTTCCTGTCTCTGTTTCATACTAGAAAAACAAATGTGCTAATGACAGCCTGCTGGACATGTCTGGATCTGTGGTTTGCATGATTCTCTGCTTAATCGGGGTGGTCTTCTGTATATGATTAAATCAAGGTACCATGCAGGTACTTTGTGACCTGCCCAAAAGGGAACTGTGTTATCAGCTTGAGTGCCGACAGGTTCCCTGTTTCTGCAGGTCTCTGGAGAGATAACATTCGGTGGCACTATTGAGAGGCATGGTGAGTCTCTGTGGTAGGGCTCACCTAGAAGAAGTGGGTCTCTTGTGGACTGTTTGCAATGTACACAGTTACTCTGTTCTCCCCTCCCCCACCGTTAGGTCTCATCCTGGCCTTAAACTATGTGGCCGAGGCCTTCAGATCCTTTTGCCTTCCCTTCACAAGTGCTGCAATGACAGGTGATGTCTTCCCACTCTTTATGCTGTGCTGGAGACTAAACAGTGCTCTCTACTTTAAAAACATTGTGTGTGTGTGTGTGTGTGTGTGTGTGTGTGTTATGTATGTGTTTCTGTGTATGACAGAGTACATGTGGAGGTAAGACAATAACCCAGAGGAGTCGGTTCTCTCTTTCTATTATGTGGATTCTGGGACTTGAACTCAGCTCAGCAGCAGCAGGTTTGGCAGTAACCACCTTTACCAGAGCTATCTTGTCTGCCTGGGTTGGTCCATTTCTATTTCAGCCATTGCCAGCCTGTCTCTTCCTTTGTGGTGACTCCTACACTCATTCAGTGCTTACTACACAGCAGGGACTCAACTGTACTTAAAATGTTAGAAAGTGAAAATAAGAGGAATTTATCATTCAACAGGACACCACAGATGTTACTCAATACATATAAGGGTCAAAGTCAAGTGTTGTCTGCCTTTATAGCCATGTCTGGACCATTGAGATGGCTCACTGGGCAAGGGCCTGGAAAGCCAAATGGCCTGAGTTTGATCCTCAGAAGCCACATAAAGATAGGGAGAGAGAACTGACTGACTCTATAAATTGCCATCTGACTCCTGCATGCACACCAGGACACACATCCTCTCCAATAGTAACAATAACAACAGTGACAATACTACATAAAATAGAGCCCATACGATATCCTGGCAAATAAAGGCACCTGCCACCATGAAGGGTGACATGATTCAGTCCATCAGGCATGCATGCTAGAAGAGAATTGATTCCTGCAAGCTGTCTTCTGCCTCCCATGTATGAACTACATACGTGCACATACATGCACACTCACACAAATAATAAATTAAGTAATCTAAGTAAGTTTTAAAATGGTTGATAGCCTTTGGCGCCCTACAGTAGTCTTCATAGGCCATAGTGGGTCCCCTATTACTAGTGACTGACCTGTATACTTGTCTATGACATAGAGGACCAGATAAGTATCGAAAAGTGGGCTTTTTCTAGGTCTTAGGATGTTACTCTGTTGGATAATTTGAAGATACAAATATCAGAGTGATAAGGTCAAGGTAAAGGCAGGAGTTCAAGGTCATTCTCCAATACAGGGCACAAACCATACTAGTCATAGATACCTGAGACCCTGACACAGAACAGAGGAGGAAGAGGAGGAGCAGGAAAAGGAGAAGAAGGGGGAAGGAGAGGGAAAAGAAGAAAGGAAAGAAAGAGGGAGCAGAGGAAGAGAAAAGAGGAGGAGGTGGATGGAGCAGTAAATAAAACTCATGCTCTAGGAAGTTCCCTCTGTGCTGGTAGTCACACACGCTGCTCAGAGCGAGAAAGAAAAGCCCCAAGTTGAAGTTGTTTCTGCCTCCTCTTCAAGCCAGAGATGCCTTGAGAGTTGCTCCTTGCTGAAGCAGCAACCTCTCTTGTTTATTTTCTGTCTGGCAGGATCCAGGGAAAACAAAAGAAGCCTCTGGGAGAGGAATTCTCCCAGAGAGATGAGGCTGCAGGACACTGTTTAGGTGGTTTTAGGAAAATGGATAGCAAGCATACTAAAACTGAATAATCTAAACCATATATTCAGCATGCCTAGAGACTTCATGCCAGTGAAATATTTTTACCTATGAAGAAAGAAAGAAAGAAAGAAAGAAAGAAAGAAAGAAAGAAAGAAAGAAGAAAGGAAGGAAGGAAGGAAGGAAGGAAGGAAGGAAGGAAGGAAGGAAGAAAGAGAGAGAGAGAGAGAGAGAAAGAGAGAAAAAGATAGATCAATTTGTGTTTTATCTTTTGCAGGTTTCCAGTCAGGCTGCTTTCACCTCAGTTCTTTGTGCGCTGGAAAACTGCTCCCCACATCCTCTGGCTCTTTTTCCCGTGTGACATCAGTCATTGGGCTACTTTGAAGCACTATTTTACTATTCCTTTTGCTTAGAACAGCTTTATCCTTTAAGGTATCTGCTGGAATACTTCCCCTGCATGTCTGTCCACACTGTGTCTGCTCCCTTTATTCTCTTACTCTCTCATCCCATCCTCACCACCTGAGGCGTTCCCGGTATGATTCCAAATGCAGAACCATTTGCTGTTACTCGCACTAGAAAGCTTAAAATGTCTCTAATTACACGTGTCCTCAATCCCTTCCTTTTCATCACAATTTAGATGGTACCAGCTTTTGACTGGACTCTGATCTGCTATGCCACTTTAAAATTTGCTTTGTCTTTTGAGACAAGGCTTCCATGTATCATCCCAGGCTGGCCTCAAACTTGCTTTGCATCAGAGGAAGACCTCCCATTTCTGACCCTCCTGTCTCCATCTCGCTAGTGGTGGGCTTATAAGTATGTACTGCCATGCCTGGTTTATGCAGTGAGGGGAAGGGGCAAAGGGTGTCACGCTACACACGCACCCTACCAACTGAGCTAAATCCTCAGGGATGTGGACTACTTTCAGGAGCTGACTCTCTCTTCCTACCTTGTGGGTCCTAGGAATCAAACTCAGGTAGGTCACCAGGCTTACAGGTCAGGTGCCTTTACCTACTGAGTCCTCACCTGAGGTTTTTACATAGTTACAATACTAATCATTATAACAGCTGAGGGTGTGCTCACTACCTTGCTGGATTCTTCGACCACCCTGTAAATTGCATAGCTGATAATCATCACACAACTATGCAATCTCTGTTGCCATCATGAGGGTGACTCCAATTCTCTGCTGGGTGGTAAGATACAGGTGCTGGGTCCCTGGGGTGTGGTTTCTTTGCCTCTATTCTAATTTCTGTGATATCTGTGGTAGATACGGGGACTATCCGTAGGTTGGTTTTGAGGACAATTCAGGTTAGAAAGAACATTCTGGATTTCTCCACCTTTAAGAGGCTAAGCTGCTGCTGGAATAAGTCCTGGATTCTGACTGCCATGCTCATGTCAGGTTTTTTGTTTTTTTTTTTAAGATTTGTTTATTTAATTTATGTATGTGAATCCACTGTCACTGTTTTCAGACATACGAGAAGAGGTCATCAAATCCCATTACAGATGGTTGTGAGCCACCATGTGGTTGCTGAGAATTGAACTCAGGACCTCTGGAAGAGCAATCAGTGCTCTTAACCGCTGAGCCACCTCTCCAGCCCAAGCACTATCACTGTTAAAAAAACTAAATAAGTAGCTGGAGAGATGTTCAGTCGGTAAAGTGTCTTCTGTGAAAGCATGGGGACCCACATTTTATCCTGAAACTCATTTTTTAAAACTTGGGTATGATAGCACACACTCGTAATGGAGAGGCAGAGCCGGGAGGAACCCTGAGGATGGCACCTGGGAAAATCAGCTGAGATTGTCCTCTGGCCTCTACAGACATGTGGTGTGCACACACGCACACACACACACACACATGCACAGACACTGGCAGGATGGTGGAGAAGGGTTGTGCAATGACAAAAAAACAAAACAACAACCAACCAACCTCTTGGGACTGAAGAGATGGCTCAGTGCTTAAGAGCACAGGCTGCTCTTGCAGAGGACCAGAGTTCAGAACCCAGCACTCATGCTGAGTGGCTCACAACTGCCTGGAACTCCAGTTCCAGGAATCTGAAGCCTCTGATCTTTTGTGCACCTACACTTACTGCATGCACCTACAAGTACACACCCTGTGCTGATCAGTTTCTTTGTCAACTTGATGGAATCTAGAATCTCTGAGGAGATGGGGACCTCAATTGGAAAAAATATCTTCATCTTACGTGGTGTCTTAATTAGGGTTTTCATTGCTGTGAAGACACACGATGACCAAGGCAACCCTTATAAAAGAAAATACTTAATTGGGGATGGCTTACAGGTTCAGAGGTTTAAACCATTATCATCATGGTGGGAAGCATGGCAGCATACAGTCAGACATGGTGCTGGAGAGGCCAAGCGTTCTACATCTTGATATGCCTGCAGAAGGAGACGATGTGACTGGGGATAGCTTGAGCATATAACCTCAAAGGTACCTCCACAGCTACACACTTCCTCCAACAAGGCCATGCCTACTCCAAGAAGGCCACACCTCCTAGTACTGCTACTCCCTATGGGCCAAGGATTCAAACACGTAAGTTTATGGGGGCCATACCTACTCAAACTATCACAAGTGGTCTGTGAGACATTTTCTTGACTGATGATAAGTGTGGAAGGTCTCATCCTACTGTGGGCTATGCCTTCCCTGGGCAAGTGGCCCTGAGTTGTCTAAGAAAGCAAGCTGAGAAATCCACAAGTAAGCCACAAAGCAGCACTCTCCTGTGGCCTCTGCTACACTTCCTGCCTCCAGATTCCTGCTCTGACTTCCCTTCATAATGGACTGTGATCAAGGTGTGTAAGTCAAATAAAACCTTTTCCCAACAAATTGCTCTTGGTCTTGATATTTTATTAGCAATCGAAAGCAAACTAGAAGACATATATCTATATAATTCAAAACAGATCTTAAAAACCACACAAACTGGCAACGAAATAAATTATTTTCATTAAAAGAAAAAAAAAAAACTAACTGCTTTGGTCATGTGTGGTACTGCCCACCTGCCAACCCACCATTCAGGAGGCTGAGACAAGGGGATGGCAAACTTCAAACCAGCCCGGTGTGACTTTGTCGATGGAGTTTAGTTTTCCAACTCTAATTTTTCAGGTCGCCATTCAAATCTCAAAGGAAAAATTAATTTCTGTCTTGCATTCCTAAAACATTTCTAGTTTCTAAAAGTATAAAGTCTTACCTCTGCTTGGACTTGTTCATAACGGCCAGTAACATAAGGTATCCATCAGTCAAGGGTAGGATTCACACTCAGACCTGGTGGGGTCAGTTACCTGTGATCTTACCACGTGGGATGTGGAGACAGGGGAACCAGAAGTTCAAGGTCATCCCCAGCATCATAGTGAGTTCCAGGCCAGCCTGGGCTATATGAGATTTAAGGCTATCCACATAAAGCAGGCTCTCTGGGTTTCAAGGAGCTCCTTTGACATTTCTCAGGAGTATCAGCTTTGGGGATGATTGAGGAGCTGCATAGTGGAAGAGCAGAGAATGCGCATGTCTGGTAACCACTGCTGATGGCTGGTCTGCCTCTCTCTGGCCATGCCTACCCTCTCCTACTCTTCACACAGCTAGTTCCCTCCCCTTCATTGCTTTAAGAATGAATTTGATTCCGTGCTTCCAGGCACATGCACATATGTGTACAGATGCCTGCGAAGGACAAGTTTCCTACTCTCACACTCTCTGCCTCATTGCCTTGACACAGGACTTCTCACTGAAGTTGGAGCCAGTTGGCAGCTAGGAATCTTGCTTTTAAAGTTACTGTTAAGGATTCTCGCTCAGTCCCAGGCTTGGATGGCAAGCTCTCACGAGGAGCCATCTCCCCAGTTTGAGTCTTGATTTTTTTTTTCTTTGCTTGTCAAAATAGACTTTGAAATAGAAAAGCATTTAAGAGAAGCCATTGCCACGCCCCCTCCTTTCCCCCCTACCTCTCTCCTCTGCCCCCTCTTACATTTTGGAGAAACAGGTTGTTATTATGTAGCTCAAGTTGGCCCAGAATTCTCAGTCCGCCTGCCTCAGCTTCCTGGGTGCTGGGATACTGGCTGGCAGAACTGTGCCCAGCTGACAGAGCTTTGGCAATTTCGAATACAACGCCTTCTAGCCCCATCCCTTCCCCCGGAGGAGTAGGATTAGTGTGTGTCAGGGACAGACATTTGAAGTCCATTAGACTGTAGTGACAAATTCAGGAGAGCCTTGATGGCTTCAGAGAAAGTGGTTTGCAAAGTAAACCAAGGGGAGAAGGGGGGAGGTTTGCTTCAAAGCTGAGGTAACAACAGTGCTGAGGACAGGGCTCCCACAGGCTCGCAGTGTGGACGAGAAGAGGAAGAAACCGGGACTAAGGAGCCACAGGGCTCAGTGCTCAAAACTGCAGTGGGTGGAAAAGGGAGAGAATATGGTGGCCCAGCTCGTGGCAAATGTCTACCTCCTGAAAGTGTTTGGGGCCCAAAGAGGAAGAGGAATGCCTGCCTTCACCATTAAGACCTGATATTCACCCCTGCAACTGCTCAGAAATTCACACACACACACACACACACACACACAGAGAGAGAGAGAGAGAGAGAGAGAGAGAGAGAGAGAGAGAGACATAGACACACAGAAACACACACAGAAACACACACACAGACACACACACAGAGACACATAGACACACAGAGACACATAGACACACAGAGAGAGACACACACAGAGAGAGAGAGAGAGAGAAACATAGAGAGGAAGCCTCAGACTCACTTTGTAGCCAAGGATGACCTTGAACTTGTAATCCTCTGACCTCACCTCAAAAGTGCTGGGATCACAGCTGTTTGTCACCACACAGCTTTATGCAACACTGGGGACAGAACTCAGGCTTTGTGCATGCTAGGCACTCTACCAACTCAGCTACATCCCCTGCACATTTTTATTTACAATGAAAATAAAAAAATCAAGGCTTGCCTAACCAGTATTTACTCAAAAAATATCCACATTTTTTATATTTTCTTTTTGTTATAAGAATGGGTGAAAAGTATGACTTTTTAAACTTGGTTATTTTTTAAAGGGACAACAAATTATGGGGTTTTTCTTGGAGGTTAGGTTTTTTTTTTTGTTTGTTTGTTTGTTTGTGTTTGGGGGGGTTGTTTTCTGTTTTCTGTTTTTGTTTTTTTCACTTTTTTTGCCATTACTTCATTTTCTTTTGGGAGACTATAAATAGACAGAGACAGCCTCTGTCACTGATGTCTCAGAGGGAAGGAGCTGACCAGACATTTTTCTGGCCACAGGTTCTGCCAAGGGACATCGTGGGGGAGACGTGTGTGGGTGGCCATGGAAAGCAGGGAGAGAAACAGATGGTGAGCTAATTTGTATAAATGACTGGTATGGGTAGAATTTCTTCCTTCCCCCTCCCAAAAAGATTCACTAAAATACTACCCTTCTAACCAATACCTTCAAACTTGGCCTTACTTGAGAAAATTTACAGTGGTGATTATATTTGTATGAGCTAGTGAGGTGGATCTTTGCCTATAAAGGGGAATTAAGAAAAGTGACAACCGATGTTTTATGATGTCCAGGCTAGACCACCAATAGCAGGAATGCAAGAGATCCCTCTACTGAAGCCTCCTGAAGCTGAGCTTACAGGCATGCATCACCACGAAGGGCTTTAAAACTGGGAGGAGAGTCAGATAGTGGAATGGCCATAGACCAAAAGATGCCTGGTAACGACTGTGGATGAAAATTCCTGGAAGACACACTATCTTGCCCATAGGCTGATTAGAACTGAAGAGATTGTGGAGAGGTTGGAATGTTGCAAGTCCTTGGTCAGTTTTTATCTGCTTTTTATTGCACACTCCTCTGCTTGGCCTAATATCTTTGTGACTAGTAGGTAAACATTTTGAAATGTACAGGCTCCAAACAACCAAAAGGCTCAGAGTGCGGTAAGACAGCATCTGAGGCCTACAGCAGAAACACTCCCGCCTTGCCGTAACCCGCCTAGCTGACGTTTCCACCAAAGTATTTGAAAAGTGTCATTACTCATGACTTCCTTTGATATGTTACTTTAAAAGTTTCATGAAACCGTTGCCATTCTAGAACACGGCATTTGGGGGGAAACCTGGGTGCGTGTTCCAGGGCCATGGTGTTCTGGAATAAATCATCTCTTGTGCACTTGAAGGTGAAACCTGTTTCACACAGTAAAACGGAAGGCAGGGGTCATAGGTCAGGAGGTGGGACAGAGGAGGAAAGAGAAGCACCAAGTTAACCAGGTAAGAAGCCAGTTGGCAGAAAGGCTGGAGACCCCGCCCACCAGGGCTTCATTCACAAATCAGAGCATGCACAGGCACTCCACTATCAAGGGCAGGTCCTAGGAAAATGACCCAAAAGCCTTTGGCATCCAGTGCTTTGGGGCCTCTAACCTGCCCAGGGTCTCTGGCCCATTTACATTCTGGGGACTGTTTTTTTGTTTGTTTTCCTTCCTTGTCTATTTCTATCACTATCCACTGTGTCTTTGGTTCAATTATTTATTACTTTATACGAGAATCTGGTAATCAGGGAGGTCTGGGAAGTTGGTTCAATGTTTAAAGTGTCTGTTATGCAAACACAAGGTCCAGAGTTCAAAACCTCAGAACTTGTGTAAATGTTGGGTGGGCGTACTGACAATTACAGCTCAGCCGTAATTGTAGCCTTGGGAGACAGAGACAGGGGATCCCCAGAGCAAGCTGGTTGGGGAGACTAGCCAAATGACTTGGGTTTGGTTGAGACTCTGCCTCTGTGAATAAGGTGGGAGAGCAATTAGGTAAGAATTCACAGCACCAACCTCAGGCCTCCACACGCACACTCTCACACACATGTACCCACACATACAAATGCACGTAGAAGATGAAGAAAGAACTTGGAAATCTCAGTGGGTGCCATGTGGACTAAGACGTGTGCTTGTGAGGGTGACACAGCAGCAGTCTTCAGGCTCAGTCTGCAACACGCAGATGCCTGGGCCTCCGCAGGCATCAGATTCTGCCTCATGACCCTCATGAAGAACGGATCCACCTGTGCCTAGATTCAGACTTCTGGACTCCCAGACTGAAGCGACAAATTTCTGCCACTTAAGCCATCCAGTTTGTGGTATTTTTGTCACAGCATGTGGAGTAAACAAAGACTTGGGGCAAACACTGAGCAAGATGGCTCAGTGAGTAAAGGAGCTTGCTGCTAAGCCTGATGACCTAAGTTCAAGTCCTGGGACCTATATAAGAATCAACTTCATAAGTCATCCTCAAACCCACCTACACACACACACACACACTAAATATATAAATGTAATAACAGACAACAACAGCATGGTGTGCCACTGGTTAAAGAATTCAGCTAAGAGCTGAGCATTGAGCATTGTCTCTCAGTGGCAGAATGCATATCTTGTAGGTATGAGGCCCTGGGTTTGATTCATAAACAGCAAAAACCCAACCAATGAACAGCAGTAAACTCAAAGAAAAAGGAACTAACAGGTGTGGTGGCATCTCAGTACTCTAGAGGCCAAGTCAGGAGGGTTGTACGTTAAAGGCCAGGTGGGCCACCAAGACCCTGTCTCAGAAAAGGAAGCCAAACATGCAAATATAAACAAACAAACAAACAAAAAAAAAAACTTTAACTTTTCTTAGTGGCTTCTAGTTTTATCCAGTTTCTAAGAAACCAAAAAAGCATTTGCTGAGAAACTAGACATGGGAAGGCCAATTCCACCCAAGATCGTGAAACAGCAGCTCCACAGCCCATGCAGCACAGAATTTGATTGTGTGTGTATGTGGCGTGTATGGGGGGGGGGGTGGCATGTGGGGAGTGAGACACGGTTTCTCTGTGTAGTCCTGGCTGTCCTGGACTCAATCTATAGACCTGGCTGGCTTCACTCACAGAGATCTGCCTGCCTCTGCCTCCTGAGTGCTGGGATTAAAGGCGAGTGCCGTGATGCTGTTTGATTTTTTTTTTCTTTTTAATTATTAGTGTGTGTGAGTGTGTGTGTTTGTGTGCACATGCACACACGCACATGCATGCATGCACAACTGCACTATGGCACATACATGAAGGGCAGAGGACAACTCTGGAGTCGGTTCTCTACTTCCACCTTTATGTGATTCTAGGATTGAATTCAGGTCACCGGGGTTATATAGCAAGTGCCCTTATTTGACAAACCAGCTCTATGTATGTATTATATGTATATGTACATATGTAAATGTGTATATACATATATGTATGACATATATCGTGCTATAGTAGAGAGTGACATTGAGCTTCTGAATCTATTGTGTCTGAGTTCTGGGATCACAAGTATGTACCATTATACCTGATTATCTGGTGCTGGGGATCAAATCCAGTGCAAGCCCTTTCCCAGCTTCATTGTATTCCAGTACCAGGTTTTTTTTTTTTTTTTTTCCCCAAAGCCTGTCTCCAAGGATGGTTGCTCTTAGGCCATTTAGATTATTGCTAACCATGCTGGACTTCTCCATATAATAAGCTTAACTTGTGTGAATTATTACATTATTTGGCTTATTAAATGCCTCTGCATCAGGAAAGGACCTGTTATGGCACAAAGAGCAAGTTTCCTAGGGAGAGCTGTAGGTCTCTTCAGGGGGCCTGTGATGTTGAATGCATTCTAATACAATTCTTGTGATGGTTGGCCTTTATTCCCTCTGTGCAGGCAAAGCAACTTGGGGTTATTTTAGGCTCTGCGTGGGCATCACTCCTCGTACATGCTCCTCCATCCCCTGTGGCTCCCCTACCAAAGGGAGATTGCTAAAGAATGGAGATAAGAACTTAATGAACGAGGCTCAGGGGAAAATAAGCATCCCCTTGTACTCATTTCAATAGCACGTTCCTTAGTGACTGAATCTGGCAGTACCTACATGATCCCTTCTGGGTCACAGGAATTATTTTGCTCTTTGCCTGCGTCTTGCTAGGTATTGCCCCAGTGTGTAGGATGGGGTCTTGATGAAGCAGTCAAGCACCTGCATCTGGCTACATAGACTCACATCTCTAAACAATAAGATAGTTGTCTCTATCCTTATTAAAAATGAAATTGAGACAGTTTCTATTCTAGTGCATTAACAACATATCCAACAGGGAAGAAAAAATCAACAGCTGGCCCAGTCTGAACTGGTTTTAGGTGCATGGGCAACAAGGTAAAACTGTAAGGACCTTTTAGAGAGAACCCCTTTTTACCATCTTGTTTATGCATAATTGGGTATGCATGTGGTTAAAATCCAGTATATTACGAGAAAGGATAATCAAGTAGGAAAAGGTATGTGTGACCTAATCTATAAACCAAAATAGAGAATGAGCCAAGCTTCAGCCCTTAGTATGCAGTTCTTTCTTTCGTCGACTTCCATAAAGAGAAGTAACTGGGACCCTTCAACATGCTCCCTCGGGTGACTCACTGAGTCATGACCGTGTTTCCCTTTCTGGTCTGTACTATCTGTTCACCCTGAATAAAGTTTTCTACTTTTTTCAAATGTATGTGAGTCCTATTTTCAATCCTTTGCATAGGAAGGCCATGCATCTGGGAACACCTGACCCATACCCTGACCACTGGTCACACTGTCAGAGATCAGAATCTTTCTCAGGTAGTCCGCTTGCACCACTTAATAAAGCTATAAAGGTATTGCAAGGCAAGAAGGTCAGACTGAGGCAAGGGGTGGGGTGTTCCCAGATGGAAGCCACAGAGCTGGCTCACTGACTAAGACCACTGGCTGCTCTTACAGAGGGATCCATCAGCTCCCAGCAACCACATGGTGGTTCACAACTGTTTGTAGCTCCAATTCCATGGGACATGACTCTCTCTTCTGATCTTCATTGGCATGAGGCACACATGAGACTCATAAGACATCCATGGAGGGAAAACACTCAAGTACACAAAATAAATAAATCTGGGAATGAGAAATAAAGAATTAAGAGTCATAACTAGATGTAGGTCTGTATATAGCATCAGTATAATTGCAAATTGTAAGTAGAGAGGATAAAACACTCTCCTGATGATCAGAGAAAACAAGGAGTTACAGATTTTCAGGGTGATTAGACCACGTCAAGATTTAGAGAAATAAAACAATCAGCAAGGGCAAGAGAGTAAGGAAGAGTTCATCACCCGAAGGTAGAAACTCATTCTAGGTAACTAGCTTACAATGTAGACATGAGAACCTCCAATGGACTATTTTCTTACTTATTGACAGCACATCTCCCATCTTGTTTCTCTTCTGACCATCTGTGTGTACACAGTAGTGTGTATACCCATGTGTGCAAGTCTGGAGGCCAGAGGTCAATGTCAGGTGCCTTCCTTAGTCACTCTCTGCCTTTTCTTTTGAGACACGCTCTCACAAGGAACCTGGAGCTCTCTGGCTCAGCTAAACTGGCTTTCCAGTGAGCCCCAGGGATTCTTCTGTCTGCCTCCAGTGCTGGAGTGAAGATGGCCCTACCACCCTGGGTGCTGGGGTTCTGAGCTTAGGTTTCTTGTTCACAGAGTCATCTCTGCAGCGCAGCTACTTTGTTCTTGTGTACAGTTCATGCCTGCATCTGTTTGGGAACTGCATTTTGAAATGGCTATTGTTATCTGTATATTTGTATCTTGTTTCTCAAGAGGGAAGATTATGTTGGGCATTAGAGTTATTTGAATATTCCGTTGATTTTCTGTCTCTATAAATAGGCTGTTCCTGTCTAGTACTTCAAAGCACTTATATCCAAAAAAGGCAAAGATAATAGAAAATAAATAAAGAAGAGCTCATCCAATCTACAGACAGAAGGAAAGTGTAGGCTCAGGAATCAGCTTACAAATGCTCCTTATGTTGTCTCCCCTATGCTGTCTGCTCATTGTTTGAGGTAGGGAACAATTTGGGGTTCTTTTATTTATTCCATGTATCTTTGTGAGGAAAAAAAAGATAACTATATATTTCAGAAATTATCATAACACTGTAGAGATAATCTCCCTGGGTAGGTGAGATGGCTTGGCTTGTAAAACGCTTGTCACCAAGCTTTAGTTCAATCCCCAGGACCAGTCTGGTGGAAAGACAAAAGGACTCCAGATATTTTAGTTTACCTATGTCCTATGTGCTTGTCCTCGAGTGCGCTGCAGTGTGTGCACACTCCTCACTCTTCCACAATACATGAGTGTAATAGAACAAGAATAGTTGTGCTACCAAATGATATTGTCTCTTGATCATAAAAGCTTATATAGATAGCTAAACAGAAAACTGTTCCTTGTCTTTAATTCAGTTGAAAGTTTTAAAAATAATTTTTAAGGCAAGTGTGCACATGCCTATGTGTATGCATATTTCTGGTGTGTGTGTGTGTGTGTGTATGTGTGTATATGTCTGTGTGGTATGTGTGGGTGTAGTGTGTGTGTCCATGTGTGTATGTACGCATGTATAGTGTGTGGTATGTGTGTGTAGAGCATGTTTTTGTGTGTCTAGTGTGTTCATATGTGTGTAAATGAACACATGTGTGTATTTGTGTCTGGGTATATGTGGGTAGTGTATATGTTCACATAGCAAACATTTTTTTTTTTTGGTGAGACCTGAAGTAGAACATGTAGGAGATACTTACTACTACTAATTACAGACATCTGCAATAATTAATGTTTGGAAGAAAGAATTGTATTTTGCTTCATAACTTTGCTCCTTCAGAAATGGAAATAATAAAAGCTTGTAGAATTATGGAAATACAAATTTATATAATTATCATCACAAAATGAGGCCAAAAGCCTACTGAGATCTAATGAGGTTGTTGTGGCTATAATTATCTAGTTAATTAATGCAATTCAGTCACCTAGACACTGTTACTTCACATCAAGTATATGCGTGCACTATCCCAGGCTCAGAAAGCACAAAAATGAGCCATGGTCTCTGACGTTAGAAGGTTATTAACAGCAGAGAGGAAGATACAGCTATAGGGCTGTGGGAAGCAACTAGCAGCAGTATGCCGGAATAGGTCAAAGCAGGGATGTCCCAGGGGCAGAGGTCAGCAGTCTCCAGCCTCGGTTCCCATATCTGGTAAACCTAAGTCTCAAGCTCTAACCCAGAGGAAACTCTCCAGACCCAAGTCCACTTTCAGCTGCATCTTCCTGTTGTTCAACTGCCGGCTTTCTGCATACTCTCAGCTCAGGGACTGTCTTCCCACATCAAAGTCACAGCCTTGTGGATTATACTTCTCTCAGCAGTTACCCCCACCCCCTTCTCCCCAATGTCTGCTGAGGTGCTAATGCTCACCATCTCGGGGTTCTATGAGAACACTCTCCTACTGGATCTCTCTGTATCCTGTGTTGAATTGTTCCTATAAAACTTTCCATTAGCCAAAGGTCTGCTTTTAAAATATTCTATCCATATTGCTAGAACCTTCTACAGATCCTCACTATCTATACACAGTGTATATCTCAAACCTGGATGTTCCTCTAAATCGACAGTGAATGTTGTTTAAGGTTTTTATTAGCAGATATGAATTGTGTATAATAGGGTTCACATATTTCATATCATACATCTACATAGTGAGCTTTCATCATACCCACCCATCCCAGTCCCCTTCCGTGTCCCCCATTCAAGCTGTCTCCATTTTCTTCCTAATGAATTTCCCTTCTACTTTCATGTCTTTTTTAATTGGATATTTTCTTTATATTTCAGATGTGATCCCCTTTCCCCATTTCTCTACCACCCAGGAACCCCCTATCTCATCCCCCTCCTCCTGCTTCTATGAGGATGTGCCCCCACCCACTCACCCACCCACTCCCACCTCCCCACCCTTGAATTCCCCCACACTGGAGCATCCAGCCTTCACTAGACCAAGGACTTCCTCTCCCAACTATACCCAAAAAGGCCATCCTCCCCTACATATACAGCTGGAGCCATGGGTTCCTCCCAATGGGTTCCCAGGCTGGTGGTTTAGACCCTGGGGGCTCTGGTTGGTTGGTATTGTTGTTCTCCTTATGGGGCCACAAACCCTTTCAGCTCCTTCATTCTCTCTCACTCCTCCATTGGGAACCCCATGATCAGTTCAATGGTTAGCTGTGAGCATCCACCTCTGGATATGTCAGGCTCTGGCAGACCTCATGTCTCTTTCTATGTGACCCAGTGAGTTTCACTTAGGTAAATTAAGAATTTTATTCCCGCCGGGCAGTGGTAGCGCATACCTTTAATCCCAGCACTTGGGAGGCAGAGGCAGGTAGATTTCTGAGTTAGGGGCCAGCCTGGTCTACCGAGTGAGTTCTGGGATAGCCAGGGCTACACAGAGAAACCTTGTCATATATATATATATATATTCCCAGGAGCAGGACTAAGCAATGTCTGTCCCTTCCTCGTGGGGTTCCAAACGACAAATCAAATCTTGAGTCTTCCAAAATTCACCCTGGAGAGCCAATGAATTTATTGGGCTTACTTAGAAAACATGAATTAGAGGTTACTGACAGGACCAGACCATGGGTGACCCCAGAGCAATCTCACTGGTGGGTGGTGGCTTCCCATAGCTGCATAGATGGTGCTCTCTTTTCTTGGTCTCCTCAGCCTATGTGTTCCAGCCCCTCCTAAGACTCCAATGCCACATTCACTTAGGGCAAAATTTCATACAGATGGTGGGAGGAGTGGCCGAAACCTCAGATGAGGGTTAAATGACCAGCCAACCCTTCCGTCTTAAGGGAACGCTAACAGTCCCGCAATCTCCCTGGAATGATACTATGCAAGCAGACACAAATTGTCTTATGTTCAGCTCGGAGGGTGGTGCCATACAAGAGTTACTTAAAGGAACGTGTATGAGGGGCTGTTTACAGGAGAACGAGCACTTTACCAATAGCTACACCTCTGGAGAATACGTCTTTCCCTTCCCCAACAACCATTAACTTGCCTATAGATCCTGGGGGAGGGGGGGGACCTCTAGAGCCCCACCCTGATCCATGATGGGATGTTGACAGGAATTTCCTTTAAACATCAATTCTTTCTGAAGCAAAATTTCCAGGAGTGGGCCTGGCCAATCTGTGTTAACAGTTTCTCCAGATGGCTCTGAATTGGCAGCCTATTCTAGTTGGAAAGCAGGGTTTTGGAGTCACAGTGTGAAACACAAACTTAGCACACAAGGTCTTTCATGTGACTCTTCCCTGGTACACGCCCTACATAGTCAGACTTGTAACTCATCAACTCTGTGTCATTCCGCAGGGTTCTGGAACTACCCTTTTCTTCCTATCCACCTTGGGAAGCATGCCCCAAGCCTTCTGTGATATTTTCCCATCTCCCATCTGAGTGAGCGGCCCCTACTTCTCAGCCCTGTGTAAATCCCCTCTCAGGTATGCTCTTCTGTCTCTACCCATCTGTTTCTCTCGCTGAACTTTGACTCCTTTGAGGTGGGGCTGCGAATTACTCATGTTCTTAATTGTGGTACCCACCCTTATTCCTGATTCATAGCTGGCACATTACATAAATACATGAATGAGCAGAGAGCTTGTTACACTAAGACCAGGCATTGGCTCTGTAAGAAGTGGTTCCTCTTGAGCTGAGTACTTAGAAAGTTTCTAGAAGATACTAGTGAGTCTAGCTAGCACAAACTCAGCAGCATAGAGTTGAAAGGGAACCCGAAATACACAAATGCTTCTCCATAAATAAAATTGTTGCTTTTCCCCAGTGTGGGGTTGATGGACTCATTAAACATTTAGATTAATGTAATGTTTGGGAGATGGCCAATGTTTTTGTTTTTCATTTGCTTTGGTATTCATTTAAGGATCAGTCATAGAAAATATACACAGAGTACATTTTTATTTTTCCCCAAAGTAGACCTTTTTTAATTTTATGTTTTTTTCTAATAAAAATATTATAAAGCCCCAATCACCAAGCAAGAAATCAACATTTAATTGTACTATTTTACTGTAGCACATAAACTGAAATGGAATTTTAGTTACAGATTTAGTTTTTTATTTTTGATTATGTGTTTGTATTTGGGCATGGGACTGTATGAGTGCGGATGTCCTCAGAATCCATCAGAGAACACAAGATCTGCTGGGTCTGCAGGTGGAGTCAGTTGTGAACTATTCTTAACCACTGAGCCAACCCTCCAGCTCTTGGAGATGAAATGTTTATGGACTCTTGCGGTGGTTGAAGTGTTGTCAACCTGACAGACCCTGGAATTACTTAGGAGACAAGCTTTCCATCCAGCTGTGCTGCATGCTGTGTTTCTACCAGAATTTATACTTGCTTGAGCTCCATATCCTCAAAAGAAAGTAATTCCATTTTAAGAAGTTAGGTTCTGCATGTTTGTATCTGAGTGGTGTGCATGAGGCTGTGGAGTGTCAGTCTTGACCACTCCACAGTCTCTGTTGACGCAGGGGCTTTGAACTGAACCTAACTTGTCTAGCTAACCGACTTGCTCTGAGGGCCCGATCTCTCCTTCCCAAGTGCTAGGATGACAGACAGCTGTCACACTTGCCTGGTTCTTAGGGATCCAGGCTCAGGTCCTCATGCTTGTACAGCAAGGTCTTCATCTGCTAAGCCACCTCCTCAGCCTTCTTTATTCTTAAGATGTTCTATGATTATTTTTTTGCTCACTTACTATTAAATATATCATGTCCATTAAGACAGTACACCAGACTTTATATAGCCGTTGAGTTTGGTGTTTTCCAGAAGCAGTATGGGAAATTCCAGTGTGGCTTTTGATGGTGTAAAGTTAAGTCAGAGGACACTTGTTGGTTACAGGAGCTTAAGTCACTCAGTGCTCCTAGTACCCTCTTGAGACTCATTTCCTCATTTGCATATCATGTCCCTCCTACAAAGCTACTGTTGTGCGGAATATTCTAGAACATCCAACTGATACACTGTTAGAGCAATCAACTGACATAAAAGAGTTTTCATTTCTTGAATACGAATACTATTGTGGTGCAGACTGCATCAGAGGCTGGGCTAGGCAAAAATTAAAAATTGAAATTAAAAATAAGTAGGAGACAGTTTGGTAAACTTTACGCTGGTTAAGCCCCAAAGGATAGTTGAATTCATCATATTACTATGATCAGCTTCATCTCTAATTGGGATACTTGTTCCTGAAATGTTAGGATTGCTACAAGATGTCAAATTACCAAAAGATGAAAATAGATGTACCAAAAAAAAAAAAAAAAGTACTCACAGTCAGTCCTGCTTGCCATACGAGAACCAAGAGGAGAAGCCTGAGCGTGTTATAGCTTCCAGTTTTTAATTCTTAGTACAACTGACTTTCTCTGCCCCAGTGAGCTCCACAGTGGCAGTTTCTTACACTATGGAGCACACTTTGGTCATGTTCATCTCAAGCTGTAGCATTTTTCTATTTATAGTGTGTGATGAAGCCCTCGTCCCCAGGCATGCTAGGAAAGGTGTTCACAGCTGAGCTGAATGTTCTTCACTAGTGTGTTTGAAGATAACGACCCAAGACAGAGGTAGTGGGGGGAAAGCAATGGAAATGTAAAAATCTGACCCACTTTAAAACCAGGAGTAGTTTTTGGTAAGAATGGCAGAAAGTGTTACATGGAATAAAAATGTTGGGATAGAGGTGGGGGCCTCTCTGCTGTATGCAGCTGTTGCTAGGCTCCAGTAAGTCAAGAAATTAGGCCATGATGGAATCTCAAAAACCGAATGATATATAGTTCTTTATTTAAATTTCTTTCAGTGTGTGTGTCTGTACACATGCATACAGGTGCCTGTGGAGGCCAGAAGAGAGTGTCAAAGTACTTGGAGCTGTAGTTACAGGTAATTATGAGCTACCTAACATCAGTACTGAACAGAAGTCAGCTGTTCTGCAGGGACAGCAAGTGCTTTAAACCAGTGAGCCATCTCCCTACCCCTCCTTTTATTTAAATTAAATTAATTAAATAAAATATATTAAAATTTTTGTAGGTATTCTAGGGCATATTTGTCTCCCAAATATCATTTATATTTATATAAATTTATATAAATTATAAAGAGAGAGAGAGAGAGAGAGAGAGTCATCTACAACTAAAGAAAGTCATTACAACTTACTGTGTTTTCTCTTTCAAATCTATACTTTCTACTCTGCATACTAATATGTACTAATATTAACAGCCTGGGCAGGGGAGATGGCTCAGCAGTTAAGAGTACTTGCTATTGTAAAGAACCCAAATTCAGTTCCCAGGACCAGAGTTGGGCAGCTCACCTGTAATTCCACCTCTATACTTTTCTATCCAAGTGGCTTTATTTATATCTCATTGGCTACACCCATGTGTAGGGGAGTTTGCAGAAGGCAGTGTTCTAGTTTTCCTTCTATTGCTGTGATAAAACACTGACCAAAAACAAGTGAGGAAAGGAAAGGTTTGTTTTAGCTCACACTCCCAGGTCAGAGGCTATCATTGAGGAAAGCCAGGGTAGAAACTCAAGGCATGAACTCAAAGGCAGGCTTGCTAGACCATGTAGTATCACCCACTCACAACAAGTTATTACAGCAGGAACCATGGAGGAACAGTCCTTGCTGGCTTGCACACGCTTGTGCTTAGCAAATGTCTTATACATCCCAGGACTGTATGCCTATGGAATGGTACCACCAACAGTGGACTTGGCTCCTCTGCATCAACTAACAATCAAGATAATCTCCATATAGGCTAATTTATCTATGTAATTCTTCCATCAAGGCTTTCCTCTCAGATGACTCTACGCTGTGTTTAGTTCAGTAAGGGAAGAGGTAAGTTTCTGGGTTCACTGGCACCAGAAAAAAAAAAATCTAACTATCAAAACCTATTGATCTCAGTGTCTCATCCCTGTGGGTTAATAAATGGAAGAGATTGCTAATTGTCCCTCAAGACCCAGCCTTGCTTCCTTCCGATTCAAAAGAGCCCCTGAGGTTTACCTGGTGTGGTGGTTTGAATAGGAATGGCCCATAGTGAATGGGACTATTACACAGTGTGGCCTTGCAGGAGTAGGTGTGGCCTTGGAGGAAATGTGCTATGAGGGTTGGGGGGCTGGGGCAGGTTTTGAGGTTTCAAGTGCTCAAGCCACCCCAAGGGTGGCTTTCTCTTTTTGCTGCCTGCTGATGCAGTTGTTGAACACTAGGCTCCTTTCTCCAGCTCCATGTCTGCCTGCACGCTGCCATGCTTCCTGTCATCATGATGATAATGGACTAAACCTCTGAACAGGCTGAACTAAATGCTTTCCTTTATAAGAGTTGCTGTGGTCATGGTGTCTATTCACAGCTACAGGAATCCTAACTAAGGAACCTTCTCACAGAGGTACTTGGGACAGAGGTTAGACTTTTGACATTTTCTGTTGTTTTTTTTTTTTTTTTTTTTTTTTTTAATTCGCTAAACTCAAAATATATTGTCTTTGTCATTATTTTTTTCCTCATTTTTCCTTTTAGTAGCTGAGGATGACCTTGAACTCTTATCATCCTGCCTCTACCTCCCAAGTGCTCGAATTCCAAAGTGTGACATCACATCCAGTTTTATGTAGCATGGGGCATGGAACTCAAGGCCTCATAGATAGGAGGTGAGCACTTTACCAGCTGAGCCACACAGCTGCTCCCCTCACCAGCATTTTCATCTCTTCCAGAGTCACCAAAATGAAATTTCTAAATACCGTACCCTAAGAGTATGAGGCAAGGTCTCATATACTCCAGGCTGGATATATACATGTCTCCAGCCCCAATTTTAAGTTTTTTAGTGGATAACTTTTTACATTTTACTTTTATTTAGTATATGACTGTTTTGCCTGCTTGTATGCTGTGCAGCTCATGCACGTGTGGTGTATACAAAGCCAGAAGAGAGTATCAGGTCCCCTAGAACTGGAGCTGCAGGCTGTCACACGTCGCCATGTCGGTGTTGGGAACGCAACCTGGGTCCTCTGGAAGAATAGCTAGCACACTTAACTGCTGAGCCGTCTCTCCAGCCCCCTCCCCCAATTCTAAGTTTTAATGAATAAATGTAATTTCTCAGAAAAATGTGAGTACTCTCCACAGTATTTAACGTGTCCACTTTCCTGTGACTTCGGCTATGTTTTCTTTAAAATGTGGTTTCCCTGGGCTAGGGAGAGGCAGTCAGTACAGTGCTGGCTGCATGAGCATGATGATAGCCTGAGTTAGCTTCCCCAGCATCCACAGTAAAAGACTGAGTGCAGTGGCTCACATCCATAATCCCCTTATTCCAGCATTGGAGAAGTGGAAGGGGGGGGGGGTCTCTGGAGCTCATTAACCAATGTAACAGAATCTGTGAGATCGAGGCTCAGTGAGATACTGTCTCAAAAAAAAATGAGAGTGATAGAAGACACCCAGTGTCAATCTCTGGTACACACACACACACACACACACACACACACACACACAATTTTTCTTCTACTCTTTAACTTAAAAAGATTTCTAGTCAGTGGAATTTAACTGTTCATGTAATTAAATCTTTCACTGAACTTCCGTATCACTCACAGTTCTTAAATTGGTGCAGACGGTGGGAACCAGCTGCAGTTAGTTTATATCAGAGGGGATTTAGGAGGGGGGACATGAAGCGCAGATACTTGAAATGTGGGGAAGCAAGCAGACTTGAAAATTACCAAGAGCCAAGCATTTGGGTGATCTGAGCTAACAGGAAATTGGGGTGCCTCAAGTGAGCAATGAACCCCGAGTTATCAAGTGAACCTCATTAGCCCACCTTTGTTCTCTTTCTGCTTCTATCGGGTTGTCTTGCAAGATCTTTTGACTGATACCCTCTGCCTCTATCTTTGGAGAAGCGTGGGTAGAAGGGGTGCGTATGTAAACAGGGTGGTCAGAGAGGGTTTGGCAGGAAGTGTATGGGAAGTTCTCTGTGCAGCTGAGAGAGGCTGACCAACTTTGTTAGCAGCAAACAGGAAGTAAAGGAGATCCTAAGCAAGCAAAATGTTTGGGTAGACCATGAAAAACGAGCATAAATAACATCTCCAGCAAGCGCTGGGAGCTTCCAAACGTTTCCAACAGTCACTGCCTGTGCAGGCACAGCACAAGCTTAGCTACATGAAACAGAACAGAACGGTAGCAGTTTCCTCATGTCTTTGAAAAGTGTTTACGTTTATTTCATTCTCTCTCTCTCTCTCTCTCTCTCTCTCTCTCTCTCTCTCTCTCTCTCACTCTCTGTGTGTGTGTGTGTGTGTACCAAAACACATATGTGGAAATCAGTTATCTCCTTCAACTGTAGGTCCCAGGGATCTAACACGGATGATCAGGCATGTTGGATGTGCCTGTCGGATGTGCCTGCGCTTGCTGAAGCATCGTGCTGCCCTTCCCCTCTTCCTGCCAATGCCTTTTCATATGTGGAGGCCACAACAACTAAACCACAGAGGCCTCTAAAGTGGAAAGTACAAAATGGTAGCACACAGGTCAGCTCTAGGGCCTCCAGGAAAGATTTATTGACAATCTGTCACTCAACACAGCCTAAAAATCTTCAAAAAGGAAAGCCTTGCTGTAGGAATTGCCTACATCTGACTGTCCTTCAAGCAAGTCTATCTATAGTTTAGTGTCTTGGTTGTTAATTTATGCAAGTGGGTCCACTGTGAGAGGCGCCAGAAAGCAACCCAGCAAACTTGCTCTGTGGTTCCTGTCTCAAAGTTTTTGTCTTGAATTCCTGCCCTGACTACCCTCAGAAATGGACTGTGACCTGGAAGTATAAGTCAAACATACCCTTTCCTCTCCAACTTGCTTTTGGTTAGAATGTTTTATCACATTCCAGAAAGAAAAACAGAACACTGTGTTTGCCTATTTTTTTAGTAGCTATACTAAAATACCCAACCATTATTTATTTATTTATTTATTTTTATTCAAGATTTTATTTATTTACATTTCAGATGCCATTCCCCTTCCCCGTTCCCCCCACCCATTAATCCCCTATCCCATCCCTCCTCCTCCTTTTCTTGCCTTTATATTGTTTAAACCCAATCACTTTATAAGAGTAGAAAATTATTTATCTGCTTTGTCCTACAAGGCTTGGGTCTCAGAACTCTAGCTAGAGAAGTTGAGAAATGACCAAAGGGCAGACATAAATACAAGGAAGCTGGGATCACGTAGGCTTCCCTAACTGCTATGGCCACAACCTGGAACTGCACTTAGCCTGTTTATTTGGCACAGCATGGGAGGAGGGGTTAACTAGTTAATGCAGAGACTCCTAATGGGTCAAGTGTTGAGAATCAGTGACTGTTGAGTGCTTACCTTAATTTGGATAGCTGTATCAACTCTGTCCCTTCTCTAAGGCTCAGGGAACATTTTGGATGATGGAGTAAAAGGCTGGGAAATAGCATCCTCTGGACATCACATGAACTCACTGGCACTATGGTTACACGCACAAGGTCAAACCAACAAGATATGTCAACATTCCACTGGGCAGCATTAATTAAACTCAGAAGGTTACAAAAATCAAATAAATGAAAAAGTGAAGGAAGACAATGAGGAACTATTTGAAGTTCCCCGGGAGGAGAGGTGTGAAGAACTGGGGGAAGATATAATCAAATAAATTGTGTTGAACAAACAGAGGGCTGGAGACATGGCCGAGTGGTTAAAAGCACGTGCTGCTCTTGCAGAGGACCCAAGTTCAGTTCCCAGCACTCATACTGGTTGGCTCACAACTGCCTGTAATTCTAGTTCCAGGGAATCTGCCAACCTCTTCTGGCCTCTGTGGGTACCTCATGTGGTGCACATACTTTGAGACACATACACCTAAAATAAATAGAAAATGAATGAACAGATAAACCTTTAAAATGAAATACAAAAACCCACTTGAAGACAACAGTATTAATCATTCATGAAGGCCGAGCCCTCAAAGCACACTTTAATAGTTCTGCCTCTCCATACTACCTGAGGGCTGAGCTTCCAACATATCCACTTTGGAGGATAGACTCAAACAATAGCACTTAACAAAGAAACACAGATTTCAAATTTCTCTTGGGAGGAAGGCTCTGGTAACGTCAGGCTTGCATTCCCACATAGCAACGGTTAGTTACTGCCTTCTGTTGGGTGTGGGTGCTGTGTTGCCACATCTTCCTGGTGGCCCACATCACCCATCCCAAACCAAACCAGAACTGGAAGTTTCTCATCGTTGGCTTGGGATGTAGTCCAGTTGGCAGAGTGCTTGTCAAATAGGCATGAAGCCTGGATTTAATCCTCACCATCACATAAACAGGGCATTGTGGCACAAACCTATAATCATAGCAGTCGTGGAGACAAGGAAGATCACAGATTCAAGGTAATCCTTGGCTACACAGCATGGTCTCCATTAGACACTGCATAGACAAACAACAAACAAACAAACACTAAAAGCTTCTTGCCTTTCCTAAACTACTTTGTGACAATTGCCCAAAATCAGAATATTAGAAAGTAATTTTGGGGACTTCCAGTCTGAGCTCCATTAGGTGACATTTCCAAGTCCCTTTCTTTATGGCACATTTAGAACTTTGGTAGGATTTTTTTTCCAGTCAGACTTAACTATCTTTAAGTGCTGAAAACAACTTATCTGCTTTCACCAAGCCACAGCTTGATGTCCTATCCAAAGTGGTCTCTCTGCCCCATTACCCTAAGTACTTGATGAAAAGTGGTCATGGGAAAACTGGTTAGCACCTTCTAAAATGTTCTGGGGGAAACCAGCAACAAGGCATCTGAAAGAAGACCCACTCTTCTCGCCTGACTGCTGTGAAGGCAACATCTCACACCTTTCCCTTAGGGCTGCTGAGGATGAGCAGCTGAGAGGATGCTCCATACTAACTGATGTTGCTGTCCTGTACAGATCAGGTCCCATAGGAAGGCTGCTCCTCCACTGCTCTTAACCTGTGAATTACAGAACACAGTGGATCCCACTGTATCAGCTCTGAACAAAGCAGATGTCAAGTCAAAAAATACAACTTTCACCTCAGAGGACATAAAAGAGAGCTTATTTTGGAGCCAAATATGACTAACTATGGCCCAGGAACTCAGGCTTCAATTATCATTAAATTTGTGTTGCAAGGTAGTAACAGTCTCAGGATGTATTTATAGTAACAGAACAAAGTAAGTCATAAATTAAGATTTATACATACATACATACATACATACATACATACTGGTGGAAACATAAGAGATGTGGCTTACAGCAAAGTGGAGGAAATGTGTTAGGTTTCAGTGATACCCATAGCCTTTTTTGGTTGATGGAAACCACTGATCTATTAAGTTAATATAATGTAAAAGGTTTCACCTGTTAGTTACAGCATGTTAGGACACACCAGGCATGGGCAAAGGAATAGCTATATAGGGGGCTAAAGATACCCTCAAGTAAATTGTAATTAGGCTCTGGACCCATTACATTCCAACTTCTCACAGTCAGTGAACTTCTGATTAGTTAACCAGCTTTCTAGAAGGTTCCATGTCAGATGCTACTCTTTCCAGAAAGTTCAGTCCTTACAGCCAAAACTTTTTTTTCCCTAGTTCTTTTGTTAAGTTCCCAGTTGCTTTGGGATAAGCTTGAGTATGTGTAGAGGTCTCTACAGACTTCGGGGCCACCCTCTTCTCAGGGTTCATCTTTCATCACATCCTCTTTGGCTGTCTACATTTTAACCACTGAAGGGAAGAAGTCAGACTCTTCTCTTCTTGGGGGCCTCCCTCCCTTCCTCTGTTTTTTACTCTCCGTGGCTGAACCAATTATTTTGTCCAAGTGTGATCGCTCTGCTGTTTCCCAGCTCTTCTCTCGGTTCTCCCGGTTCTCAGCACTTCTCTGTGGCTCTCGATACAATCTGTTTCTCTACTCATGGGCAGAACTCTGAGATCACACCTCTTATCTATTTCTTGCTCCATTATATTAAGGGTCAGTATAGTTTCTGCCATACAGAGCAGGTGAGAAAGACTTTTCAGTCAAATGACTAACAATGATAAGAGAAAAATCTATACCCCTCAGGTCAGCTTACCACCTGATAATGTAATATTCTCCCTTGAATAACACATCCTCTTTCTTAATGTATTATTATAGTCTCATATAAGTGAACCTAGATTAGCCTGTTCAAAACGGTGCAGTATGGCACAGAGGTCATGGGGGTGACCAAACACTTTTGGATGAGATCTGAGGCCTGCTCTTCAGAAGGGGATTTATGCCTAGTTTACTAAACCTGTCCAAAAGTCCCATGGCTTAGGAGGTCACAGGCTGTACAGGGAAACCTCTTGCCCTACTCAATGGACCTGCTATAATACTACCTTCTAAACATTAATATTTCTGTACAGACTGGTACTGTCCTTAGCCCTGGCTAGAGAAGTTTCTCTCTGCACTGGTAGCAGTTAAAGTGACTACTGAATGCTCAGCCTTAGATAGTCCGCCTATATCGACCTTCACCACTTCACAAAGCTCAGGGAGCATTATGGAGGAGGGGGTGGGGAGAATAGAAGAATCAGATGATGCTGTCTTCTGAACATGACACAGATTTTGCAGTTATGACATTGCAGCTATGGTTACCTGAAGATCAAGCCAAGATCAGTAAGCATTTCAACAGGCCAAATTGATTGGATTCACTGGATTACAAAAAAACAAATGAAAAACAGAGGGGGCATGAAGGGAGGATGGGGAGAAGGAGGAGGAATATATTGGGATATCCAGGGAAGCTAGAGAGAGGGTTATGGGTAAATTCAATCAAGATGCAGTGTTTACATGTATGGAATTGCTAAAGAATAAATAAATAAAAGACAAGTCTGTTGGGGAGGAAAGTTATTAACTTTCCAGGTTCTTGCTGATCAGAAAGTAAATTTTCAAGTTCTACTGCACATTGATTTTGCACTACCCCCTGAGAGATGACCTAGCAACGTACTTTAAGCTTTCTGTGTCACTCTGATCTATTCAGCTTTTAAAAATTATTGCTTTTTAAGTCTGCAATGTAAAAAAACACATCTCTTTTTCTTTCTTTTTTTTTTTTCCACTAGAAAAAGTTGGTATCAAGCTAACAGTACTACACAGAAGAAAATCCATTATCACTCCAACCCGAATAGAGGCCACCTGCACAGTGTATTATGTAGAACACAACCTCTGGGACACTGGCCTTTCTTAAAGGCCTGAGACAATCTCACTACTCTTGGAGGAAGTTTATCATCACCCCAAAACCCAAATAAAGGCCATTTGTGTGGGCTATGTAGAACATAACCTCTGGGAAGCTTGCTTTTTTATTTTATTGTTGTACATTTTCTTATGAGGGAGAGGAGAGGACGTGTGCAAAATCAAAGAACAACTTGTGGGGTCTCTTCATTCCTTCTAGCATGTGGATCTCCAGGGATCAAACTCAGATTATTGAGTGCAAGCACCTTTACCTCCTAAGCCATGTCACTGATCCAACACTTGCCTTTCTTGAAGGCGCACAGGAATCGCAAAACCCTGAAGAGGTAGGTTTGTTGTTATTGCTTAACCTAATGTCTTAGATCCTCGCCTTTTTTTAAAAAGCAGAGGCCCACCATTTTGGGGAGCTTACTGACCGTAAATCTCAGGACACAAATCTTTGTTCATCCCTTTTCTGACTGCTCACCTAGAGCGATAATGGGGTCATGCCGCTGACCACGTTCCCAATTAGCCCTTCAGCCCACAGTAGAGAAGCCTTCTGTTCAGTCCTCAAGTTAGCAGAGAAGAAACACACTCACACCCACCAACCACCAAAAGCCAGCTCCATAACTAAGTAACTGCCTGACTTCTGGGCTTTCACCGGCCAGAAACTGCGGAAGTGGAATTTTCGCAAGCCGGAACCGGAGCCGCGAGCCACAGCTGCACGCCGCTGCGCATGTGCAGCCGCTTCAGCAACCCTTCAGGCTCAGCTTGGCTTCTGGGTTTCTAGCTGTCTGAAAACCCAAGGTGGACTTTCTGGATATCCGGAAGGGAGCCGAGGCCCGGCGGCCGCACACTCCAGCGCGCGCACGCGCACGCGCACGCGCACGCGCACACTCGCCCCTCCCACCCGGAACCGGAAGTGAGAGCGATCACGGCCTGGGGCCTGGCCTGGCCGGGGCGTCGGCAGCGGCGGCCATCTTGGCTACCCGCGGAAAGGCAGTGTGAGGGGAAGAAGTTGTAGGGTGGGGGCGGGAGTGAGGAGGAGGAGGAGGAGGAGGGCCGAGAGCGGAGGGGTGGAGGAGGAGGCCGCGGCGGGGCAGGGCGGGGACAGCCTGCCGGCCGGCCAGCCTGCTGGGCTTGCGGAAGTACTAGCCTACTGCTCACTCGCTGCTGCTCGGGCTTCCCACCGCTCCCTCCCTTCCTCCCTCAGCCCCGAGGGCGGCCCAGGCCAGTGCATGGTCAGCTAGCTCACATCTCTTATCCCCGGCCTCTTAGCAGCACGGAACGGACGGCAGCGGCGGGCGAGGAGGAAGATGGCGGGACGGCTGCCGGCCTGTGTGGTGGACTGTGGCACGGGGTACGGCGGGTCTTCTGGGTGGGGAGACTGAGCCTGGGGACAGCCGGAGGAGGGAGATGAATGGGGTGAGCCGGCCAGACTGGTGAGGGGTGGTGCCGGGAGCCTCCCTGGTTCGGTCGCTTCAGCCTCCTGGGACGAAGATCTTTTTCAGGCCCTTCCCCGAGAAGGCCGTCTGGCCCACCTGGCTTGCCTTTCCCTTCTCGCCTCTTCCTGCCCGTGAGCTAGGGGAGACTCACAGGGGACCTCCTGACATAGGATCAAGGAAAAAAAAAGAGAAGCGCTCCTTGCGGGTTTTGCAAGATCGCGGTGACAACCCTCAATCTCTAGGGCGTGTGGGTGGGGAGAGCGAAGAACCGGGCTGTGAAAATGGGAAGCTAGAATGGGGGGCTTTTGCAGAGGACCCACGCGCCGCGCCGCGCCGCCTATTTTTCCGCCCACACCCATTCTCAGCCATCTCCCACTACCCATTGAACCAAGTCAGTTCCAGCCAGGAGGATCTCACGGGGTTATTGCTCTTGCCTCGAAAAAAGTCCCTTAGTGAGCAAGCGCGCTGCAACTTCCTTAGTTTTGTCAAAGCCGCTTCCTGCTTTCCGTCTTTTATAGCCTTATAAGGTAGTTTTTCGTCTCCAACGTTAACACGTCTTATTAGAACTTTCAAAATTAAGCAGGTTGCATAAAGAGTAGATTATGAGCGCTAGGTATCAGGATGTTTGGACTAAAAAAAAAAAATGTTCTTGTGTCCACGGAGGGAGATAGAAGGAAGAGAAGGGACGCACCCTGGAACCTAAACGCTCACGTTCGTTTTGTGACTATGTCTTGAAAACTGAAAGGAGGTATAAAGGAATGTGTTTGATTTAAAGTAATTGTTTCTGGTAGTAGTGTGGTTGACTAAAATGACTTTAAAGTAGTAGGTTTGGTATTAATGAACCTTAAGAGTTACAGCTTGCTCTGTGTAGTGACCTAGAGAGAAGACTGTATATTTTTTATGTTCTACGTTGAATACTTGGTGGAGGAAGAGGCCTGTCTGATCTCGAATCCCCCAAACACATCAGTGGTTTTGAGGACAGTTGCTAACCTTTTTCCTTATCCACCCTACCACAGTTATTTAACCGATGCCTTTTCCTTGACACTAGTTAGCCTGTGTAAGTCCCTCCAGTCTTAACTCTCCTGCCTTCATTTCTAATTCTGTCAGGCAGCCGGAAACAACAGAAAACTTAAGTTTTTTTTTTTTTTTTTTTCCTTGGGAAACACTAGTTTAGTCTTGGAATGGCTATGTATTTTCTTAGTTGACATCTTACTAAAGTTCGGTTTTCTTTCAATCCAGTCTCACTCTTCTGAAGTGTTATTAATATATATGTTTAAGTTTATCCTTTCATAGTTTAATTGATGGGTAGTTGGATGTTAGAGCTGTTTTAAACATTAGAATTGGCCAGAGTGTATAGGACTTTTTAAGTTATTGTATTGAAGTGACAGAGAGCGCTAGGTAGTATTGCATGCTTTAGAAATCACTGTCAGTGAAGCCACATAGTCATTGATCACCTTATAAATAATGCCATAACAGCTTAAATAGGATGTGTCTTCTTACTCTTTTTATGTATCTATTTTCCTCTTTTGAAATGCAGTTTTGGTTATTTTTGAATGAATTGTATTTGGTATTTCATTGAACTTAGCTGTCCTCAAGTGACCCTTTTTTTCTGAAAGGGCAACCTTGAATTAAAAACACATTTGGAGTGACCAGGAGAAGTGGTACAACTTATACGTAGGCTATTTCTGTCTATATCTCAGTTATTAAATCATTACATTATTATATTGATCTCACCTTACAAGGAGAGGTTAGCTGGACATCCATTTATGATATGGATGAGACTGCTTAAAGTCACTTTCTCTAGTCAGTATTTTTATGTTTGCTCACAGTCTGAATTTCCCAATTTGGAGTTTTCTTTATTTTGCTTCTGAAAGTGTGTGTGTGTGTGTGTGTGTGTGTTTTCCCCCCAGTTGGCTATTCAAGATAGCAGTTTAGAAAGTCACACCTTTGAGCTTTATTAAGAAAGTCCTCTCTCCATGCCCAAGATAAATAGCATGTCCAAGAATGACTAGCAGGGAGCTTTACATCTGAAATAACTGTTTCCCAAATGCAAAAGGTGCCCCTTTAGATTGTGTGCCCCACCCTCAGCCAGTGCACTTACCTCTTAGGTCTCTCTACAATTACTCTTTTAGAGAAAGTAAGCCACTTACAGGTTGCCCATTTCACTTCATTAAAGAATTTAGGCAAAAAGTGGTGGTGTGTTAAACTTGATGGTGATCTTACAAGCTATAAATGTTAGAACACATGAGATTTAATTCCAGAACTTTAAATTAAGAATCCTACAGCACAATTCATCATCATGACCTAGGTTCAGGTTATGAAGTATTTTTCAAATACCCAATGAATTAAAGAAGTACTTCCTTCGTATCTGTATCAGGTCAACATACCTTTTTGGTCTGTATTGGCAGAGTATTGTAGAATAAAATTTCTGCTCAGAGAGCTGGTTGATTCAAAATGTAGGGCTTGGTAATATAACTAGGGGGAAAGTCCCTCATTAGCACGCACAAGGCCCTGCTTCAGACCCCAAACAGGCTGAAGAGCAGCCATGAGAAAAGCAAGTTTGAAAGCTTTAAAAGGATTTAATCCTTCTGTCAATAAAGTTATCCTAAGAGAGTTTCATTCTGCCTGTTTTGCTCTTTTCTCCAGCAGTGCATTATGGATTTTTTTTTCTCTATGTATTCTTTTTTTTTTTTTTAACTCATAAAACTGCTTTGGTGGCTTATTTCCACTGATTAAATAATAGATTAATATACAGTCTTATTTTACAAGTCTTGGATATATTTAAATAAATTACAGAATTTCTCGGATCTGATTTTTTAAAAGCAGTCTTCCATCTGTAAGCACAAATAACTTTGTTGGCTTTGCTAAAAGTAGATCTTTACAATTCATCCTGTGGCCAGGTCCTAGAAGTTAAAGACAAGGATGAGTTTGAGAGCAGTGAGAAGCCATGGATGAATGAAGGCATACTTGGGAAGTTCAACTTTCTTGCTTGGATTCTCTTCATAATGTGTTATGAGGTCTAAAAGGCAGGAACATTCATATTATCTTGATAACAAAAACTCATTAAAATTATCCTTATTATTGATAACTTGTGTGTGTTTGGAGTAACAGACACGCTGCTGTTGAGAAGTCAGGTTCTTAAGACTCGTGCCAGGTTCAAGTTGAAATGTATACTGACTTTGTGATGAATTATGTCTAATGACCTTTCAAGATTATTGTTAAACACAGTTTAGAATTTTTATTTTCAAGATCATAGGGGAAAGGCTGGTGAACATGATGGCTAGGATTTTAACTTGTTTTTATCTTATTTAACTTGTGACAGCTTTTTTTTTTTTTTTTTTTTTTGTTAGTAGGTGGTGGAGTTGGTGCTTGAACTAAGTTCTGTATTTAGGCCTGTGGGGTTTCTTGAACCTCCTTTTAGAGAACTGTACATCACTCAGTAAAATTAATTCAACTTAGTTCTTGATTATAGTAATATTGAAAAAATAATCCTAGCCATATGAATTTGATTCAGTTAACTAGTGAAAAATTTTTTGTCTTTCTTGAGTCTTTTTTTTTTCCCGAAGATTTGAGTTTTTATACTATTTCCTTGTTCCTTAAATAGTAAAAAAAGACTGAGGTTTTTCAGGAAAGAGCATTTTGTGAGAACCATGTGGCAAGTGCTGTGAATAAGCTCCTCCCCTCCGCTCTCCTTGAGCAGTATTGTTTCTGTTATGTAGACAAGAAACTCAAGTTTCCTGTGCCTGAGGTAAAGTAGCATGGAGCCTGGAGGTCCAACCACTGAAGTCTTTGGTAATTTCAGTAGTTTGGATTGGAGAGGTATTAATTTATTCGATAGTTACTTGAGGATGGTTGAGATTTACTTTAAACTTACCAGTAGGCCAGCCACTGTTTGAATTACAGTAAAAATGTCTAATACATCCTGCCTTCATGAATTTTAATCCTAATTTTAAAAAATTTAAGGCTGTGAGTTTCATATCCTGCACCCTAGTCCCACTCTGGTCCCCTTGTGTCTGCTCTCCACCCTTATAGTCTACCCTCAAAAATAAAAAAACAAAACCCACAAACAAACAAAACAAAGTATAGAAAACATCTTGTAGTAAAAGCTCTAGTGTGTCACAGTGTGCCCCACAATATACCCACCCCTCTGTCCACACAAGTACACTTGGCGAATGTTCATTGTGGTGATGAGGAGTGGAAATCACTGTGCAACTCAGGCTGCCCTTGAACTTACAGTGACTCTCCTTCAGTTTCTTGAGTGCTGGGTTTACTGTTGTGAGCCACCACAACCAGCTACTACCACAGTTAATCAAATGTTAAATGGTGCTTTTCAGATAGCAATAGCTGTTTTCCGGGTTTTAAGGAAAGTAATGGTTGTGGTCAGAAAATCAAGCAAGCTGTAATGATTGTCAGTTTTGAGCCATGTTTTCAAGGAGCTGGATAGCTGCACAGGAGAGTATTTTACAAATGTGCCTAGTGCTGATGGGAATGGTGACTGCTTGCCTCCTTTACGAGTTTTGGGCTGTTTGATAACAAAATGTGTGTTTATATTTTGCACTGTGAACTAATGTTTATCCAATACCTACTGTATACCAGGTTTTATATTTCAGCAAAATTTTGGTTAGCAAAAGAATTCTACTTTATTAGGGAATCCAAATTCTGAAGATTAATAATGCATAGCCTTTAGATCTTTACTGAGTGGAATGCAGTGGGACTGCACATAGGAGAGGTAGAGGAACAGGACTTGGTGTATAGCAGCAACTCTGATCTGTATTGAATATCCTGTTTTTTAACAGTGAATGAACGTGAGTAGGAATTAGGAATACAGCTTTGTTTTGTTCTTTATTTTATTTTATTTTTTTTTTTGATACTGAGTTTTATGTAGCCTAAGGTGGCCTTGCACTTCTGTCTCCACCTCTTGAACAAACACACTAATGTGCTGGGCTTGCACTGCCACGCCTAGTTAGTATGGTTTTTTAAAAACTGCATCATGGGGGCTGGAGTGATGGCTCAGTGGTTAAGAGCACCGACTGCTCTTCCAAAGGTCCTGAGTTCAATTCCCAGCAACCACATGGTGGCTCACAACCATCTGTAATGGGATCTGATGACCTCTTCTAGAGTGTCTGAAGACAGCAACAGTGTACTCATATACATAAATAAATAAATAAATAGATAGATAGATAAATAAATAGATAAATAAATATTAAAAAAAAAAACTGCATCAGAGATACTCTATACACAGTTTGTGAAGTCTTAAAGATTGGGTCTCTACCACTAAGTATTCCACTGAGCTTCTTAGATGATTCTATTCCTGTTTGTTGAGACCAAGTCTCATTAAAGCTCAGCCAGGCAGGAGCTTACTATGTGGCCCAACTCAGGGCAGTCTTCCTATCTCAGTCTCCTAAGAGTGGGGGTTGCAAGTATGAGCCAGTATGCCCTATTTCTTAGATGGCTCTTAAGCAGCCTCCTCAACACCAGCTTTGTTGGTGGATACTATATAGTAGTGTAGACTTTTGCAGTTGGCTTCCGGTGATAGGGATGGAGTGGAAAGTGAAGGTTTAAAACGCTGCTGCTTTTGTCTGTACATTCCCTTTCACAGTTACATGTTGTTTCTGTATGACTTGCAAAGACTCTGGTCAAGTGTTTTGAATTTAATTCAAGTTCTGCCATAGGAGGACCTTTGACATAGAAGTGCTTTGGACACTTGGAGTCCAGGAGGCTTTATTTTTCTCACTTATGATTTAGCAATTGTAATTACCTACCTTATTTATTTTTATCATGGCTTGTTGCAATTATAATCATCAGTTAGCTCCCTCTCTTTTTTTTTTTTTTTTTTTTTTTTTATTTAAAGGGTTTTAAAGAAAAAGAACATTATGTTTTGTGCTTATTTTCTTATCTCACGCAGACCTTGGCCTGCCTGCTGTAGTTCTTCGTGAAGTCAGCGTGGTCTTTGCTTCTTTAAGAGGATGGAAGGGTTTGGATTTAGGCTTGTAGATAGAAGAATGAGGATTTCAAGATTGTGACCTTGAGTGCTTAGGACAATATAGAGTTCGGGTTTTGTTTGCTTATTTTAACATTTATTTTTGGGGGGTGTGGGTGTAGATATCAGAGGACAACTTTGAAGAGTTGGGTTTTCTCCTTCTACCATGTGGACCCTAGGAATGAAATACAAGTACCTAGGCTTGCTTGGCAGCACAGGTGCCTAGGCTTGGCAGCAAAAGCCTCTACCTACTGGGCAATCTCTTCTGCCTAGGAATTTATTTTAAGAATCTTTAAATTTGGAGACAAATTTAAAGATTCTTAAACCATTTAAGAGATGGTTCTGTAGGTGAAGGCACTTGTATCGAGTCTGACAGCACACACTAAATAAATAAATGTTGGAAAAAAAAAACCCACAACAAAAAACCCAGTAAAATTGGAATAGTTGTATTCCAATGCTATCTGTAGCTGGACATGTCCTTGAGGAATGAGAAATATAGGAGCTTCCTTAAGTTGGAGAAATGTTCAGAAGGTATGGTTAGCAGCAGTTTGTAGACTGAAGCTAATGAAATGAGAATTGAAAGAGAAAAGAACAGAGAGACTGAGTATCGGTGCTTCTTTAAACAGTGTGAAACAGCTTCTGGAGTGTCCTGATGGGAGCGAGGGAGGGAGGGAGCCAGCACATGTGTGTGGCTCATGAGTCATCATTCTGTTTAGTCCTGTTTTCTAACGGGCGGGCGGGGAATATCTTTACAGTTGTGCTAAATCCCACTCCCCAACAAGTGACAATGGTACAATGTTAGCCTGGAGGCAGAAATGTGGAATGGGTAAAATGTAGCTTCCAGCAACATTTTCTGCAACAGAATTCCTCTAGTTAATAAAAGCATTCAGTGTATGTAATTCTATGGGAACTTGTTAGGGTTTTAATGACACTACTTGTCTATAATAGCCATATGCATAAAGAAGCAAGAACAAACAGTTAAGTGCTCTAACAACACTACAAAATGCACTCTCACTCACCAGGCCCATAAATATTCATGAGTTAGGCAGTGTAAGATAGGTGATGTTTCTGTTACAAATTTGGTTCTTTAGAATAAAAGTGTTGAATATACTTTGTATTTAGTTGTTGTGTATATTTGGGCCTTTACATCCTAAGACACAAAAAAGACACTTCATAATAATCACTGGAGCAAAAAAGACAGATCACATTCTTAAGTTCTCAAAAGGTGTTTTGTGAAATTTTAATGATTTTTTTTTGTTGTTGTTTCAGAGTTTTTCTCCCAAATCATTCTCAATCCATTGCCTTAATTTCAGCTTATTAGCTTTTTTCATACCAGTTCCTTGAAATCAGTAAAGGAGTGGCAGTGAGTTTGTGTGCTGTGTGTCTTTTACCCAGGTACTGGAACATACAGAGATGTGCTGGTGTGGAACATTCCTTCATTTACTTGCTAAATACTTTTATTTTCTTTTAAAAAGATAATTTATTTCAGTTTCCACCTTCTAACAAGCTACAACACTATGCATTGCCCCAGTGTTTATATGAACAAAGGGTTTTTAAGAGGAAGGATTTAGGATACAAAGACCTTTTAGGATCGATTTCAAACTGAAAATGTAAACTGTTTTTTAGTATTAGTCTAAACCAGAGAACAAATACTTGCTTGTTTAAAGTTATTTTAAGTAAATATAACATGTCTTGTTGGCATTTTTTTAAGAATCCATTTACTTTGTGTTATTTTTATAAATTAAGTGAAATTATGTACTGGATGATTTTGTGTGTCAACTTGACACAAGCTGGAGTTATCACAGAGAAAGGAGCCTCCCTTGAGGAAATGCCTCTGTGAGATCCAGCTGTAAGGCATTTTCTCAATTAGTGATCAAGGGGGAAGTGACCATTGTGGGTGGTGTCATCCCTGGGCTGGTAGTCCTGGGTTCCATAAGAAAGCAAGCTGAGTAAGCCATGGGAAGCAAGCCAGTAAGCAGCATCCCTCCATGGCCTCTGTGTGCATCAACTCCGGCTTCCAAGTTCTTGCCCTGTGTGAGTTCCTGTCCTGACGTCCTTTGGTGATGAAGAGCAGTGTGGAGGTATAAGCTGAACAAACCCTTTCCTCCCCAGCTTGCTTCTTGGTCATGATGTTTTGTGCAGGAGTAGAAACCCTGACTAAGACAAATTGTAATGATTTTTTTTTTTTTTTTTTTTTTTAAGATTTAAGTGAAGTACCTAATACTTCACATAAAATTAATTATAGAGTTGAGCACTGCGCTGGAGAGAGGTATATGTAGCAGGGAGAGCAAGCATGCACTACCTGTGAGTGAGTGTGGTGAAGCCTTAGACCTGCCTCCAATGACACACAGATGTTGAATGGGTTGTGGAAATCAGCCCTTTCAAGGTCCTTTGTAAGTTTGTTTTTGAGATAGCTATTCCTCTTTCAGAAACCTTTTAGAAGCACATACATTCTGTGTATTTATATTTTAAAGGTAAGGATCCTGAGTTATTGAGTAGTCTAGAGCAGTGGCTCAACTTTCCTAATGCTGCCTCTCCTTAATACAGTTCTCCTCGCTCTGGTGGTGACCTGACCATACAATTACTTTGTTGCTACTTCATAACTGTGTAATTTTACTACTGTTTTGAATTGTAAATATGTGATATGCATGATAGCTGCTGATACGTGACCCTTGTGAAAGGGTCCTCTGTGAAAGGGTCCTTTGGCCTCCAAAGGGGTTGTGACCCATATGTTGAGAACCACTGATCTAGAGTTTGAGCCCCAAGGTGCAGTCCTTCCAGAAACTGTTCAGGAATATACTGTATTCAGTAAGTGGTTAAAGTTTTAATCCAGTTTTAAAGAGAATTTTTGGTTTTTCAAGACAGGGTTTCTCTGTATAGCCCTGGCTATCCTGGAACTCACTCTGTAGACCAGGCTGGCCTCGAACTCAGAAATCCACCTGCCTCTGCCTCCCAAGTGCTGGGATTAAAGGTGTGCGCCACCACCGCCCAGCAAGAGAATTATTCTTGAGCATCCATCCTTTAAAAATAATTACCTAAATTTAGAACTACTAAATTTAGTATCCTAAGAGCATTTTAATGTTGATGATTTTTCTCTATCCCTGCTAACTCAAAGGACTGAGACTATAAGATTTATTTAATAAAGCTTTAAGGCAACTGGCATAACTGGGCAGTTAATACTCTATTCTAATCTAAATTAATCTGGCTATCTCCCAGCCAGAGTCCCCAGATACTTGTGTTTTTAGATTGGACTGGCTCTCGAGGTTTCAGGCTTCAGGTGTTTTTTTCAGTGAATCCCTTGCTCATGGTGAATCCTCTCATCCTCTCCCTGTCTCTTTCCTCCTGGCTGGCAGGAGTTCAGCCCCATTCCCTCTGCCCAGTCATTGGCTGATCAGCTTTTATTGACAAATCAGAGAATAAATGGGAAGCAATGTTTATACAAACTTTAAAACAACAGATACTTTGACTAAGCATTACAATGCCATGTCCTGGTTGCAACAAGATAGAGGGCAGAGAAATCAGCATTTGAATAATGCAAGGATAATCTTTACACAGTGCACAGTAACATTATGCCTACAAGTATAAATATGGAATGTATAGAGAGGTTATAGTGACCTAATACAATGTAAGTTAAATGAAAATTTGAGTGTGGTTCACTTCAGTATTCTGAGAATAAATATTGTATCTAATGGACATGTTGACAATTGCAGATTAATTTTTAGATAGTGCAGTTAGGAAAATAATTTCTATTAGTAGTTAAATGTCAAAAGGAAAGTGACTCTATTTTTGCAGTTTGAGTTTGAAAGCAAGTTTGTACTGTGCATTGAAAAGGAACCCATCGTGTGATGAGTGTGTGGTGGAGCACACCTGTAACCCAAGCACTGGGGGAGGCAGGAGGGTTAGGAGTACAAGGTCATCCTTGGCTACATAGTGAGTTTAAGACTAGCCTGGGGCACCTGAGACCCTATCAATCCTTTACTGTTAGTGACCATACAAAATATAGTAAGATATAATCGAGTTTAGGAAAAATGAATTTCTTTGGAAAAAGAAAAGTTAACTAGACTCTGAGGCCTTGTTCTGTGGCTCTGAAATAATGATACTGGAGTTGAAATGAAACTGTTATTGAGTAGTAAGGTTAGATGGCTATATCTGGGGCACATGACGTATTTGGGGCCATTTTATCTAAAAAGCACACAGTTCTAATAAAGACATGAATGTTTACTGTTCAAAAGTCTTTGCAATTTTGCTTTATAATGAAAGGGTGGTGGCGACAGCAAGTTTTATTGTCTCTAGAACACCTTTAAAAGGCAGTCTAATCTGCTGTATAGATTTTGGAAAATTGTCGTTTAAAGCTGAATTCTTTTATCCTGTGGCTGTCCTTGTCAGTATGTGTGAATAACTCTGCTCACCTCGTTTCAGGTTCTATTGCAAAACTGAAAGCCATTTGTAAAACAAAAGAAGATTGAACTTTTAAAAGGAGGAGATGAATTTTAAAATTGTTAGGAAGACTGAGAAGAATCAAAAGAAATATACCTTAGTTTTACTGTAGACATTTTGGATACAGTAACATTAACAAAATCACTCAGGGACTGTAAAAGAAAAGAAATTGTTGAGTGCAGGAACAAAAGAGAGTCCAGACAAAGATGGGCTGCAGGAACAGCATGAGACCTAAGCTGCGCCCTTGCTGCACTCAGGATTCCAAGTTCTGATCAGACTAGCTGGAGTTAGAGCATGTATTGGAGAGTTAGTGTTCTTTGAGGTTTTACCTCCTACCAAGAGTTAATTCTCACAAGTGCTTCCTGTCAGTTGGGATTGGAACTTAGATTCTGGAAGGAAAAAAAATAGTACTCCCTACAGCGGTAAAGATAAGGAAATAGAGTTTACAGAGCATTCTGTATGCCAGGCACTGTTCTAGTTGCTTTCCATATGTTAACTCATCATATACCTAGGTGGTTCTTCAGTGTAACCTTCTGGCAGAGATCAGACATGTTAGGTGTGATGTGTAAAGGCTTACGTAAACTGGAGTAGTTTTTCGAATGTTCCCTAGATAATATAATCATCAGTCAATTGGGGGCATTTTCCTCACTCTGAGCACACTAGCAATTTGTTTCTTCTGCCCTCAACGATTCCATATTCTTTTTGATTTACTTTCTGTCCTTATGGATTTGTCAACTTTTAGAATTTCACAAAAAATAGAAGCATATAATTTGTGGCCTTTTATGATTGGCTTTCATGGGGGAACTATTTACTGCTGTGATCTGCGATGTTTGTGATGATGGACAAGTATTGCTTTGTGGATTGGGAATTTTGGAAGAGATTACTCCAGGAATAGATAGAGGCATGTGGGTAAACTATTAAGGCCTAGATCCTAATAGCATGTAAGGAGGTCTGTGGGGGACAAGTCATTTGGGAAGGAAGTGCTCACTGATTCTTAGAAAGTGAAGTGCTCTTTATTGATACTTGTGATTTCATGAGAGCCGTGTGAACTTAAATATTAGGTTAGAAGTCAATTTCTGTGATCTTACAGTCTATCATTGTTGATACTTGTAGGATCAGGATCTAGAATTCAAACGGTAGAAGCACCTCTTATTTATTTATTTATTTGGTGGTGGGGTCATTGCTAGGGTAATATAAGTTAGCCTGAGACTAGCTCTGATCATCAAGTTGGCCTCAAATTCAAGAACCTTCTGCTCCAGCTCTGCCATACTAACTAAGTTTCCAGGATGAGCCATTGTTCTTGTCTTACCTGTGTCCTTTTGATCCTAAGTTCTTCCCAGATTCCAAGAATTGAACTGGAAGGAACTTGAATAGTGTTGTCTCTGTTGACTGAGGGTTCACATTTGCTGTCAATATTCTACCAGGCGTTTTGTGTAAGGTTGAACATTTACTTGGAGGCAGAGAGAAAAAGCGTGGACTTGTAGAATTAGAAAAGCTTGCTAAGCAGTTGTCATTTATTTTTTCCAGCTAATATTTGCTTCGAGTTTTCCTATGGCATTCTTACTCTAAAGTTCTTAATTGTGGATTCTACTTTTTGAGTTTGTTTATAGAGTAAAGAGAAAGAAGTGGCAGAGTTAAAGCTAAGCTTTTAACAGCAGGGTATATTGGGATTAATCATATTGTAAAAGTGTATAGACTAGATCATGCTATGTAAGGATGGAAATGGGGTTTTCAGAGGCTGTCAGCCGCTAAGAAATTTTAGAAAATGGGTTTCACAGATTCAGTGGGGTGAAGACCTCCCATTCTAATGTGCTGTGACCTTGTGTTTGTTGTGTTGTGCTATCTGCTTTAAAGTTGTGAAATGCTGAAAGAAAACTAGTGTCATCTTAGATTCCCTTCCTAACTCTCTGTAATACCGATGAACCCAAAGTGTGCTTCGTATTGTGTGTATCCACTGCCACTGACATTCACTCTCAGCCTTCGTGTGCTTCGTATTGCGTGTATCCACCGCCACCGACATTCACTCTCAGCCTTCGTGTGCTTCGTATTGTGTGTATCCACCGCCACCGACATTCACTCTCAGCCTTCACAAGTTTGATTTGGGACAAGTGGAGCTGGGCTCACAGGCCTATACCACCACTTACATTCTGCCCTTTCTGAATCATCTTCTGTGTTCAGAGGATTAATATGTTTACTGTTCTTTGGCTTTTATCACAGCCCATTTTGTCCAGTTCATTTTAAAGTGTGATTCATATTCCTTTAAGTGGTTTCATATTTATAATCTATTGGTATTTTCAAGTATGTTATTAGTTAAGAGATGCTTTTGAAAGCAAAAAGGCATAAAACTACTGTATTAAGTAAAATAACTTGGTCAACTGGGCTCTGTCTAGTCTTTCTCTTTTTCTTACCCCCCGCTTCCAGAATGCATTCAGGTTTCCTGATTCTTTATCTCTGTCATTGTGCTGTTATGTTTCTTCAGTGGCCGTCTTTATATATAGGATACTTTTTTTTTTTTTTTAAACCTAACCAGTTTCTACATGTTGGAATTTTCATGTTTCTCGTGATTCTTCCTTGTTATAAGATACAAGAGTATTCTTTACTTCATAAAAGCAAGGCTAGTGGCCAGTCTTTATCTGAAGGCTCACACATTTTGGGATTGTCTTCTGGTTTTTCATATGAGGAATTTACATGAGACTGAATGTATGGCTGATTATATATACTGCTCAGCTCAAAGAATGAGAGGATTCAATCCAATTTTTAAAAAAATTATTTATATTTATTTATTTATTTGTTTGTTTATTTTGTGTGTTATGGGCATTTTGTCTGCATGTATGTCTGTCTATATACCACATGTGAGCCTGGTGCCCTCTGAGGTTCAAAGTGAAGTTGGATCATCTGGTACAAGAGTTAGGAATGTGTAGCCCAGGCTGGCCTCGAACTCGTGATCCTCCTGCCTCTGCCTCCTTCAGCAAATCCTACTGGCATGGAAATGTAAATAATATATCCAGTAAAAAAAATGTAGAAACACAAAGAAAAAAAAAGGTTTATTTAAAAAAAAAAAAAAGAGAGAGAGTTAGGAATGCTTGTAAGTTGCCACATGGGTGCTGAGAAGCAAACCCAGGTCACTGGAAGAACAGCCTGTGCTCTTAACTGTTGACTCATCTCTTCAGCACCCTATTTTTTTGTTTTAATTTGGGGGACTTTATTAACTATTTTACAATTGACTAATCTTAGAGAAATCAAAACAAGTTCGTATTCTTATCTTGTAGGCAGCAGATTATCATTTTAAGATTCTGGGGTTAGGCAGTGATTTGTAGAGATTATACTCTTCTGCTTTATAGGAGTTCCAGACTTGAAAGCAGGACATCCTGTTTGAGGGTTTTGGGTTCCTACAGTGTGAGGTTATCTTGTATTAGACAAGTCCTCGAAGTCATATGATGTACTTCATTCCACTTACCCAACAGAGGAGAAGTGTACCGTTGACCCTCTTCCATTAGTGCAGTGCTTCTCAACCTGTGGGTGGTAACCCTCACAGGATCGAAGATCAGATATCCTGCACCTCAGATATTAATAACGATTCATAACAGTAGCAAGATTACACTTACGCGAATCTCAGCAAAGATAATTTTTTGGTTGGGGTCAGCATAACATGAGAAACTGTTAAAGGATCCATGCATTAGGCAACTTAATAATAACTGACTCTTAAGGTAATGTTCAAATTTAATGTTGTAATCTTATTTCTGACAGGATCCCCATGGAGGAACATGCTTGTTAGTTTATGGTGGTTTTTATGCATGTGAGCACTTCTGATTACTGTCTGCAGACCTGTGGACAGTTCAGAAATGTTCCCTTCCAGCAAATACAGGAGTTTTTATTATAGCCCTGGTTCCTTCCCCCTCCCCTTTATATAATACAGTTTGGATTGGAAGAATAAAATACTATGTTGTGAAAGAGTATCAGATATGAACTGCAATATAAGAGTCTCATTTGGGGCTGGAGAGATGGCTCAGTGGTTAAGAGCACTGACTGCTCTTCTAGAGGTCATGAGTTCCCAGCAACCACATGGTGGCTCACAACCATCTGTAATGAGATCTGATGCCCTCTTCTGGTGTGTGAAGACAGCTACAATATAGTTATATACATGAAATAAATAAATATAAATTTTTTTTAAAAAAAAGAGTCTCAATTGCCTTATAAAATGGTAAGTTTGACATAATTGTATACATTTATAACTTACAGTATATTTGTGATTTAAGATGGTATAAGAAGTGGACAGAGTGGAAATAATATGTGGAAAGTAGAATTAGCACAGATAATTATGTGCACTATATAAATAAATACTTTACCTTGCTATCTTGTTTAACCCTTTTGAGAGCCCAGTTAACTTTTATACAGTCAGAAATTATTAAAAATAGAGGCAGTTAGTTGTCTGGTGAGGTTGTGAAAGTTGCCAGCCAGAGGCAGTTGGTACATAACCTGAATTTTGCAGGATGAGCAGGGGTGTAGTGGTTGTGTTGAAGGCTGGAGGGCAGTCATCAGAAGTGCTCAGAACAGGTTAATAGAGGCCAGTGGCATGAGATGAGCCGAGCTCTTAGAAGCTGTCAGCAGGTCTGCGGCTCCAGAGGCCAACACAGCATCAGTGAGCTGGGAGGGGCTCTTAGGCATCACATTAAAGGAACAGTATCACGTTTGAGACTTTTTTTTTTTTTTTTTTTTTTTCTTAAAAAAAAAAAAAAAAAAGCATAGAGAGTGGGAAATACCTGAAGGGTTAGGTGACAAGGCAACATCGTATTATCGTATTTTAAACAGTTTGTGTTTCTCCTAATATTTATTTTTTGTTTGCTTTGTTTTTTTGTTTTTTTTTTTTTTTTCTTTTCTGTTTTTTTTTTTTTTTTCCGAAACAGGGTTTCTCTGTGTAGCCCTGGCTGTTCTGATACTCACTTTGTAGACCAGGCTGGCCTTGAACTCAGAAATTTGCCTGCCTTTGCCTCCCAAGTGCTGGGATTAAAGGTGTGTGCCGCCGCCACCACCACCACCGCCCGGCTATTATTTATTTTTTGAATGTGTTTGGCATACTCAATTTTTTGCACTTAGTTTTGGGGCTGACCATCCCAAAATAAATGCTTTTTTTTATATTTGAAAAATTTTCTACAGATGTCACAGCAAATTACCTACTAATATTTAGTAAGTTTGCATATGGAATAATACAAACTGTTGTGACTGGCTCTCTAAAGCTTATTTGTAGTTAACAGTAACACATCTGTCTTATAAGTAGCTCTTAGCATGTTGTCAAAGCTCCATTTCAATTTCTAATTATTAGAATCTTTATTAATATTTTAATAGTTTTTATTGTTTTAATAGTATAGGTGAATATACTGAATCAAAACATTAAAACGTCACTTTAGTATGACTCAAATGATATGAAATGACATATAATTAAAAAAATCATCTCACTTCTTTATCCTATTTGCTTTGCTCTTATAGGTGCAATCAAAATTCCTTATGTCATATATTTTAGAAATATGTTGTTTAAATTATCAAATGTATTTCATATGTTCTTACTCTTCTCCTTTGTGTTTATTTTACTTTTATGTAGATATAGCACAGTTTGCTCGTTATTCTGTACCTTGCTTTGTTCGGCTACCCCAGTATATCTGAAGGTGTTCCAGTCAGTATGTAAAAGGGGCAGAATAGTCACAGTATAAACTGAGTGTATTTTACTAGTTTCTCTTTGGACATTTTCAGTCTCTTACCATTATAAACAATGTCACAGAGAAGGTTCTCTTGCATGTTGATTGAAGTGCTATTGATTAGTGGGATGGCTCAGTGAGTACAGGTGCTTGCTGCCAAACCTGATTACCTTAGACTTCAATCTCTGAATCCTTATGGTAAAAGAGAGCTTATCTCTGAAGGTTATTCTCTGGCCTCCACATGCAAGCAATGTCTTGTGTACACACAGTGAATGAGTAAACTTACAAAGGCAGAGTGTGTGAGTAAAGGTTCTTGCTGTCAAGCATCATGGTCTACTGTTAGTCTTTGGGACCTACATGGTGGAAAAGAGACTCAACTCTTGAAAGTTATCCCCTGACTTGACTTCCATACCTGCATTATGGTGCACATCTATGCATACATACATGCATTCATAGATACATAATGTACATTTTTTTGAAAGACTGTGGGCATTTGAGTTTGTAGCTTAGTAGTAGAGCACTTGCCTAGCTTGTGGAGAGCCCCATGGTTTGATCCACAGTATAGCAGAAAGAAAGAGAACTATAGACATGTGATCATGATAGTTTCTCTGTGTTACAGCCCTGGCCTTCCTGCAACTTGCTTTGTCAGGCTGGCCTCAAACTCACAGAGATCTGCCTGCCTCTGCCTCTTGAGTGTTGGGATTAAAGGTGTACACCACCATTGCTCAGCAACTGATTTTGATAGTTTTTAAGGCAGAGATGCTGAATGAACTAAACTTTTGATTATGTATGTATAATGAACTCTCACTTTTTAACAAAAATTGCAGAATACATACTGAGATTAGTGAAATTTTATGAAATTTTTATTTTGCAGATATACAAAACTAGGATATGCTGGAAATACAGAACCACAGTTTATCATCCCATCATGTAAGTATTTCTTTTACTCCATGGATGAGCTGATTTAAAGGTCTTTCCCCATTTCATTATCAAAGTAAAATAAGTCATTAAGCATGCTATTATATCAGAATCAGGCATTTAGAAACATGATTGCCTCTAAATGGAACCTTATTTCCAACTCTTTTAACTCTTCATTTCAGGTCTTCACCATCTGCTAAGTGTCTCTTTAAGGAAAACAAAACAAAACCCAGTAGTGAATTGATGATTAAGTAGTTTCTGTTTTGAGGATATCGAAGCTACCTGTGTGTGGCTGTAACTGGTTATTAAGTAGCACAACTCTAGTACCTGTAATTCAACTAAAGTGACCATCCTTTGGCTGGAGGATACCATTACTGTTTGCAAGACCTATCCTATAGACATCTGATGCAAACTCCAATATTTCACAATGAAGAGCTAGCGGTCCTTGACTCAGTAGCCTCAGTGTTTTCTGATATCCTATAAGCATATTATGCTTGTAACATTGTCTTTGGGAACTTTTGTTCTTTTCTGCTTCTGTTAACCTTCTGCTGGTTGTAACAGTTTTAGTAGATTTAGATTGTTAAAGGTATTTTTATTAGTAAAGATGTATATGATCATCAGCATTATTTTTGTATTTTTGATTTTCATCATCTTAAGGCTGTTTGCATAATTATAATGAGTGAAGATGCGTAACTTGAATTCACAAAATTAAAACCTAATTAGATTACATAGCAGGGTTTTTTTTTAAACAATGTATTGTTATTCATGTGTATATGTGATTATCTGCCATGTGTGTATATGGGTACCATATGTGTGTATGAAACACAGGAGATTATCCAATCCTCTAGAGCTGGAGTTATGGCAGTTGTGAATTAATCAGTGTGCTGAGAACTAAATGTGGGTTCTCTGGGTTAACTGTATGCTCTCTTAATCACTAAGCCATCTCTAGCTCTTAAAAGTTCATCATAGATTTTACCTCTGGGAATAGACACAGAATTCTGAAATTATTTAAAGGGATTACTTTTTGTATTTAAGATTAAAATTTAGTAGATCCCCACTGGATAAAATTAAGTAGAGATGTAAAGAAAGCTTGTTTTTAAAAGTTCTTATTATAAAATTTTTCCTTTTATTGGTTAGTGTTATTCACCTTTAGTTTCTTGATTATCAAGCTTTATATTGACTTTATAAGATTACAACTTTATTTGTAACACTGTGTATATATTGAGCATGGTTGCACAGTTGTCATAACAAGCATGTAGAAGTCAGAATGACTTTCTTACACGTCCGTCAGTTCTCTCCTTCCATCATGTGGGTTCTGAAGATCAAACTTAGGTCATGAGACTTGGTGAAACAAGCACTTTTACCCACTGAACCATCATAATGGCAATACAGGGCTCCAAGCTAAGCTCGGGCTGGTAGCACAGGACTGCAGTTCTTACTACTTGGAAGCTAAGGGAAGCAGGTTCTAAGTTTAAGACTGACTGGATAACTTAGTGAGTTGTATCTCAAAAGTAAAAAATTTAAAAAGGCTGGGTATATAGCTTGATGGAAGTATACACCTGATATGCATGAGACCCTAGTAACACACACATCCACATAATTAGAATCAAAATGGATTTAATAGTTTTTGGAAATAGAGCTGAAACAATCCCATACTAATACCTTTTTGGGGTTTGTACTTGAGGCCTTGTCCCTGAGATGAAGCTGAGGTGTCGGTGTATGGAAGGCATTTTGTATTCTGGCTTTTGTTCATTAGTTGACAGTTTTAAGTATCCTGGATCATGCTTATTTGTTGTTTGTAGTAACACTTTACAATTGAAGAAGGCAAGTTGAAAGTTGTTTCATTTGAAGAGATGAAAATTTTAAAATGTGTAATTAACTTACTTCAAAGGTATTGCCATTAAAGAGTCTGCAAAAGTGGGTGATCAAGCCCAGAGGAGGGTGATGAAAGGTGTGGATGACCTAGACTTCTTCATTGGTGATGAAGCAATAGAAAAGCCCACATATGCAACAAAGGTATGTTTCTAAGAGGGCTCCAGTCAGCTGGTGGCCTGTTTCACTCTGTTGTGGACTTGGTGCTCTCTCAAGTTGAGTTTTTTGGTTTTTGCTTTAAAACTTTTGAGACAGGGACTTACTTGGAACTGTCTGTGTAGACCAGGCTGGGCTTGAACTCAGAGATTTGCCTGCTTCTGCCTTTTGAGTGTTAAGATTAAAGGTGCTTAAAGCCAGGATTAAAACCACACCTGGCTTTGCTGTTAGCTTCCTAACCATAAAAATGTCTCCTTTCCCTTAAGCTTTAATATATTGAAGTGGGTCTATTCTTTTTTTTTTCCATTCCCATTGCCTCTCAGGGCCTTGAGTAAGAATTGAGTGTTGTTTTGTCTCCACATTGCTACATCTAGAGAGATTTCCTTCTTTGATCAGGTATTCATTTCTTCTAAACCACGTGGGACTATTGTTCTTCCTGTTCCTTCCCTGCCCTTTCTGTCTCTTTATTGAAATAGAGCTTATACAGTAAAGCAGGTGGTCTTCAGTGTGCAGCTTAGAGAATGTATGTGGCTGATGGCACCAGGTAAGAGCAAATCTTGTAGCACAGGTCTTCCTGTGTCTTTGTTCATAGGCAGTGCTCTAGCCTTCTTGAGAGGTAAACATTGCCAAGCATTCATTTCCTCTGTGCTTTTTTTTCCTTTGTAATTTTAAATGAGTAACTATCCTACCATATGCAAAAATGAAACGTTGCAGTTTTGCTTGGTGCTGAAAAGAAAGTAGTAAGAAACAACTTCTCTTCTGGAGATATATTACAAAGTGAGTAAAAGGAAAAGAAAGCAGGATAGGGTGTTGTAGGTGCGTGCCACAGAAGTTGTTAGTCTAGTTGGGGATTTAGCAGTCCTTGAGGGATGAATTATTGAGCTGAGTCTGGAGTTAGGCAGGATGTGCAGTCATTTGACAGAAGCCAGAACATAAGAGAGCTTATGAGGAAGACAGGGAGCAGCAGAGCTTATATGCCTGAAGTCCAGGAACTTCATGAGAGCCAGTTCCACCCACAGGTACACATGGGTATACTGGATCAACAGTGTTGATAAATTCTGTTTGGACTTGAATTTTGGCTGTGTTTCTTTCTAGCTCTGTGGTATCATTAAATGGCGTAACTTTCTGTAATCTAGTTATTTATCTATACAATGGAGCTAGTAATACTTCGGGATTGTTGTGGACCTTGTTTAGAGAATGGTTATAAAGAAATTGTTGTAGTGCTCAAATACTGAAGAGAAATTATTTGAGGGAGGCATATATATTTCTGAAATAATGATATATGGCAAGGGATGTTTGTGATCTGGGCCAAGGCAGAAGTTCTGAACCTTCCTAATGCTGAGGCCCTTTAACACAGTTTCTCATGTTGGGACAATTCCCAGCCATATATTTTGTTGCTACAGTTATGAATGGTAATGTAAATACCTGATACGTAGGATGTCTGACACTCAACCCGCAAAGGGCTCATGATTCACAGACTGAGAACTGCTGGACTAAGGTACATGTTAATAGGGATAAAGAGAATTGAAAGGCATACGTGCATGAGTGCATGCGTGTTCATTCACATGTGTGCATTAAAATGTGACAGAAAAATTCAAAGCTAAAAGTAGAGTAAAGGGCTGGGTATGATGGACACCTTTAACCCCAGCCCTTGAGAGCCAGAGGCAGAGACAGGATCTTTGTGAGTTTGAGGCTATCCTGGTATATCTAGCAAGTACTAGGCCAGTCAGAGCTGCATAGTGAGTTTTTGTCTCAAAACAACAATAAAATAAATCAATAAAAATAGAGGAAAAATATATTGACCCCACACATGCTTGTTACTCAGCTTTGGCAATTACAAACTTGTAACTAACCTTACTTTGCAGCAATTCCATTCCCCAGTTATTTTCTAGTCACTCACTTAAAAGTACTTGCCTGTTAACAACATCTTGTGGTTTTAGTCAGAGTTCATTACATGTCTCTGAGTGTTTCCTAATTGGCAAATGTTTGGGTCATGGTTAAAATAAGGACTTTTTTTTATTGTACATTTGCCATGACTCACAATTTCTTGTTTATTCTTTTATTGTTAGCATAGAAATCTAAAAATCTAAGTCAGAATTATGCTAAAGTTTATTTCTTGAGAATATATAGTGTATTTGAAGAACCTACGAGGCAGCTCACGTGTTGCCAGACAGTCTAGCGTGTAGGCTTTGGAGCTCAGAAACAAAATGGATAAGGAAGAGATAAGGGAGGTATCAGTTACTTTTGGCCAGTGAATGCTGTCACCTAGGGGAGTCTCCAGCAGGAGAGAAGCCTAGGAGGTGCACTAATTAGGCTTGAGTGGAGAGGATCCGAGATACACAGCATGGACTATCCAATAAGATGTATGCTGAGGGACCATTTTCAAGTTATAATGGAATTGGATGAATGTAGCTTTGTGAATGGTAGATCAGGAAAGAGTAACAGACGGGATACTATTTCTTGAGGTTAGGCTGTGACTTGGGGAGGGAGAGATGAAAGGATAAGAGACAGAAGTAAGAGAAGAGACATTTATTGCTAAATCCTGCTTAGAAAACTGAAAGGGGCATACAACACGGAGAAAGCTGGAGGAGTGCATTCTAGATGGCAAATTGGATGGGGTGGGAGCTAGAGAAATGGGTCAGTGGCACAAGTGTGCGCAGTTCTTTCATCGGGCCCACTGCTTATAACCGCCTGGCACTTCAGCCCCAGGGGATAAGACACTTTTTTTCTGAACTCTCAGGCACCAGCATTCACATGTACATAACACATAGAGATAACTATGTATACATAAGTACAAAGAGTATTGCTAACATTATAGTAAAGTTTACAGATTTGGTGAAGTAAATTCAATGCCTCTCTTGAGTTCTCCTTTATTTGTAAAAAATACTAGGCATTACCTGCTGCTCAAGGGAAAGGTGCCTAGGGAAAGCTGAGATTGATGTGGTCAGAACATTGAAGAATCAACACTATGGAGTGTCACATGAGCAGAGTGCTTAGTGTAGCTGGCCTAGACAAGGTGAAATTCTTTTGCAAAAACATGCTGTCTTAGGTTGGGTTTCTGTTGCTGTGAAGAGACTCCATGACCAAGGCAAATCTTTTTTTTTGTTTGTTTGTTTTTGTTTTGTTTTTTCGAGACAGGGTTTCTCTGTGTAGCCCTGGCTGTCCTGGAACTCACTCTGTAGACCAGGCTGGCCTCGAACTCAGCAATCTGCCTGCCTCTGCTTCCCAAGTGCTGGGATTAAAGGCGTGAGCCACCACCGCCCGGCTGACCAAGGCAAATCTTATAAAGACAAACATTTAACTGACTTATAGTTTCAGAGGTTCAGTCCATTATCATCATGGTGGAAAGCATGGCAGCGTGCAGGTAGACATGGTGCTGGAGGAGCCAAGAGTTCTATATCTTGATCCGAAGGGAACCAGGAAGAGACTGTCTCCCACAGGCATCTTGGAGGATGCACCCAGTGATTCCACACTGGGTGGAGCTTGAGCACTAGGAGCTCTCCAATCTCCTCAACATGTGTCACTGTGTAACACACATCCTCCAGCAAGGCCTCACCTATGCCAAAAAGCCCACATGTCCTAATAGTGCCACTTCCCATGGGTCAAACATACTGAAACCACCACACATGCCTTTTAAAGTATTGTGGCCAAGGATACTCAGGACAACACTGGATAATTGCTGCTTAGGTGTTGAATGTGTGAAAGGTAATCTGTCACAGAGATTTGGGAGCTTTCTTGGTGCCTTTTATAACATTTCAGTAACATTTTCACAGTGACACTTCGATTTTGAAAAAGAATGTAAATGATAGTTTGTTTATTAAGAAGGAAGCTAGCAAGGTTCAAGCACCATAGTAGCCACATGAAAAAGGCAACTTAAGTTGAAGGAAATTACTTTTCTGTCATGGTTAATAGTTCTCGTTGGTATGCTTTGTCAGATAAAGCTGTTAACAGTGGATTGGATTAGATATTGCTACTTCTTCTTTTTTTTTTTTTTTTTTTTTTTTTTTTTTGCTTTAAAAGTGGATTTGGGGGTGTGTTACAGTATTTGGTTTTTACGTACCAATAGCTGACAACCCAATTTTTCAAAGAAATATTGTCATTAAGGAAGGCAGCACACTCTGATGTTAAAAGATGTAGGCTTGCACATGGTGTGGTGTGTATCCTGCGTATCCTTGTGAATTTTAAGCCTCACAGACATTCTTGTGGATTTACTAATAACCTAGGATTCCTTGATTCAACACAAACCTATAAAGCCTTCTAAATTAAATCCTAAATCCTTATCACTCTAGCTATCAAATAATAAATATTGTATATTTAACAATGTTTTTTTTTCCTTTTTTTTTGTTTTTTATTTATTTATTTTTGTTTGTTTGTTTGTTTGTTGTTTTTGTTTTTCTAGACAGGGTTTCTCTGTGTAGCCCTGGCTGTCCTGGAGCTCACTCTGTAGACTAGGCTGGCCTGGAACTCGGAAATCCACCTGCCTCTGCCTCCCAAATGCTGGGATTAAAGGCATGCACCACCACTGCCTGGCTCCAACAATGTTTTATTTACTGGTTTGTAACTATTATTATTTTGAAGTGGTATTTCCCTGTTGCCCAGAGTACTCTCAAAGTTGCAAACTCAAGCAGTCCTCCTGCTTCCGCCTCCTCAGTAGCTAAAACAGTAAGTGTCTGCCACCATACCCAGATACCAAGTGTGTATTATACATTAGATATACAACAGTTGTCAGTTAATGAACTGATAATTAAAAATTAAGGGAATTAGGATAAAGTTTAACATTATTGACATATTCATCTTATGTTTCAACCACCTGGATGTACATTGTAAAAATTATTTCATTTCACTAAGTATGTGTATTTCTACTTAAACATGTATAGCCTCAGAATGACTTTGTGTTATCACACATAAAGAAATACATCTTTTTCTAGTATCTACTAATGAGCTAATAGTCTCTGGTTTTGTCTCTGGTTCAATTTTTTGACATTAAAAAGACATAATTTGTGAATTTTGTTTTTATAGTGGCCAATCCGCCATGGTATAGTTGAAGACTGGGACTTAATGGAAAGGTTTATGGAGCAAGTGATTTTTAAATATTTAAGGGCAGAACCTGAAGATCATTACTTTCTTTTGGTAAGTACACATTATGGGGGACTCTCCCTTTTTCTAGATGGGATTTGTAAGCTCAGGATGGCTTTAAACTCAGCATGATTTTCCCTTACCTTCCCAAATGCTGGATTAGCAGGCCTATGTCTCAATGCCTAACCTAATAGGAAAATTTTTGAAGAACATTTTAATGTTTCTGGTATAATTAGCAATCATACTTTATCATTTGTCTTGTCTGAAATGAAAGACTTTGTTATCTATGTTATTCTTAAGACCATCTGCCTGCACGTAGAGTAGCAATGTGGCCAAGCACTAAAGTGTAATCTTATAAATTCTTTTGATAATGAATATGTAACCTGTAAATAATTGCTTTATTTTCTCACTGACAAAATAATGTGAGAGAAGAAAGTTTTGTTTCAGCTCAGTTTCTGAGGTTCACATCCATAGTTGTTTGTCTCTATTTCTTCTGAGCCTTTGCCTAGTGAAATAGAACGTCTGTGTGGGAAGCAGCTTCTATTAGCTGTTTTTAAAACTATTTGATAAGGACTGCTAACTTCCTAGTAGAATAAATGATCATTTTCTTTTTTCCCCTTTTATCTTCTCAAAACACAAAATATGACTGTCTTTTGTGTCTTCTTTTTTACTTGAGTTTGAGTTTAGCTAATCCAGTGTTGAGCATTTCATTGTGTTGCTTTGTAACTGGACTGTAAAGTGAAAAGAACATTACTGTGGACACCTATATGCGTACAACCTTAGTGTAACAATTAACATTTCAGTATAATTATATTTAGCATAATCGTTTTGATATGCATTGGTTTATCCATCTGTTAATCTATTTTGGTTTTGAATCACATCAAAGTGATATATACAGATGAGGATCAATTCATGCTGAAACACCTAGTATGTCCATCATCAAACAATTCATTATTTTTCATGTAAAGTTTGTTTATTATAAAAATCTTAAAGCTAAATCATTCTATGGGTTTTGACCAGGTGTGACAAAAGGGCCAGATAGTGATGGGTAGCTAGGTGGGTAGATGGATGTGATAGTTTAGCTAGCTAGCTAGGTAGACAAATGGATGGGTACTAAAGAAGCCAAATGAAAGCTTAGCAGGTTCTGTGATAGCTGCCCAGCTCTGCTGTAGAGTGGAAATAGCCACAGACATACTTAATGTAGTGAGTGAGTATCTGTGTGTTCCTGTAAACGAGCTTTCAGAAGGAGGTGATTGGCCCACCTTTAGTTTTAACAATCGTAGTTGTGTAAATAATACATTATCAATACCTTTTCTAATTAATTTATGCTCCTCATTCCTTAGAGGTAACCAGTGTTTCATTCTATTTTAATTTTTTTTCAAGCGATATTAATCTTGCCTACAGTTGGTTTTACACAGATGAATTCATACAAGGTGTACTATAGTAAAACTTACATCATGCAGTTATGTATGACAGTCTGGCTCTTCAAACATTCTTGTCTTTATAGACACTTAATATCTTTTTTGTGGACTTACTCCACTGCAGGGCAGTCAGTTAACTGGTCTAGAACTCTGGCCTCGGGTGAGTCTTCATCCAACACTGTAATGGGATTGCTCCTGCACTCTAGCCTCTTGCCTTTGTTAATTTTACTCATGATGGTTCTTGATTTGGTCCTAGTTTGCATTTTCCTGGTGACTTGTAATGATATTGAACACATCAGCTTTTTAATTGAAAATAAAATTTTCAATTATAATAACTATGTTCTGATCACAGTTCCCTTCCCTCAGTGCCTCCAGATCTTCCTGACTTCCCCACCCAAATTCATACCCTTTAATTTCTATCTCATTAGAATATAAACAAGCATCTTAAAAACAAACAAGCCAGCATGGGGTAAACAAACAGGGAACAACAAGAGCAGGAGCAGGAGCAGTAGACACAGGGACACATTATTTTCATATATGTGTAGGTCTGCTTTTACTCCCTACAGTTTCTTATAGTCTTTGTATCTTTCTACCTATACATTTAGTGCCTTTTAAATTATTTCACAAATTACTTCCTCTTTAGAAATTGCCTATAAAGCTCAAACCGATCTAATATTGTCTGTTTAAAATATCATTCAATTCAATAGACTGAACCTCCACTGAATACTCCAGAAAACAGGGAATATACTGCTGAAATAATGTTTGAGTCCTTCAATGTTCCAGGCTTGTACATTGCTGTGCAGGTACGTGACTTGTGCTTACTTAAGCTTGACTTTTCAATTTTATCCAGGCTTTGTTTTCTCCTAAACCATGCATATCTCTTCCCAGAAAGCTTTAACATAATTCAAATCATACCATACTCTCCTGAGGTGATAATTTAGATGCAGTAGTGCTTGTGCTTTGCCTGACTTCCTCAGTGCTTCTCATTCACTCGTGTAGTTCTGTTCCTTTCTTTGATGTGCAGTAGTAAGTAAGATTTCTGTCACCTGGTATATTAACATATACATATTCTAGTTTGGGATCCTAATTGTTTATAAAAGATGTGTAGAAAATGATCACAAGACAGTTTTTACCAGAAAAGTATATTTCTAAATGGAATCTCAAAATTTTCTTCTTTTTGTTTTAATATTATGTGAAACTCTTCATTGTAAAACCTTTAAAAAAATAATGTGTGGTGGTAAGCAGTCATTGTATTATTGAAATGATGTTTTTTTTGTTGTTGTTGTTAAAATAGGGTGATGAGCCATGGCTGCCATCTCAGGAGTCTGAAGCCAAGTGATTGTTGGGATTTTTTTTTTTTTTTTTTTTTTTAAAGGAGCATAGTGGACTAAATAAGTGGGCAAAGTCAGTTTTATCATCTCTTTTTAGTTACTACTTGTGTATTTTGATTTTAAGAAATTAGCTTTTTAAAAAAAATATATTCAGTTTACAAAAGTTATATTGCCACTCTGGAAAGAGTTATTTTGCATTAGGCATGATGAAATTCTTGGTAGGAAAATGGTATTGTGTGTACTGGTTTTCTAGTTCATTTACAGTGTCTGGAAGTGTGTAAGACCTTTTCAATTAAGGTACTTGTATATAGTGCTAACTGCAGATTGCGTTTAGGAACTTTGGAGTTTTCGGTTTTAAGAGTAACGCTTGCTGCTCATGTGGATGGATGATGGGCTATCCTCGTATCCGTGGCAGTCTGTGTAATGCTCTTGTTGCTGATGGTCCATCCTTGTAGTCTGCGGTCGTCTGGGTAATGAGACTTAAGTTTGGTAAGGCAGTGCTGCGTATGTTACATACATGTTGTGTCACCCTTGCTTGTGGCTCTAGGAAGAGAGTGCTCCTTTTTAACTCTGAACTTTCTAACTATTCTTATGCAGTAAGAGGCCCATGAAGTGTAGAAAGTATGTAGTGTCAGTACAGGTTACTTCTATAGACTTCCACCCCCAGGAACTCTTTAACAGTTTATTTTTGTCTGTCTTACCTTTTAGGCTGTTCTTGCCTTAGCTGCATCCTGGACCTCAAGACAAGTAGGAGAGCGGACGCTGACGGGTACAGTAATAGACAGTGGAGACGGAGTCACTCATGTCATTCCTGTGGTAAGTACAACAGAAAATCGCCAAAGAGAATGGGAAGCAGTACACCTGAAGGGAAATGGTAGGGACTGATAAGGTCTTTACAAGACTCGAAGTTCTTCCTGGACTACCAGCATGGGCTGCAGAAGGAGCTTGAAGATCTTAATAAGAGCATCAACCGTGCTGAGAGGAGGCAAATGACAGCTCCCTTATCATGCTATGCCCCCAAAGCATAGTTATGTTTGTTAAGTGTGAGAACAGTGTTGTGGACCTCACACAGCACATAAGGCATGACCAACCCCAGATTTTACTTCACTTGAAGACCTAGGAAAGTGGCAGAATAAATAATCTGTGCTGATAGCCTCAGCTGGCATCATGGGTCATGTAGGAGGAAATGAGGACACACAGGAGGTTTTGGTGAGCTCAAGTAGCATGTGACAGCTTCCAAGTATGGTGTACATTGTATCTGTCAGCTACAGGCTTTCTGTATGAATAGTTTGCCTGTCTAGCAACTTCATAGAAATGGAATTATATACTCTAGTCTTTGTGAAAGACTGTGTTCACTTGGACTTACATTTTTGAAATTGGGTTCATATTATAGTATATATGCTTCTTTATATTGCCAAATCCTAGTTTACTGTGTGGATACATCCCCTTTAGCCTTTGGGTGTCATTTAATCGCTTTGGGCAATGTACTTGGTAGCTCCCCCCCCCCCCCCCCCCCCCCCGTTTGTGGTATCTAAAATAAGTGTTAGGGGTTGGTGAAGAATTGGTAGGTAAGAGAGTTTGTAAGTGAAGACCTGTGTTCAGATCTCTAGTCCCCACATGAAAAGCAGGTCATAGCTGTGCCTAATCACAACAGTGGGGAGCAGAGACATAGTGTGGTTTCAAGAACTCAGTGGCCTAGATAAAAACAGCAAGTTTCTGGTTTAGTCAGAGGCACCGTCTCCAGGCAATAGTAGATGAAGACGCCTTGAATCCTGCCGCAGCCTTTTAGATGCTGGGATTTTAGGTATCTTGTTACATTTTGCTAAGAAATGGATCTTATTCTTTTTTAATCAATTAATTTTTAGAAATACAATTTTAAAAAGTTTCATACAGTAGTTGGTGGAGAATGCTGTGCCTGGGCATATGAATGGAGTTGGTTCTCTCCTTCCACCTTATGTAGGTTGTAGGGATTAAACTCTGGGTTTCAGGACTCAAAGCAAGTGCTTTCTACACTAAGCATCTTACCATCTTGGGAATGTAAATTTGACACCTTTCCCCTTGTATGTAGGCTGAAGGATATGTTATCGGCAGCTGTATTAAACACATTCCAATCGCAGGAAGAGATATAACATATTTTATTCAGCAACTGCTGCGAGACCGAGAAGTAGGAATCCCTCCTGAACAGTCCTTGGAAACTGCGAAAGCAGTGAAGGTAAGCTACACACATTGTGGGTCAGCTGGGGATTAGTAACATGCCTAACTGGGATGGCAAGGAATGTTCCTTATCGACATCCTCTCATCACAGTAATTCCTCTAAGTTGTTTTCTCCGTATAGCTCACAAGTGAATGGTTGATGATCACTTGCTCTTGGCACAGTCTGTCAGTTCTCTCAGGTTGAGAAAGCTAGCATAAGAGCACTTAAATAGACACTTTGTGATTACTCATTTTATTAAAAGTAGAGAGTTATTTTACCCAGAAATTATTACATCTCAGTGTACTCTGAAGTCCTTATTTTAATCCTAATAGTTTTCTGTCGGCTTGTTGAGCTCTGCAGTATAGATGCAGGATATTACTTGAGTGATGTGGAACATGACAGAAACTGATGGGTATATGAGGTATTTGATTAGGTTTTGACAATATATGCTCTTTTTTATATCATTTTTGTCATGCATGCAGACAAAATATTTTCCTTTTTCTTTTTGTATTGCTTTTAGAACTTGTTATTTATCAACAAAGTTGAATTTTTTTTGGCATTTCTCATGCTTTGAATATGTAAAAGTGGCTTTACAAATATAACTCACATTTATTTGCATCTCTTTTTATGACATTTGTGGAGATGTCTTTTTTTCTTAGCTTAGGCGTGAAGATGCCTTGACTACTTCCTGTATATTAAAGAAACTACTAAATGGTTTCCCGAACTTTATCTCAAGTTGGTAACCTAAAAACTAAATATATGGTGCCAGGCTCACACCTTTAATCCAAGCACCTGGGAGCAAAAGACAGATAGAGCTCTGAATTTGAGGACAGCTTAGTTTACATAGCAAGTTCTAAGATAGCCAACACTATAGGAGAGTGTCTATCTCATAAAACCAAAAAAAAAAAAAAAAAAAACCCACCCCCCCCAAAAAAAAAACAACAGCAAAACCCCTCCAAACTACTAAAGATATAAAAATTTATATTAACACTAATATTTATTTGTGAAATCTATAGCATTAAAACAAAGAAAGCAAACAAAAGGCCACTGAGAATTTAGATTTATTCCAAGGAGGCCTGCTCAGGCTGAAGATCTTAAAAAAAAAAAAAAACAACAACAACAACAACAAAAAAACCCTTTTTGTAATGAAACTTCCACCTCCAAGATTTGGAGACAGATGTGTGTGGTGGTTTGTAGATGCTCAGCCCAGGTAGTGGCACTATTAGGAGGTGTGGCCTTGTTGGAGTAAGTGTGTCACTGTGGGTGTGGGCTTTAAGACCCTCATCTTAGCTGACTAGAAGCCAGTCTTCTGCTAGAAGCCTTCAAGATGAAAGTGTAGAACATTCAGTTCCTCTTGCACCATGCCTGCCTGGATACCTCTATGTTCCCTCCTTGATGAGAATGGACTGAACCTCTGAACCTGTAAGCCAGGTACAATTAAATATTGTCTTTATAAGACTTGCCTTGCTCATTGGTGTCTGTTCACAGCAGTAAAACTGTTAACTAAGACAGAAATTGGAACTAGGGACTAGGGTATTGCTGTGATAGGCCTGACTATGCTTTTATTTGGAGGTAAGAAGTTAGTGGTGACTAAGAAGAGACCAGCATTACTGAGGTGGAATCTTCTGGGAAGTGTTTTCTGAGAGCACAAAGAAGCTGTGTTCCAGAGATAGCCAAGGTTGTACCTTGTGGTGCAGCTGGACTTGGTAATGTTTAAGGATCACCCATGTGGTACTAGTTTTGAAGGTATGAAGGGGTCATGAAGAGCAGCTGAGGATTGGCACTGTGAGAGGCCATGGAAGGCCATTGGTGAAGGTGCAACCTCAGTTGCAAGTCTAGGACTGAAGGGGTCATACAAAGGATTTGAGGCCTGGCACCATGAAGAGAGCCTATTGGTGAAGCCTAGTTGCAGTGGAAGACCCCAGTGTATTGGAGATGCCAGTAACATGAAATGATCACAAAGAACAGCAGCAGCAATGGAGTGGATCAACCTGAGCTTAGAGTGCTACAGAGGGCAGAGCTGGAGAAGTGATGCCAGCCCTTTGGAGGAGTTTAGGAGATCATGTGTGGATCCCAGACATTGAAACAAGCTGTAACATTGAAGTTACCTTGGAGACTCTAAGATGTTCAAGATGCTAGAGCTGTGGGTTATCTGCTGATGAAAGCTACAAACAGGTAGTGGAACCCAGGAGAAAGAAATCTGTTGCAGTCAACAGAGAAGAAAAGGTGTTGGAGATTTGAAGACCATTTTGATATCATACATGGAGATACACAGTTTGGAGTTTGCCCAGCTGGTTTCCTGTCTTGTTTTGGGGATTACAGTAAAGTAACTGGATGAATCTCAGAAAAGACCTTAAACTTTGGACTTTTAGCATTGCTGAGACTGCTACAGACTATGGGGGCTTTGGAAGTTGAACTAGATGTACTTTTTATTATGCTATGGTAGTTGTGGCTCCCATAGACTCAGTGTTTAAACAGCCCTGTGGGGACCAGGGAGTGGAATGTGGTAGCTTGTATATGCTTGGCCCAGGGAGTGGCACTGTTAGGAGGTAGGTGTAGCCTTTTTGGAGTGTGTCACTGTAGGTGTGGGCTTTAAGACCCTCATCCTATCTTCCTGGAAGTCAGTATTCTGCTAGTAGCCTTCAGATGAAGATGTAGAACTCTCAGCTCCTCCTGCACCATGCCTGCCTGGGTGCTGACATGTTCCTGCTTTGATAATAATGGACTGAACCTCTGAACCTGTAAGCCAGCCCCAATCAAATGTTATCCTTTATAAGACTTGCCTTGCTCATGGTGTCTGCTCACAGCAGGTAAAACTCTGACTAAAGACTGTGTGTGAGATAATGAGATTGTCCTTTTTTCATAGAAGCCTTCCTTTTGGAAGGGGGTAGGGAGTGGTTTGAAACAGTGTCTCACTATGTAGCCCTGGCTGGCCTCCAAATCACAGATCCTCCTGCCTCTGCCTCTTCGGTGCTCTGGATTAAAGGTGTGCAACACTGTAATGCCACATCATTACAGCCTTTCATATTTTTTTGTTATCTGTGCTAATAATTGTGGCTACTTTGAAAAGAGTCCTTGGTGTTCAGAATTCCAGGACACTGTGCATATTACTCAACATTTGATAGAGAATAGAAGCAGTGGGACATAGTCAGGTAATCATGGGTATTAATTCAGTCTTTGAGGCAAGAACAGAGTAGCTTACATTTTTGTATTTCTCTCTTTACTCATTACCTTGATCAGAATTAGTTTTGTTTTAAATGAGTATAAAGGATCTGTGTTAATTTGTGTTGCTATAGGTATTCTTTTTATATTTGTGCTTTTTGATTTTTTTCCTTTCTAGAACATTCTATTCTGTTACTGAGATAGTAGATGTTGAAGACTTTAGTGCGTGTTTTTATAAGTAACATTAAAATAGTTAGGGCCAAGTCTGGTCTTTCAGATTTTAGTTGTGTTGATAGATGGGGTCAGAAATTATATATGGATGAACTATTTAATTGTACCACACAATATGATATTTTAGTACTATAATTACACCTATAAAAATTACTTAATTATATCTTTTTCATTTCATTGTTTGACTGATACACTATGCTCTATCTTTTTTTAAAAACTTTACCTAAAACAAGAGAAAACAATACTTTTATTTATTTGTATTTAAGGAACGCTACAGTTATGTCTGCCCAGATTTAGTAAAAGAGTTCAACAAGTATGATACCGATGGGTCAAAGTGGATCAAACAGTACACCGGGGTCAACGCCATCTCCAAGAAAGAGTTCTCCATTGATGTTGGCTACGAGCGATTCCTGGGACCCGAGATCTTTTTCCATCCAGAGGTAATGCTTGCTAGTTGCTATTTTGTTTTGTTTTGTTTTATTTTAAATGGATTACTTTGAAATTTGCAACAGAAAATCAGAATAAATTCTGAGAGAATCACTCTCAGAAACTTTGTTTAGTGTCCTAAAGCACCATAGTGAATGGTTTCTACCCTACCCCCACCTTAAAGCATCCTTATCTGTACTATCCTACCTCTTTATCTTTATGCTCCTGGGGAGAGCTGAGGTCCTGAAGAGCAAGGCAGAGAGTAGCCTTTCAAGTTTGTAACAGCTTAAACCCTGGGAAAGATTCTAGAACACCCCATGTCTCTACTGTAAAATGACTGTGTGCAGACTTCAGTTACCGTTGTATCTAGTAGAATGGTCTGTGGAATTGAAGGAACATAAAAACTCTCATAAAATAATAAAATAGATGCTTTTGGGAATTCTTAATAATGAATTCTTCAGGTGGCTGGATATTAGGAGTCTGACTAGAATTTAATGTTCAGTGCGTGCTGTGCTTATTCAGCATCAAGGACAATTATTGTCGGTAACTGCTTTGTCTTTTCTTTTTTTTCTTTTTTTTAACACTTAGTATTGGCTATGACTTTCATGGTCTCGGATTAAGTATTGACTATCGAAAGCTAAAAGATTATAAGAAAAGTAGTTTAGTTGCTTTAACAGATGGATGTATCTGTTGAGTTTATAGAAACAGTCCAAGTCTGCTTGGGAGACGTAGGAATCTTCCCAGAGGGATTAACAAATGAAGTCAGCACAACAGTTGGGTGGGTAACTATAATGCTAGAGAATTCATACTGTGTGGAAATGTGACATGGAAATGTATACGATATGATACATGGTTTTGTATCAGAACAGTGATTTGAGTTGGGTTGGGTTGGAAGCAGATGAGTTTGTAGTTTTTCAGGTGAATAAATGTATGTCATGGAGAAAGGAGGAGAAACAACATGGGGGTTTTATGATGTAGTAAATACTTAGATGTGATGGGACTAAGGATATGAGGAGTCTGTAAGTTGTGTGACTTAGACTCTGTCAGAGGAACTGTGGGATGGCAAAGTAAGTAATGAGACCAGAGCACATGCGTCTCTGGGAGCTTAACTCAGCTGTGCACGATGCTGCAGCTCGGGAGCCTTGTCACTCTAGAAACTAAGGCACAAGAATCTAGAGTTTGAGGCCGTCTTTGGCTCCACAGTGTGACCTTTTGTCTCTCCAAAACCAAACCAAACAGCAGAACTAGAGTTGTAGGGATTTGCAGCCTTGACTCACGCCCTTCCTCCACCCCTAACTCACACCAAGGTTTAGGCAGTTTTGAATTGACTTTGAGCTATGGAAGATAACTTCCTCTTCTCTTCTGCTCTTGTCCCTGCGTGTTCCCTTTGTGCCCTGGTAACTTTTTCAGCATGTGGGTCAAATTCAGTCAGTCCTCCTGTCTGCTTGAGCTGTGTGCCTACCTATAGTTCATTTAGGGGACTTCCGACCCCCTCCATGTGCTTTCTTTATTTTAAGGGAGGATAAAAATAGCTCAGAAAGCTGTTTTCTGAAGAATAGGCTGTTCTTAAGAATTCATTAAGCAGAAGTCTTGATGAGGAGAAAGCATTTGATGGGCTCCTATGGAGAATTGGGGCTGACTGTGGACTGTGTGCCCTTGTCTCCTCCTGCCTCGATTTCTAAGCTCCCAGCTGGAGATAGTTTTGTGGGAAAGGTCCATTTTTATAGAACGTCAGTCATTCTTGTTTGAAGTCACTGGGGGAGGGTCTGCACATTCTTAACAGCCTTATCTTTGGTTGGTTCTGTGTTTTAGATTTTTTTTTTCAATTAAAAACTCTCTTTACCAGTGGTTTTAATTTGATAAGAGAAAATTAGATGAATGTATTTAGTTAGTTCACTGTAGTTTCCCAGAATAGAGCTCACGTGTCTGTGTGTGTGTGTGTGTTTGTGTGTGTGTGTGTGTTGTAGAAAGTGTGTTACTTCCCAAGTAAATATTTGAGATTCCTTCTGTGTTCTAGTTATCCTGTCAATTGAAGTATTCATTCATTTTTTTCTAATTTGGACTAGATGAATGATTGAACGTTTAACCTATCCAAGATTACTGACAATAAAATGAAAGATGAGAGGATTTACTTTTGTTTTTTATTAAGAGATTTATTTTTTACAATATATTTTGATCATAATTCTTTATCCTTCCTTAACTTCACAGCTCCTTTTCCCAGCTCCCTACTGGCCCAACTGTCTGTTTCTTCTCTCAAAAGAAAAAAGAAAAAAAAAAAAGGAAGACCAGTAAGACAAAAAGTATATAATAATACATGAAGTCTAAAGTCAAAGTCAGTTTTGTGTTGGCCTCCTGGGCCTATACCCTGCCCTATACCCAGTGGCCTAGCTGATTTTCCCAGTAGATAGCAGTTACGGCAGAGTTTCTTACTAAGGGTTGGGAATTTATGTACCCTTCTCAGTGTTGCAGTTTGTCTAGCTTGAGTCTGTGAACGTCTTGGTCTTGTGTGTGCTGCACAGTCTCTCTAGGTTTTATGTGTGTATCATTCCTATCTTGTCTGGAAGACACTGTTTCCTAGGAGTCAGTTAGCACCTCTGGCTCCTATTCTTTCAGCCTCTCCTTTTTCCCATAATTCCCTGAGCCTTGAAGGTGGGGTGTGATTCAGACATCCTGTTGAAAGTTTATTTTTGAACAGCTAAGTTCACTACAAATATTAGAACTGGTTATTTTAGAAGGAATGTATTTAGAAGAAAAAATTCAAAGCCATTTTATACTTTAAATTTATGAATATATTTATACTATAAGACATATATGGGGTGTTGTATTCATCTTATATATTCAGTTTACCTGAATAATTCTCCTCTAATAGCCTCTTAGAACATTCTCAACAACTGTGTGCTGCTGAGACCTGACCAGAGACCAGTTAGACTAATACCTAAAAGGAAGCTGAAGGAAGGGCTGAGGATTAGTTTTGGGGAGCCACTGTTGTGTTTATTAAATTTTGAGGAACTTGTACTATTTTATTTTTAATCTGTTGAATAGTGTTTTGTTGTTCTTTATAAAATATTCATTGCCTCTTTGTATTAATCTGATTTTCATTTTTCTTAATTACATTATTTTTTATGTATATGGATGTTTTGCCTGCATGCATGTCTATGTGCCACTTCCCTGCTTTGTGCCCATGGAAAACAGAAGAGGGCATTGATCACCCAGACCTGGAGTCCTGAATGGTCGTGAGCTGCCATGCATGGGGGTCCTGGGGTTCCTCTGGACCAGTGCTCTTAACTGCTGAGCTATCTCTGCAGCTCCAAATACTTAAAAGTTTTAAATTTATGATTATGGATGTATGTGTGTACACTTGGATGCAGGAATCTGCCAAGGCCAGAGTTGGATCTTCTGGAGGTTAAATCTTCCTGGAGCTAGTTAAAGGCAGTTGTGAGCTTCCCAACACAGGGGCTGGGAATTGAACTCAAGTCCTCTGCAAGAGCAACACACTTCTTTAACCACTAGCCACTATTCTGATTTTCATTTGGATATGCTGCATTGCAGTGGATAAGCCCTATATTCCAGCAGTTAAGCCCAAGTAAACTCCATTTTTTTCTGTGTCAGAATCTCCATGGTGGATACAGACTATAGGAGCATAGAGAGTTTTGTAAAGTTCTGTTTTTGTGTGTTCCTGATTAAAAACTAAAAACTGGAAGTTGTATCCACACCTACAATCCCAACACTCAGTAGGTTAAGGTAGAAGGATTACTGAAAATTCTGGGCCAGCCTAAGCTTCATAGCAAGAATGTGGCTCAGTAAAATCAGACGTGAGGAGGGCATGTGCTGTGCAAAGGATGCAGACAGAGCTTCGCGTGCACGGCCCTGCTCTGCCTTGTTGCTCACAGTATGGCAGATAACATACAGTGTGTGACTGTTTTAAGTAAATACTAGAGAGGACAAAGAGAGGGCAGTGAGGAGACTTTACTAATCTGCCTCCTTCACAGTGGAAAGGTTTTGTAGAAGTCAATGCAATAAAAAAGATTGTTCTGTCAAATTGTCTCTTTCTAGAGTTGGGAAGATTAAGTTTTGCTTTAAAAACAAACAAACAAACAAACAAACAAAAACCATAAAACCACTGCCAGGTTCTGAAGTATTATCATGGGCTTATTAAAGCCCATTGCTTTGAGAACTAAGGAATCTTCAGTGTTTGCAGTCTAAAGCCAACAAAGATTGTATGCAGTCACAAATGCCATCATGGATAGTAAGGTCTCAGGTTCTGTTTTGGTTTCTGTCACAGTTAGCCTGCCTCTGCATGTGAGCTTGTCTTTCAGTGACATCCAGAGCTAGCCAAGCTGAGCTCTGTTGTCCGTTGCCCTATGCAGTGGTGGGGTCTGCTTTCCAGGTAAAATATGGCGCCTGTGTGTTTGCTTTTGAGCATCACATACTAGATAGAAATGGCTTTATTTTGGCTGTGATGTATCCTATTAAATACATCACTGACTCTTTATCTTCATCTGTTGATAAAGTTCTTGAGAATATTACAAAGTACTGAATACTGAACAACTGCTCCTAAGGGAAGAAAGAGGTGAGGTTTCTGTCAGTTCCTTGTCGTGTTTCCATCGTCCCGTCTGCATACCTCTGTTCTACATGTTCATCTATCTGAACTAATTGCCATCCACACCGATGCCTGACTGGCACTTTGCTATTAAGACACACACCCCAGACTTCTTCCTAAACACATGTGCACTACACATCAGTTTGTGCCGTAGATGGTGATCTAAACATCCGGATCACCAGTCATAGTAGGAAAAATACTAACCCTAAATGACCGAAAAGGACATGTGTTTATAGTTTGACAGCTAAAAAGACATAGTACCACCTGTTCAGCTTCAACCAGGAGCGTACACACTTGAATTGAAAGTGCTGCTGCCCTGTGTATGTGGAAATAGTGTCACCTGTTCACATGAGAGTTGTAAGTTAGTTTGCAGATATAGAATCTAATGACAGGGTGTATGGCATCTTACTGCTGGGCTGTTGGTGGTTATTTTCACCTTTTTATAGATTTTGTGTGTGTGTGTGTGTGTGTGTGTGTGTGTGTGTGTGTGTTTTGTAAGCATGCATGTCTGTACCACGGCCTGTGGAGGTCAGAAGAGGGCATTGGATCCCCTAGAACTGGAAGTAAAGGAAGGAGCCAGCATGTATGTTTTGGAAACAGACCCATGTCCTCTGCAAGAGCAACAAGTGCTTCATATTGTTGAGCCATCTCTCTAGCATATTTTCACTGTGGTGAAGTTTTACATAAAGTATATAGATTAGAGTTCCCTTTGGGAACTTTTGAAGAAGAGCCAATGGTGTGTGGCTCTTTGAATCTTTGTTGGCTGTTGCCAGATTATTTTCCAAATGGTAATTTTGATGTTCAGGTGTGCTCTTAGCTGTGTGCAGAAGTTCTCACTACGATGACTGTTGTCTCATAGTGCAGGCATGGCTTCCTTGCTTTAACCGAGTCTCACTTGACGTCTATCCTCAGTAGCTTTAGTATGTTGACACCAGGGTCCTTTCACTCCTGAGCTGGATTGTTACTGACCTGAACATTACACTAACAAAATGTTAACTTAACAATCCTACATCTCATGTATAAAATTTCTTATTTTTCAGTTTGCTAATCCAGATTTTACACAACCTATCTCAGAAGTTGTAGATGAAGTAATTCAGAATTGCCCCATTGATGTCCGGCGTCCTCTTTACAAGGTTAGTGTTTACAGCAAAAAGTGGAGTTTTAAGTTTTCTTTTCATAATATTTAATAGCATATTTTAAAAGCCTTTATTCTTGTTCATTGTTGAATATTAGAATATTGTGTCTCAGAAAGGACACAATTGAATTCTTGTGTATTTGTCTCTAGATTGTTTTTCTTTTAAAATAAAGGTCATAATTTTTTTTTCTACCAACACAGAACATCGTCCTCTCTGGTGGTTCAACCATGTTCAGGGACTTTGGACGTCGTTTGCAAAGAGATTTGAAGAGAACTGTAGATGCCAGGCTGAAGTTAAGCGAGGAGCTGAGTGGTGGTAGATTGAAGGTTGGTTTTCTCAGCTATTGACAAAGAATTGTTGTTGAAGTCTGGACAGGAATGTTTGCCAACTTCTCACTTAGCAGCATTAAACAACAATACCAGATGCTCTGCTGGAAGGTGGCTACTGTCCCTAGAATCATAGATGCAGTCTGTTGTTTGGTACTTTGATCTGTTTTGAGCTCTGTTGAGTAATGACAAAACTTTACAGCTCAGGCAGACTGCTTATGCAATAGGTTTTTATGTTTGCCTTCCTCCTCAACCACCCAATTCTCCTGACATACACATAGCTCTCCACTGTGTGAAAGGCTGACTTGTGTTTCATAGACATAGTTTTAAATCTGTGTAGCAGGGCCTAGTGAGATGCTTGTACACACCCAGTGACTTGAGTTTGATCCCTGGAATCCATGGAAAGGTGAAAAGAGAAAACTAACTCTCAGTGTTCTCCTCTGACTTCAAGCACACCATGACACACACACACACACACACACACACACACACACACACGTAACTTCTTTTCAAGAAAAGTTTAAATTCTGTGTTTGGGAGAATTCATACATTGATTATACACAAAAGGTGTGGCTGTTAACCCGAGATATATTTCACCATTATAATCATACATTGATTTAAGAAAGATCTGTCAAGCCAAAGGAAAACAGTAAAATTAAAAACAAACAAACAAACAAACAAACAAAAAAACAATGGTATATTATTCAGTCAAAGAACATACGCTGCTCCTCCTCCTTCTTCTTCCTCCTCCTTCTCCCTCCTCTTCTTTTTTTAATAATTTGGGATGGTGTGAGTGTATGTGCCTGTGTGCATGCGTTCACACATGTTGAGATCAAAGGATAACTTGGGTGAGTTGGTTTGATCCTTTTACCATGTTGATCCTTTCAGCAAACTCAGATTGATAACAAATGCCTTTTACCACTGAGCTGTCTTGATGGCTTCACATGTTCTAAACTCTAGGAAGCTTTGGTTTGCTCAGTATTTTCTAACCTGAACACTTTTGAAGAATACAGGCTGTTTATTTTCTGCACTTTGTCTTGGTGTGGGTCTGTTTGGTGTTCCTTGTGGGTGGATGTAGTTTGTGCTTTGGCGGTCACATCACAGAAGCAGCATCATGTCAGATTTAATTGCATTTTATCAGAGGATGCATGATATGAACTGTCCCACCTGTTAACTTTAACCACTTGGTAGAGTGCTTCCTGCCAGCTTTTTCCTGTGTGTAGCTGTTAACTTTGCATTCCCATGTATAGGAACTTAGAAGGCCTGCCAGGCCTTTTAGATGCTCTGTTCTTCATCACACTTTTTTCAGCCAGCAGTTTTAGCACTCATTGTCGTTTTCTGGAAATAGTTGTGGCTGAGGTAGTTGCCAAAAGTATAGTTAGTTTGTTTCTGTCTGCTCTGGTTTTGCTCCTTTAATGTATTTGATTTGTATGTTTAGTACTTAATTATACATGGTTTATGGGGTACAGTGTGATAATTTGATACATGTGTGCAAGTTGTAAGATCAAAGCAAGATAATAGCATTTCTGGTCTTTAAACACGTATCATTGTGTCTGGAGCCTCTCAAGTCCTGTGTGGTAGTGCAGATAACTGCTCAGCTGTGTATGCTGAGAAGTGTGGTCTTCTCCATCCGGTTCTATTCTGCTTCCTCACTGCTCCATGTCCTCTCTAGATATTCTAATCTCAGTTTCTGAGTCATGTCACTTGCACTTTATAATTATTATTTCGGTGTATGTGCATTTAAGCTTAATTGATAGAGAAATTGGTACTTGAATTTACTGTTGAAATGATGTTATCGTGTCACTTTCTAGCCCAAGCCTATTGATGTACAAGTTATTACACACCACATGCAGCGGTATGCAGTCTGGTTTGGAGGATCAATGCTGGCTTCCACGGTGCGTAACTTTACCTGTAAACTTTTATGTTTTGATAGAAGAAAATTGTGTGTGGTGTTTTTGGATGTGTGTGTGTGTATACACACACATATACTTATATTTGGAAGTCATTTCACTTTATTGTTCTTTTTACCTTTTCCTTACTAGACATTCTATACTTCAGAGTGAGCCTATTATACTATATTTTAACATTTATATTGGGGAAAATTCTTTTAAATGTGTAGAAATAATATTCACCAGAAAGTTATTGGTGTTTCTGTTTAAATATCTAAAAATATCAAGGAAAATGTTAGGTTTCATTGCATAGGAAATATAGTGTTTGAAAAAGAATAAAGAGAATTATTCTAGAACCCTCTGTCCAGACCAAAACATGCTCCCTTAAAATATGCTCTAATATAATTAGTATAGTAAATATCTGTGCTGTTGTATTGGGGCTATTAAAGAATTTTTTATATGAGTTACTAGATTTGCAACATTGTATATAGAACCATTTAAAACAAGTAAAGATTGTTTTCTGTCTTAATGTAGTCATCAGCAGCTGTGCTGTGTTTGCCCTTAGAATGTAGTCATGCACCAGGTGAAAAGGGTGGGCACGGGGGTGCTTATAGTGTGGCCCTGCTTCTGCCTCCTTAGGCTCTTGCTGTACTTCAGATTCGTGTTCCAATCTAAATCTAGATTTCCCAAGTGGAAAAGCCCAGAGGAACAGACTACATGTTAGAACCCCACAGAGACAGGTGTCAAATGGTGGGATATGTATTAATGGCCCTAGGGTTCCTGAAGATATATCTATCATAGATTTTAATCTTGGTTTCTAGAGTTCTGAGCTTTGTCCTAAAGCCATGAATCAACTGATATGTATTGTATTTTTAACACCCATTTTAAAGTCTGTCTTTTACAGACTATTGGAAAATAGAATTTGACCTCTAAAATGCATTGTTCTGTTTTGTTTTCAGCCTGAGTTCTACCAAGTATGCCACACCAAAAAGGATTATGAAGAAATTGGACCTAGCATTTGTCGTCACAATCCAGTGTTTGGAGTCATGTCCTAAAGTTGACTTCTTGTTTATTCGGGTTAGGGAGATGGAAATGAGATAATCTTTCTGATGACCTGTTTTTTGTCTGAATGGATGGTTCTGAAGTTTTTAACCAAACATGATCATACAGGAATATTTAATGAGTGTGTCAACATGCAGATGTAGAAGAGAGCCAAGACGATTGTTTTCCTTTAGGTTGAATATTTGAATCTTACGTGTATCAAAAAAGAAATGGGTTTTAGTTCTTTCTGTGCCCTGATATTTTGTATATCGTTGACTTCCCCAGTGTGCTGGGCTCTGTGGGTGTGTAGAGAGCTCTGTAATGCCTGATCGGCACTGCTGAGTGAGCAGGGCCGAAGCTTGTTTATATTTCATACTTTTTTATACTTTGAGGAAAAAAGTCAAAGAAAAACTGTAGTATTGGAAGGAAACAATGTGACCAAGGGAAAGATGAATTCCACAAGCAGCCTCATGGGACTTGGCGCACACTCTGGGTTCCAGTTATCTCGGGCTGCTCCTCCCTCCCCAGCCCAGCGGTTCTCTCTGCAAACGCTTGGATCTAAGAAGCTAGTCTCCTGGGTTAGCCGATGCCTGCCCTGCTTTCTGGTTACTTACATTCTGTTTCTTGCTTTAAAAGAAAGACAAGACTGTTGGACCAGTATTGCAATTCTGTAGAGTCGTTTCTTATTAAAACAATAATGTGATTACCAAAATTGGCATATTTAAGGCCTAATGCCATTCTAATAAAGGCAAAAATTTCTTTTTACTACTTGTTTCAGGCTCTTTGATCTCTTTATAAGTTAACTAATACGTCTATTTTCTTCAAATTCTGCAGTAGCTCTTTAAAAGCACAGCGGTTGGATAGCAAGCTGACTTTTTTATGTGCTCTGTACAAATAATTGTGAACTTTTACTATGTTGAGTGCTTTCATTTTGATAACTGGATCTCCGTTTGATATTTCATTTGTATAACTCATTTGCAGTCTGGATTTTTTTTAGTGCCAGTCCCTGACATATCATGAAAAGTTGGTTTTCTTTGCATTTTCAAATATCTGGATCATGAAGAAACGTGATGACAATAAATTAAAATTGAATTATCCTTCCTGATGGTTTTTCTTCGTGCAGTGGAGTTCAACTGGCTGGCTTTTGTTTGATGGGATTTGTGTTGCTGAAGAGACAGTGGCATTTGCTTAAGTCTCTGGCATGTGTGTGGTAGAGAATTTCTTGTGAACATAAGATTTTCCAGTTATTTATAGAACAGCAAATGGGATGTGTTTTTTAATCTTCTAACACTTAAAACAGCACTGTTGGGAATAACACCATAATATATAAAACACAATAGAATTTGGCATGCCTTCATTACATGCCCGCCTTTGTGGTCTGTTAAGTCTGCAGAGACAGACTTGGGGACTGAACCTTGATTCTTATGTAGAGCATATCAGGATACTTATAATTTTATTATTTACCTTTAAGAAGTTGAATCATGAGTTTGATGAGCTTGTTGCAAAAGCATTAGAGTAGGTTTCTTCCTCACCCTTGGCCTCTGGTGTGATCATTTCAGGCCCAATAAGATGTAGTCAACATAGAAGAGTGAGCTGCAAGGCTGCAGAGGAGCCTCGGTGCCCCAAGCTCTTGTCTTCTTGCTGAAGCCACTCCTTTAGTTCCCAGCACCCATACTGGTGGCCAACAGCTGCAACCCCAGTTCTAGGGAACATGGCACCCTCTTTTGGCCTTTGAAGGCAACAGGCAGAACACATGCAGTGGTATACATATAATACTTCCAGACAAACTAATCCCATATTAAAAACCACAACTTTACAATTACATATGCTCTCTTGGGGGGGGGGGGGGTGATAGTAATCTAGCAAGTTTAAAAAATCATGTCCTCTTAACTCTATGATAAAACGTGTCAGAAACTTAAGGAGGCCTAGGCTTGTTGGCGAACACAGGAAGGCCTGGGCTCTGCTGTGTTTCCCAGGATGCATTTTGCTGTGTCTGGAGGAGTAAGCTGAACGTGGTTGATGTTTATCTTGTGCGTCTGTATGAGCACCTGTACCTGTGTGCATGCAGGAATGCCAGGAGGCTTAGGTACCCTCTGAGCACTTGGCACCTCTTCCTTTTGAACAGGGTCTCTCCCTGAACCTGGGACCCGGGTTCTCTTTCTTACTAGGCTGGAAGCCAACAAACCCTAACAGTTCTCCCTCCACTTTGCCTTTTTGAAGGTAGGGTTACAGATGTACCAGCGTTTCCATGGGTGCTTTTACTTACCAAATCTTACCAGCTCCCACAGACATATTTTGATTCCCTACTTTGGTTCAAGCTCTGTGCGTGAAGACTAGGAAATATTTTGACCTCAGCTTAGAGGCTATAGTAGAAGAGTCCTGTTCAGAAGTTACCTCTGATGTATCACTTTCGAGCTTTTTTTTTTTTTTTTTTTTTTAATTCACTGGGTTATATCTGTTCTTAAATAGGTTATATATTTGGTGCTTTATGTACTTAAAAATCCTCCTTAAAATTTATCCCTTTTCAAGACTATCAGGTAAAGACAGATCGGCTCATGTCTTCATTCCATTTCCTGTTAAAGTCATAAAATACCCTGGAAAATAGAAGGAAGGGTGTATTTGGCTCACAGTTCCCTGGCTCTGTTGCAGGGATGTCAAGGTGGAAGGCAGGAACCTGAAGAAGCTGGCCACATCCTGTCCAGTCAGGAGAACGAAGGCACGCATGCGCGCTTCACAGGCCGCAGCACCGGTGATTTTGAATTGTATCATGGTGGCGAACACTGAACCACCGCAGTTCTTTGGTTCACATTTGGTCTGAGCAGCACTCTCTTTTTGTACTTATTTCCCATAAAATAGAAGATGGCCTCACTTGGGGGCACTGTAAGCATGAATAAATGGATTTAAATGCTTTTGTCTTATCTGTGTAGGAAATTACTCGGTAAGCCCATTGCTTTTTCATCCAACCGTTAGGATTCTGGCACTCTTTGTTTTTCATCTTTGTGTATATATAATGTATACATGCTTGTGTGTGTACATGAGTCTGGGGGTGCCTGTGCAAGGGTCTGTGTGTGCATCATGGAGGTCAGAGGACAACCTTAGATGTTGGTCCTCACTCTTCACCTTGTTTGAGACTATTTTATGCTTTGCCACTCCGGGCTAGTTCAAGAGCTTTTTCCAGGGACTCTTCTGTCTCTTGTTTCTCACCACTCCAAGTGAGTGTTCATGGTACTGATATTACTGCATCTGGCTTTATGTGCTCTGGCAAACACCCTTACCTACTGCATTGTCTCCGCGGCTTGGATTTTGTTTTTTACAATGGGGTAGCTACTTGTCTTCAACTCATTTCACAAGAAATTACTTTTTCCACAATATGTGCCAGGAGGTAGGACTGGCAGCTATAGCTGCTGAGCTTAGTCCTCCCATCTGCCAGCTGCTGAGCTTAGTCCTCCCTCTGCCAGCTGCTGAGCTTAGTCCTCCCACCTGCCAGCTGCTGAGCTTAGTCCTCCCTCTGCCAGCTGCTGAGCTTAGCCCTCCCTCTGCTAGCTGCTGAGCTTAGTCCTCCCATCTGCCAGCTGCTGAGCTTAGTCCTCCCATCTGCCAGCTGCTGCTGTTCCCTGTGCTGCAAACCAAAAGCATGTAAAATCATTTACCAGAATAATGTCTCTTATCTGAAGAATATATAATTTCAGAGAAAATGGAAATGTTCCTTAGGCTCTTATCATACACAGTGAGATTTATTGGTTAGCATTTGGAATTTCTTAAGGTGACAAACACTTTTCCAGATGCTGGACGAAAAATAGTGAACAAAGCAATGTGTTTTTTCCATCTGCAATTTAAAGATTGTTAAGAATGTTCCCCCGTTCATATGTGTGTGTATGTATTATATATGTATATACTTTGTGTGTGTGTGTGCCTATGAAAGCCAGAAGAGGTGTCAAAGCCCCCGTGGCTGGTGTTAAAGGTGGCTTTTAAGTTGTATGACATAGTGCCAGGAACCAAACTGCTCCTCTGTGAGACCTGTGCATTTTCACTGCTGGGCCATCTCTCCAGCCCAAGCACATTTTTCTCTTTGGGACTATGACGCTAGTAAAGGCTTCTGCTGTCAAGCCTGGTGACCTAAATTTTAAGCACTGGTTTGAAGAAGACAACCAACTCGTGTAAGTGGTCCTCTGACTTCATGTACACTGTGGCTCAAACATACACATAATTTTTAGAAGAATGTTTTCATCTACTGTTTGATAAGTACTATATACTCTGCTCACAAAATCCTATCCTACCCAGAATTATGACGTACACATTACAGTGTTGTGCCTGAGTTCTGTGAATAGCTGTATCTTGTGCTCTCTGTTCTGGTTTAGACCCCTCCAGACCAACACAAACAACCCCTTGCAGTGTGTTAATATTAAAATGTTTTGTTTGTTCTGAGATACAAAGGGCCTTTGCTTAAGGGGGCACTGCGGGGTTAAGCACAGGCTCCCTCACAACACTTTCTTTCTGTTTTCTATAGTGACTGTGATTGTTTAATGCTGACATATTAGAGCTGAAATGTCTGAATACACATTTAAGCAATAAAAAATATTGAGTAGGGAACAAAAAATAATATGCTTAAAATAGGATGAAACAGAAAAGGCCCTCATTACCCCATTCACACCGAGACAAAACCGGAAGGATGCTGGTTTGAAAGTCGTCTTTTCCATAAATGGGATTTATAGAGAAAGCCACATGTGTAGCTGTCTGTTTTCTTTTGTGGGTAGGGGTTAAAAAAATTACTCTTGTCGTCGGGGCTGAGAAGGCTCAGTGGTTGTGTGTGTGGGGTGTGATGGTCTTAATTTGATCTCCAGTACCCGAATTAACAAGAAGCAGCTGCTTGTGGGGTGTGTCTATCCACTCAGCTCCCCCCATTAAGACAAGAGCAGAGCAGAGGTCAACTAGCCTGGAGGACTCAGCAAAACTACATGAGCAGGAGACACCCTTCCTCATAACCAGGCAGAAGGGAAGAGCTAAGCCCCCAGAGTTCTCCACATACGCAATACGTAATTTTCAAAAAATAATTAAAAGAAAATTCACCTTTGTATAAGGAATGACTCTGCTGAGTAAATTCCTAATGTAAGCCTGGTGAACGTTAGTTCCACTTGGGGAAACACCCTGCCTTCGTCCAGTATAGAGAGGGCTTGTGGCAGCTCTCTAACCTTGAGTTTCCTGGGCCTGATGTACTTGCTTTGAAGCCATTGAAACATTGTTACTTCTTTCTTGTAATTAGGGTCAGCCTCTCACCCCCACTAAAAGAGCAGAAGGAAGTCTTCATTGCTGAGTCATCTCTCCAGTCCCTTAACTAAACCTGCAGAAATACTTCAAGGAGTCATTCACATTAATATCCACTATTTTTAAAAAGTATTTAATAATTGCACATGTGAGATCAATAAACAAGTTTTTTTTTCCTATTTTGGTACTTCCGAATTTAACATTAAATATACTGGTGTGTGTATATATGTAGCATAACACACACGCGCACGCACACACACACACACACACACACACACACACACACACACACACACATTTGCTTTCCCTATCCTATAATTTTCCACTTTGACTGAGTTTGTGTGTAGGCACTTTTCCCCTGCAAAAGAATACCTGCCACTTAATTTTGTCTTGGTCGTGGCCAGCATTGGGCATAGGGCAGACAGAGGTTGAATAAATACTTCCTACGTTGGCCCCAAGAAGCATTTGCTTTAGTTATTTCCCTGCACTGTCTCCAAGCTTGGATGGTAACAGATGGTGTGTGGTACCCTTTTCATTGAAATCCCACCTCTGCTAAAACACACATCACCCTTAGGCAACGAGGCCCTGTACAACCAAGCACTTTATAGCTCCGCTGTCTGCAGTCACCGGAATGTCAATGGATAGATACGTTCATCCCGATATGTGCTGAGTGCTTCTGAGTCTCCACGGGTAGCATCCTCATAGATGGACTCAGGAGGCTGTAAACTGTCCGCTTACACCAAGGAAACACAGGGTGTCATCTGCAGCTGAAAATGTACAGACGTGAATAAGCCATCACTCATCAAAACTTAATTTGTTTTCCAAACTCCTGCATGTTTACTTTTGGTTTTCAGTGTGAAAAAAAATCCATTGATTATCAATTAACAAGGTTTCAGGGGCAGGCTCAGTAAGTCTGAAGACCCAACGTTGATCCTCGGTATACAGATTAAAGCTGGGCACTGCAGTGCATGCTTGTAACCCCAGCTTGGGGGAGGCAGAGACAGGATGACCCCAAGGGTTTGCTGGTCAGCCTGTGTAGCCAGTGAACTCCAGATTCAATGAGAGATCTTGTTTAAAAAAAAAAAAAAATAGTGCCGGGCAAGATGTCTCAGCAGGTAAAGTCCCAGGCTGAACAAGCTTGAGGACTTATATTCAATCTTTAAACCCACAAAAAGGCTGCCCTCTGACCTCCACATGACCTCCACATGTGCACTGTGGCAATATATGTCCCAACCTTAGCATAGGAGATTACCAGGCTTTGGGGCAAATGCCTTTACCCACTGAGTTTAGCCCAAGGGAAACATTTAAAATGTTCCAGTTGCACCATGGTTGGAGAGACTGTTAGATCAGGGCAGGCTATGCAGATGAACCAGGAGTAAGGTTTCAGTAGTCATCAGCATCCTGGAGAGAACAGCCAGGAAAACATCCACCCACTGCTGCCTGGGTGAGGGACTGTGCACAGAATTGTGAGCAAAAAAATTAGTCGCAAAACAAAACAGAACAGAAACATCACAAATTCAGCAGCAGCAGAAAGGCTGCCTAGTGTGAACAGAAAAAAGGAGGCAAGCCTTCCAGACCTGCTCACCAGAGCCTGGGGCACAAAGAGATGGAAGATGTACAAAAAGCCCAATACACAAAACAGAAGAGGCAAATGTTAAGTGGGTGGCAATCAATATCTGATTGGGGGATTCCACTAGAAAGTGGATCCCACCCAGGGCCAGTGAGACGGCTCAGCCTGCAAACCTGATGACCAAAGTTGGCAACCTAAATTCAATCCCGGAGATCCACAGGGTGGAAGGCAAATACTGATTCCTGCAAGCCGTCCTCTGATCCACCGATGCTCCCCCAGTAAGCAAAGGAAATGTGATAATAATAATGATAATAATAACTACTGACACTTATTTTATAATTGGTTATGCAAATACATAAATAAATGATAATATTATTATTAAGTAGACCTCCATGCTGAAACCCCCTTCAGCAGGAAGGATGTATGTACTTTGTACTTGTTTGAATTACTAAGACTGGCAGCCCATCCCCAACCTGTAGACATGCCTAAAAAAACGACACCCAAGGAAGAAATATTCCAGCCCAACCTGGAAGAAATTCTGCTAAAGTTAAAAGTTTTGTGCATGGTTGTATATGTGTATACGTGTGTACGTGTGTGCGTGCGTGTGTGCGCGTGTGTATGTGTGTGTGTATTTACCTATGCTTGAATGTGGAAGTCAAGAGCCAATTAAAGTAACTCTGCTCTCCACCATGAATTATTTTCAAAGTCAGGATCTCCCTATATAACCTATGTGGCTGGCCTGGAACTTGGTACAGGCTGGCCTCCTACCTCTGCCTCTTGAGTTCTGGAATTAAAGACTTGCATAACAATGCTTAGCAAAAAGCATTGACCCCAGACTGGCCTCAAACTTGTAATCCCCCTGCCTCCACCTCTTCAGCATACCCTACCAGCACCACCACAAGTGAGTCCGAGATAATTTTTGAGTCAGAGGCTCTTGTACCAGGGCTCACCGTTTTGGCTAGAATAGTTGGCCAGCCAAGCCCCCAGCCGCCTTCTCAGTCCTCATGGCCAATGCTGGTGTTAACAGACACATGCTGCCACATCTGCTGTGTCATGTGGGTTCTGAGGGTCTGTCCTCATGTTTCCATAGCACGTGCTGTGTGCCCACTGAGCTGTCTCTGAGGCCTCATGCTGTCTTATTTCTACTCACTTATTTTTAAATTTAAACCTTTAGAACTGGGGAGGCAGCTCCTTAGGCAGAGTGTGAGCCTAGTATGTACAAGGCCCCACTGACTGGGACGGTGGTGCTGGCTTTTATGACTATCTTTTCTCTCACCTCCTACGACCATAATGTTTTCTCATTCCTCACACCTCTAACCTCTCTTACACATTTCATTTTCTCCTAGTTTACTACTTAATTATTACTTTCTTTAGCCTAAGAAACCCTACAAAGCTCATTTTAAAGATTGATTTTGTGTGCCCTTGGTGACGTAATTTCTCCATCAAGGCCACCCCACAAAGCCTTCTCAAACAGCGCCACCAACTGGAGAACTGGAGATCGAATATTTAAGTTCGTATGATTGTGGGGATGGTCATTCAAAGCCTCACAAGCCTATTGATTTGAGTTTGATCTTTGGAATGTATGTAAAGGCAGAAGGAGATAACTGACTCCATAAAGACGCCCTCTAATTCCACACGCACGCCGTGGCGTGGGTCCTGATGCTCAGCCACAATAATAATTAATGTTAAAAAAAAAAATTGGCTCATGGTATGGCTCAGTGGGTAAGGGTGCTTGCTACCAAGGCTGTGATCGCTGCTTTAGCTGTCACCTTGAATACATCTGGAGGGAACGAAAACTCCAAAATGGTTGGGCACACCTTTGAGGGATTTTTGCTTAATTAAATCATTTGATGTGGGAAGACCCACCTCTAACCTGGATCTTTGTGGTGAGAAGACACATCTTTAATCCAAATCTTTTGAGACTGGAAGACAGACGTTCAACCTGGGCCACACCTTCTGATGGACGTATATAAAGATGGAGAAGAAGGAAGCCTAGTTCTTTGTCTGCTTGCCCTCACTAGCGACATTAGAGCCTGCTTCTTTGAGATTCCAGCATATACTGAAGACCAACTGAGAGCCTCAAAGACTGAACAACTACTAGATTCTTGGACTTGCCATTCATAGATAGTCATTGTTGGACTAGCTAGAACATAGCCTGTAAGTCATTCTAATAAAGCCCTGTGTGTGTGTGTGTGTGTGTGTGTGTGTGTGTGTGTGTAATATATGTGTGTGCATGTCTGTGTGTAATTTGTTTTTTATGTCAAAACTAAAGATCCAAAGGAGAATGGAGAGATGGTCTATCTATCTATCTATCTATAATATGTGTCACATATATAATATATATCATCTCTCCTATATATCTCATATATTATATACAATTAAGTTCTGCCTGATAGAATAATATAGTCCATAAATATACATACATATTATATAATTTTTGTTATTCTAGAGAACCCCCAACTAACACAATGACTGACCATCTGTTTCCTATTCCTGGGACCCAGGTAGAAGGAGAGAACTGACTCTTGCAAAGTTATCCTCTGGCCTCTACTCACTCCCTGAGATACACATGCACATAAAAATAAACAAAAATATACTTTAAAAACAGTGAAGGAACCCCTTAAGCTACTGTGGGTGTCAGCATGAGGTTGTGTTTCTGTCCCTGCGACCCCCAACCAAGGGCTATCTGGAAGCCAGGAATCAACCTGCAACCAGGACACTGCTTTTGTAGCAACTGGCAGCAAGCCCCAGGTTAGGAAGCAAACCAAGCCATGCTAATAAGAGACACTGGGAACGTGTCCTTTGATCAGATTAATTTGGGACCGGTACAAGGCATTAACAATTAAGATCAGCATTGGCTGGGTTGTTTGGGAAGGGGAGACTGGGAAATGCCAGGCTTTGAATCCAGCCTGTTCTTGTTTGCATTCATTTTCAGAATTAATCTTTAGTGCAGAAGGAGCTCCCAGCAGATCACATTGGCTTCACTGTCAGCGGGATGCTTGCAAGCATACTGTGCTAGAATTAGGCCATGGCTTTTGGAGGCATAACAGCTGGGAGGACTGGAACTGGGGTGTTTTTGTTGCCTGTATTCCAAGGATCTAGTGGTGTTCAGGATGGTTGGAATTACTAGAAATCAATCCCCCCTCCCTCTTCCTCTGTCTCTGTGTTTCTTTTATCTTTTATTTATCTTTGGCAATTTCATGTCTATATACAACTTATTTTAAACACATACATCTTCAGCTTCCCCTACTGTTGGGCCTAACACGAGGTCTAATCTCCATTCCACCTTCACCCTTCAGTCAAGTACACAGGTGGAGGGTACCGAACAGGCCCTAGAGAGATTTACATACTAATGAGGTACCTGAAGGCCAGAGGTGGAGCCGATTAAACATTCCTCCCCAGCCCTTCCCCACCTTCTCCCCTCCCCTTTTAACTCAGGTCGATCCTGGGTTTTAGGGGGTATGCATCCAGATCCATCCACCGTCCTCCATGTGAATAAACCGGTTTTGGAAACCCAAGGACTTCCTCGTGTGTTGGGGCCGCGCTGCCATGAGGAACCGTGAGGAGCGGGGGAGAGGCTTTTAGTTAATGAGCAGCCGGGCCCAACTTCCAGCTGGAGGAACCCAGAGTGTTCCTAGCCCACAGCATGGCGGGAGGAACCCTGGGATCCCCAGCCTTTTTTTTCCCAACACCCTACCACTCTGATATTCCTTCCCACAAAGTACCCTCATCCTCACCTTTGTGTCTTCTCCTGTTTAAATTTTCTGATAACCCCCGAATCCACTTAAGTACTGCCTGATAGACTAATGACCGGTCTTGTTGGCTTAGTGTTGTGCTGGTAATTAACAACTAGACATAGGTGTCTGCATAGCTCTTAAAGAGACGCTGCAGTCCTCGAAAACATTCACAGCTGTTCTCACTATTCTTAGTTAAACAGACCTAGATCTATTCATATGGAATATAGAGACCTGAATGTGTTTGTTGATGCTTTAGGCAGAAAGCATCGGCCTGAGACTTCTCTATTCCTTCACGATGTGGTAGTGGCGAGTAGTTTTTGCTGTTGTTTTGGCTTAGATTTTGTTTTTTTTGGATGGAGTCTCATGTATCTCAAACTGGCTCTGAAATCATTGTGTGGTGAGGGTGGCCTTGAACTCTCTACCCTTCTGTCTTTACTTCCTGTGTGCTAGATTTACAGGCATGTATCACCATGAGGTGTTGGGACTAGAACCCTGGGCTTCCAGCGTGCCAAGCATGCACTCTCCCAACTGAACTCTGCCAACTGAACTCCGAGCCCAATGTGGTAGTTTCCTTACGTGATTTTACGGACTTAATCATTGATGTTTTTAGGGAAAAGGGAAGCACTTAGCACCTCCCACAATTCTGTAGGTCTTTTTGTTTGTTTGTTTGGTTGGTTGGTTGGGTTTTTTTGTTGTTGTTTTTTCGAGACAGGGTTTCTCTGTGTAGCCCTGGCTGTCCTGGAACTTACTCTATAGACCAGGCTGGCCTCGAACTCAGAAATCCACCTGCCTCTGCCTCCCAAGTGCTGAGATTAAAGGCGTGCACCACCGTTGCCCAGCTCTTAAGATCTTAAGAATAAAAAATAATTGTTTATATGAATGGTTGTTTTACCTGAATGAATGTCTTTGTGCCACGTGCATGCCTAGCTCCTGAGGATGTTAGAAGAGAGCATAGGATTTCCTGGAATTGGAGCTATGGATGGCTGTGAGTTGCCATGTGGATGTTACGAAGCAAACCCAGCTCCCCTAGAAGAGCAGCCAGCCTCTTAACTACTGAACCATCTCTCCAGTGCTGATCTTAAAGATTTTAGTGCTTGCTTCTTCTTTTAGCAAAACAAAAGACACTTGTGGGTGTACTTCTCATTATCATACAAAAGAATACACAGAGTATTTAGGAAGCTTTATTGCATGTGCACTCTCGTGTGTGTGTGTGTGTGTGTGTGTGTGTGTGTGTGTTTGTGTGTGTGTGTGTGTGTGTGTGTGTGATGGATATGAAGGTCAACAGACAACTTTTAGGGATTGGTTCTTCCTTTCCCTGGTAGGACCCAGGGATCTAACTCAGGCTCTCAGGTTTGTCAGCAAACATCTTTAGCTCTTAGCTGTCTTGTCTGTCTTAGAAACGACTTTCTTCCTGGAGCTTGCTGCACTGGAAGCTACTAATTTTTCTAAATGTTCACACATATGTATCTGAAATCTCATCAGTACAAATGGAGCATCCTGGAGGTCCTCTGCTGGCCTCCCACCTTCAGCCTTCCTTCTCCCTGTGGGCGCTAATATGTGATTGCATCTGGCTGCAGTTGGACCAGTCCACTGCTGAGCTCTTGGGAGGAGTCACATGCCGGGTCTCCAAGAACTGCAAACGGAATGACAGATGGTGGCAAATTAAACTGGAAATTGAAAAAAACCAGAGGGTTTCCAGGACCTGTGCTACAGGAGTTACTTCAGAGAGGAAGACTGGGAGCTGGAAGGTAGCCCCCCACACACCAGCAAACATTTCCAGAACACCTATGCAGAAAAGGGTGCTCCAGACCCTGAAGGTGACATTTAAAGAAAGGTGACCTATTTTATATCAAGGAGACTGATAGTGTGAGGGTGTCCAGCGTCAGCTTTAGACTTATCTGAGGGTGATCTTCTATTTATACTGTCTTTCCTTCTTTCCATGGCGTGGGAATGTGTGGGAATGAATGGCCTTAAGTGGCATGATATAGTTAAGGGGGCAGAAACCTGGGATGGGCGAGGACCCTGGGGCTGATTTGGGTTACCCATTCATATTATTGAACCTTTGTTTTTATATGATTGTGTGTGTGTGTGTGTGTGGTCAGAAGATGACTTGAGGAGTCAGTTCTTCCTTCCATCGAGGGGGTCTCAGGAATTGAACTCAAGTCACCAGGCTTATTAACAGGTACCTTTACCCATGGTGCCATTTAACTTCCCATGCTCTCTTGTAAAAAATTTTGAGAGAAAGTCTCACGGTGCAGCCCTGGCTAGCCTGAGACTTTGCTTTGTAGACAAGACTATCTTAGAACTCTCATAGATCTACCTATTTTGCCTATTATATATACTGCCTCATATATATTATATATATTGCCTCATATATCTACCTATTTTCAGTGTATTGGGATTAAAGATATGTGCTACCCAATTAAGAATATTTATTTATTTATATTTATGTATATGTTTATTGTGTGTGGTGTATGTATGTTTATGGTGTGGTGGTTGTGTGTGTGTCTCTCTCTGTGTGTGTGTGTGTGTGTGTGCATGTGTGTTACATATGTGTATACCACAACACACATATGGAAGTTAGAAGACAACTCACGGGAATCAGTTCTCTCCTTTTAGCATGTGGATCCCAGGAACTGGATTCACTTTGCTACGCTTGGTGACAAGTGTCTTTTACTGCCCAGTCCCTCATATGAAGATGAGATTTGCTTTCCTCGCACACATGAAGCCATGGATTCCATCTCTTGTGCCACATCAACTGGACATGATGGTATGTACCTGTAATTCCATCACTTGATGGGTGGAGGCAGGAGAACTAGGAGTTCGACCTTATCCTCAGGCTGGCAAGATGGCTCAGCAGATAAAGGCACTTTCTATGCATGCCTGAGTTTGCTCCCTGGGACACACAGCAGAAGGAGAGAACAGATTCCCTTGAAGTGTCTTCTGACTTTTTTTGTGCTCTGTGGCATATGTACATTCTCTCAACCCACAAACACACACCCTAATAATACTAATAAATAAATTCAATTCAATTAATCAAGGTCATCCTTGGCTGCATAGTAAGTTCAAGGCCATCCTGAGATACAAGAGAGCCTGTCTTAAAATGATTAAGAAAACAAAAGCAAAGATAACAAGATGCCACTGAAGCCCATGTTGTCCATGGTGAAGCTCACCCAGGTGTCAGGCAGGTACCAGGATGAAAGGTTTCTAGGAGGAGAGAAGATCCAGCCCTTACTCGGCTTGCTGCTGAGACACTAGGAGTGTTCACATCCCACAGTCCCATGTTCACAGCATGGTGTTTTCATCCCATCTGACAAATGGGGAAGCTGAGGCAGAAGACTCAAAGCGGAGTTTGGTGGGCGAGGCTTTGTTCAAGGTGTCCCATGATAGTCACTTTTACATGGCTGTGACAAATCACCATGACCAAAGGAGGTTGTCTTAGTCACTGTCCTACTTCTATGAAGAGACTCCATGCTCATGGCAGCTTTTATTAAAAAAAAAAAAAAAAAAAAAAAAGCATTTAACTGGGGGTTGCTTACAGTTTCAGAGGTTTAGTCCACTTTCATTCACCATGACAGGAAGCATGGCAGCACACAGAGAGACATGGTGCTGGAGAAGTAGCTGGGAGTTCTACATTCAGATCTGCAAGCTTCAGGGAGGGAGAGAGAGAGAGAGAGAGAGAGAGAGAGAGAGAGAGAGAGAGAGAAAGAGAGAGATTGGGATTTTGAAAACCAGAAGTCTATTCCCTTTGTGGAGTTGTGTTATTTCCTCCAACAAGGCCACACCCACTCCAACAAGGCCACACCCACTCCAACAAGGCCACACCCACTCCAACAAGGCCACACCTCCTAATCCTTCTCAAGCAGTGCCACTCCCTGATAACCGAGCATTCAAATATGAGCCTCTGGTGGCCATTCTAACTCAATCCACCACACAACTTAAGGAAGTAAAAGTTTACTTTAGCTTGCAGTTTCAGAGGAAAAGAGTCCATCTTGGATGAGAAATATGGCAATTGGAAGAGAAGACATGGCAGCAGGAGTAGGAAGCTGACTGATCACATTGCACACAGGAAGGGGAGGAGGGGGGACATGGAGAGAGCCCTAGCCAGTGGGAATAGTGTAAATCCCTTAAAGCCTCAAAACCCTTCCCCATGACACATTTCCTCCAACAAGGCCACACCTAATCATTCTCAAGCAGTTCCCATTGTTGGGGGCCAAATATCCAAACATATGGGCCTATGGGGGGACATTCTAATTCAAACCATCACGTCTTCCTTGACAGTGTGGGGTGCTTCCTCACTGTTTCTCTGAATGACATTCCTTCTTCTACAGGTGCTCTCGTGAGCACACACACACACACACACACACACACACATGCACGCATGGGTGCACGCGTACACACACACTCACGGTTGCACACTCACACACACTTGCGTACACACTCGAGCATGCACTTTCACAGCAGCTTGCTGAACTCCAAAGGCATGAATTTCCCTCTTTGAACTTCATCTCCCTCTGCCTGGCAGCACCTGGGGTTTCAGCGAGCCTGGTAGTGTTTTTCTCTCAAACTCTTAACAGAACGATCCTGAGCTTAGTCTGTTCTTAAACTCCCTACTTAATGAGACTGAAAATCCAGAGATGGGAACACCTCCCTGGTTACACCTTCATTTCCTCTCCCTCTTTTTTTTCTTATTTGAACCCTCTTTTTAGTCCCTTTTTGTTCAAATTGAGCATTCCTATTCTTCGACAATGAGAAACAGATAAATGCTGCTTAATTACAGAAAACAGTAATTCATACTTCACAATAAATAATTATTAACTAATTATTCCAGTCCAGTGCTACAGACTCATCTTCATCCCAGCTTGGCCCCAGATGCTCGTCACAGCTGAATTTAGATGGCGTTCTGTCTGGTGTCTTCGCTTCGTTTCTCCTCTGGTCTGTCCTAGACACAGAAGACATACCAAACATATCATCTAATTCACGCAAGTCACCTTTGCTAAGAAAGTGAAGTATCTCCCTGCTCCCTTGCTGCCCAATTCAAGGACAAAGAGTAGTGGACAGGAGGGAGTTGGAGCCCTGAGGGAAATGTGACTTTTAGGGAGGCAGTGGGCATGAACCTGGAGTCCCGATGTTATCAGCATGAGAGAACCCTTTAGGATTTTCAGGTTGTTTTGTCTGGAAACACAGAATTGGACCAGGGACATATGGAGACTGGTAATAATAGAGATAATTATTAGAGCGATTCCAGAATGGAAGTGAGATGGAGAGGTGAGAAGGGCTAGAAGCTAGAAAGCCTTGGGCCAGGAGAGTTGTGACCCTCTGGGGCCACTTACACAGCCCACTTCCTTTCTTATTTGTACACGTTGTCCTTTCTCGCACATGTCACTTACAAGGAGCTCTCAAGGACTCTCCAGTTTTCCTGCCAACTGGCTCCTTTCATATGCCATACTTTCTCTCTCTTTCCTTTTCTCCCCTACCACATAACTGTTGGTGTGACACCTAGCCTCTGTCTGTGTTTACTGGATCTGCAATTCCGAGTCTGCCCCCACCGATCCTGTCCCAGAGACATTCTCAGCTGACTGATAGCTCACCGACTGGCGTACAGACACTGCCTCATGGGAGGACTGCTTTCCGCCTGGGCAGAGGCTTAACACTCTTCTCTACCAGAACCGTTGAGCATGCTTGAAGCAGGTTGGCTTTCCTTGCTGTCAACTGCAGAGGCTATATGGAGTGTGGTATCTGGGCTGGTTAATATCAGTTGTCTACTTGACAGGATCTAGCCTCCCAGAAGAGACAGGCCTCTGGGTAGGCCTGTGAGGGAGTTGCTAGATTAGGTTCATTCAGGTGAGAAGACCTACCTTGCTGTTGTAGAAATTATTTACTCTTAACAAGGGGATTCTACTCCACCCTTGATCATTCAGCTCCTGGATAAAAGACGCACAACTCTTATTATAATTCGCCTTACTCAGCACTAGAGCTGGGCGGATGTCTACCTTCTAAGCTGTTACATTCTATTTGCCCATTAATAACCATGAATTATAATTTGCCATGTTCCATCTGGGCTGGTCTTAACTTCAGTTGGCCAGCCCTCATGGCCATGTTTGTATGGCTCGCCTAACCCATGGTGTCTTCCTTTTCTCCTCCTTCTTCTTCTCTTTGTGAATCTCCTCAGACCCCAAGCCCGGGAACCCCAAGCCCTGCCTATCTCAATCCTGCCCAGCTATAGGCTGGCTGCATTTTATTCACCAATCAAAGATAACTTGGCATTGGGGGCAAGGCCACATAGAGTCACTTGGGTCTATGTACAGATTCTCTCATCCTTGAGGGCAACCAGGCCTTGGGGGGGCAACATTTAGCACTACAAGACATAGTAAAAGACCAGACTTCCACAGCTGCACCGTGCCATGGACTGGGAGACTGGAAAGAATCAGCTGGAGAAAGCCAGCTCAGCCCCGGCAGGCATCTCTCTCTGTTTCCTGACTGGACACAATGCCACCAGCTGCCTCGGCCTCCTGCTACCATGACCCTCGGCTCCCAGCCCCATGGTGAACTGTATCTTAAACTCTTTAAACTGTAAGCCGAAATAATTCCCCTCTTACGTTGGTTTTGTCAAGAATTTCAACACAGCAGTGAGAAAGTAATTATTAACAGTCACTTGCTCAAAGGGTTTGATTGAATAAAAGCACAAACAAATTAAACGAGACAGGAAATAGGGGACCTACCTGGCCCTGAGGACTGAGCTCTTTTGTAGTTGTAAGTGACAGTTTCATTGTCACTCATCTTTCTTTTATTAAAAAAAAAAAAAAATGGAGAGGCAAGTGTGGCGGTGCATGCTGGTGGTGGAGCACACCTTTAGCCTCAGCACTTAGGAGCCAGAAGCAAGTGGATCTCTACGAGTTCAAGGCCAGCCTAGTCTACATAGTGGGTTCCGGGCTTGTAAGGGCTCCATGATAAAACCTTATCTTGTTAAAAAAAAAATTACAATTTGAAAGTGGTTGATTATTTCTTTAAATAAATCTTTTACACATGTGTGTTGGGGGTGGGTCGGGGCTGTGAAGGTGACTGAATGGTTAAGAAATCTCAATGTACTTACAGAGAATCAGGATTCTGGTCCCAGCACTCATCCTGCAGCTCACCACCACCTGTAGCCTGCCTTACAGACTTACAGAGGGACCTAATGCTCTCTTCTGGCTTCTGTAGCTACGCTGAACATATGTGGCATATCCATGCACAGTTACACATATATGCGTACACACAGAAAATACATCTTAGAAAAAATTGAACTAGCATACACACTGCTAGGCTTCTTTGTGGCATTTTAAAACAAGAGCTGCAAAATAAAACTTTGATAGGTTTCAGCTGTACCGCTCTGGGGTCGCTACCATGAAGACTCCATACCCTCCTGTATGAGAGCCTTATTCATTCTTCTTCATTGTGTGCACAACAGCAGGGAAATTCAACCAGCCTAGATGTCCATCAGCAAGAAATGGATAGTGAAGATGTGGAACATACACACAAAGGAACTTCATCTGGCCCTAAGTGTTGGCCTTTTGTCTAGGCTCCGCCCCAGTTACGTGGCAACAGCCAGGTGTGCCTGACTCACCACAAAAGGGGCTGGTTGTCCCCTCCTCACTCTCCTGCTCTTTCTACTCCCTTTCTCTCTTCCATGTCACTTCTCTCCCCATTCCCCTTCCCTGTCTCTGTCTCTCTCCACATGTTCATGGCCATCCTCTCTCTCTCTCTCTCTCTCTCTCTCTCTCTCTCTCTCTCTCTTTCTCTCTGCCCTTTCCTGTCTCTATTCCCTCAATTGCCCTCCCCATACCCTAAATAAAGTCTGTTCTATACTATACCGTCCTGTGGCTGGTCCCTCAGGGGGAAGGGATGCCTCAGAATGGACTCATAGAGGCACCCCCTTCCCCCACATCATATCTCACCCCCACCAAACATATCCCTCGGTTCTTTATCCTTTTTATAAAACACAACAGTAAGGAAAATTGAAATCATGAAATTTTGCAGGCAAATGGATGAAAAATAAAATATAAAGTGAGGCAACCCAGACACAAAGACAGAGGTTGCTTGTTCCAGTGGTATTTTGACAAGCAAGCTGTCCCCAACTGTTGCTTTCCCAACATAAAGCAATTTCAAAACCATCCAGCAGATGGTACCTTCCTACCAGGAATGAAGTTTCAGGCTGCAGCCATTCCCAGTGTTTTCCTGCCTTGCAGACACCCTGTGGAATCAGATGCCCATCACGCTCACCTGTCCATGATGGACAGCACACAACGTTCTGAAGCAGCAGAATTGCAAAAAGACCTTGCAGTTTTCTTACTCTGGTGTGGCAAGCCATGCATAGAGCAGACTCTTGGATAAAGATATATGTGGAAGAAAGACCCTGGGGGTCTAAGCTTAGAGAAACATGATAAAAGTGTAAGCAACTTGGTGGAAGTAAACATATTCAAAAGAGACACCGTGTCTCTCAATATTGTAGAAGCAATGGATCCCAAAGAGATAGGGATGTCCACAGGAATCTCATGCACAGAGAAGGAAAACGAGCCAACCAGCTAGCCAGCTGGGGAACTGGTCTCCCACAAATGGACTCACAGTGTGTCAGACCATCTTACAGGTTGAGACTGAAGCCCAGAGAGCAATGGGTCAGTGGTGTGTGGGACCACACTCCTGACTGGGACTGCATAGATGTTCACATCCTGGGTTCTCTGTTTAAACTTGAATCTCACCTCAGGACCTAAAAGATGGATGGGTGGGATGGGTGCTGTGTGTGTGTGTGTGTCTGTGTCTGTGTCTGAGAGAGACACAGAGAGAAAGAGAGACAGAGAGAGACAGAGACACAGAGATACACGGAGAGAAACATATATATATACACAAAGAGAGCGAAAGAGACAGAGAGAGACAGAGAGACAGAGAGAGACAGAGAGAGGCAGAGACAGAGAGACACACAGAGAGGAACACACACACACACATACACACAGAGGTAACACATACGTACGTGGGGGGCAGATGGGACTGGATGTCTCTTCTTCCCAATGTAGGCACATTGAACTTCTTTTCTTGCTTCTTACTGTTAACTTCAGTATTTGCATTGAAGATTGGTAGTTGTAAGGATGCAGAGTTGAACTTGGCTTCTTGGTGGTACAGGCTGTGACCCCAAGGTCACTAGGGGACGCATGTGAGGAAGATGGTGCTACAGTTGCCAGAGTAGAACCTGTGAGCCCTCCCTTCCCCACTGAAGGAACCACTAGCTTGGAGAGAACTCTAGGAGACTATATCAGGCAGGTTGGAGCTTGTGGAGGGAAGACCATTCAGAAGAGATCAGAAAGGGGAACTGGTTCCTCAACAGGCCCAGAAGTCCCCAACCACCAGTACCAGCGCTATAACCTGGCACTACAGAACGGCTGCTTGGCAACAGAGCCTTTGACCAGGACTGAAAGGGAATCAACTAGGACTGCAGTGATTTTCCTGAACTTGACTTGTGTGGCCCCTATGTCCATAGCAGCAGCCTTACAACTGGAAATTCCATTAACAGTGCTTCCCACTAAGGTCTTAGAATCATCCACCGCCTAATCTGACCTGCCTCCTTCACGTGGTGAAATTACATGTCGGGACACTAAATACAAAGAAACTCACCCTCATGAAACAAGGACTTCTCTCAAATAGATATCCCCACAGTCGATTAGCTTGTGCTATAGATGGTACTTCAGTTAAAGCCATGTCTCTAGTTTCCTGTAGCCTGCCTGTACCCCCTTGCCCTAGGATATGTCCCTGGGATGAAAAGGTAACAAGTGGGTTCCCAGGTAAAGAAGGAATAGTTGGGGTGCTTTGCCTATGTGCCTGTCTACCCTGGGGCAGGATGCTTCTGTCCAGGCTCCCTGAAGATCAAATTGGTTATAGAAATTCACCTTGCTGACTGCTCCTTACTCTGTTTAGAGCCAGCCTTGCACACAAAGCATTTGAGTTCTGTCAGGTACATTTACCAACTAAGCTGTTTCACCTGTGAAACTATCGTGCCGACTCCTGCATTCCTGAATATCAAAAGGCTCCCATTATTAATTTGTGAGAATGTTAGTCATAGACAGTAAAACCAACCCTACCGAAGTCTCCTTCATTCATAAAAGTATGCTTAATCACAGAAGAGTGGAAAAGATAATCTCTGAATTAAGACTAGTCCTTTAAATTTGAGGAATATGATTTTATGAGGAAAACTTTACTACTCTTCTTTGAAAATGTCACCAGCAATTAGCTTTGGGGCCTGGTGTCTGCAGGTTTTGGGATCATTGGCCTAAGTTTGAGGTACTCTGCTGCCCTCTAGTGGTCAACAGCGTTGCTGTCGCTGTTCTTAGGTCAGTCACGGTCAGGCAGGGTTTAAGGGAACACACATTTTTCTGTCTTTCCCAAACATTGTGTGGTTTCAACATGGCCTTAGGATGGCATACAAGCCAGGCTTTTGCTCAAAAGAGCTTTTCCAGAGACATCGATGGTTCAAGTTAAACCTGTCCAAAGTTTGGGGTTTTGTGTTGGGAAGCCAACTTTTCTGCCATTACTTAGAATAACTGCAGCTGCTCTGAGGCCTTGGGTCAAAATATCCTCAGTCAGGATGATAGGCAAGTTAGTATAGGGGAAGTTACTTGGAAACAACAAACAGTCTCTGAGTCTTGGTGGCTTATAACAGGACTATTTCTGCCTGATGTTACGTAGCTACTGCAGGCCATCGAAAGACAAGGTCACTGGGCTTAGCAAAGGAAAATTTAGACACACAGTTACATTTAAATCAGGGAATCTCACCCCTAGCGGAACCATTGACAGCTAATTGACTGTTGGGTGAAGGGGAGACACTTCTCCATGGGTTTGTGTAGCCACTGACCAGGTGCCCATGTTCCTGCAAGCAACCCGCATTAAACTCACTGGGTCACATACAAAACCATAAAAGGAGACAGGGGAAAGGAGGGTGGGGGCTGGGTGGGAAGAGAAAGATGATAGACAGGAAGGGAGGGACATAAAAGGGGGTCATGGGGTAGATGTAATCAAAGTACATTATATACGTGTGTGAAAATGTCACAAGGAAACCCATTATTATGTGTAATTAATATATGCTAATAAGTACATTTTTAAAAGAAGAGGCAGACCGAAGGCTTCACTTACAGATGAGGATGGGGAACTGGAAGGTGGAGCAGGGCAGCTACTCGGCTACATTACAAAGCTTGGGTTCTCTGGCCTGTGGTCCAATCTGGTCCTCAGAGCTCTCGGCAATGCAAGCCAGCGGAGGCTGGGTGAGCTAATGTCTATACAGCTACTTCTTGGGAGGGAGATGCTGATGTCTCCACTTTTATTTCTGCAAGGTTTCGGTCAGTGAAGCTTTAATCCTGGGGGGTGGGGGGGAGCACAGGACACAGGACAATCAGCCAGTGAGCTCACAACAGTATCAGGTGCTTGCCTTAAAAAAAAAACCCACTACATGTATTATTTACTTGTGTGTATGGATACACTCGTGCCATGGTGTATGAGGTGAGGATAGTGGACAACTGTTGGAGTCAATTATCTCCTTTCCCTATGTGGGTCTCTGTAATTGAACTTGTGATGCAAGACTTGGTGGCAAGCACATTTCTCTGGCCCAACACCGGGTCCTTTTGTATGAAAAGAGTAAGATCTATCCCTGAGGCCATGTGACCTATTTTTTATGGTGCGTGAGTGGGCCATAAATGGTGTGTGTGTGTGTCTGTGTGTGTGTGTGTGTGTGTTTAGGTCAGAGGACTTATAGTAATTGAATCTCTCCTTCCACCATTGATGGATTGAACTCAGATTGTCACGCATGGTAGTAAGCACCTTTCTGAGCCACCTCACCAAGAAACACTATATTCTAAGGAGACCCTTGTGTCCCTCCAGTTGGCTGTCAACCAATGGAGACAGCAGACCCCCCAAAAGCAGTAGAATTTCCCTAGGAATCTTTTGCTTCAAGAAGGAAAGGGCTGGATCTTGCTGTCAGCTGGAGGGAGCACTTGCTTCCTGGGGACAGAGACTTCACACAATGCTGACAATTTGTCAGACTGTCTTAGAGGTGACACTGCAGCCCGGGCAGTGACAGATCAATGATAGAAGATAGCACACCAGGACTGCTTAGCTGAACATGCCTCTTGCCTTTTGTTCAAACCTAAGCCTCACATTAAGACCTCAAAGATGGACTTGGCCACAGAGGGCTCCCTGGACCTGTTTGTTCCCCTTCCCCATGTGGCCACATTGGATACATCTCCTTTCTCTGCTTGTTTCCGTTAACCAGGGTCACACCATTTTATAAAGATGCATTTTGGCTGAACTCTGATAATTCCAGAAACAACAGTAGTTTGCTTTCTGGTATTACAGTAACCGTTTGTCTAGATTTTCACCCTCTAACCCTCATAGCTGATTCAAAGCCAGCCTGACTGTAAGCATAGATTGTGAGTTTTATTCATCAAAGCCATCAGAACCCTCCCCTCCTCTGAGACATGTAAGGTGGGACCCCCACTTTGCCACATAGATGTTGTCTCTTTAGGACCCCCCCCCATCATGCTTCTGCCTGTCTGTAACATTAGCAATTCTCCTAATAAACCTCTTACCACATCAGAATAATCTGTCTCCATGTATCCCTGAACTCTAAGCCCCAAGCCTTTCAATATCTTTAATTGGTCCATTGAGAATGGGTGACCAAGCTTGGCCGGTTATGGCTGTCAGAGCCATGACCCTAACCAGTCTGGGAACAGCCTGGCACCTGCCACGGCAACGGTTCCTTCTTTACTTCAGAGTCTGGGAATTCAGAGCGACAGTCAGTGGACTGTACTAGAACCCCTAGGCACTCAGAAGATGAGGCCTGTCCTGTCCTGGGTCTCTCGGGCCACCTGCTTGATGCCATCCAAGCCAGCCTTTTTCAACAGCAGGAAACCATGAGTCCACTCCCATAGGACACTATTTACAAACCTTGTAACTTGAGTGAGGAGACAGTCAAACCAAGCCAGTAACTTTTAAGTTGTTCTTTGTCCTAACTAGATGAATGTCAACCATTTATTATCCAAATATGTGGTATCACAACAACATAGAAGTATCTGTGAGATGATTAAGGACCAAATTGGAGCTACCACCTGCTCCACCTTTCATATAAAAGGGCTGAGAGATGGCTGAGCTGGTAAACTGCTTGCTGTGCAAATATGGGGACCTGAGTTCAACTCCTAGCAAGCACTAAAACCATCAAGGCATGGTAGAGCACACTTGTAACCCCTGCACTGGGGAAGCAGAGGCAGGAGGTTCCTTGTGCTTACTAGCCAGCCAGCTTTGTCCAGACAGTGAGTTTACCTGAAACATTGCTCTGGCCTCCAAACAACATGCATTCATGTACGTGTACAATTACACATGTATACACACACACACAAACACACACACATGCACACATGTATACCTGCACATGCAAGTATACACACATGCACACACACACACATATATACCTGAACATATACTGAAACACACATGCATAGACTACACACACAATTAGACAGCACACACAAACACACACATGCGTACGTGTACACCTGAACACATAAGCACACACATATACACAAATACATGTATATCTGTACACACAAGCACAAACACATGCACACATATGTACCTGTACACATAAGCACACACAAGCACACACATGTAGACCTGCACACATAAGCACACACACACACATGAACACATGTATACCTGAACACACATACATACATACACATGTATACTGCACACACAAGGAAACATTTAAAACATTTAATTTGGGACTCACAGTTCCAAAGGATTAGATCCATGACCGTCATGGTGGGAGCAGGCAGGCAGACAAAGCGCTGAAGCAGTAGCTGAGAGCTTATGTCTGATTTACAAGTAGAAGGCTGGGGCTGTGGTGAGGCTGGAGGTGGGGCTTGGGGGCAGGGGCATTGTGGGGAGCCGATAGAAGGCAGCTATCATCCTTGCAGCCATCTTGAGCCATATACCCCGACAAGAGACTTGATTACAATAGCCTACAACAGCTGAACACACTCTGATAACATCTTGCTTTAGATACCCAGGATTTTCCCTTGGGTGTGTGAGACTTAAAGGTGTGTGACTTAAGGGCATGACTTAGAGATCAGATTTAGAGATAAGACCTAAGGGCATGACTTTAAGGTGTGACTTAAAGGCGTGGCTTAGAAGTGAGACATATTAAAAGGTGAGAGGCAGACAGAAGAAATTATTATTAAGTATTAGGCACTTGGAGTAGGCACTTGAGACTCGAGACAGGCAACTAGGAATTAGGCACTTAGCAGTTGGAGAAGGAACTTGGAACTGGGAAAGACACTAGCAACTGGAACTAGGATTAGGTGCTAGGAACTAGGGACTAGGAACTAGGAACTAGGAACTCAAGACTTGGGACTTGGACTAGGAAGAGAGACTGAAGAATAAACAGGATTGAATCACACTCTGTCTGGTCTCCATTCTTTGCATCCATCCTCACTCTCTCTCTTGCTAAACCCTGACCCATGGACTGGAGCAGCTTGGGGCAGTACGGGCTCTAACAGTTTAGCCCCTAAGGCTTTTGGTAGTGCGGGTTCCAACATTGACAGAGTGGTCCTTGACATTTTGGCCCCCAAACGTGGGCTAGAGCGGTTCTCGACATTTTTAGAGCCCAACATGGGGCAGCTCGGGCCGCAACAGGGCACTGGGCCTAGCACGGGCTTTTGAAACCTCAAAGGCCACTCCCAGTGTTATACCTCCTTCAGGAAGGCCACACCTCCTAATCCTTTCCAAAACAGGAGCCAGGCATTCAGATATATGAACTGACACTGGCCACTCTCATTCAAACCACCAAAGATGTCATCTTGAAAAGATTTAAAACACTCTCTGGGCCAGAGAGATAGCTCAGCAGTTAAAAGTGCTGCTTGCAGGAGACTTGACTTTGATTTCTAGCATCCACAAGGGGACATACCGCCTGTAACTCTAACTACAAGATATGATGGCCTCTTCTGGTTTCCACAAACACCTGCACACACACACACAAGCACAGACACACATGGACATACACACACAGACATGTAAATAGACACACACAGACACATGGACACACACACAGACACACATAGACACACACAGACACACATGCACTACACACACAGACACATGTGGACACATACACACACATACCACATGCAGACACATGGACACATACACATACCACATGCACACACGTGTACAAATGGACACACACACATCCCCCCCCCCCATATAAAATAAAAACCTCCCTGCTAACGTGGAACAGCTGTGTAAAACACCCATGGCACAGCACAAATTGGTATGAGAAAGTGAGTCTCAGGTGCACAAAATTATGAGTGAATTTTAGGTAAATATTCAAGTTAACCTGTTCTAACGCAGATCAAGCCTCCTCCAGTAACTTGGCCCCCAATCTCGGCTGTTTGCAGCCATTCACTCCTGGAAATCAACCTTTAAAACAGGCTGGTGTGAGAGAGTGGAGGTATAAGAAAAAGAAAGGACTGAAAAGAATTAGTGTTTATTTGTGAATTCATCTCCATTTCTCCTGACCATTTTTGAAAGAATCGTGGTTTGTATGATGAGATTTGTAGCAGAGAGGTTTGGGGAAAGTGGCTCGTTTTTTAACCCAATCGATACTGCTGTTTTATTTCAAAAGCAAAATATGATTCAGTGCTCTGATAAATCTGATTTAATATGCTCCACTACTCCGGGGGCTGTCTGCCATCTATACTCTTAAATTTGATGCTGTCAATATGACCTGACATTTAATTATTTGTGTTGCCTGTTTAAAATTAAAATAGCAATGGACTCTGAGGTTCCTTTAAAAATTATATTTTTTCATAAATTATGCTGCCATCTAGCAGGCCATTAGGACCTTCAGCTTCTGTAATAAAAGGAGACAATGTGACTTGGGTGTGAACCATAGAGGCCAGCACCGTCCTTGGACAACGATGGACACCGCTAAAATCCATTAATCAAAGTGGTCTTTAAACCCCTGTAAGCTGAGAGCCGCGGTGTCCAGGTTTTGATTAAAGACGGAATACAGATGGCAGAAGAGATGCTGCCTGGGCAGGTCATGTCTCAGAGCCCCCAACTCAGAGTGTTGACTTCAGTTTAGCTGTCCTGGGTCATTTCTAGACAGTGCTTACTACGAGGACGTGCGTTTGAGCTGCAGTGTCTTCTTAGGGCCACTGGAGACATTATGAGATTAACACAACAGGAATCAGAAGCCATCCAAAGCAGCTTCGTTATCTTTGTTTCTTTTAAAAGAAAGATGGTTTTATTCATTTGTGTGTGTGTGTGTGTGTGTGTGTGTGTGTGTGAGAGAGAGAGAGAGAGAGAGAGAGAGAGAGAGAGAGAGAGAGAGAGAGGCACATATGCGTAGGTTCCTGCAACGGTAGGAAGAGGGTGTCAGATCCCTTTAGTTAGAATTATTGGTGATTGTGAGGTGTGGGTTCTGGGAACCCAACTAGAGTTGTCTGCAAGAGCAGCAGCAAGTGTCATTAACTGCAGAGCCATCACTTTGGCACCCACCTCTGTAAAATCAATCAATCAATCAATCAATCAATCAATCGATGTGTGTGAAAATGTAAGGCCCCCATGAATGGAGGACCTCACCCAAGCCTCGGGAATTCGAGGCCACCCATTAACTGCAAGACACCAAACTTGCTGTAATCAGCAAGAGGCATATTTTAATCAGTATACTGAGGTCAAGACAGACCCATGACCCACGCAGGGGCAGTGGGGTCCAACCCTGGGGCTTTGGAGACAGAGAGAATTTAAAGCCCAAAACCACAACTCAGGGGGGAAACCACAACCCAGGGAGAGTAAAGGAGGGCTATTGGAGAGCACCTGTGGAAAGTCCCAGCCCATTATTCAGTTTGTGACAGGGTACAAGGAACAGGCTATTCTCTAAGAGTCAGCCAAGTTCCAGGTATCCAGGTTGCACAGGCACGCTAACTTGAACTCCCAGCTCAAACTCTATTCAATCTATCTTATGGTCAGTTTTTAGTTCCTGGTATCCAGGGTGCATGGGCATGCTGGCCTGAACTCCCAGCTCTGAACTCTTATCTTATTTATTTAGTCTTGTGGATAGCTAGTTTCCTAGGACCCAGAGTGCAGAACAAGCTGATCTGCACTCTTGACTGCATCTATGGAAGGTTTAAAAATTTTTTTTTAACTCTTTCAATCCTTGTGGAGTGTGTGTATGTGCAATGTGTGTGTGCACCCCCATGGACACACATGTATGAGATTAAGCTTAATCAGTGGTGTATGAGAATGGACGGGGGTTATTTACTGGAGTCTGGGCAACTTGTTAGTGGCTTGTGAGACTTATTAGGTTTGTGAGACAGGGTCTTTCATGGGTCTTGCCAGGAAGCCAGTGCTGGGTCATCATGCTTAGGTTTTGTTACATGTATTTTGGGGCCTGAACTCAGGTACTTGTTCTTGGGAGACAAACATTTTACTGTCTGAGCCCAATTTAATTTATTCTTATTCTCTAGGTCTTCTCATCCTGGTGAGTTTGACAGGCTGTAATCTTTGTGGCCACCTGCAGACTCTGCCAAATATCACATACCCCATGGGACTGTCTGCCGTGTCCCTTGTGCCTCACACACACAGAGCTGCTTCCTTCCTGTTTCCTTCTTCAAAGCAGCGTCCATTTTCCTGGATTCTCTGTTAGTAGGCCGTGGAGGGTGAAAGTGCAAACAGCATGACTTAGACACTGGGCTGCATCACAGGACAGCAGAGATCAGGGACCTCCATATCACCAAAGGAATTTCTGTTGCAAGATTATGGATTTTCTGGGATACTCACAGGAAAAAAGAACATTTAGGTTACAGCCATGAGATGTAGTGCATGATGTCATCCCAGAACTTGGGTGATGGAGACAGGAAGATTATCATGGACTCAAAGACAGCTAGGGCTGCATAGTAAGTTCCAGTCCAGTCTGGTCTACAAAGTGAGACCAGCAAAATGAAACCAAACACACAGACACAGACACAGACACAGACACAGACACAGACACAGACACAGACACACACAGACACAGACACAGACACAGACACAGACACAGACACAGACACAGACACAGACAGACACAGACACAGACATAGACACAGACATAGACACACACACAAAGACATTTGGATTAAGATGAAGAGAAGCAAATGTCTTTCATGTTTATTTATCATCTATCTCTCTATCCATCATCTATCTATCCATCCATCTACCATCTATCACTAGTATCATCAATCATTTGTCTGTCTGTCTGTCTGCCTGTCTGTCCATCATTTCTCTCTCTCCCGTCTGTCTTTTTTCCAAGAAATTAGTTTAAAATCTCAATCTGACCCCTACTGTATCCTCTCTCTGAACAGACACATAACACAAAGAAAATACATTGGGATCATATTGCTTTATAAGCTTGGTTTTTTCAACCTAATGAATTAATTTTATGCCAGCAAATATTTATCAGGAGAATAATTTCTTTAACGACTGTAACCAATCTTCTGTCTTGAGATATTCAGGCTGCTGTTATAAACCACATGTGATGAGTCTTCTTGTAGCCAACAGTTAATTTACATTCTTAATTAGCTTCCTAGACTAACTTCCTTAAAGTAGAACTCTGGGGTCAAAGAGAGTTCACAGTTTAGGGGTGCAAGCAGGTCTCCATCGTCTCTGTGATTTGTTATATGAAACACTGGGGCATGTTTTCACTAAACTTTTTCTTTTGCTGCTGCTGAGAATGGAACCCAGGGTGTCATGCGTGCCAGGCCAATATTCCCAGCCCCATTGCTGGCCTTTTAGCCAGTTTGTTGAAAGCAACTGATCTCCTATTTCATTAAGAACTGTGTTTAGTGCTGCATATGTGTTTATAGACTATGAATACTAAAAACCTTGAGAATAGATTCTGATATCAACCTTTAGGTCTACCACACTAAGGGACTGGCTAGGACTCTTAACTCGTGGGGCCAAGAGAACAATCTCTTACAGGGTATTTCTGCTTGAAGTCCTTGATATTTGCTTATGCACAGGTTTTTACATATGTATCCATAGTCTCCAACCGATGGTGTTTCTACTCTTAAGCTTTGTATGTGTATGTGTGTGGTGTGAATAGGTGTTCACATATGTGTGGGCACATGTATGTATGGGTGCATGTGAATGTATGTTTGGTGTGTATTCATGTGGAGGCCTGAAGTTGATGTCAGGTGTTTTTCTTGATCTCTCTCCAGCTTCTTCCTTGATGTGGGGTGTCCCAGCTAAACCCAGCACTCCCTCCTATGGCTACTCTAGCTGGCCCTCTTGCTCCAGGGATCTCTTGTCTCTGTTTTCCAACACTGGAATTATAGTCAGGCCATCACAAACACCCAGCATTTACTGGGGTTCTGGAGATTTAAACTTTGGGCTGCATGTTTGCACAGCAAACACTTTATCCGCTGAGCCATCTCTACAGCTCAGTGCATGGCTCATCATTTGGCCATTTATCCTGAGAACTATGTATAGATGTCACTCATAGACTAACACAAAACCCTATCAGGAAGTGGGGCTTCTTTCGTTGACTGTGTGTCGGATATGAGATTGTATCCTGTCTCTGTTGAGAAGAAGTTGGATTCTCTTCTTCTTGTTGTCTAAGCTTAGTTGATTTCAGATCAGGTATGAAGAGTTAAGTCAGTGCTCCAGAACACTTATTTTTTTCTACCCTACCCACAGTGTGGTCTAGTTTGGTGATTTCAATGCAACTTCACTTACAGGTCAGTGCTCCAGATGGAGTTGTTTTTTTTTTTTTTTTTTTTAATTATTATTATTAGAGGGTCAGGGTGACTACGATTCAGTGGTAACTAAGAAAGCATCTGAGTGAGACTCCTGGTTGCTCTGCCTAGGACATTGTGCAATCTGCAACACCCTACATAGATCTGGAAGCATAAGGATGGTGGGGAGACCAGTGTCTTGGTCACTCACTGGGCTGGTCTGAAACCTGAGCTGACCCTTCTATGAGTGTGGGCACAGTGTGAGTGAGATCTGAGATAGTCCCTGGCTAGGATGGTACACAAGCTGTTTGACTAGGCTTGGAAGTATAGGGATAGTATGGGTAAACAGGGATCCAATGAACTTATCAAGCTTGATGGTTATGCAAACTATGACTCCAACTAGGCTAGGGAATGTAGACACAGTGTGGGTAGAGAGCCATGGGTCTAGGGAGCCCTCCAGGCTATGCACAAGAAGCATGACTAGAGCTAGGTCTGGGAGTCCTGCTTTCCTTCTTTTTTTTTTTTTTTTTTTTTTTTAATTTAATCCTGGACTCCAGCCCATGGAGTGAGACTGTCCACACTTAGTGTGGGTCTTCCTACATCAATAAATCCAATGTAGGAACTCCCTCATGGATGTGCCCTAAGACATGTTTCCTAGGTGATTCTAGATCTTGTTAAGGCGATGATGGTCAATCCAAACCATCCATTTATCAAATATGGAGACTCTACCATATTCTGGTAAGCTATAAGAGCTATCTAGGAGAGAGGAACCACCAGATAAGTAGTCTTTGGGTTGGGTGTCCTTCAAGCAAATGTAGACTCTGATACTTGAGAAGGCACTGCAATAAAGAGGGAAGGTTTGAAAATGATCACGCATACCATTTCCACACAGTAGAGAGGAAGATTTAGATTTTCAAAGCTTTGCCTGGAAGACTTGTAAATAGGAAGGGTAGGAAATGGGGTTGGGGTGGGGTGGGGGAAGTTGTGACTGCTCATTGAGCCCAACAAAGTAACAAATCATGGAAATTTCCAAAGCTAATTATTGTTGTTTTTGTAAAAAAAAATTCTTTGATATGCTAAGAGTTTTAATTAGGGTCATTAAATACAGAAACCCTTAGGATGCAAAGAACACAGGAACATCCCACTGATGCGCTAATTATGGGCAGATTGCCATTTACCAAGGGGCCTTAATCATGACATGCAAAAGAGAGACCATACTGCAAGGGGGAGGCTTCACAGATCTCAATGGGTTGAACTCATACTTTTTCAATTTTTTGAAAAAGGTATTATGACAGATAAAAAGGAGGTTTAATGGGAACACATAAAGAGAGGAATTAATTCTACCAAGGGAGCTGAGATCAGATTGAGAGAGGAGAGGTGGTGTAAGCAAATTTGAGATGGTGGGTAGTATTTTTCAGGGGCCCTGGAAGCAAGGCACCACAGGATGGGAATGAAAGACTGGACAGCAAGAGGTCTCAAGGTTGCAGGAGGATCTGGGCGGTGGCTTGAGTGTCACTGGTTGTATTTTTCAGGTTCATGTGATTGCAGTGAAACACCTGATACAGGCAGCTTTTGAAGAAAAAAGAAAGGTTAATTTTGCCTGTATGGTTCTGAAGATTCAAGCCCCAAATTGGTAGTGTCAAACTAGCCGGCCTCCATCTTAGGCTTAAAAGTAAAAACAAACTCAGCTCATTCCTGATTGTGACTAAACCTGCTTCTCAAAGACTGTGCCATGACCCTCCTGTGACCTTAACTTCAAATGGTTCTGTACCACCAGCTCCAGAAAATGACAATCAGGTCTTTGTTTTGAAAGGTGATTATGACCACTTGTTGTTAGGACTATCTTGTTATGATCTGCTTCTGTAACCCTGCCTATTTGCCTGCCAAGTCTCACATTTGGAAACCTCCTACCCCCAAGCTATTAAAACTTAATTTTCCCCATGTTCAGTGTTGACATCTTGAACCCCACCTTAGCGGGAGGCAGCCCATGCACAAAAAAAAAAAAAAAAAAAAAAAAAAAAAAAAAAAAAAAAAAAAAAAAAAAAAAGCTTGCCTTATCTAATTGCTTGCTTTAATTAATGTAGCCATGATTTGGGTCGGTGGCCTTTCTCCTTGCGGCTTTGGGATTAACAGCAGCCTTATGGGGTTGGCCTTTTTTTTTTTAATATCTCAGATGTGGGTTCTAGAAGGATAATGAGAGAATGTTGGGTTAAAGAGTTTGTTAGAAGAGTTATTCATGGCATGGATAGACAGAAGACAGGCCTCTGACAAGAGTTTAGATCCCAGCACCAAAGCCAGAAAATGCAGCAAGGTTCTGAAGAGGGGAGTCAGAGCCTCTGTGGCTATATGAGATACTCCTCTTGTATCTTTCTGAGGGTGGGGAAGGTTTCACAGTTTAATCCCAAATCTGGGCTCTCTGGAAAGGTAGGATGTGGGAAACGGGGTGAGAGCAGGGTATATGGGCATACATTATCCCCTTTGTTGTAAACTCACCTCCTAGGCGAGATATCCTGATACCTGAAAGACAGTTAGGTAGAGCTTCTCAGACCAATAGAGGGACCTGCTCGTAACTGTGAGAGGGGAGGGCTAATTCAGGGAAGCCGCCTGAGCAGCAGCTGGATTCTAATGCTACATTCTTACAGCTCGGTAACCAAGGGGAGGGGCACAAGTGTTTTTAAGGACATCCTTGTTTCCTGATGGGAGGGTTGCAATGCCAGGCTTCCCCAGAATTGGCAGAGTCGGAGGAGGAATCTTTGTAGCTTCGAGGTGATGAAGAATGATTCTCGAGTCCATTTGTTCTGCCTTCCTTCTCCACCTGGGCAAGAAAACAGAGGGTACCCTAGAGCCAACACATGAGTTCTCTCTCCACATTGTCTCCTTGCAAACTTTGAAGGGAAACCAGGACTTCCTGTTGTTAAGTTTTAGCAGTTGTGGTGTAAACTGTTCCTCAGGTGTCAACTGTGTAGGTCAATAAATCACACAAGGCTTCTCTGAGATGCCATCTGTGGAGTGTTTCTGAACCAAGTCCTGGCTGCTTGGAGCCCTGTCCTCCAAGACTGCGTGTTATGGTGTTACCACATCCAGCTCTGACCTCTGACCTGGAGGGATTAGGTCACTGAGTCACTTCATCTGCTCTGGCTGGCTGGTGCTTGAGGGTTTTCTCCAGGCTTTCCTCTCCATAAATCTGTCTCTGACATCGTCCCTCTCCAATCTCCCAGCGTGTTCGTGTGTGCAGTTAACAAGACTTCTCTGAGCACACAGAAGCTGCCTGGTGCACTGTGGGCTTCCGACAATGAATACCACAGCTGAGGAACGGCAGACAGGGAGCAGCCTGGAGATGGTAAAAATGTGGAAATGGGGGTTGGGAGGATGGCTCTATGGTTAGGAGAGTGTATTCTCTTGCAAAAGATCTCTGTATTGTTTCCAGCATTGAAGCCAGTCGCTCACAACAGCTGATAACACCAGCACCAGGGGCTCTAATACCTCTGGCCTCTATGGCACCCCCCTCACATGCACATACACACAAAACACACAAATACACACACACACACACACAGAGAGAGAGTAAAATAAACCTTAAAAACAAACCAACATGAAAAGCATTCTAATAAGAGAAACATGGGGGGCAAAGAAGACACAGGGGATGATGTGGAGAACCATCTAGAAGGAAATCTCCAGGAAAGAACTTCAGTCACCATGCATAGATGCTCTTCTGACACCCTGACTCACATGCTGTTGTCAGCCGAGTTGTCAGGATTGGAGCTGGAACCTCTAACTCACGTCAAGGCTGTAAAGGAATAAAGTGGAAAGATGGTCGCTGGGCCTCTTTATTTGTTCTTCTGTCTGAGTTTGCATCCCTGTCACTGAGATTAAACATTGTGACCAAAAGCAACTTGGGAAGGAAAAGGTTTATTTCATCTTACAGCTTATAGTAAGTTCATCATAAAAGGCAGTCAGGGCAGGAAGAGCCTATGTCAGGAACGGAGCCAGGCTACGAAGGGGTGCTGCTTGCTGGCTCACTCTATTATGTCTACTTTATTATACCATGTAGGGCTAACCAGCCCGGGGATGGCACCACCCATAGGCTCTCCCACAATAACCATCAGTGAAAAAAAATGCCCTTAACCAAAGGACTTGCTTACAGGTCAAGCTTATGGAGTCAAACCCTCAAGGTTCCCAGATGACTTCAGTTTGTGCCAAGTTAACAAAATTTTACTAGCACATCTTCTCAATTTGGCCACAATGAAAAAAATGTCCTTTCTCCTTTTTCACTACTACTCAACTGTTTAGTAGCCCATTAGGCAAAGTTGGCTGAACTTACCTTGATGGGACTTCCAGGAAGTTAAGTGAAACAGGGGACCTTCCTTCATCCCAATCCTGGTACCCAGAAGTTGAATATTTTTATGTAATGAAACAAAGGGATCCATGGGAGACTTTTATGTTACTTATTCTCGTATCAATGTCTCTTTATAGGACAGTATTGTCTCTTGTATTCCCTACAAGAGAATTCCCTCTTGTATTCTTGTATATGCCATAGGCACAGAGTGACCTAAACTTACCAAGCTAAGGAACTTGCAATTGTAGAGATGTAGGAAATGACTTTTGATAGCTCAGCTTTCTGATTGTTCTGACAGGAACTCATCAATTCTTCCTTGTAGGTCACCTACCACAGTGTGTCTGAGGACTGCTGTGGTCTTGGTTTGAGTTGCTTTTATTATCCAGGAATACACAGAGGTGAGTAAAACCTTTATATTTCCCCCAGAGTAAGAGAAGTCACCGTTCTACAGAGGCTCAGACAAAGGTGCAAATCAAGCTTGTTTGAACCTGTACAGGGAACAAGGATACTAAAGGAAGCTTTGCAGATTCTTAGATCACCATGGAGATGGACAGATTCTGAGAAAGTTTCGTTTTTAGGAGCAAGGAAATATTGACTGCATTCTTCCCCGGGGACACTTTAGAATGCAAGGACCCGTATGTGCCCTTCTTGCTTCTGCTGAGCTCTCCCACAGAAAACTGAAGCATTCAAGGAAGTTCAGCTGCTCACACTGAGTAGCCCTTGGTCACCCTGGTCATGGGAGGAGACACAGTCATATCATCAAGAGCCACTTGTCCTGTTTATCTTCCTATCCCAGGGCCCAGGATAGTACCTTAGATGAAATGAAAAGCTGAACACATTTTTAGAGTAAAGAAGTGTAAAGAATGAAAATACAAAAAAAAAAAAAAAAAAAAAAAACCCAACCCTCATAGTGAAGGTCTTAGTTCCCAAGTGACCCTTCCTTAGCATGGAGAGACAAAAGCACATAGCCCACACCTCCTCATGTTTGTGGGTTTACAACCAGCCTGGGATCTTGTTAAAGTTCAGCTTCTGATTGCATAGGTCTGATGTGCAGAAGGTCTGCATTTCTAATGCGCTCTCAAATGATGTCCAAAGGACTGGTTTATAGAAGGCCAGTAGACAGCTGCTTCTTTAGTGGTTGAGTGGCCGGTGCTTGGAAACCAGGCTTGGGCAGAAATCCTGGAGCTTTGTTGACCTATGGAGTTCAGAGTGTTTAATGGCTAGAAATATAGTATTCTGGATCTTGTTCTGATGGTTTCCTGAACCTTGAGACTCCTTTTCCTAGAGAGCCAATACTAACTATGCCGGGAAATTCATCCAGTGGTTGTCAACTTGGTAGACAAGGGAATGTCTGCAAGAATATTTCTAGACTTATTCTAGACTAGGTTTATTGAGGATGGAAGACTCAGCCTGACATTGGCTGTCACCATTCTATGGATTGAGATTCCAAACTGAAGAAAAGAAGAAAGCGAGCTGAGCTGACATTAGTGTTCAACTTTCTGCTTCCTGGCTGTGGACGCCATTTGACCAGCTGCCTCATTCTTGCTGCCATGCCTTCCCAGCCATGGACTGCCCAGCCAAACTGTGAGCCAAAACAAAGTGTTGTATTTGTCAGGCTTTTTGTTGTAGCATCTCTTGTTGAAACAGAAGGTTTGGCCAAGTCCTTACTAGGTCTTTTCTTAGAATCAGTGTGTTTCCTTGGATAATGTCTTAATAGAATCTCTGTTCCTCCAGGACTAGAAGGGACTGCTCTCAGCTGGCTGTGTCCATCAACTGGATTAGTGAAAGTTACCTAGGGACATTCATCCTGGTCCTGGCTCCAGGACCAGATAAACCAGGTTCAGTGCAGGGACATCCTGACTTAGCCCTCTGAATAAGCAAATGGGTCAGCTCCATGATGCTCATTTTATATATGTGAATACTGTAGAGACTTTATATTCTTAGGCATGTGATGGCATCTGTGCAAGATCCAACCCCCAGCAAGAGATAGAGCTGAGGTGGAAACTGAGGCATGTGCTTATCCAGGGCTCTATGCTTTCACCACCACACTGGGCTATGAACACAGACAGCCTAATATCATACAATCCACAGGAGACTGGCATCTTCAACTGTTTTTTGTTTGTTCATTTTTTTTGAGACAAGGTCTCATGTAGCTCAGGTTGGCCTTAAACTCATGTAGCTAAAGATGACCTGGAACATCTTTAAAATATATGTATGTATGTATGTATGTATATATGTATTTGTTCATTTATGTATACACACGTGTGGTAAATGTGCTACAGTGCACTTATGGAGGTTAGAGGACAAACTTGTAGGAATCAGTTCTTTCCTACCTTGTGGATCCTAGGGATTGTCCTCAGGTTGCCAAACTTGACAGGAAGTGTCTTTACCTGCTAAGCCCATCTTGCTGGTCCCAACTTTAAACTTCTGATTGTACTGCTTCCATCGCCTGAGTTCTGGAATTACAGGTGTGCATCACATCTGGTTTAATGAGGTGCCAAGGATGGAATCTAGGGCTTTGTACCTGTTAGGCAAGCTTTCTGTCAATGGAGCTGCATCCCAGACTCTGCATTTTCAATATTATATATTAATCAGTTAGTGTCTTAGTCAGTGTTCTGTTGCTGTAAAGAGACACCATGACGAAGGCAACTCTTATAAAGAAAAGCATTTAATTGGGGACTTGCTTACAGTTTCAGAGGGTTAATCCATTATCATTTGAGTGGGAAGCAGACAGGCATGGCACTAGAACAGTAGCTGAGAGCTTTTCATCCTAATTCACAGGCACCAGGCAGTGAGCGAGTGTGTGTGTGTGTGTGTGTGTGTGTGTGTGTGAGAGAGAGAGAGAGAGAGAGAGAGAGAGAGAATTTCAAAAGCCACCCCCAGAGATACTCTGACAAGGACATACCAACTGGGGACTAAGCATGCAAATATATAAGCCCATTGGGGGTCCATTCTTATTCAAACTACCATAATCAACAAGTGTTTATTTTATATTGATGAATGGGGAAAATGCTATGTGATATGTTATGTCTCTCTCTCTCTCTCTCTCACTCTCTCTCTCTCTCTCTGTGTGTGTGTGTGTGTGTAAGAGAGAGATTTTTCTTTCTCTCATTCTTACATTCCAGGAATCTCACAGAAACACCTATGAAAGGTGAAGCTGTGAAACAGCCAGCGAGAAAGCAGCATTAGAATAACACAGGAGAAGGTTGTGAGCAACCTGCACAAGCTCAGTGCATGGACCTCCACGAAAGCACTAGTCTAAAAGGAACATCAGATCACATATTGGGAATATGCTGAGGGCAGGATGGGTCTGCCAAGACCCTGACATCATACTTAGAATTTGTCCCAAATTAGATCTTTTTCACTAGTTCCTTCCATTTGCAGGCCACATATTTGGCTAAGATGGGAAGTGAGGATGGCAGTGGGCACATTCCTGGGTTTTTAGAAGGTGTGTACTTAGCCATTAGCCATGCTATGTCCATGAGGACAATAGCATGCTTGTCTGGAAATATATGATGCAGCATTGAGACCACAGAACCTGGAGCCTGAAATCTGCCCCTTACAGCAGAAGTCTGTAGTCATGTTGTCTAACACCTGTAACTTAGTATTTATTTATCATGTGCATGATATGTATAATGCATGTGTTCGTGTGTCTGGGCATGCATGTGTGTATGAATGTTAGCTGTCAGCCTTAGCTATCTTTCTCAGTTTCTTCTATTTGCCCTTTGAGACAAGATTTCTCTTAGAACCTAGAACTCATTAATCATGCAAGACTGACTGGCCACTGAGCTCCAGAGATTCTGCATCCCCACCTTCTCACTGGGTTTACAGGTATGTACCATTGTCCCTGGCTTTTTATGTGGGTTCTTGGGTTTGAACTCAGCTCCTCATACTTGCATGCTAAGCATCTTACCAACTAAACCATCTCCCCAAACCCACTGACTTCTCTGATGTTTGTTCCCTGTCTTAATTAGGGTTTCTATTGTTGTGAAGAGACATCATGACCATGGCAACTTTTTTTTTCTTTTTAATTTAATATTTTATTTACATTTAAGATGCCTTCCCCTTTCCCCATTTCCCCTCCCTAGAAAACCCCTGTCCCATGCCCCCTTTCCTTTTTGCTTTTATATATATATATTTTTTTTAAATGTTAATCAAAGGATTTATAAGTTTGGTAATGCTCAATCAGAAGCGTAACCCAATACCCAACCTAGATATAAAAACTATCTTTGACTGGTGGAGACATGTGAACATCTGCCTCCATGCCCCCTCTCTCTTTCTCTCTCTCACCACCTAGCTTCTCCTCTCCTTCATCTTCTCTCCTTACTCCATCTCTTCCTCTCAATACTCCTTCCCACTTAGCTCCTCCTACATATCACTTTTCCTGTTAAAGTAAAACTTTTCTCTCAAAATACAGTTAGAGCATACTTATTCCTAATTGTACCAGTGAGGTACAAGATAGTCCTAATACCCAGTCCATCATTTTGTTGACTAACCAGAACCTCTGTCATCTCTTCTAACTAAAACACTTACTTTTTGATCCTGGCTTTTTTTTTTTTTTTTGGCTTTAGAGTGAATGTCAGCTGAAAACTATATACTCAGATCTTTTCTCTCAAAGTAAATAGCCAGGATTGGCTATGAGACTATGGGTCTTCAACCCCGTCAGAAATCCAGAATGACTGAGTTAACTGAAGTTATGGGAAGCACTAAACGTAGCTTCTAAAACTTAGCCAATTTATAGAGACCGCTGAACACCTGAAAAGCCCCTATACTACTGAACATTCGAGCATCAAATCTTCAGCCTTCTGGCCCAGAGTCATCTGACAGACCTTAGTGGTGCAGGATTATTAAGGGCTGATTACTCTGTCTAAGCAGATATAATCAGTCGACTATTCCATGGCAACTTTTATAAAAGAAAATATTTAATTTGGGGCTGGCTTACAGTTTCAGAGGTTTAGTCCATTATCATCATGGCGGGAAGCATGGCAGCGTGCAGGCAGACATGGTGCTGGAGAAGGAGCTGAGAGTTCTACATCTTGATTCACAGGCAGCAGAAGGGGACTGTGTGCCACATTGGGCACAGCTTGAGCACAGGAGACCTCCAAGCCCCCACCCCCAAACAATGACACACTACCTCCAACGAGGCCACACTTCCTAATAGTGCCACTCCCTATGGACCAAGCATTTAAATACATGCATCTATCGGGGGCATGGTTATTCAAACCAGCACCTCCCCCCCTTCAGTCTGGAATGTGTAGATTGTCACCTACCACATATGCTGTCTTAAGGATTTAAATGATCTAATGACCCATAAGTTCAAACAAGGGTCCTGACTTGTTTGTGCCTTTCTTTCCTTTCTAAGGATCTGATTAACTCTCACAATCTATGCTTAAGAAGCAAGCAAGCAAGCAAGCAAGCAAGCAAGCAAACAAACCAACCAGAATAAATTTGAGCAGCTTCAGTACCTGCTGTCTTAGGGTTTTACTGCTGTAAACAGACACCATGACCAAGGCAAGTCTTATAAAGGACAACATTTAATTGAGACTAGCTTACAGGTTTAGACATTCAGTTCATTATCATCAAGGCAGGAACATGGCAGCATCCAGGCAGGCATGGTGCAGGAGGAGCTGAGAGTTCTAAGTCTTCATCTGAAGGCTGCTAGAAGACTGACTTCCAGGGAGCTAGGGTGGGGATCTTAAAGACCACACCCACAGTGACACACCTACTCCAACAAGGCCACACCTCCTCCAATAGGAGCACATCCTCTAATAGTGCCAATCCCTGGGCCGAGCATATAGAAACCATCACACCTGAAAATCAGGAATTGGTCTTAAGATGGACCAATTTATGGCAGGCATACATTTTTTTTTTTTTTTTGGATGAGACAATAAAAAAAAAAAAACATTTCAATAGGTCTGGGGAGATGAGGACGCAAATCTGTTTCCCTGCACTCATGTGAACAGCTGTGTGTAATAATATCTGTCCTGGGGAAGCAGAGACAGGAAGATTCCCAGAATTGTCTGGTCATCTAGTCTTGCTGACTTGATGAGCTCCGGGTTCAATGAGAGATCCTGCCTTAAAAAATAAGGGAAGAGCCATAGAGGATACGGCTGTGATGGCCTATCTCTAGATTTCTTGGGACTGCTCCAGAATGCTCTGTTCTGTGGCCAAGCCTCTGATCTTTCTGAATTGTCCCATCTTCTGCGAACCAGTGTCGTTAAAGAGTCTTCAAAAACTCTCCAATGGCACAGGGGCTCCATGGCGTTCCCCCACAGCCCTGCTTGAACCAGGGCCAAAGATGGCTGTTTCTGATTGAATTCTGACAAACATAAAAAAAAAAGAAAGAATCAAAGAGGAAGGGCCATTTTAACCTGGTCTGTCTCTTTGTATTAAGAAGCAGTCTTTCTAAACATCTGCACTTAGACCACATCAGTGGGAAGGGCTGGATATAAAGCATCTAAGAAGCTACTTGGAAAAAAAGAAGCTTGTGTGACTCCTGTGTGTCTGAGAGGGAGAAGGATCTAAATCAAGCTGTCTCTTAATCTCCATTCATCCGAGCTAATCTCCAAATGGACAAAGCAATCAATTGAAGTAATAAATATGGCTTATTCAAAGGGCCGAATAAATGACTGGAACAATTCCCCCAACTGGTTTCCATTGAATAATTGAAATTATGCAAGGGCCATGGAAATTTTTCAACAAATAAAATATGTCTGAAAATCTATTAAAGACATGTCTGCAAAAATCATTCGGAAAAGCCCAACTCAGCAATAAAAAATAAATTACATTTCTGTTCTTACTGTTGCTCCCTTTGGGGAGGAACATATTACTATCCACCTCACAGACAAACGAGACTGGCACATTGCAGAATAAATGACTGTGTGCTAACCATGAGGTTGAGCCCACTACATAATGACTCTACACTGAGAACAAAATAGGAAATAATTCCGTAACTTTTCTCAGATAATGGACTTGCTGTTTTGCCTCATCCGTGGGGCTTTGGAATTGGAATTTTCCACCTGTGACTTTGAATGACAGACAGCTTTACTCAGAGATCGAGCTGATTTGAACCAATTAAACCAGACCTGTGGGGGAGTCAGGTAGCTCATTGGGATCCCTTATTTCTGCTATGCTAGGAAGTTGACCAAGAGAAGGGACTGCAGACATGGTCCAATGGTTAGGAGCATATACTTTGTATACAAAGGACCTGAGTTCAATTCCCTGCATCCAGGTTGAGCAGCTCACAACTGCCTATAACTCCAGTTCCATGGGGTCTGCCACCGTCTTCTGACCTTCACTGGCACTGCTCATACTGTGAAACAAAGAAAACAACAACAGCAACAGCAACAGCAACAACAACAACCAACAACAACAACTTAAGGACCAAAGGAATGTAAATAGGGATGTTCTGAGTTCCTGTGTTTCTTGCTTTCTTTCTCTCTCTCTCTCTCTCTCTCTCTCTCTCTCTCTCTCTCTCTCTCTCTCTCTCTCTCTCTCTCTCGGCTCTCTGAGCTCTTGTCCTATTGGTCTCAGAGTTTCCTATTTCATCTCTTGGAGCACAGCAACATTGCTTAATCTTGTAATCTTTTCAGTGTTTTTTTTTTTTTTTTTTTTTCCTTAGTTCACGGTTTTGTTTTTTTCATATCATTTAGGTAAAATAGACTTGTAAAGTAGCATTGGAAGAATTAGGCAGCTGAGCAAGGAAGGTTGGAGGGACATTGGCTAATTCCCAGCTTTTGGGAAATCCTGTTATCTAAGGAGGTGAGGCTGTTGTTGACTGGAGAGAACCTGAGATTGGGGTTACTCTGACTCTCTGTGATGGTTAACCTTGTCAATGTTGATTGGCTCTGGAATGAACTGAGAGGTACACTCTAGGCAAGTCTGTGATGGCATTTCCAGGGAGGATTAACTGATGGGAGAAGACTCTCCCTCACCCTAAGTGGCTAGCTCCTTCAGAGTGGTCCAAGAGAAAAATCAGCTGTGTTCTCTTTCCTGCCTTCCCTCTTGCTAGTGATGTCCTATGGTTTTGCAGCTGTAATGTGAAATGTATTCTGTATTTCTGTTCCTCTAGAGAACCCTGACCCAATAGAGCTCCCTTTCCTGAAATCCAGGAGGCCCCTTTGACACTAGATTTCTGAAATTTCACAGTCAAACACTTATTTCTCCATTCAATACCCCTTATCAGAAAATCAATAGTGAGCTCTCTAATAAGAAAACAGAAAGGAGGAACATTTTGAGATTGAGAAGTAGATATTTTATAATCAGACAATCACAAGGAACTCCAGCTAGGTAAGGAGGTGTGTACCTGTATATATCCCAGCTTGGAAGTGGAGATAGGAGGACAGGTGTTCAAAGCCATCTGAAGCTATACAGCAAGGTCACTTGGCTAACATGAGATCTTTTCTCAAAAACAAAACAAAACAACAACAACAACAAAAAATCCAAACCAAACCAAACCAAAAAAAAAAAAAAATTACAAAAGAAAGTGACGAGGAATCATACTAATTATACCACCTATATGAACTATGTATAATTAGAAAATATCATTTTAGTTTGAGTTGCAAATGGCAGTGACAATGGGTTGCCAATTTTTTTGTACTTTTTACTGTTTCAGAACATGTGAGTGCATGTAGTCTCTGTCTGTCTGTCTGTCTGTCTGTCTGTCTGTCTCTCACAACACCCATCTTTAAGATTACTTCTTATTTGCTTGTTATTGATTTGTAAGCTTATTATTCATTTAGCCATTTAAACTGATACTTGTGCACTACTTTTGTGACTTGGGGAAAATTGGGGATGGGACCATAATTTCCATTTTTGGGCTCTTTGTGTGTCCTCTGAAACATGCGCTGAGTCACTTGGAAATGCTCTTTAAGGTCTTTGCCAGCTTAGATGTTCAGAAACTTGGTCACTAGATCACAAAGGATTCTGTAATTTTATAGTTTGGCATCACTTACAAGGATGACACTATTATTAAACATGTTCTCCCCAAGATTCAACCACAGGCAATGAGAACATGGAGTGAACCTGGAGTTGATGGAGCCTCATGGGAGGACCTTTTGTTATTTAGAATATGCATTTTTAAAAGATTTATTTTTAGGATTGGAGAGACAGTTTAATGGTTGAGAGCACTGACTGCTTTTCCAGAGGACAAAAGTTTGATTCTCAGCACTTGTATGGCAGTTAGAAAACATCTGTAACTCCAGTTTCAGAGGCTCTGACTCCCTCTTTTGGAGACTCTGGGCACTGTATATACATAGTACATTACAAATGAGGCAAAACACCCAGACACAAAAACTTACATAGATAACTATTCAAATAGATTTCTTTTTAGTTTTATTTATGTGTATGTTTCTGTGCGAGGGTATATGCATGTGACTACAGTGCTCACAGAGTCCTGAAAGGGGTATGTGTGTCAGGTCCTGGAGCTGGATTTACAGATGCTTGGGTGTTGCTAGTGTGTGTGCTCAGCTCCTCTCGAATAGCAGAGAGTGCTCTTAACCACTGAGCCATCCTGCTTAAAGGCTCAGAAAGCATTGGGAGACACTGGTCTCTCTCTGACTCCTGAATTGTTATGTGGTCACTTGTTCCCACAGGAACGTTCTCCATGGCTACTGGAAGTGATGCTATCCAGCCATGAGGACCTTCCCAGGAACTCAGATGATGCCTGCAGCACATCCTCGAACTTCCAAAACCATGAGATAATGAACCATATTTTATATATAAAGTCTTTAAATATGGTCAGCCTGCATTTTGTTATGGTCACAGACCGCTGATGTTCACAGCATTTAGAAAAAAAATCATTATTTTTACTTATCATCATCATCATCATCATCATCATCATCATCATCATCATCATCATCACTATTATAATTAGTGTGTGTGTGAGTGTGTGTGTGTGTGTGTGTGTGTGTGTGTGTGTGAGAGAGAGAGAGAGAGAGAGAGAGAGAGAGAGAGAGAGAGAGAGAGAGAGAGAGAGACTTGTATGTGCCATAAGCCTATATAAGGTGAAAGGTTTTGGATTTGGAGTTCAAGGGGGAGACAGACTGGTTGTTCTCTTTATGAGATTTATTGGAAGTCAATAACGTCATAGACAGAAAGATGGACAGACAAGAGTGTGATGGGGGCCCTGAGGGGAGTTCAGGCCCAGATGGTAAGGTAGAGGTCCTTTTAAAAGGTTTTAGCTGAAGGGCGAGGTTCTATGTTACTTGCTGAGTAGCCCACAGGCCCTGCTTGCTGTCTGGCTGCCTCTGGAGCAGCTATGAAGGTGGAGGGTGAGAGACTAGACATCAAGTTACTGTGGTTCTGTAAAACAAATTACTGTAGTTTTTAAATTATCATGGTTCAACACAAATGGAGGAGGTTTACAAAATGACATGGCAATCTGGCTAACATGGAGGTCAGAAGACAACCTGTGGGACCAGAGCTCCCTCTCCACCATGGAGGCTGAACTCAGGTCTTCAGGCTTGGGAGCAAGCACCTTGACCTGCTGGAGCATCTTCTCATGCCTGGATAAAGAATTTCAAGGCACATGAAGACAGAGCCCTGATGAACGCTCACTGTTAATAGACTCTTTTGAGTTGTCTTATATGGAACGGAACTTTCAAAAACTGTTTTTTTTGTCAGAAGTGAGGGAAAGCACGAGTGGCTGAGCTGGTGTTCTCCAAGATAACCTATCCAGGGTCTTATTCCTAAGCAGCGGGAGAGAATTTCTGCTATCCATCTGTGTATGCATCATAAAGGTAAAGCCCTGTATAAGACAGGCAGACAAGATTGTGCTTCCCACCATCAGAGAGTGGGAAGGTGACACATTTTTTGGTCTGTGGAGTGTGGCTGAAGGGTGGGGTGCAGCTGGATTCCTGTGGAGAGTTTGACCCAAGTGTGTGGCTCCATGCTCCCTCTTCACCACCTACTGTCATTGTAACCGACTTCCTGGAAGGAAGAAGGACACTTGTGCCCTGACGTCTGGCTTGGAGAATATTGAAACAATGGACACCAGGAAATTAGAATTTCTCCTGGAACCCCTTTGCTAGGAAAGAAAAGTCTGAAGTGGGAGCTTATCTCCAGGGGAAATTTTACACAGTTCTGACAGCTTGTTAGAACACCTTGGAGAGAGACACAGAGAGATAGTGATGGATCAGTGACGGGTGGGGCCATGCCAGGACTGCTTAGCTACACACACCTCTTGGGCTCCATCTAAACCTAAATCTCATGTCAGGACCTTGAAAACGGACTTAGGAAGGTTGCTCAGGTCTAGTAACTTTGAATAAGTCTTTCTCTCCCTTTCGGGATCACTTAGCTATTCAATTGGCCTATTGAAATCAAATAACTAATCCTAGTTAGTTAAAACTGCTAGGGCTCCCGTCTCTGACCAGAACAACTGAGGTAACTAATTCTGTACTGAAGACACCTTTCTGGAGGGTGCCAGTATCTGAGGACAACCTTGCATAAATGAGATATAAACCACTGTGATTTCAAGCTTCTGAGATGTGGGGGGTCATTAATTATTGAGTTACTGTGCATTTTCTCAACCTGTGCTGGTGGACCAAGCCAAGAGTCAGGCCACAAAGGTTGCCCATGTGACTATGATCTGGAGAAATATTGATTTAGTGGTTAAAAAATTCAAAGCCTCCACTGCCCAAATATCTGGATGAACTATTCTGAGTTTTCTTTTCCTGCTCCTTTTGAGCTTGAGAGTTGCTGAAGCGTCCAAAAGTGGACAGGAGGGATCAGAAGGAGGGAAAGATTTTGTCTGGATTCACAGATCGAACTGCCAAGCTCTGGCCAACTGAGGGTTGCAAGTTTGCAAGCCCTGGTCTTCCAAGCACATACCTTTTCCAATATTGGTCCACAGCCTTTCCTTGCTTCACTTGTTTTAGTTCTGGTGGACAGCGTGCAATAATTGGATTTCTGTCCTTCAACTAAATAACTTGGGATTTTGGGGGGCACCCTCGTTATGTTTTGTTCATCTTCTCAGGAAACTTTTTCCTGCTGCTTTGCACTCAGATTGATTTCCTGGGCGATTCTTCAGAGCTAACTCTTGCTTGCATTTTACCTTCCACAAAAGGAAGACGTGTTATAAGCCAAACATCAATTCTAAGGTGAAAATTTAGGGTGCCCTTTTCTGAAAGCTGAATTTGAAGTGCTTTTCTCACTGTGCAGGATGTGTTTTTTTTCCCCTAGCAGAAGTAATTAACCTGTTCCCATGTTCCCTGTGTTCCCCAATCCCACTTTGTGCTGATGAGCCAATTGTTTCAGATTGTAAAACCAACCTCCCACCAATGGGACGAGATACAGTCACCACCTATGTCAGAGATCAAAGACAGAGATCAGTTTTGGTCATGTGTACTTGCTAGCCTAGTTTGGGTTCTGCTACACAAATCCTTCTGGCAAAACAAACTTGACAGTAAAATTCACTGGTTTGTGTAATTCTTTTCCAGTAATTTGAGGCTTCTTGTTAGATTTTCAACCCATCTGGAAGAGTGTTTGGATCTCCTCCCATTGGAGGGATGTGTCTCATACCATTTTGCTGTGGCTTGCAGGATATCAGGTGCACCACACACTTATTATTATTATTTTTTAATCTGAAGGGATCTCAGGATGGAATATGTCTGGGCCCAAGACAACACCTTGATCATCAAATAACCTCTACGTTTAAGACCTAGGTAGGAAATAAAAAGAATGGCAAAGTACTTTTTGGTGGTTTTACCATCCTGATGGTTGGATAAGACAGAGTGAATGAGACCTACCACCGACTAGAGGCAAACATAGAACCCTGATCCATAGCTTAGTATCTGTCCCTGGTGACTTCTGATAAACCTATGGCCTCGAACCACCTAACATAGGTCCCTGTCTAAGGAGGGAACAGTTGGAGACAGACAAAGCATGCAAAATTAGAAATCTCCAGTGTGTATGTGTGTGTGTGCATTCATGTACATGTGTATGTGTATTTGTGTTTTGTGTGTGTGTGTGTGTGTGTGTGTGTTGAAGCTCTGACAGATTAGCTTTTATGAAGCTAGGGAAGGAAACAGTATAGGCAAAAAGACCTCCAAGGAAGCTATTTCCCCAGACGAGGGCAAACCAAATTCTCTGGCAGTCCCAGAGGTTCACTTGTAAATTTTAATATATCCCTCCCTGGCCCAACTAAGAAGAGATTGAGCAATCTCAAAGACACTGTCAAAAGGCCACTATTGTTTAAATTAGGATTAACTATTTTTAATAAGTTGGTGTCTAAGAGTCTTAAATTCCAGCCAACCAAGAGGGTCATGGATCTGTCTGATCTCAGCTCATACCATGCCTGGGAGGCCTCAAGGCCACCTTCTTCTTCTCCATGTGCCACCTATAGGTGTTGAGTGCACCTCCTGTAACCTTTCACATCTTTTGTGGCTTCCCCTTCTCAGCAACTTCTTGTACCCTAGGAGTGAGGGGAGGTCACTCACAATCTGCATGACATTGCTTGGTGTTCATGGTTTACAATTTGTGACCCGAATTGGTAAGTGTCTAGACCAGCTGCTGCCAGCTGCCACCTACAAACTTAAAAGCCCACCCGGGAAGGACTCTACTAAATTCTTCTCACTACCAAGATGGTTGTGTTTACTGCTGAGCAGGGCTGGACCATCTACACTCCTGTCAAGAGGGTGGCCTCTCATGAAGGCCTCTCTATGAAGGCTGGCCAAACTTTTCCATGAACACACAAAGTAGCTGACCCAACTCTAAAGTCAATACTAAAGAGACAGACGACTGCCCCATGAGGCCTCTTGAACTTTCCTCCCAATGCAGTATCAAACATTCTGATGTTATGAACACTTATATTTTATTCAGTGTTATAGTTGTAATTGTTATGTTCTGTTTCCCTCATTGTCAGATTGAACTAATCCCACCCCAAATGCACAAAATGTAAAAGAATCTAGTTTACTTTAACCTGGGTTCTGTAGGGATTCTTACTCCTTACCCAGATCACTGGGGCTTTTTTTTTTTTTTTTTTTTTTTTTTTTTTTTTTTTTTTTTTTAGCATGAATGTTATTAAAACTAACTTACCTTAACTGTCAATTTTGATGTCTTGTTCTCCCATGTGGGACCCAAGACCTATAATATCAAAAATAACTCCAGTATTATGACATCTGTGTGCCCTCGTATCATATGGCCATAGGATGTATACTAAGCAAACATGGAGCACATCTCTCTTGGTCAAGGCAGGCATACGCCTCTTCAGTAGAACTGTGCTGGACCAGAGCAGGGATCATGTATTTTGGACCAGTCAGCCTGGGAGAGGGACATCCAAGTCCTCGGGAGAACAGCGACTTAAAAATAACAAGTTATTGAAGAGGCCATGAATTTGAAAGATATCAAGGCTTGGAGGGAGGAAAGGAAAAGGAGAAACTATGTAACTATACTATAATCTCAAAAATAAGAGAAATAATAAAAACATTCTGACTTATTCAAGGCATTCTTCCAACTATCAGTCACCCAATTACAGTCCTTTTCTCATAATAATTGATGACCCTGATTAAAAAAAATTAGAAAAATTTAAGATTTGAGATAGATCTTCTCTATGGAAACTATATATAGAGGTGTCTGCTTGATTGAGAAGGTTTGAACAAACTGTTCACCCATTAAGCAGAATGGATTGCTGTGCTGGTGCGACAGGCTGACCATAAGTTTCAATAGTTCCTTTTCTGTTGGGATGGTCTTCTGCATCATCTCCCTCTTCCAAGACTGAAGGCAGCGAATCCTGATGGATCCTGTCACTACTGTTTCACCACTTCAAAGATAGGAGGTATCAGCTGCCTCTAGGGCCCACACAATTTCTATGACCTAAAAGTAATTTTCCCCCATGACTTTCTATGTGGAAGGAGCAATTAACAACAGCAAGAAACATAATGGGGTGCATAGAAGATGATCTTTTAAAGAGATGACCAATCAGTCAGCCCTGGTAGGCCCACAAGTAAATGTCAGGTGGTATTGTGGACTTCTGTTTGAGTTGTTACCTGACTATTGGAGTGGAAGTGGTTCTTCAGTTCATCTGGCTACTTCCACTGTGACATCCAGCCACTCCAGCGACTCCAAGGACTTCCCTATAAGAGTAGAAAGCTTTTAACCCTCATATGAGAGTTCCCTGGGAGAGTCTCAAGTGAATTTAAGACCCCAAAACAAATTTAAGCTAGTTTTGAATGTGTTGTATTTTGATGGTCCATTGTTAATGAAAAACATAGACTGGATTGATTATATATATTCTAAACAGCTGAGATTTGTTAATTGTATCTGAGATGCAGTAAAAAGGGATACAGGAGCAACTGGACTCCAAGAGCCAGATGGCTTGGGAAGGAAGATTTCTGTTGAACATGACATTAGATGGGAGTCTGTGTAATGTCAGGAAGACAAGGTTGAACCTTCATTTCCAATAACACTGCTCCATATGGGACCATTACTAGAGTCCTTCGAGGCCTTAATGTGCTTGCCAAGGAATTGGTGAAAAGCTCAGAAATAGATGACTCTTCTTCCTAACCTCATGGAACAATGTGTGGTAAATGGAAGGGAATAATGACTTCAGGCTTAACATCATTAATTATGATAATTGGAATATTGATCTTAATAGAATCCTATGTTTCCCTCGTGCCAGGCTCTATTCGAAAGAGTTATTGAGACAGCCATTGCCAAGCAAACCCACAGTCCTTCACATAGCCTTTGCTTTCTAGACATCCAGAGACAGGAAGCTCAGTGTCTGCTAAGGGCATCTGAGAGAAAAGTAAAATAAAAAAATAAAAAGGGGAGATTGTGGAAAACTATTTATTTTCCCAAATAAAATAGATAGCCCCACAAGATCCCACATTCTCTGAAACTTTCTTGAAACCCGCCTTTCCTCTCCCTACCAATGATCTCATTGTATGACTGTGAAGTCAAGCTCCCATATATGTGATGCAGTTGCCACCTACTTCAAGGATAAAGGCAGAGACCATCTTGGCCATGTGTAGTCACTAGACTAAAGAGATTGGCTTGCCGATCTCTTTTGCTTTCTTTGTGCATTCCTCTGGACAATGTAGAGATAATTATTTTCTAACACCATGACAGTCATTATGAGACTCCAGAAGAAATGGAGTGAAGTTAGAAAGCAGTTGAAGCAACATAACTCATTTGACTTGCTTAATTTTATTCCAAGTGTCAAGGGAGATCACTTCTTCTCTTCCTTTCCCCCACCTCCTTCTGCCTTTTCTTTTTTGATGCAGGGTTTCATGTCCCTGGCTGACTTCACAATAGCTACCTAGCAAAGAATGACTGACCTTGTATTTATGATCCTGATGTCTCTATCTCCCAAGGGCAGGGATGATAGACAAGCACTATGACACCTGGTTTATGCAATGCTGGGGAAGCACACCCGGTTCTTTGTACACGATGAGTGTGATGGTTAATATAGGCTCACCATTAGATAGGCTCCGTTATCACCTAAGAGACTAGCCTCTAGGCATGGTGGGCTGGTTAACTACAGTAGGGTACTTGAGGTGGGATGAGCTCACTGTAACTGTGGGTGACATTATTCCATGGGATGGGGTCCTAGACTGGAGAAAGGTACCTGGCTGACTGTGGTCTTGTCTTCAGTAGCCAGGACCTTCATGTTCCTGCTACTATACCTTTGTTGCCACCTTGAACTTCTCTTCTTCTGCCAAAAGAAACCCCCTGCCCTTCTGCTACTTTGTTCAGTTACTTGTCATAGCAACCAGAAGAGTAACTGATACCTAGCCAAGCACCCTACCAACTCAAGCACATCACCAGCCCTACCTTCCTTCCTTTAATGTATTTTTTTTCTATCTGTAATTATTCGTTTCGTTTCTGTCACTGTGATAAAGGATCCTGAGTAAAAACATCCTAAGGGATGACAGGTTTATTGGACTTACAATTTGAGGTTACAGCCCATTACTGAAAGGAAATTGAAGCAGGGACGCAAAGCAGGTAATCACATCCCCAGTCCTTAGCAGAGAGGAATAAATGTGCCTGTGGTGTCTACTTGCTCTCAGATGGCTTTCCCTACTCTTGCATGATTCAGAGCCCAGCCCATGAAATGTGGCCACCCACAATGCACTGGGTCTCTCTACATCAAAGAGTAATCAAAATGATCCTCCACAGACTTGCCTACAGGTTAACCTGATCCAGACAACTCCTCAATCAAGGTACTTTTTCTGGGTGATTCTAGGTTGCGACTCTAGGAGTTGACAGTTAAAGCTAACTACCACAGTAACATGCTCACGAGGTTCAAAATTACAAAGATATAAGTGGATATGTGGTGAGAAAACCATTCTTACTTTTATCCCAACCCAGCTTTGTCCTTTTCCAATAGGATGATCCATATATCTTTAAAGATATGGGCCATGCATAAATACATCTATGCATAAAGAAATACTGGTTTCTGTTACACATCCTGTCCTTTCTCTTTCTTACACAACTGTAATAAGTTGTATAATCTTTTTTTAAATTGGGAATTCTATTTACATTTCAGATGTTATCACCTTGCCCCATTTCCCACCAACCCAGGGACCTCCTATCTCAACCCCTTTCTCCTGCTTCTATGAGGATGTGCCCCCACCCACCCACCCACTTCTACCTCCCCACCCTGGAATTCCCCCACATAGGGCATCCAGCCTTCATGAAAACAAGGATCTCCTCTCCCACCTATGCCTGATAAGGCCATCCTCCCCTACATATACAGCTGGAGCCATGGGTCCCTCCCTATGTGCTCCTAGGCTGGTAGTTTAGATCCTGGGAGTTCTGGTTGGTTGGTATTGTTGCTCTCCCCATGGGGCCTGCAAACCTCTTCAGCTCCTTCAGTCTTTTCTCTAACTCCTCCATTGGGAACCCCATGATCAGTTCCATTGTTAGCTGTGAGCATCCACCTCTGAATATGTCAGCTCTGGCAGACCTCTAAAAAGACAGCTATATCAGGCTCCTGTCAGCATGCACTTCCTGGCATCCACATCAGCTTCTGCCTTTGGTGACTGCATATGGGATGGATACCCAGGTGGAGGAGTCTCCAGACGGCCCCTTCTTCAGTTTCTGTCCCACACTTTGTCTCCATATTTGCTCCCATGAGTATTTTGATATTCCTACTAAGAAGGATGGAGGGGAAGTTGTATAATCTTTGTTGTTCTTGCTTTTCTTGCATAGTGGCCTATACACCTTGTTGATCTGTCCACATTAGTACATGAAGAAATTTCTTCTCCCTCTAAATCTCCTTGACTGAGTTAATTTAGCTTGATGCTGTGTAGACAGACATCTGTTCCTGACCTGTATTTTCACAAATCACAGTATAATGAACAGTCTTGTTCTGAAGTCAGGTTAAATCTGTGTGAGCATGTCTGTGGAAATACTTCCTAGGAAAATTGCTGGGTTAGTCTATTAGGTTAACAGTGAATTTAAGAGGAAAGAGTAACATGAAGTGTGTGCTCAAAAATGTAAACATTCCTTCAAACCACAGTGGTTGAGTCATTGGTTCAGTGTCCCATCATGTGTACACTCACCAAGAAGTGGTTTTGTTCCTACTGTGTGCCAGGTACTGTGCAGACATTAGAGAGAAGTCGACAAGGCCAATTATGCTCTTGTTAGCAACTCACTATGGAACTTTTGCTTAGATGATAATGTAACAAGTTTTGTTTTATATGTGATTAATATTGATAGTCAGAGGGCTTTATTTGTGTGTGTACATGAGTGAGCATGCCTGTGAAGTCCAGAAGTTAACATAGGTGTCTTTCTCAGTCACTATTCACCTTTTAAAGATTTAAAATAGTTGAAAAGTGTGTGTGTGTGTGTGTGGTGGGTGCATGCATGCCACAGAATAAGTGTGAAAGCCTGAGACAATCTTAGGAGTAAGTTCTCCCTTCTACTTTCATATGGGCTCAGAGTTTCATATGGGACCATGAGTTCAGGTCTCCAGGTTCGCATAGCAAGAGCCTTTGTCTACTGAGGCATCTCATATGTTTCTATCCTCTTTAAGTTTTGGGGCAGGGTCTTTCGCTGAACCTGGCACTTGCCGATTTGGCTAGATTGGCTGGCCAGGAAGGGTCAGGAATCCCCTGTTTTTCCTCCCCAGCATTTGGATTAAAAGGAGGCATCATCACACCAGGCTTTTGCAAGCATTCTGCCAACTGAATCATCTGAGCCATCGTCCCAGCCCTCAGATGTTAGAGGAGATTACTCACTATTATGTGGGGTGGGCAATCAGATGAAGGTCATTGTACTGGGTAGCTTTATGTCAACTTGACACAAGCTAGAGTCATCACAGAGGAGGGGGCCTCAATTGAGAAAATGCTTTCATAAGCTACAAGTGTATACAAGCCTGCAGGATTTCTCTCTCTCTCTCTCTCTCTCTCTCTCTCTCTCTCTCTCTCTCTCTCTCTCTCTCTCTTTTCCAGGACAGGGTTTCTCTGTGTAGCTTTGGCTGTCCTGAAACTTGCTCCACAGACCAGGCTGGCCTTGAACTTACAGAGATACAATGGCCTCTGCCTCCCATGTGCTGAGATTAAAGGCATACACCACTGCTATGCTTTGGCCAGGACCAGAACCTGAGTCAGGTTCTTGGAAGGCAGCTATGTTCACCACTATACCACCAGTGCTTTGTGTGTTTTCTTAATTAGTGATTGATGGGGGATGGCTGGGCCATTTTGGGTGCATCCATCCCTAGCTGGTGGTCTTGGGTTCTATGAGAATTCAAGTTGGGCAAGCCATGAGGAGCAAGCCCATAAGCCACACCCCTCCAAGGCCTCTGGACCAGCTCCTGCCTCCAGAATTCTGTCCTGTTTGAGTTTCTTATGTCCAGGGTACGTAGTTCTGGAGACTGAACCCAGCTTTGTATATACTAGACAAGCATTCTATTAACTGATCTATATCTCTAGCTTCCCAAATGGGATTTGAACTAACTATTTCCATGCCTTATTAAAGGAATGATCTTGGACACAGTGGGTCTCCAAAACAAGTCAGCAGAGAAAAAGAAAGCTCTTCTTTCTGATGCGTTCTCCAGAATAAATGTAACACCTCTGGCCTGATTCTGAATCCCTGGAAGCTCACTGGACAACTAGTCTAGCCTTCTTGGCTAAGACTCAGGCTGATGGGAGACCCAATCGTAAATAAGAGGTAGAAGGTTACTGGGAAATGATCCCTGATTTGTTAGAATCTAGTCCAGGCCATTGCTTGGACCACACTGTGTAGCACAGTCCTTTTATTTCTGTAAAGAAAATGGGAAGGTCTCTACACAGAGACTCAATCCCCAACCTCAGATACCCAGACTCCAGGGAAAAATATCAGATGGCATTGTCATTTTTCAGGGAACTTTACAGATCTCAGGTTGCCAGGCTACCCGGGACATGAGAGAGCTACCATGGTGACACATCTTCAGAGTTTCTCATTTCTTTCCCTGTCACCTAGAGATCGGGGACAGCCTGGCTATAGGCTCCTGCTCTAAAGCCTATTCTCCAAGACAGAAGGAGAGGTCTGTCTGTCCTCAGAGATCCCGTCATGCTGTTGTCTATCTGTCCATGATATTAGTAACTTTAAGAAAGAGGACATCCTGAATTTTGCAGGCAAATGGATGGAACTAGAAAATATCATCCTGGGTGAGGTAACTCAGACCCAAAAGAACATGCACGGTATGTACTCACTAATAAGTGGATATTAGCAAAAAAATGTAAAGAATACCAAAGACACAGTCCACATAACCCCAAAAGGTTAACTTCTTTCTCCAAATGACAACCCACCTCAATATTTCCAGACCATGTCAGATTCATGACATTTACATTTGCTCTGTAGTCTTCAAGTACAAGATTACATATACATGCATGTGTGCATTTCCAACACATATGCACCCACACACACTCACACAAGCACACACAGAGTGTGATGACAGAAATGGAGAACAGGAGTGCTGGGCAAACAAAGGTCTGTGGAGTTGTAACACCAATACTGATAACGGTGGCAATACAGGGCTGCAGTGTGGGATGGGCACTCTACCTGCCAGACACAGGCACTCTTGGGCATCTTATATCAATTAACTAATTAGCTTATTGCAGAACTGCATTCTGACTCTCTTCTGGGGGTTCCCCAGGCAGGCATCACCAGCATACCACCAGGATCAGTCAGGGCAAAGTTTGAAACAGGGGTCCACAGTGGTTTCTGGTCTCCCTGTGTACCTAGGTGCCGCTGGTGAACCACAGGAAGAGGGAGTCAGGAACTGGGGGTCTGAGATCTTCCTTTCCCCTAGGACATCCACTTGCCAGGTAGAGAGGAGGAGGCAGAGCCTAGGATGAGAGGAATCCAATCTGATCGGGCACAAGTGTCGTGAGTACCAGAGAGGCTGGAGGGGAGAAAGCCTTCTTTGGGAGACTTAAATGTGGCTCTTTAGTTGAGTGCCTACCCCACAGAGATCCTAAATGAAGCAGGTCTCTGAGACAATCCTTGCTTGTTCATATTGTTTTATTTGATGGTGAATGTGAATGCATAGACTTTATTAGGGGTGAACCAGTGTGTCTTAGTTAGGGTTTCCATTGCTGTAAGGAGACACCATGACCAAGGCAACTCTTATAAAGGACATTTATTTGGCTTACAGGTTTAGAGGTTCAGTCCATTACTATTAAGGCAGGAAGCATGGCATTGTCCAGGCAGGCATGGTGATAGAGGAGCTGAGAGTTCTACATCTTATCCCAATAGTAACACACATTTTCTCTAACAAGGCCACATTTACTGCATACCTCCTAATAACGCCACTCCCTGGGCCAAGCATATTCAAACCACCACAAGGGTGGTGTTGTGGGAGAGAATAGCCAGGAAGGGAATCTCATTGGCTGAAGGTTTAAGGCTATCTAGATACATCATTAGCATGAAGAAAAACTCCAGGGATTACTTTATGTGATTGACTTCCCATGGTCCTCCTAGTGGGGTATTACATGTTCGAGAGCAGGTACAAAGACAGGTAGGGAGATGCTCTACTTCTGCTGGTCTCAGACTTCTGAGATTCCCAGGATCTGAGCTTACTCACCTTTGCCAGTTCTTATGTCTGTCTGGTGGCATAACCCATTTGCTCTAAAGCTCATTATTTTTTGTATACATACAAAATGTTGGTATGTGAGGGTGTGCATACCACAACACATGCATGAGATCTGTAGGCAACCTCAGGCGTTGGTTCTAGCCTTCTACCTGTGGCATCTCCATTGCTGGGGCATCTGAACCCAGGCCATTAGGCCTATGCTACAAACACTTTTACCCACTGAGCAGTCTCTCTGGTCCAGGGAGATCTACTTTAAAATTGTTGGTTTCCAAAAGGCAGGCATATACTGGTTGCTGCCACGCTTCTGCTGGATGATCATGTGCAATAATTGGAATTGACAATCAGTTCCAGGAAGGGACCGAGAGCTCATCTAGGAAAAGGGACAGTGTAACAGAGGTGGAGGACCTGAAGTGGGAACAGGAGGAGGCACAATTAATGCGCCAGAAGTTATGAAACCATCTGTGTGGTCCTCTCTACTGTCCACTATGGCAACTGGATTCACACTCTGTCACTAGCAAAATCCCCTCTGTTGAGGGTTACTCTGAAGTTCCTGAAGGCCATGGTGACTGCTGCTTCTTCAATGCAAAACCTCCCAGTTTAACAGTTAGGCAGAACATAGATCACACGCCATTAAAACTGCCAGTTTCCATCCCGTTCACACCATTAGTAGGAGATATATAACATTAAAGGAAGTGAAGTTGCAATGAAAAAATATGGTAATTCACATGGGCAGGTCACAATTGACAGTGTGTGCAGGAGGCAGCGTTCCTGAGCTGTCCCTAGAGATCTTATATTTAGCAAAAAGACATTTCCCAGAAAACTTTTCATAAATATTCTCTATGGGGGAAAATGTATATTTATCACTTCATATAAAAAGAAATTTAAGGCAAATGTGTTAGTAGCTTACTTCTCAGAAATTTCACGGTATTTTTAATCTATGGCCTGAAGATTCTTTCTCACCAAGTCTATAAGAATAGAGGCATTCCCAATGCAATTAGCACAGTATTATCTTTATTTCTTCTGTCTTCCTGGCCCTCCCCACAGCCACACCACATACTTCAGGTCCTGATTCCATCATAGGGGTGGGTGTCAATTAGGTTTCCTGATTTTCATGATGCTTTGACATGTTGGAAGCTGTCCTCCCAAGGGTAGCAAATTCATAGAGGTGGAGAAAGATGTTCTGTGAGTGCCCTGCTTTAGACAGACCAACTAATCCAGACACCACAAGCCCCAGCCTTCTCTTGAATCAGGTCCTTAAACTCAAGGAAACCATCTCCCTTGCTTAATCATCCCAGCATAAGGCATCAGACAGTGGGACAGCCTGTCTGTCACAGGCATTGAGCTGAGTCAGAAAGGGCATCTACTGAGATTTTTGAGTTCTTCTGTCCTGAAACAAAGACGTGGACCAAGAATACAGAGCTACTGATGCAAATAGAGACGATTTATTACTAAAAGTACCTCTGGGACTAGAAGTGGGCTCGAGGGCTAAGGCAGGCCTGAGATTCAAAGCCTGGTGCCACCTGAGTTCTGATTCCTTTCTGAGTTATTTACCTCGTACCCACTTTGGAATATCTTGCTGTCTTTTCTGGCACATGCTGTTTTTCTACATATAGCCCTGGTAGGGAAGAATTTCCAGGCTTCCTCTGCCAATGGGCTGCTTTCATAGGTCAACCTTGATGCCTCTTCCCTATTCTGCTTCAGATCATTTCAATGCCTCTGCAATTATCCAAATGAGCCAACCTTGATCTTGCTGAGTGTGCTCATCCTACCTCGCCCACCCGTGCTTCAGAAAAGCACAAGAAAGGCTCTCACCAATCCCATGGATCGATTCTGCTTCCTGTCTGACATAATGCTTCCCTTCGTACCCCAACCAGTTAGTGGAGTTGTTATGATCAGAGCATGGGCTCTGGCTCTCCTAACCAGTGAGGCTCACCTCCCTGTCCTCAAGAAGTCAGTTAAAGAAACAAGTAGCAGAGAAACAGAGACAGGAGAATTCCTTAATGTGGTCATGTGGGGAAGAGGAACAAAGAGGTCAAGTGGCCCTTCCAGACCATCTTTAGAATATTGACATGAGACTTGTCTAGGTAAAGGGCAGGAAATATGCCCAGATAAGCTGTCCTGGTCAAGACGTGCCCCTGCCCACCATCACTGCCTGGGCTCCAGTCTTTCCTGCAAGCTGACAAGCTGTCAGAGCTGTGTGAAATCTCTTTCCAGGAGACATGCTTTTCATCTGGCTGGCACCAGGACTCCTAGCTCTTTCCTTCCCCTAGCATGAGATTCTTGGAGAAATTTCAGTTTCTGGGAATTCATTGTTCCAGCAGCCTGATATCAAACATGGGTGGAGGCACAGGGGTCTTCTCTTTAGAGTGTCTTTGTTCCTGAAAGGACAGCTAGACATTCAAGGGAACCATGTTCCTTTGTTTGGTTTTGAAACGTAGGGGCAGTAAACTTTCTAGAATCGTGGCCCCCTCCTGATCTGAAGGCTCATCTCGCTGAATCTGAGCAGCAACAGTAGCCATTCACTTTAAAACAGGTGGAGAGTATTTTATTTATTTATTTATTTATTTATTTATTTATTTGCGTGTGTGTGTGTGTGTGTGTGTGTGTGTGTGTGTGTGTGTGTGTGTTCGTGTATGCATGCACTCATTCTCGTTGGAATGCCACATGTATTTGGATGCCCATAGAAGGCAGAAGAGGGATTCAGATCCTTTGGAGCTGGAATTATTGATGGTTGTAAATCACCTGAACAAGTGCCAGGAAGTAAACTCTGGTCCAGAGAAAATGCTCTTAACCATTGCGCCATCCCTTCAGCCTCAGAGATAATACTTTTTAATGGTACCCGTTGCCCCATCCCACTATCTGGGAACACGGAACATTGATGCTAACGTTTAGAATCTAGCAGGCATGGGAAAGAAGTGTATAGAAAAGTCTATCATAGGCAGGACAGAGTGAAGGCGACCTGGGAAAGTTAGTGAGAAGATTTAAAGAGCTAGATTTGGAGGAAAGCAGATAATGTTCTTTGCTGGTGGAATGAAGTGAAGGAAATATAATTTGACAGCATCGCTCTTAAAGTACAGCACTAGGCTTCAGCGAGTGATAAATTGATAAATGAGCTGATAAATGATGGATGGCAACATTCATCCCTAGAGACACAGCGATGCAAAAGTGCTGAAGTGCTTGGAGGGGGGAGGGGTGTCACGGTTTCTTAGGGGGAACCGAAGTGGAAAATGGGCAACAGTTACTTACTGCATATGCCTCAGGGGGAACATTAGGGGCGATGTGAGCTAAGGAGAGACTATCAGAAGTGTCATTTCCTAGAACTGAGACACTTCTAGTTTGCAGCAGGGTGATGTGGTAAAGGGGTATTTTAAAGATGGCTCCAAGAAGAATAGAAGACAAAACAAGCCAGGGAAGAGATTACCCAGGGCAGTCACAGAAGCAGAGCAGATTGACATTAAAATATCTTGTTTGTGCTAACAACCAACCATAACACATGAACCTTACCATTTCCCCGTTTTAAGTGAGTTTTAAGTAGTGCTTATATTTGCATCACTGTGCAATCAACAGCTTTCGAGAACTTTCGACTCCTGTAGACCTGAAACTCTGTACCTGTGTTTTGCATTGCTACACAAACTATCTGAGAAAAGCAACTAAAGGAAGGAAGGGTTTATTTAGATTAACACTTTGGGGGTACAGTCTGTAATGGAGGGGAAGGCGAGGTGACAGGGTGTGAGGCAGCAGGTGACACTGCACCAGCAGTCAGGAGGCAGAGCCGAGTGAGCGAATGATGGTGCTTGGTTTGCTTTTTCTTTTGTATTCAGCCCAGGACCCAGCCTTTGGAATGAACCACCACATTTAGGGTGGCTCTTTCCACATCAGTTAGTCAAACCTTGAAACTTCTTCAAGGGTTCACTCAGAGGTGTGTTTTCTAGATGATTATTGGATCTTGTCAAGTTGGCCTTGCTAGGCTATCACAATACCCACTGAATTAGAGCTTTTTACTGATCTACTTCCGGTTTGCATGTTTACTGTAGTTAACATATAAGCGGAGGTACAGGTTGCCGCTGGGTTATTCCACTTTTTACGATGTCCTTAATGTTCATCAATGTTGCAGCACATGCTAGTGTTTTACTTCCTTTTTGAGACGGAGTATTATATGCCACTGTAGATTTTTATTGTTACTGCAGACTCAACAAACTAGGCTTAACCTCATCTTCAGTATACCAGTTAGACAGATAACAGTGTAAAACAGAGACAGGAGATTTACTCAGTGTGATCACGTTGGAAAGAAGGATAGACTGGTACCTCGGGGGGGGGGGGGGGAGGATGCCTTAGCATGGGCCTACTAAGGCACCACCTCTTGACACATCATGCCATCGCATTACAAAACATACGACTGAGGAATTATTAGCAGTTAGTGATGGCTGGGAGAGTGGGAGAGTTTTCTTCAGTGGTGTGGCCACATAAGTTGCCCCTTCTATAGTAAATGATTTCCTATTTATGCTCATGCAAGCAACCCTAGCTGTAAGCAGTGGGTCTCACAGAAAACAAGACAGGAAAGTAGGAGGGGCTTGTTGGCATATAGGGATCCAGAAGGAGAGGAAGGAGGGGTGAGAAAGAGAATGTGGAAAAAAAAAAAAAGACTAAATTTCATTGTACATGTATGTGTACATATTTATGTATGTGTATGTAACTGTCAAAAATAATAATAATGAAAAGAGTTGACTGAGTTTGACATAGCAAGTGACAAGGCTGAGAGATGGTGCTTTGTCGGATGGGATACATTCATTCCACGCGTCTTATGCATGTGTTTAAGTGTGTGTGCATGTATGTTCATGTGTGTGGATGTTTGTGTGCATGCGTACGCCCATGCACATATGCATGTATGTGCAGAGGCCAGTGGACAACTCAGGTGGGGTTCCACAGGTGCCACCTACATTTTGACACTTCACACGTCTTTTTTAAAGCCTCAGGCACTGTGTTTGCATGGAGGACCGCATGCTGTCATGCAGCAGTCTGCTTCTTTCTGGTTTGCAGTGCGACAGCAGGGTCCTCTCTGAGAGTGAGGATTTGAAAGATTCTGGGCAGTCAGCACACCTTTTTTCCCCTAACCAACATGATTTGTACATCAGTACAGTAATTTTAGAAGGTTTCCAGCAAATGCCATAACACACTCTAAGGGAAATGCTTTCAAAGAGCCCACAAAGCTGAAATCAGCCAGCTCACTCTGCTGCTGCTGCTGCAAGTCCACTCACTGGACAGTCCAGGAGCGGAAACAAATCTCCCGTCTGTCTCTGAACACTCTCTGAAGCTCTGGGTCTGCTGGCATACCAGGGATGTGGCTCTAGGTCCCCTGTGTTCTTCACTATAAGTTAGGGCTTTAACATTTAAATTGAGAGAACTAAGAACTCCCTTAGAATCCAAACAGCACCATTTCTTATTATTGCAGGGCTAGGCTTCCTGATCGTCCTGTTTCTTCCTGTCAGACTGATCTCTAGGGTTTATTTCTGCCCCACTGGTAGGTAATCAGATACTGTGTGTTTGTACCAGCTATTTAGTTGTTTTGTATGTAAGTGGAGCACGTGTGTGTTCACACATGGAAATTGTAGGTCAACTTCTGGTGTCTTTTTCCATTGCTCTTCATCTTAGTTTTTGAGACAGGGTATGTCACTGTATGATCTTGTCTCATTTCTTCCAGCTATGCAGTGTGCTTTACTTTTAGGCGAGTGCTGAGATCTGAACTCAGGTCCTCCTACGTGTATGGCAAACCCTTTATAGACTGAGCCATCTTCTAGCCTCTGAATTTTTTTTTTATTAAATATAAGTTTATGTGTGTTATGTTTGTGTATTATGTGTATTATGTACCTGTACTTGGAAGCCAGAGGTCAATTGCAGCTACCTGTTTATGTTGGTTTTTGAGACAGGCTGTTTTACTGGCCCAGACCTTGCAGATTCAACTAGTTTGATTGTCCCCTGAGTCTCAGTGATCTTACTGTCTGCATCCTCAGTGCCTACATTACAACTGTGTGCCTCTGTGCACATGTGGACTCTGCAGACTAAATCAGGTTGTCATGCTTGTGTGACAAACAGTGTCCTGGCTGAGCCACCTCTCAGCCCTATTACTTTGTATTTTAGTGAGATTACAGTGATTGTACACATTTGTGTAATAAGAGTGACATTTCAGTACATATATGCAGTGTATAATAACCAGATCAGGATAAGACACAGCTATCAGACATATATCAAAGCATTAGTAAGATTCAAAATCCTCTCTGTTAGCTTGTTGAATACATTTAGTTAATAGCTGAAAAACATTTTTTCTTGCCATTATGCTACTGAACATTGGAAGTTATTTCCTCTACCTAATTTCATCTCTGCAGCCGTCCCCTCCATTCACCCTCCATCTCTCCATTCACCACACCCTTCCTCGGTTCTGACGTTTGCTTCTCAGTTCTACGTGATAAACTTTAGCTTCTGCACAGAGGTGAGAACATGCGCTGTTTGTCTTTCTGTCTCATTTCACTCAATGTAAGGTCCTGGTTTTCAATCCATTGCTGCAAATGATTCGATTTTGTTCTGATTCATGGCTGAGTAACATCTTATGGTTCATTCCATCTCTTGCAGATTGTGTGTTCATCTCAGTTTGCCTTTTCCGCTCTCAGAGATCCTGGTTGGTGAGTCTGAGCTGGGCCTTGGAAGCTGAACTACCTGGGATAGAGCCTGGTTGAGCATCTCCTAGCCGGGGAGCAAATGTGGGCGCACGACCCAATATCTTGTCTGATGCTAATTTGCCCCTGCACAGGGTGGTTTAAGTTTAAAATGAGTCCATGTACAGCACTCTGAACAGGCCTGCAATTATGTTGGCAGCTGATTATAATTTACTTTTGTTGTATTTTTCTAAGGTAAGTTAAAACTACAGAAGGCCAAGGGATGACTCTGGTTAGGAATGTTAGTTGTGCAACCATAAAGACCAGTGCTTGGAGCCCATAACCACTTAACAGGCCAGGTTCCCCCTGTAACTGTACCTCCTTGGAGGTGTAAACATGGGGACCACTAGGATTCACTGATTTCTAGTCTAGCTGAAAAACCATGATCCCCGAGTTCAGGGATGGGCCCTTATTTCAAACGAACAGGTAAACAGCGATCCTCTCTTCCGGCCTCCGAGTTTGCACATTCACATACGCGCACATACATTCGTACATACATCCACATAAAAATGTAAATAAGTAAATAAATACCATAGTAAGCTCAGCCACAGACATCACAGGGACCTGGAAAGAAAGTTAATGGTAAGACAGCAAGAACTCTGGTTTCACTTCAGGAAAGAACAACCTCCCCCTTCCCCACCCCCCCCAGCTGCTTATATAACATTTAACTAGCAAGGCTTGAACAAACAGTCTTTTTGAGCCCTTTGTCCAAGTTCCTCCTTCCACTCACCTGTTCTGAAGTTGTTTGCACTGGAGGGCATTGCTCCTTAGGGGATTGGTTGTTCTGTGCCTGCAGCTTTAGTGGTCTTGTAGCCATTTCTCAGTCAGGATTTGTGCCTGAGAAACGAACTGCAGAGCATCTGAACCCCAATAAATAAACAAGTAAATAAATCATAATAAAACAATAATAACCTAGAAATGAGTTTAACATGGCTCAGGAGGCCAGAAGGCCAATGTCCAGGTGTTGGTATGGTCATATCCCTTTGAGGGATCCAGGCAGATCCCCTAGGTTTCCAGAAGCTGCCTTCTGGTGTTTGGCCACCCATGTCTTCCCTGTTTGGCAACTGTACCACTCCAAGATTCCTCTGCCCTTTAGCCATCTCTCTTGTTTGTCTGTCTGTTTTTATCTCTCATCTTTCACTCTCCATAACAGCCTAATAGTTATTAAGGTGAGGACCTTAACTCTTTATAATTGCAAAGGCCCTCTTCTGAAGAAGGTCTCAGTCTGAGGCTCTGGATAGACATGGATTTAGGTAGATGCTGTGAGACCCATGAGGGCACCATGGAAATCATGCCACAAACTCATTTAGTCTGGCAAGTGCTTCTTTGGATAAGGAAATCCAATGAGAATGCTCAGCTGTGGACCAGAGAGATGGCTCAGTGGAGAAAGCTGCTTGCTACTTAATCCTGAAGACCTGGTTCAGATCCCAGCATCCACACAAGCAGCACAGTTCACAAGCAGCTGTAACTCCAGCTCTCCAGCTCTGACACCCTCTTCTAGCCTTCATGGGTTCCTGCAGACACTCATGTATATACACTCCTGCATACACATATGTGTGGATGTGCACAAACATAAAGAAGAAATGTGTAAATAACTTTTCAAAAAGAAAACGCCCAGCTAATTCACAGAAATTTTAGAAGGTGGGTCTTTGGTCTTTTTCTTACAGGTAGATATTATTCATTGAGCAAATCTTTGACCCCACCCTCCCATCCCTACTTTTCTTGCTTCCCTCATCACTAATGCCATTTCTCCCCTCCATGATCCTGTGTCTACTTTGCATTTAATAAGCAAACACAGGATTTTATGTTAGGAAATACACATGAAAGAAACCACACTTGTCTTCCTTGAAAGCAAGTTCATTCATTCAGTGATTATCTCCAGTTTTGTCTGTTCTCCTACAACTGGCCCCAATCCCTTCGTTATAGCTGAAGAAAGTCCTACTGTGTAGATACCATGTGTTCTCCACTCGGTGTCCTGTTGCTGGATGTCTAGGCTGATCCATGACTTAGAGAAGCTGGTTTTTTTTTTTTTTTTTTTTTTTTTTTTTTTTTTTTTTTTTTTTTTTTTTTTTTTTTTTTTTTCACCTTGCTTGTCACGGTCTTAATAGTCTCTTGGAGAGATGATTTAGGAAAAGCTGATACAGTGCTCGATTTAGAACATATTGGGCATGAAATCTGGCGAGCGATGTTGGAGTAGGAAGAGGTGATAACATTCAGTTCTCTCCACCACTTGTCCATTTACAGGATAATAAAGGTCCAGGCCATCGGCTCTTTGCAGGCACTTTCTCTAATGGAAAAGGCCACCTTTCTGCTTCATGCTGAGTAGGGTCAGGCACATGAGTTCACTCCACTGAGCTCTTTTACAATGTCTGAGTGCAATGTAAGAAGTGCATGAAAGAAACTGTGTCTGTCAAACTCGCATGTGTGCAGAAGACCCACAATGCTCCTGTAGTTGGGTGTGTCATCCCCAGGTTTCCAGTGAGAAAGACAATCAGGCACACAGGACTGTCTATATAGTTTTCAAATCCTGCTGAACTCTGTAAATCATCTTAGTCCAGAGCACCTGCTAGTACAGTTTACTTTCCTGACAGGCATGAGCCCCGAGTAACATAGAGATAAACAATCTCAAACACTAAAAATACCTGAGGGCATTTCACTTTCCCCCCATTTCTTGGTTCTCTTTAGAGGCTCACCTTCTAGAACTACACACACTAGTCTCCCTGCTGCTCGAAATGCAAATCAGAGCCAGGGAGATGGCACATTTAGTAAGCTGCTGGTGCCCAAGTCTGACAAACTGAATTCAGTCTTCCAGACTCACATGGTGGAAAGAAAGAACTAACTCCCACAAGTTGTTGTATGACTTCCACATACATGTCATGGCATGTGCCTTGCCCACACACATACATAGACTCTTTCTGATTCTTCCTACTTTTATGTCTTTTTAAAAGAAGACTCAATGAGTTTCATTATGGTTGTTTTCAAGAACTTGGGTAAGGATTATTTATAGGACTATGAGAACCGTACCCATAGCTACATCACTCAAGAGAGTGTCTCTCCCTCACCTAGAAACGCTTAACTCATATGCCCACACTTCCCCCTATAGCTACAAAATGACTGAATATTAATGGTCTTAATTCTTCAACCAAAAGACATGGGCTAGCACACTGGATTAAAAAAACCCCATTATTTATTGCCTCCAAGAAGTGTTCCTCACTATCCAAGACAGATGCAACCTTAAGGAGATGGATGGAAGATGATACCCCAAGCAAATGGAACTGGAAAATAAGCAGGCACTGGAGAGCACTAGGTGAGTAAGTCAGCAAGGTTGTATGCAAACTGACCCACCCAATCTTTTCTCTATCTGGCCTGCAGCCTGAGCTAGGGTGTCTATGGACTGAAGCTGACAGAATATGAGAAGGAGGAATATATTCCCTCTCCACACAGCACAAAAATGCTCTGCAGAAATTGAGAAGCAAGTTTCAGTACTCAGATCCCACTGGGTGGTGATTTGATCTTTGATATATTTTGTCTTCTTGATAGTGGCTCAACTTCAGAGCTTGGAGAATCAAAAACAAAACAAAACAGAACAGAATAGAACAGAACAAAAAAACGCCCCCCCAAAACCCCCCAAAACCCCCCAAACCAACCAACCAAACAAAACCCTGTACCCTGAACTTATGGTTGGTGAGAATGTCTTAAAAACAACAGCAGCAGTAGCAGCAGCAGCAGCAGCAGCAGCAGCAGCAGCAGCAGCAGCAGCAGCAACAACAACAACAACAACCACCACCTCTGTGGAAAATGAAGAGAATGGTTAAAAGCAAGCTATTTTTCATCTCTATGCTATTTGGAGGATGAAATGCTGATGATGGTTCAAATGAGAGCATGCCAGGACTGTTAAAGCCTCACTCTGGTATCTCTACTTATCTCTTTTCAAAATCTATCCATTGAGCTCCTGTAAGACAAAACTACAGTTAACTGTAGAGCTTTCTACCTGTAATTTATAGTATTCACTACACCGAGCATCTACTTAGACCTTTTTATGTAAGAAACATTGTCCTTGCTAATGCTATGGGCTGTGGTTACCTAAGGCTCTGGGCTGTTGGTACATCATAATAACTAAAGCACTGGGTTATAATTGTACCTTGATGACTAAGACTCTGAACTGGAAGGAGTTTCAATACATGATGACAGACAAGACAGGGGCCCAGATGATCCAGCATGGAATGAAATATGGGTCATTCAGTCAGTGGGTCTTTTCATTGTCATTCATTGGTTTCCTGATGAATCAAGTTCCATTCCTTTATACTACTATCCTGGATTTTTTCTACATTTATTGAGAACCAAAGCAGGGTTTGAGTCTGCAAGATCTACTTCTGTAACCATGAGTAGCTTGGGTGAGGAAGACATTTCGTTTGGTGAAGCCCAAGATATTGAACAAATACTCACTTCTTTCAAGAGAGTTATCTATTATCTAGAGCTGTTCATTCATTCATTCATTCATTCATTCATGCAAAAGTGCTAAACCTTCAAAGGTATGCTACTTTCCATGAGGAGAGTTCTGTTGATTTTTGACTGTATGATCCTGAGGAGGTTTCTGCATTCAGTTTTGCCATCTGCCCTGGAAATTTGGATTGCCATCATAAAGGACCCTAGACTGAGGCACTTCAGCAAAAGAAACCCATTTCTCATAGTTCTGGAAGCCAAAGAATCTGGGTTCTCATGATAATGGTGGCAGTGGGGCAGAGCAGATGAACTCTCCAGCAAAACACAAGAAGGCAAATAGCCAAGATGCAAAGGCTTCTCTCAAAATCAGGGTGAGTCTTCTCACTTCAATTAGCCTAGTCAAGACAATCACACAAAAAATTCCCAGAGGCTAACCTAATCTAGAGAGTGTCCAGAGACTTGCCTAATGGGTGATTCTAGATCTTGACTGGTTGACAATTAATCAATATTAACCATCACAACTTTGCTTGCTTCCTTTCTCCTCCCTCCCTTCCTCTTTCCCTCCCTTTCTGTATGTTTGTTTTTCTTTCTTTCTTTCTCTCTCTCTCTCTCTCTCTCTCTCTCTCTCTCTCCTTCCTTCCTTCCTTCCTTCCTTTCTTTTCTTTCTTTCTCTTTCCTTCCTTCTTTCTGTCCTCCCTCCCTTCCTTCTCTCCCTCTTGTCTACCTTTCTTTCTTATATATAGTCGAGGATAACCTTGAACTTTCATTCCCCTGTGTGGGAAGCCATGGCAAGGCCTTACTCTTGGCAAACACTCATCTTTGGTCTCCTATCTACTATTCTTCTTTCTGCTTACCTTCCATGATTCACTTGTCAGTTCTCAGAACTTCAAACAAGGCCTCATAGCAACCCACCTTAGTAACCCTTCCTCCTGACCTTTAGATTTAGCCAACATCCTTCTAGATAGATGTTTTTAGAACCCCTGGTAATGGCAAGGCTTTGTGAGAACAACAGGTATAACTCAGCTAGACCCCACAGCTGCAGCCAGCTTCCTCCATGTGCAAAGCCCCCTTTCCTTTCCTACCCTCCCCCATATCCTGTTTTCAGAGTATATAACCAGTGTAAACAATAAAATCTTTGTCAGCTTGATCAGACTTCTTGACTTGCTGTGTCTTTTTATTTTCTCACACATCTCAGTCCTCTCCACAGGGTCTAGGGGTCCCACTTGATAGTCCAGCTGGCCTGGAAACCCCTGGACCTACCTATGTGCTGAGATTATAGGCACCCATCTTTGTGCTTGTATGTGATTCTGAGGATGGAGCCCAGGGCTCCCTGTATGTTAATCAAGTGGTCTACTAACTGGAAACAAGCATGGCTTCATTGCAATAAAGTTCTCCTGTCCTGGGCGCATCGTTGTAGATCTTGTTTTTCTCTAAGCCTATTGAGGTATAAACATATATCAGAATTGTATATATTTATTAATTATGCAGTGATGGTCACAGCAAGTTCACTCTCTCATGCAGTGATCATCTTTTTCTGTCTCTTCAAATGAAGCAAAGTGAAGCCATTGGCTTTAGTTTTGAGCTTATTGTACTTTTAGTTATTCTATATTGGCCTCTTGGCTGGAAGCCAATGTGGAGGATATGAGGAATAAAAGACAAGCTTCCTTATATGGAAAGTCTTTCCATGTAAGGGCAGGGGAGATGGCTCGACTGATAAAGTGCTTGCCACAGAAGCATGAAGACCTGAGTTCAATCCCCAGAACCCACATAATGCTAGACATTGTGGCACATACTTGTTTTTTTGTTGTTGTTGTTGTTGTTTTTTTTTTTTTGTGTTTTTTTTGGTTTTTTTTTTTTTTTTTGTTTTGTTTTTCGAGACAGGGTTTCTCTATTAGCCCTGGCTGTCCTGGAACTCACTCTGTAGACCAGGCTGACCTCGAGCTCAGAAATCTGCCTGCCTTTGCCTCCCAAGTTCTGGGATTAAAGGCGGTGGCACATACTTGTAATCATAGCACTGAGAAGGCAGATACAGGAGAATCTTGTGGACTTGCTAGCTACTTACCCTAATTGAATTATCCACCAAATCCCAGGGAGACAAGTGCTTGTCTCAAAAACCAAAGTGACCAGTGCTTGTGGAACTACACTGGCGGCTGACTCCTGGCTTCCACATGCACAGAAGAACATGCACACTGTCTACATGCTCCAAAGCACACAGAGTTTATGTGCCTGTTCCAGGGATGCCTATGCTCCTTGTGGTTCATTCTGATTGGATGCTCTTTTTTAGAGTAACCACATATGTGTGTACTTACATATATGCACACGAATATGCATACCCAGACTCACACAGACACACATAACATACACACCATAACACACACACACACACACACACACACACAAATCTATATAACTGAAGAGACAGAACACGTACATGCAAAGAAACAGAAAGACTTAAGGATACTTTAGAACAATGAGCTGTTTATCTGTTCTTCATAAATCCTTCGTGAGATTTCAACTGATGAAACAGCAAGAGTAAGGAATATAGATTGAAAGGAAGGATAAATGCACACATACTAGCCAATAATGGTGGAGCAAGACAGTGTAGTAGCCAATCAGAATAAACCACAAGGACCACAGGCATCAATGGAACCGGCCCATGAACTGTCTCTGTGCTTTGGATCATGTATGCAGCGCGCAAGATGAGCGCGGGGCTCAGCGTCACCAACACTGGCTCCTCTCAACCCCTAAGCACTTGCCTTATCCATTCACACAGAGCTCACTGGTCAGCGGGGACTAGTTCCATCTTTTTCTGTCTTCCTGTCTCTAATCTTCAATTGACACAACAGATGGAAGTCTTATATCTCAATTACCCCACATCCCCATTTGATCTGAGTACAGCTGGAAGAAGATTATCTGGATACATTACTTTTTAAAAATGGTAAAGTGAGCAAGCATAGGATATCGGGGAGGGCTTTTATCTTCTCCCAATCCCTGCTTGCCCCATCAATATAATTTCCCAAGAAAAACAAAGAGATAAACTCCTAGAACATTAAGTCACAGCAGGGATGGCTTCTGCTCCATTCCTCTCATCTCAAAATAAACTTAATTTATAAGGACTGGTAGGGTTACAGTGATATTCTGCAATGCAAATAAAAAGCAGCATGAACACACTCATAACACAGGAAGAAAGTTTTGCGCTGTAAATATAGCTTGGAAGTTCAGAGAGGCATAAAAAGTTGGGGCAGGCATTAGAAATGATTACTTTGCAAATGAATTGCCATTTTCCATTTTGAAGCGAGCATATGTCGCTACACTTTTCTCTTCCAGGATTGATGGATGGATTGCAGTCTTCAGCCAGTTTCATACACTGACTGACTTGGCTGGCTGTATTGGTTTGGAAAGCTCACCACAACGCTGAGTATTTTTGTGTTCGCTTTTTTCTCTTCTCAAAGCC